>NC_138316.1:15417500-16021875 GCF_965601325.2 Salmo salar | reverse complement strand
CGCTACAGAGGGTTATGTGTACGGCCCAATACATCACTGGGGCCAAGCTTCCTGCCATCCATGACCTCTATACTTGTCGGTGTCAGAGGAAGGCCCCAAAAATTATCAGTCACCCCAGTCATAGACTGTTCTCTCTGCTACCGCATGGAAAGTGGTACCGGAATGCCAAGTCCAGGTCCATAAGGCTCCTTAACAGCTTCTACCCCCAAGCCATTAGACTGCTGAACAAATAATCAAAAATGGCCACCCAGACAATTTACATTGACCCCCCCCCCCCTTTTTTTCACACTACTGCTACTCGCTGTTTAGTATCTACGCATAGTCACTTTAACTCTACCTACAGTACATGTACATATTACCTCAATTACCTCGACTAGCCTGTACCCCCCGCACGTTGACTCTGTACCGGTATTCCCTTTTATATAGCCTCGTTATTGTTATTATATTGTGTAACTTTTTTTACTTGAGTTTATTTTGTAAATATTTTCTTAACTCTCATTTTCTTAAAACTGCATTGTTGGTTAAAAGGCTTGTAAGCAAGCATTTCACAGTAAGCCTACACCTGTTGTATTCGGCGCATATGACAACATATGATAACTCTTCATTTCAGACTTGAAGTTAGAGGACTCATTAAAAGTTAAAGACTGAATAATTGGTTTTGCCCTGAAATTAATTCTATGGGGAAGCGCCACTCAGATGTGACGTGGAGAGGATCAGTGTCTGCACCACATACTCTCATGATTGGTGTCCTCCAGGGCTCAGTTATAGGCCCTCTCCTCTTCTCTTTATGCACCAAGTTACTTGGCTCCATCATATCCTCACATGGTCTCTCCTATCATTGCTATGCGGATGACATTCACCTACTTTTCTTCTTCCCGCCTTCTGACACCCAGGTGGCGACATGCATCTCTACGTGCCTGGCAGATATCTCAGCTTGGATGTGGGCCCACCTTCCTCTCCGCAAACATCAAAGCAGTGACTCGCTCCTACAGGTGCATGCTCTACAACATCCTTATCCAGAACGCTGAAACCCGCCTGGTGTTTAACCGTCCCAAGTTCTCCCATGTCACCCCACTCCTCCACACACTCCACTGGCTTCCAGTTGAAACTCGCATCCACTACAAGACCATGGTACTTGCCTACGGAGCAGCAAGAGGAACTGCCCCTCCATACCTTCAGGCTATGCTCAAACCCTACACCCCAGCCTGAGCAGTCCATTTTGCCAACTCTGGTCTCTTGACCCTGCCACCCTTACGGGAAGGCAGCTCCCCCTCAGCCCAGTCCAAGTTATTCTCTGTCCTGGCACCCTAATGGTAGAACCAGCTTCCCCCTGAAAACATCTTCCGAAAACATCCGAAACCCTTTCCTCTTCAAAGAGTATCTTAAACAATCCCATAGCACCCCATCTCCCACCCTGTAAAAATGTTTTCCCATTTCTAAATGTCAGAGAAAAGCTGACAGCCTCACCAGACCTTGTGCCGTTGCCTATAGGCTTACGTTTCTCCAAGGTCGGGGATATCTAAGACTACCTCTGAGTCACCATAGCCACAGCCAGCTGGCGATGGGGGGGAAATCGATACAGTTACATATCTGGATATTATTTTGGACGATATATGGTATCGTATCGTTTTAACAATATCTCAATATTATTTTTGCGCTAGTTTGCTGTATCTGCCCCAGAACTCCTGTCCTCTCAGCTCTAATACACCATACAGTTTCAGCTAGATGAGAGCGTTTCTTACTGTGTACCAACTCGTTCACATTTGCTTAGGAAAGTGAGATAGTATCGCTGGTTGCGATCATATTGATACTATGGGAAGTCGTAGGCTATACTGTATCTATAACAGGTCGCATCACAATCCTCGTTACCATTCTAATCATCATCCCCTGGTGATCAGTGCCATTTCACACATTTCCTCCACCATGGCATGGTCCATGCTTTAGCCTATTAGAGGCAAGGATGGTCATAAATCATACTAGGGAAGCCAATGGAATAGACTCTTGAGAGCACTGAAGGATGTACTGAGAGGAGGAGGAGGAGGTGTGAGACAGAGAGGAGAGAGACAGTAGCACTCATCTGGAGAATACATAGTTCGACACAAATAATTAAAACAGCAGTTAACACTCTGATTTGTTGCCAATTAGCGAACGCTATTCAAAAAAATTGCATTACACAGGTTTGAAACACCATTAGCTAGGTGATTTATAGTACAGGTGTAGGATCTTAATTTGATCACCCTGTTGCAGGAGAAATTCCCTTCAAGTCCTCTGAAGTTTGTAATTTCCACTTTGACATTTTAGACTTGATTTTCCCTTACGAAACAATGTCTATTAATTAGTATCCACCTAACAATTCACATTTCCTGTCACTGCAAGATTATTTCCTGCTGTAGCAAACTGGCTCAAATGAAGATCCTACATCTGTACAAAGCACATCTCAGTGTACTAGGTATGCATAACCTGGCATGGATTTGCTGTGTGATGTGTGTCGATCGGAATGAATGTTTTATGAATAGTAACACATGTTTGACCTGATGGTATATGGAGGGCCTTGTCACTGTAGTTTCTCCTTTATACTGTACAGAGGTTTGTTTGGAATGAGCAAAGAATCATATGCAGAAGAGAGATGGAATGGAAGAGAAAGAATTGACAGGGGTTGAGGAAAATGTTAATAACAGTCATTGAAAATAGTGATGTTCATTGTATTCAATGACACCTCAATACCCAGCGATATGAGGAGGGGGAGGACAGTAAATGTTCCCTTATCAAACCCACAGTCACAATAGTAATGGCTGTGCCCAGTACTGCAGTTTGGTAGCAGCCATCCACACATGAAATATCTCCTGATTTCAGTCACTAACAGCCTCCACATGGAAAGCCAGGGATTAATTATTCATCAGCCTTCACACACACTCTGAAAAGCATACCTACACACATCTTATAATATCTCACATACACACACACACTGCTCATGAACCCTGACATCTTACACAAAACACCATCTGTGCATTTGATGAGTGAACTGGCCCTTCCAGTTCTCACTACTGGACATTAGAGAGGCCGAGGCTTAACCATTCATCATCCAGGAGAATGGCCCATTATCAACAAGAACAAAATAAAAATGGAGGAAGATCCAGGGATTCTATTATCAGCCCAGCCCATGGTTGTCTGGTTCTTTTTGTGTGTATCAGTGTGAGTGCATGTCTTTATGTGGCTTTGTATTATTGCAAATGTATTCTTCTGTTTCTAGGTGTGGCCCTGTTAGCTGAAGATATCGATCCTGATCGATAAGAGGGACACGTGTAGCACTAGCAGGTTCTGGAGGACCTGTCAGCGCCCCCCTTCAAGCATCCTTCACGCTTTAGTGGGCCCAGGGGACACAGCGTGACACAGAGAGAGGCGGGCTGGGATATTGGAATCTACTTCCCCATCTCTAGAGGAGTGTCGGCGCCACGTTCTCGCTCTCTCTGTGTGCACGGCAACAGCCAGCAACAACCAATTCTAACACTGAGGAAGATAAGAAACAGAATGAATGTAATAAGCATTCTTTAATGTTTCTTCACTGTAGAAGGGGGAGTCATTAGTCACCCAATAACAAACACAAAGCTATGGAAATGAGTTGAGGGAATCTTTTTCAAATTGCAGGGCCTGAAGAAAACAAGGGGAGACAATAAGCATCGCAGAAAATGCTGCTTGACAGCACCGGCAGTCCCAGTACGAATAATGCATGATTCAAAGCTATTTTAAGAAAGGGGTGGTGTTTTAGCAAGCCCTGTGTTATTCTGGGACCTCTCCAATCTCCATCACTCCCTGCAAGCTGTGCTAGTAGGAACAGAACGCCTTACTTTAATGGGAAGTCATTCAACAGAACCCAGATTCCTGAATCAAAGGTGTGCTAATGCATGTCTAGGACAGTCATGCAATGCTTTTTTTTGTTCTGATGTACATGGCAGACTCTGGATGCCTGGTCTAGACACTACATGCTCTCCACCAGGTTGCTAGCAGCAGGGGGCTCTAATGGCTGATCCCAGAGTTGTCAGTGTGCATGAGCATCTGTAGCCAATAGCTAGTGTTTATGACACTGCAATAACTACAACCTACAAACACCGGGGAAGTGCCAATGAAGAAGGGATGAAGACGGCAGGGACCATCAGGAATGAAGACAAGACTGCACAGGACAGGGTGAAAGGAGTAGGTCAAAAGCTGGACTATTCAATAGCTTCCAAACCGAAGACATGGAGACAGATCGCAGACAAAAGAGACTGAGAGACAGATATATCTCAAAGATCTACAGCTCTCCCATCCCCTTTAGGCACACGGCTCAGTATCTGGCTTGTCTCAGTGTTGATGCTGTCACCAGTTTGGAGGGGATTCTGGATGAAAGGTTCCACTTGTTTCTCAGAGAAGCCTGTGTTTCACTCTGCCACCATTGTCTTTAAAATGCATCGTCTTCTCCGAGAGTCACAGCATCTCATCTTGGGATGAAACACAGAATAGATTAAAGAAGAACAAAACAAAGCGAGGGAAGGCGAGGCGCGGTGACGAATGAGGAAGGAAACAGGAGCGACAGCAGCAGTGCTTAAACAGAGGAGATGGTGGCATATTAACATTGCCCAACCATCTCAAGGCATCACATCAGTGACTGCATTTTGGGTCCCCGAGCGCTAAAGATTGTGATGAAAAAACGTGATGAACTACAGAGTCCCTGGTGGGAACGAGTGACGTCCTCGCCCCTCTGGCCAGGCATACTGTACTGTAGCTCTGCTTCTGATCCACTGATGATGCTGGAGGTCTGGATGGATGGATTACTGGGCTCTGATTGCAATCCCCTTATATCACAAAGCTCTGCAGCTCCATTCAGTCTGTCTCTATAAACCCAGCTTCCCTTCTGGGCATGTATGTCATGCCATCACCAAATCTGGTAAAGACCTCATGTTTCATAATAATAGAGGACCTTGACATTACAAGCATTGTAAAAAGGGAGAAAGCACCTTTGCTTGGGTGTTCGTTGGATATTTGCTTAGAAACAGGTAGAAATGATAATGAACGACTGCATTTTTAAGGTGGGGATCTATTTGGTATTCACAACTAGTATAAAGGGGCTACAGCTGAAGGGTTTTATTAGCATATAAACCCTCTATTCAGTTGAGCAAACTTAGACACACTTTAATGTCCACACTAGCAACTGCCCCTGAGCACCACTATTCCTATTAGTGTCTGCAAACTGCAGTCAGGCTATAGAATTGTAACTGCCTCCGCCTCAACAGAAAAACGGGCGTGATTTGCATGGTCTGAAATATTAAATTATCCTTCTGTTTGTTCACGCTTCTCCCAGAGGATCTAATTCATTTAGATACAACGTGTGTCCTCAGTAAGACTAAATTGCCTAAATGAGTATAAGTAAGAGGATATGCAAGACAGCACACACACACACACACACACACAATGGATGAATACACACACACACACACACACACACACACACACACACACACACACACACCAGCCAGCCAGCCAGCCAGCCAGCCAGCCAGCCAGCCAGCCAGCCAGCCAGCCAGCCAGCCAGCTCAAGACATACACATTATGTTATACAAAGTTAAAATAGTCAGCAAGGAAAAATGTTCCTTTGAAAAACTGACAATGAAGAGGGGCGTATTCAACAAGTCTATTTCTCCTTAGAGTAGTCCCAAATAATATTCCTTGGGAAAAGTGGGAGGAATTGATTCCATATTCAACAGCATACATGATGACAGGCCAGGGCACTTCCTTTCCACACTTCACAGTCAATACGATTCCTTGGCATCGAATGCACAGAGGATTAGAAACGTATCATTATAGTGAGTAGCATATCATCAGTTTACACTTATGGCTTTTAAATGATTCAACTAGCTAGATGTTGATGTCAGCCATCTCCTCAGTTATTCAAGCTTTTAATCATGATCTGTAAAGCACTGTTTCAACAGATGATAGACTCCACCAAACACACGAGTGACTCTGCCGCTAAATGCAGTCAGCCCAAAACGTGTTGGAACGTTTATGGAAGCATGGGCCCCATGACACGCGTGCAATTCCCATACACTATCAGTGACATGCAGACGGATGGGGAGTATTTGAGAAGAGATTATAGGCCTACAGGATAAGAAACAGAGAGTGGACAGGCAGGCAGAGTCTTGGGCCCCGTCATAGTGCTATCTGGCTCAGAAACACAGCCTTCTGGAGGGCCACATCACAGCCAGCCATTCTGCTTCCATGGGTACAGCAAGCAACCCACAGCAGCTCCTCTCCTTTTCAGCCAATAGGCTAATCCTCTTTAGCGCTCAATCAATCATGGGCTTTTTGGCTGAAAGCGAGCAGAAATATGGAAATAGGAAGACAGATTTTCACCACCCGAATCATATTGTTCATGTAAATAGGAGAACCTGTCCTGATTATGTTCTGTATGGTCACGTCACACATATCTGAATACACAGTCAATCAAGGAGAGTTTAAAATCACAGAGTAAAAACATTTCAAGTTAAATTAACTTGAGTTATCTTTACCCTTAACAGATTGATATGCTCCCTGGACTTAGTATTGATAACTGGAGTTGATTGGGACTGAGTACATTTAACTACATTATGGAGGCTTTCACACCAAATTTGTTTGGTTCGTTTTTTTCCGAACTCTAGTGAGTTTATCCCCTTAGTTTGGTTGGTTTGGACTGGTGTGAACACTCTATCCACACTCGGGTCCGGACTAAACAAACACTGTGGTTCGCTCGGTCTGATTCAATTTGTACCTTGGTGTGATTCGCTGCAGGTGAGAACGCTGTCAGGACCAAACACAGGAAAAGAACCAGAGTCCCACATTATTATTATTGTTTGTTTGACTGCGAGCATTTCATGAAACTTGATATATCTGAAACATTCTGTGAGTACCAGCACATTTATGAGTGTATCTGATGCAGATTAGGGGAGACGGGGCTATACAGGGGATATAGGCTACTGAATATAACCTACTGAATGTAAGCCTATTCACGTCGCAGTTAGAGGTGCTATTGCGATGTTTCCTCCCGCATGTTGTTAAAAGACCAAAGAGAAAGTAATATGAAAATTGG
Organism: Salmo salar; assembly: GCF_965601325.2. NCBI lineage: Eukaryota > Metazoa > Chordata > Actinopteri > Salmoniformes > Salmonidae > Salmo > Salmo salar. Next base: position 16,014,779 of record NC_138316.1, on the reverse strand, counting down.
GACACACAAGTGATGCTTCATGATAATTAATCTTAAATGGATTTAACTACATAAACAAATTACATGCAATGGAAATGTGGTTTTGTTTATGAATTTTTGTTCGTTTGACATTTGGCAACGTGAAACCAATTTGTCAAAATGAAAAAATATATCATGGTGGAACTCTGATTCAAACTATAGCTCAAAACTGTGTGTGAAAATGCCCTAAGAGTAACCAGAGACAAGGAGTTAAAACTATGGAGTATTGTCATATTTCCCAGCATGCTCTGTTGCAGGTAGATTTTTTTAATTGTTTATTTTAATATCTGTGTTTTCAAGGGGTCCATTGATTGTTTTTGATCTGATGCTACACAATGATATGTAACATACATTTTCCTAAATTAATCTAATCTATTAACGGTTGGCTTTATTGCAATCGTTCCAGTTTTCATGATGTAGGTCATCTCTTATTTTTGTACCCCTTTTTCATGATATCCAATTAGGATCTCGTCTCTAGTTCACTGCAACTCCCCAACGGGCCCGGGAGAGACGAAGGTCGAATCACGCGTCCTCCGAAACATGACCCGCCAAACCTTCTTTACACCTTCCCTCTTAACCCGGAAGCCAGCCGCACCAATGTGTTGGAGGAAACACCATTCAATTGACTACCAAAGTCAGCCTGCAGGTGACGGGCCCGTCACAAGGAGTTGCTAGAGCACGATGAGCCAAGTAAAGCCCCCCCGGCCAAACCCTCCCCCTAACCCGGTCAACGCTGGGCCAATTGTGCGCCGCCCTATGGGACTCCCGGTCACGGCCAGTTGTGACACAGCCCGGGATCGAACCCGGGTCTGTAGTGATGCCTCAAGCACTGCAATGCAGTGCCTTAGACCGCTGCACCATTCGGGAGGCCTGATGTAGGCCATCTCTAGCAACAGTACTCGCCTCCCTGTTCTGACATACATTCTGATGTGGTTGATGTAAAATTGCTGGATATCCTCCCTCTTAAATGGATACCAATAGAGCAGGGATCCCCAACTGGTGGCCTGTGATTTTATTTGGCCCTCCAAGTTTTCTGTGCCATAAAATACTAATTGTATTTATTTATTTGTATTTATACTGAACAAAAATATAAACTCAACATGCAACAATTTCAACGATTTTACTAAGTTACAGTTCATGTAAGGAAATTAGTCACTTGAAATAAATTCATTAGGCCCTAGTCTATGGACTCCCACCCACTTGGGAGACTGGCCCACCCACTGGGGAGCATGGCCCAGCCAATCAGAATGAGGTTTTCCCCACAAAAGTGTTTTATTACAGACATAAATATGCCTAAATTTCATCAGCTGTCCATGTGGCTGGTCTCAGACGATCCCGCAGGTGAAGAAGCCGGATGTGGAGGTCCTGGGCTGGCGTGTTTACACGTGGTCTGCGGTTGTGAGGCTGGTTGGACGTACTGCCAAATTCTCTAAAACGACATTGGAGGAGGCTTATGGTAGAGAACTGAACATGAAATGATCTGGCAACAGCTCTGGTGGACATTCCTGCAGTCAGCATGCCAATTGCACGCTCCCTCAAAACTTGAGGCATTGCGTTGTTTGACAAAACTGCACATTTTAGAGTGGACTTTTATTCTCCCCAGTAGAAGGTGTACCTGTGTAATGATCATGCTGTTTAATCAGCTTCTTGATATGCCACATCTGGCAGGTGGATGGATTATCTTGGCAATGGAGAAACGCTCACTAACAGGAACATAAACAAATTTGTGCACAAAGTTTGAGAGAAATAAACGTTTTGTGTGTATGGAAAATGTTGGTGATCTTTTATTTCAGCTCATGAAACCAACACTTTACATGTTGCATTTATATTTTTGTTCAGTGTATTTGTTATTACTTGTTAGACATAAAATACTGTGAAAACACCAGCAAATCAGCTCCAAGTGATTTAGATTTGGGAAATCTGATCCAAAGTATTCTCACACATAACAGAGAGGTATACTGTATGTGACCATATACAAATGTAAGCAAGGTTGGAACTGAAAATATTGTTGTCAAATATTAGATCTGTTTGGTCTCATTGCGGTTAATTTGCACAAATTATTTGTAATCATGTTCCCGCCCCCTGACCATCCGCTCAAGAAAAAAAAAGAAAAAAACGGGCTGAATGTACTTGATGAGTCCTGCAATAGAGATTGGATGTCCGATTGTAAGCCACCATAATATGACAAGAAATATTTAAATGATACATTACACCTTAAATGGGACCATATAAACCCCCAAATAGTGTTGAGTTTGAGGCCATAGGAGATGAATTAACTCGTGATTATATTGTAAGAGTTAACATTACTCTAAATAAATAACTCTAGAGTACTGAACAACACTGCAGTGAATTAAAGAGAGTTATTTTCAATTAATACTGTACGGAGTGAAACGCAATGATGCAGAGTTAAATATCAACACTAAATTGAGCATATACGACTCTGAAAAAAAGAACTGTTGCCAGAGTACCTTTTACTCTTTTTAAACTGGGACCAAATGTTATCTGTGGCAGAATTAGATTTTCTTCAATTAGAGTTCAATTTACTTGGTCATTTTACTGTGTATGCATCTGATTCTCCTAATGTGGAAATACACAAGAGGCCATGGTCTGCAGGGTAGGGAAGGTTACTTTCTAAATGGAATCCGTTACAGTTACTAGTTACCTTTCCAAAAATTATAATCAGTAATGTAACTTTTGGATTACCCAAACTCAGTACCGTAATCTGATTACTTTCCCCTTAAGAGGGGGATTACTTTTTCCCTAGTGGTTAGAGCGTTGGGCCAGTAATCGAAAGGTTGCTAGATCAAATCCCCGAGCTGACAAGGTAAAAATCTGTTCTGCCCCTGAAAAAAAGAGGCATTGATTAGAATAAGACAAAAAAAGAACAAACAATTGAACAACATCTATTGCAGGATAAATCAATGTTATAGTTTACATAGATGGCCATAAATGGATGTTGCATTTTACTTTATGGGTTGGTTACGTAGGCTTCTAACCCACTGCTTTTTACTACAGATCATAATACGATCAGGTTAAAAACGCTGTCATATTTCCAGTCATTCTAAACAGTGTAATACCCCTTGACATAGCTGCAGAAAGATGTTTGGGAGTGGGGGTGCAGCGATTTTTTTGGGGGGGACGAGTAAATATACAGGACTAGTAAAGACCCAGTGCACTGCTCGTGAGAAAAAAAATACAATTATTGTTCCGATTTTTCAGGGGATGCTGCAGCACCCTCAGCAAACCTTACTTCCTATGACTATGCCCCTTGATCTTCAAGAATAGGACTTGGAGATATAGATTAGCCAAACTGTTTTACCTGAGCATAACCCAAAAGCTGTTTATGATTTTATTGTCATGGAGGACTGATTAGGCTCATTGCTTCGAGTTGAAAAATAAATGCTGCTCTCATGGAATGGCATGTCTTGAGCACTACCAAAAAGTGCTATTTGCATGTGAAAAATTTATGCCATATACTGCATTTGCTATAGGCCTATTGTTTACGTTTTTGTTGTTGGTGACACTTTGATAACTCGATAATTTGAGTCTGCTTAAAGGGAGAATCCACAGTTGAAACAATAACCAAGGGTCACCCTGCCTCTGTTTTGGTAAAACACTGAGGGATGGGCCTGTAACCACTCTCACATGAATAGGCAGAGCTATGGATGCAAGGTCTGACCATCCATGACATCAAAAGTATTGTTTCAACCGTGTTTTGAGGCTATACAGTGCTTGTTTACATTTACAATGTTTACAAACATTGGATTAAAACAAGCTTCTCCTGGGGTGTGACAGTTGAACTAAGCTAATGAGGCATTTATAAGTTATATTCTTAAAGAATTAATGAGCATACAGTATATTATTAACTTATAAGTCTGAAAATGGATGTAGCAACTACATATTGCCCCTTTAAGTCTGTCAAAAGTGTGCGAGTTTGAGCATATGTATGTTACGCCTATGGATATTTTGTTTTGAATCAGCACATATTAGATTGAGCAATAAAGGCACCAGTTTTGGTCTCCTTAAATTAAAGTCGTTTTTGAAAGTATGGAGCACAATACCATGGAGGAGTTTAGAAGGTAGGAACACCCTCAAACCTTTATTCCATAGGCTGGGATCCGCACTATGTAGCTGTTGCAAGTGCGCATTTTTCACTGGCTGTCCACTGGTCGCAAAACAATGATTGATAGGCAGCTTAAACTTTGTAATTTCAACCATTATTGGGTTAAAATACACATACAGTGCCTTCGGAAAGTATTCAGACTCCCAAGAATTTTTACACATTTTGTTAAGTTAGCCTTATTCTAAAACGGATTAAATAAATAAAAATCCTCAGCAATCTACACACAATACCCCTTAGTGACAAAGAGAAAACACGTTTTTAGAATGTTTGGAAATAAAAATAAAAAACAGAAATACCTTACATAAGTATTCAGACCCTTTGCTATGAGACTCGAAATTGAGCTCAGATCCTGTTTCCATTGATCATCCTTGAAATGTTTCTACAACTTGATTGGAGTCCACCTGTGGTAAACTCAATTGATTTTACATGATTTGTCTATACAAGGTCCCACAGTTGACAGTACATGTGTTGATACCATGTTGTTGTGTTGCTAACATGTTGTCATATGTTGCTACCATGCTGTGTTTTCATGTGTCGCTGCCATGCTGTGTTTTCATGTGTCGCTGCCATGCTGTGTTGTTGTCTTAGGTCTGTATGGAGTGTTGTCTCTTGTCGTGATGTGTGTTTTGTCCTATATTTTTATTTTAAATCGCAGCCCCCACCCCTGCAGGAGGCCTCATTTTTTTAAATGTTATTTAACATTTATTTAACTAGGCAAGTCAGTTAAGAACAAATTCTTATTTACAATGACGATCTACTGGGGAACAGTGGGTTAACTGCCTTGTTCAGATTTTTCCCCTTGTCAGCTCGGGGATTCGATCCAGCAACCTTTCGGTTACTGGCCCAACGCTCTAACCACTAGGCTACCTGCCGCCCCTAATTAGTTTAACAGAACACATTCAATGACAGAGGATAGGACTACTGACCACCTTTTTAAATGCACCCGTTGTCATTGAGATGTGCACCTGATCCCACCTTTCTGTCTAATAAAGCCCCTAGTTTAAACAACAGCAGCAGCACATCTGTAACAACCATGAGAATGAAACCCATTAATGCTGGAAAGCAGAAATACCAAAAAAGGTATAAATACTCACCAATAGCTGTAGGTTGGTGGATGACGTGGTCTATTTCCCAGGTGCACTCCTGAAACATAAAGAGTACAAGGCTGAGTATGGTGAAGGGGCAACTTGTTCAGCTCAGACAGTAAAGCCTTGATCTATCACAACCCCTCAATCCCTTGATAATATAGTAGTCTGGCTTTTGGGCCAAAACAACATCATTACTGCACCACTCACAGCAAGATTTCCAAATTGTTTTTTAAGCAACACCGCACAAATAAAGATGAGAAGCCCAAAAAGCCCAATCTTTAACAGGTGAGATGAGCACATGTAGACATCACATGCTCTCAGGGTGCTTCCTGTCACAGCTGATCAGATCCTCATGTCAATGCACTCAACAAAGAGCACTTTGAACTTATCTCTGGGTTGGAGGGAGCATCCTGAAAGGAACTAGTATGCCATTAGATTAGCAACAAACCAAAGCACTAACACATTTAAGAGAGGAGAAAAAAAAGTGTGATGTGATTACTGAGTACGGGCCCTTGTAAAACTGACCATCCTACCGATCCTTGACTTCGGCGATGTCATTTACAAAATAGCCCCCAACACTCTACTCAGCAAACTGAATGTAGTCTATCACAGTGCCATCCGTTTTATCACCAAAGCCCCATATACTACCCACCACTGCGACCTGTATGCTCTCGTTGGTTGGCCCTCACTACATATCTGTCGCCAAACCCACTGGCTCCATGTCACCTATAAGTCTTTGCTAGGTAAAGCCCCACCTTATCTTAGCTCACTGGTCACCATAGCAACACCGACCCATAGCACGCGCTCCAGCAGGTATATTGCACTGGTCACCCCCAAAGCCAACACTTCCTTTGGCCGCCTTTCCTTCCAGTTCTCGGCTGCCAATGACTGGAACGAATTGCAAAAATCCCTGAAGCTGGAGTCTTATATCTCCCTCACTAACTTTAAGCATCAGCTGTCAGAGCAGCTTACCGATCACTGTACCTGTACACAGCCAATCTGTAAATAGCACACCCAACTACCTCATCCCCATATTATTACTTACCCTCTTGCATCCCAGTATTTCTACTTGCACATCATCATCTGCACATCTGTAACTCCAGTATTAATGCTAAATTGTAATTATTTAGGGCCTATTTATTGCCTACCTCCCTACATTTGCACACACTGTACATAGATTTTTCTATTTTTCTTTTGTGTTATTGACTGTACGTTTGTTTATGTGTAACTCTGTGGTGTTGTTTTTGTCACACTGCTTTGCTTTATCTTGACCAGGTCGCAGTTGTAAATGAGAACTTGTTCTCAACTGGCCTCCCTGGTTAAATAAAGGTGAAATAAAATAAAAATAAATAAAGATTCTGATTCATTAAGGAGCTCTATTCTGCTGGCACCATAATGGGGAGAGGGAGCAGAGGCAGAAAGGGAGGGAGAGAAGGAGAGGGAGCAGAGGCAGAAAGGGAGGGAGAGAAGGAGTGGGAGCAGAGGCAGAAAGGGAGGGAGAGAAGGAGAGGGAGCAGAGGCAGAAAGGGAGGGAGAGAAGGAGAGGGAGCAGAGGCAGAAAGGGAGGGAGAGAAGGAGAGGGAGCAGAGGAAGAAAGGGAGGGAGAGAAGGAGAGGGAGCAGAGGCAGAAAGGGAGGGAGAGAAGGAGAGGGAGCAGAGGAAGAAAGGGAGGGAGAGAAGGAGAGGGAGCAGAGGCAGAAAGGGAAGGACAGAAGGAGAGGGAGCAGAGGAAGAAAGGGAGGGAGAGAAGGAGAGGGAGCAGAGGAAGAAAGGGAGGGAGAGAAGGAGAGGGAGCAGAGGCAGAAAGGGAGGGAGAGAAGGAGAGGGAGCAGAGGAAGAAAGGGAGGGAGAGAAGGAGAGGGAGCAGAGGAAGAAAGGGAGGGAGAGAAGGAGAGGGAGCAGAGGCAGAAAGGGAGGGAGAGAAGGAGAGGGAGCAGAGGAAGAAAGGGAGGGAGAGAAGGAGAGGGAGCAGAGGCAGAAAGTGAGGGAGAGAAGGAGATGGTGGGATTGACAATTGACAGGCAGCACGGGAAGAGGATTCTGCTGCTTGACTGTTTTCTCTCACACACACACACACACACACACACACACACACACACACACACACACACACACACACACACACACACACACACACACACACACACACACACACACACCTGTTTCTTTTAGAAACACACCTCCCTCTGGCCAGATGTTTTCTGCATGATAAGCCTTGTGCCGACACATCCTTCCTCCCCTCAAGGCTTCAGGTGGCACTGGATTTGCACATCGCATTGTTACTGAGACCCATTTGGACACGCCAACCTCGCTGAAGAGATTCCTTACACTAATCAAGGCTAACACCACAGCACAGAGACGCTAATGTTATCTTACCACATCTTCCTATCCAGAGATAGCTTCTGTTCGTGCTCAGGCTGGAGTGCTGATTAAAGCTGGGCTGCTTCTTTGATGTCATAAAACAGCCTGTCTCCCTTTACCAACATCAGCTGATAGTGAAGGGGAGAGGTGCTTCAAAGTAAAACAACACCAGGACAAACAAGACTGATGCCCTGGGCCCTCAGTGTGAAGTTACAGAATTGTTTTCTGGGGTGTTTGTGCCTCCATCTTGAATACAGAAGGATACGGGAATAGGTTTCCTGCATTCTAACAAGTTGCATCCTACTTTGCCTTCCAGGAGAGGTTGTCATCTGCAGCTATTGACATACCCCGGTGGAAACAGGGCAGATTCTCCGGCAAATCTTGACAAATGGCTGGAGTCACAAGCTGTGTCAGATAGGCTACTGTAGCAGAGTCCAGCCAGTATAAATCTCAGCCCCACATCCTGTCTGTGAAGGAACGCTTCCACATCCACATTCATGTTCCACTCCACAATTAGAGCCTAGAGAGGATCCATCCAGCTTCAGAGGGACAGTTAGTTTGTCAGGGGAGAGGAGGAGGGAAGAGAAGGGATGAGGTGAGCCTGCTGACAACATGGAGAGATGAGTGTCACTCAACGAGCATGTGGGAGATGCCATGACTATAGAGTGCTGATGTTCACGGTCAGGCTGCCACCGTGGGTCCTCAGAGGCCATGCGGGCCCACTCCTTCTATTACCCCATGTCATAAACCCTGGCGCAGTCTGACAGACTATTCCTAACCAGCACACCTAAGTGTTGTTCTGTGCCCCCCTGCCTGTGTCCAATCGCATTGTTCAGCCATTTGAATTATCAACCATCATTTGGTTTAAGACAGGGTATAAATAAATCATTGTTATGTGTGGCACACAGAAAAATCTAATCAAGAAAAATCTGATCAAGATCAATAGCATTACTGCAGCAAATCTAAATGCTTAGGAGAACTGATAGTGCCAGAAGAAGCATTGCCAGATGATTAATGTATGAACAAGTAGCACCAAGCTGAGCGATCTACCAAACAATGCCCACGTTCCATCTGAGGATTAAACTGCTTTGAGCCAATAGTAAGCAGCGCTGTGTGACTCATCCTCCCAGGGGAAGACACAGTTTTGCAGAAAAAGACAGAGAGAGAAAACAACCAACTGTGCATGTTACTGAGAACACAGTGCCAGTTAGGAGGAAGAGAAGAATATATTATCACCTCCTCTTCAGGTATTGGAAGTTTAGCTGGGACATTGCCTCTGGTTTGCTCAACTTCTCTAGGCACAAAACAATCAGCACATTATCTCTGGCGACTGCAATGTGACCTGCACACGCACACACATACAATACAAACACACGAAAGCATGCAGACACACACACACACACACACACACACACACACACACTCTCTCCTTTTCTCAGACAGATAAAGTGTCAGCAACACCACTGTCTCTCCCGCTCAGCCAGGCAGTCACATTGTGCTCTGGTTGCAGTATCATCTCATGCCCTGGGGCTCCGTTTGGTCCCAGAGGCCCCACTCACACTGCAGTACACTGCAGCTGCTACTTCTCTGCATAAGACCATTCAGATCAGTCGCTGGAGACGCCAACAAATGACACGTGTTCTGTTGATGGGAGGAGAGCTACCAACACCTGCAACAACTCAAAATCAATCTGAATGCATTATCTAGCAATAACCAACTACAGTACATTACTGCAATACGGAAAACCAAAATACTGTGCCAAATTTACAGTATCAGTAGGCCTGTCAAATTTTTACATTTGACATGTGGTGAAAACATATAGCCTAATATAGTAGCTAGCTACAGATGTAGGTTCTTAATTTGATCACTCCTTTGTTGATTAGAATTTTCCTACAAAGCAGGATATGCATACTTGTAGTGTATTCAAGGTTTAAAAAGGCTTCTAATGTTTGTAATTTCCATTTAAAAATGTCAGACTTGATTTGCCCTAACATAAAATGTATCAACCCCTACAAAAAAAATATCCATGAATTATAATCCACATAATAATTAAAATCAAATTGTATTTGTCACATGCATCGTAAACAACAGGTGTGGACTAATAGTGAAATGCTTACTTACAGGCCCTTTCCAACAATGCAGAGAGAATGAAAATAGAGAAATAATGTAAAAGTAAAACACATAATAACAGATACACAATGAGTAACAATGACTTAGCTATATACACGGAGTGTACAAAACATTAAGAACTGCTATTTATAAGACATAGGCTGATCAGCTGAATCCAGGTGAAAGCTATGATCCCTTGTTGATGTCACTTGTTAAATTTACAGTCAGTGTAGATGAAGGGGAGGAGACAGGTTAAAGAAGGATTTTTAAGCCTCGAGACAATTGAGACATGGATTGTGTATGTGTGCCATTCACAGGGTGAATGGGCAAGACAAAATATGTAAGTGCCTTTGAACGGGGTATGGTAGTAGGTGTCAGGTGCACCAGTTTGTGTCAAGAACTATAAACACTGCTGAGTTTTTCCAATCTCAACAGTATCCTGTGTGTATCAAGAATGGTCCAACCCCCAAAGTACATCCAGCCAACTTGACAATTGTGGGAAGCATTGGAGTTAACATGGGTTAGCATTCCTGTGAAACACTTGACACCTTGTAGACTCCATGCAATGCAATATTAGGAAGGTATTCCTAATGTTTGGTATACTCAGTGTACAAGTTTATGTTCAGGGGTATGAGGTAATTAAGGTAGTGTGGCAAATAAGCGGGTCAAGTGATAAATGGCAGATATGTGAGGGCAGAGCTAATAAACAGGCTCTGTCCTCTCACTAAAATGGCCACCCCGATCAAAACTACAGATCACAAAATGGCCGACCACCAGAACTACAATTCCCAGAAGCAAGGGGAACGCTCAGAAGGTGGGGCCGACCCACAGATAAGGGGTCAAGACAAACCAGGAAGAGAGAGAGCAAGGGGCTGGGAGGATCTGTGAACCATAGAGAAAGAGACGATATATATCGACTGGATTTACCGTATATGAGCTGGACTGTTTGGACTTACTTGTTGGCGTTTGGACCTACCGCGAATATGATTCATGTACCGAACCCTGCTATCCTTGACCCTGCCTGCAGCCTGGGTGGACCAGGACGGAGAAACAAAAACACAGGTACTGTCCTGTTCGAAATAACTCTCATTCTGGGGTGATTTTGGTGATGGTCTCCCGTTAAATTTGTGACAAACTCTCCTAAACTTGAAGAGGTTTGTCACAGTAGATACAGTATGTACCTATAACTAGGATTTGTGATAGATATCACATACGCTACTGCTATTGTTTACTGAGTCAAAACAAGTTAGTGCAAGAAGAGTCAATGCAGATAGGTAAATAGGTAAATAGTTAACCAAATAGCTACCCGGACTAACTATTTAGCAGTCTTATGGCCTGGGGGGGGGTATAAGCTGTTCAGGGTCCTGTTAGGTCCAGGCTTGGTGCATCGGTACCGCTTGCTGTGTGGTAGCAGAAAGAACAGTCTATGACATGGGTGGCTGGAGTCTAACAACTTTCAGAGCTTTCATCTGACACACTGGGCGCTCGGCCCCAGTCATGTACTGGGCCATCCGCACTAGAGGTTGACCGATTATAATTTTTTGCCGCCGATACCGATTATTGGGGGGCCCAAGAAAAAAAGCCGATACCGATTAATCGGGCGTTTTTTACATTTATATATTTATATATAATAATGACATTTACAACAATACTGAATGAACACTTTCAACTTAAATAAAATCAATTAACTCTCAAATAAATAATGAAACATGTTCAATTTGGTTTAAATAATGCAAAAACAGTGTTGGAGAAGAAAGTAAAAGTGCAATATGCGCCATGTAAAAAGTTATAGGACTATTTCTCTCTATACCATTTGTATTTCATATACCTTTGACTATTGGATGTTCTTATAGGCACTATAGTATTTATTGCCAGCCTAATCTTGGGAGTTGATAGGCTTGAAGTCATAAACAGCGCTGTGCTTCAAGCATTGCGAAGAGCTGCTGGCAAACGCAGGAAAGTGCTGTTTGAATGAATGCTTACGAGCCTGCTGCTGCCTACCACCGCTCAGTCAGACTGCTCTATCAAATCATAGACTTAATTATAATAAACACACAGAAATACGAGCCTTAGGTCATTAATATGGTCAAATCCGGAAACAGTGAAATACGGAACTGTTCTAAATATTGCTGTTAGACTGCACAACCTTCAATGTTATGTCATAATTATGTACAATTCTGGGAGATTAATTACGGCCTTTGTTAGGAAGAAATGGTCTTCACACAGTTCGCAACGAGCCAGGTGGCCCAAACTGCTGCATATACCCTGACTCTGCTTGCACAGAACGCAAGAGAAGTGACAATTTCTCTAGTTAATATTGCCTGCTAACATGAATTTCTTTTAACTAAATATGCAGGTTTAAAAAAATATACTTGTGTATTGATTTTAAGAAAAGCATTGATGTTTATGGTTAGGTACATTGGTGCAACGATAGTGTTTTTTTCACGAATGCGCTTTTTAAATCATCACCCGTTTGGCGAAGTAGGCTGTGATTCAATGATAAATTAACAGGCACCGCATTGATTATATGCAACGCAGGACAAGCTAGTTAAACTAGTAATATCATCAACCATATGTAGTTAACTAGTGATTATGTTAAGATGGATTGTTTTTTTTTATAAGATAAGTTTAATGCTAGCTAGCAACTTACCTTGGCTCCTTGCTGCACTCGCGTAACAGGTGGTCAGCCTGCCACACAGTCTCCTCGTGGAGTGCAATGTAATCGGCGTCCAAAAATGGCGATTACCGATTTGTTATGAAAACTTGAAATCAGCCATGCCGATTAATCGGTCGACCTCTAGTCCACACTACCCTCTGTAGCACCTTGCGGTCGGATGCCAAGCAGTTGCCACACCAAGCTGTGATACAGCCAGTCAAGATGCTCTCAATGGTGCAGCTGTAGAACTTTTTGAGGATCTGAGAGCCCATGAAAATCTTTTGAGCCTCCTGAGGAGGAAGAGGCGTTGATACCATGATAGTTCGTTGATGATGTGGACACCAAGGAACTTGAGGCTCTCAACCTGCTCCACTACAGCCCGTATGTGAATGGGGACATGCTCAGCCCTCCATTTCCTGTAGTCCACGATCAGCTCCTTTGTCTTGCTGACGTCGAGGGAGAGGTTGTTGTCCTGGCACCAAACTGCCAGGCCTCTTACCTCCTCCTTATAGGCTATCTTATTGTCGTTAGTAATCAGACCTACCACCGTCGTCAGCAAACTTAATGATGGCGTTAGAGTCATGCGTGGCCACGCAGTTATGGGTAAACAAGGAGTACAGGAAGGGCCTACGCACACACCCCTGAGGGGCCCCTGTGTTGAGGGTCAGCATGGGGGATATGTTGTTGCCTACCCTCACCACCTGGGGGCATCCCATCAGGAAGTCCAGGATCCAGTTGTAGAGGAAGGTGTTCAGTCCCAGGGTCCTTAGCTTAGTGATGAGTTTTGAGGGCACTATGGTGTTGAATGCTGAGCTGTAGTCAATGAACAGCATTCTCACATAGGTGTTCCTTTTGTCCAATTGGGAAAGGGCAGTGTGGAGTGCAATAGAGATTGCGTCATTTGTGGATCTGTTGGGGAGGTATGTAATTGGAGTGGGTCCAGGGTGTCTGGGATAATGACGTTGATGTGAGCCATGACAAACCTTCCAAAGCACAAAGCAAGTGCTACGCGGCGATAGTCATTCAGACAGGTTACCTTGGCGTTTTACAGACTGAGTCAGGGAGATATTGAAAATGTCAGTGAAGACACTTGCCAGCTGGTAAACGCATGCTCGGAGTACGCGTCCTGGTAATCCGTCAAGCCCTGCGGCCTTGTCAATGTTAACCTGTATAACTAGGGCTGGGCGATATATCAAATTAATTGGATTATATCAAATTAATTGGATTAATTCGAATGCATGTTTTTGCGCGATATTCCAAACACCTATATCGCAAGAATCTAGGTTTTGTTCTTTTTCATTTTTATGAGTGTTTATGTCCGCTTGTTCTCGTGTTGTATTTTTGGTCTTGTCTCTTCCGATCCTTCTGTGCTGTGTGCACCTCCTCATTTACACCAGAAATCTATAGAAGGACGAGATGCACCTCTCCGCCCTCACAATGGGAGTTGTTGTTGTCTCAAATATGTCGTTCTGTTCCTAAACAAGGCAGTTAACCCACTGTTCCTAGGCCGTCATTGAAAATAAGAATTAGTTCTTAACTAACTTGCTTAGTTAAATAAAGGTGTAAAAAAAAAAAAAAAAATGTAAAAGGCATGAAGGCAGGCGACAAGCCTAGGTCTAAAATAAACCCATAGAAACGCATTTGGCTTCATTTATGGACTGAATGAAACCTTTCACTTCATCTCTTCCTCTATAGTTTACACACACATCAAGCCCCTCCCCACGCCTCCCACGACAACGAAGTTGAATGATCACATCATCCTCTCTGACAAGCTGTTTCAACTCGCTACTTTCATTTGCAGAATCGGTCATATGGACACCAAAACACACTGAGACATATTTTACTAAGATAACTTTTCTAACGATACCCTTTTCAACTATCAAATTGCACGCAGAGAAGACGCTACTAAAACATGGGTATCAATTAACATTGATTCTGGAAAATATATGTTCAGTTTGTCGCGCGTGGGATTAGGGTACCGCTAGCAGCGTTTTAGCCAAAGACTGTTATACTAGTTGTCTAGTTGGTTTTATAAAATGTGCAATAAGCATAAAGCATAAGGAATTGGCAACTCATTCTCATTCTGAGAAATAAGGTAGGCCACTTGATTTCGTCATCTGAGCAAAGTGGACAGGCTAACATGCTTTTGAAACAGTTGGAGACAGACAGGGTGGGTTCATAACAATTCAACTGTTCAAACTTGTTAGCTAGCAAATAGATCAGTTGGCTAAACTTGATGTTGAAATATAAAGATTAGCTGGCTAATCACTAGCACGTGGGCTTGAGATATTGTTGATGAGAGATATTGTTGATGTGTTAATTCTCTATAGCCTAATGCCTGCTACAAGAAGTTAGTCATTACTAGTTCATGTGCATTATGCATGGTTCTAGTTACATTTGTAACCAAAAAGGGCATTTTCATAGACAGACTTGAAAGCCTGACCATTGACTATTGCAACAACAAAAAATGCAGGTTAAACTTTTGTGATAAAATAATGCAGTTATTAGTGGGTCTTATGGTTGTGGAAGGCTTATATTTAGCCTAGGTATAACTTCACAAGCCCTGAATTCATTAGATTATTGCTGACTGTTTGAAATGCAGTGTATATTAACTTTAATTGTACAACAATGCTTATATATATATATATATATATGAGTCACCCATAAGTTATATAAAAAATAAATCGATATAAGATATTATATAGCTATAATCGCCCCTCCCTATGTTTAACCTGTTTCCAAATTTCCTGTTGCTGACAGATTATTTTCCTGCTGTAGCAAACTGGCTCAAATTAAGATCCTACATCTGTACATGGTTGAACATATCACATATTGTCCTTAGGAAGTGATGACTGTAGTATGAGTCAGTGTAGTAGCTTCTCAGTGTGTGCTAACAGTGTAGTGTATTTGCCCTTCTTATCCGTTTTGTTAAAGGTGACAGAGAGGTTGTTGATCCTCTACCAGTGTTCTGCAGACAATGTTAAGACCCTACAATAGGCTGCGGTGTGGGCGACATCTCTAGGAGATAAGACATTGAGGAGCACACTGCTGTCTGTCAATAACTCATCTTAGCTGAATCATATGCCAGGAGCTGACATCCATTAATGTTACATTACACATCTTCTATGCTTGTTGATCTCTGCCATAACACTTAGTCCACTCCATTAGATTCTTCAAACAAATCACAGGAACATATGCAATCAGCCATCATTAATTACACACACATGGCTTCAATTGCTCTGCATGCACAGAAATATTCTCCATTCTAAAATGGGTGAATAAGTGAAAGTACACTATCCTCTACATAAGGCCTGACTCAGAATATAGACATCTCTGCAGTCCAGGGGAACACGCGCACACACACACACACACACACACACACACACACACACCAGGTGAGTTCCAGAAGGAAATCTATTCCATCGATCTCCTCTACCCTCTCCCTTACAGCAGACAATTCATTTTAAAAGGATTGCTAAGCTTTTCCAAGGCCACTTTACACCCCATCAACCTTTATACAAGGTTTCCCACCTCTGAGACGCCTTGCCCTTGCATCCCAAAGCAATCATTGGACTCCTCTATATTGTAGACACATATCGGCAGCAATCAGCGGGAAAGGAAATGAAAGAGATTGAGGCATGAACTATGATAAACACACAGTTATTGGTCAAAATAGTACGCATTGACCTCTAGATGTATTCCCCTTAGCCTGGACGCTACGGTATATACATGGCCAGGCAGTATGACTCTGCGACACCAGGTAAGACATTATAGAGGTTAGAGGCTGGTTATTAACATCTTGCTCAAGCGAATGTGATTAGAATTAAACCAGGGGTGACATACAGGTCGGGTATGTTCAACGCTGTAAGTGCTGACACTAGAGCTTGTAATATTATTTCAGTCACTATCTCTTCCCTTCAAAACGCCTTCTCTTAATTCCCTCATTAGAATGCATGAGCTGGCATCTTCACCATGGCAAAAACAAAGCAAGGTTATTCTGATGTTCTGATTTGGAAACTAAGGAGCACTATGAAGAATGCCCAGTCAAGGGCACTCTTCTTGTTCAACACTCATCCTTTGTCGTCCTCATATTTCGACTATCTTACTTCAGCGCCGAAGACAGTTCTGTGTCAGCTCTACCCTCCTGTCTCCCCCTCTACTAGTAAGCAGAGTTTGCTAACTGATACACATGACGAGTCAGTAGGAGGGCATATAAATTACAGCACCGCAAGCGAAGCTGAGACTATGTTGCCTCTCAGTGTGAGACTTCTGAGCAGGAGTGAGAGAATAACATTGGCTGAGGCACTTAAGTCAGACCTAAAACCCCTACTAAAGTAGAATCCAATATTTTTGAAATGTTGTTAAAAATAATGACTTCTGCGAGAAAGACAGAGGCATGTCAGACTTTTCACTTGATATTCATTTATTCCCAACCACAGCGACGCGTCAGATACGTACAGTAGAAAAATAAATGCATGACATTTGTTCAGTCAAACCTTAACACCGAGATGGAATACATCAATTTGATGTGATGCAGAGTTGACATAAAAAAAAGCATTTGTGAATATTTGTTATTATCCATCTTTGTTTCTACTCTACCATTACATCCCCTTTGCCATTACGTACCCTGATAGGAGTGTTTTAACCCCAGTCATTACAACGAATGAATCTGATAGAAGGCAGTTAACCCACTGTTCCCCGGGCGCCAAAGACGTGGATGTCGATTACGGCGGTCCTCCGCACCTCTCTGATTCAGAGGGGTTGGGTTAAATGCGGAAGACACATTTCAGTTGAATGCATTCAGTTGTACAACTGACTAGGTATCCCCCTTTCCCATATCAGGACCCCTAATGTCGTCTGGGGTTTTGATGTGTCTGCTGTTTGGCATCCTTCAACATGTGACACTCCATCTGTGTGCCCATCATCCCAGTGAGGAATCTAATGATATTTCACCAGACAGTAGTTCAAAGCAGATGTTCCACTTGGATCTCAGATACACCACAACGTGTTTACAACTGACTCCAGAAAGGACCTGTCCAAGGTGCTGAACAGCATACGGATAACAAGGTGCACTTCATAAGCAGGCCTATTGACGAAGCAGAAATGTACATTCAGGTTTCATCACGTTTTGTACCATGAGGCCTAGCTCAAATGAAATCTCTGAAATATTGTGTCAATCAAAATGTCTACATATTTCTAGCTATGCCATCACTGCCCAGATATAACAGATCACATTCAGATGGATGGAAGGGCTAGATGTCTGAGCTTAGTCCGTACTGGCAGTCTGTCTTGTGAAGGCTTGCCCCCCCTTCTCTTTCTCTCTCTCGCTTACTCACTCTTCATCCCTCTTTCTCTCCCACCCTAGCTTTCTCTCTGATGGTTTTGAAAGATATCAAACTAAATTGGATTCCATTTGAAGGCAGAAGCACAGAAATATAAATCTATATCATTTAAGAGTCTAAGCCGGAAATGAAAATAGCTGTGCAGCGACGCTCCCCATCCAACCTGACAGAGCTTGAGAGGATCTGCAGAGAAGAATGGGAGAAACTCCCCAAATACAGGTGTGCCAAGCTTGTAGCATCATACCCAAGAAGACTTGAGGCTGTAATCGCTGCCAAAGGTGCTTCACCAAAGTACTGCGTAAAGGGTCTGAATATTCATGTAAATGTGATATTAAAGTAAAATGAAACATTTACATTTGCAAACATTTCTAAAATCCATTTTAGAATAAGGCTGTAACATAACTGTGGAAAAAGTAAAGGGGTCTGAAAACTTTCCAAATGCACTGTACTTCCATATTGTTTTTTAACTGGTACGGGGGACCTTTAGACAAGTCTTGTGAGACCTGTGGATGTCTTAAAGTTGAAAAAAAAAGACATGTACGTGAGAGTCCCACCTTTATACAGAGGGGTCATATTAGTGTGTAGCCCAAACGCTACAAACAGAGGTGGGCAGATGGGGCTCGTCTGAAGTCGGTACAGCCCAAGTCTCTCTCCCTCTCTCTCTATGCCATAGATCAAACTCCCTCAGCTGGTGTTTCTAAATTAAATCCATCATGGCATTGATTAACCATCATTCGAAATGTTTCAAACTGCCAAAGATACAAGAGCTACTGCAGTTTTTTAGATACACATGAAATTCAATTGCAGGCTAGCCCTTTGCAGTGTAATGTATCAATGTTAAATCACAACTTAAAATAACATTTACTTTTCATGGCTGCTGCAGAAAGGGTAGTTTTCCTTCGTAATATCCATGTCTTGCAGAGAGAGAGAGAAAACAATCCAGCTGTGTGGCAGTAAGCAGTGTATTGTAGCAGATAGAGGAGAGAGGGCTCCGGCTAAAAGTTAATGTCATACAATCTTCCCAGAAACACAGTAGCTAATGAGCAGGTCCACTGGATACAGTCAAGCCGAAGTAGGAATAATGACATAACGTAGAAAGTACAAAGACGAAGGTGGGCTTTGTTGACCCACAACCAGCGATGTAAAGTACTTCAGTAAAAACACTTTGAAAGTACAACTTAAGTCGTTTTTTTGGGGTATGTGTACTTTACTATTTCAATGTGACAACTTTTACTTCACTACATTCCTAAAGAAAATTATGTACTTTTTACTCCATACATTTTCCCTGACAACAAAAAAATGTTTACGTACATTTTGAATGCTTAGCAGTACAGGAAAATGGTCCAATTCACACACTTATCAAGAGAACATCCCTGGTCTTCCCTACTACCTCTGATCTGGTGGACTAACTGAACACAGATGCTTCATTTGTAAATTATGTCTGAGCGTTGGAGTGTGCCCCTGCCTAAAAATGGTGCAGTCTGGTTTGCTTTATGAAAGGAATTTGAAATGATTCATACTTGTACTTTTGATACTTAAGTACATTTTAGAAGTTACATTTACTTTTGATACTTAAGTATATTTAAAACCAAATACTTTCAGACTTTTACTCAAGTAGTATTTTACTGGGTGACTTTCACTTTTGAGACATTTTCTATTAAGGTATCTGTACTTTTACTGAAGTATGACAAATTGGGTAATTTTTCCACCACTGCAGCAATGTACAGGACGACTGGTAATAGGTATAGCAAGGTCACACACAACCTCACTATGCCCACCTACATACAGTGTAATAGCCTAGCATACTACATACTGTAGGCCTAAAAATTCCCAAGGACAAATAGAAGCAGACAGACATACTAACTACTATGAGAAACAAGAGTATGTAGATAACAGGGACTTTCAGACTAAATGTATGCAGAAGCTAAAGTTTCTCACACTTGTCACAAAGCTGCTGTCACTACTAATGATAAATGAGGCCTCTCTAGGCTACAGCCCCCCCAGTTACTTTACAAAAGAAAGAATCGAACCGAGATGAAAGAGTAATATGGATTGTTGATCTGCATGCTTTTAGTTCCACGCTTTGCTCAATTTGAAGGTGTTTTGAAGGCACAGGAGAATTCTCCTTTCCTCCCTCTTGGGGTGTTAATAAGCTTTCCTTTAGTGCCACCCGTGATTTATACAGGCGTGAATGGGGCTTTCTCTAGGGGTTTCAAGGTTTTTGTTGCCAATTTTTCTTTTTCCAAAAGGTGGCTCCATTCAGCCTCTGAAAGTCTGTAATTGGGTTTAGTTCATTTAAATGCTAATGTCCTGGGATCTGGAAATGACATGCAGATATCACCTCATTGATTCTGAGAGACACCAGCTCGCCATTGACATAATGTCGACAGATTTGAATCAGGGCTCCTTAAAGCTCAGATAACTCAACAGAAGCATTCGTTCCGCCTACATGACACAGATATACTTGCAGATAAAACCTGCTTCTAAGATAATGTGCTAGGGTTGTGACGCAGTCAAAAATCATGACAGTCTGCATAACTGACAGTTATACGGTAACTGTGCCAGCCCCTACTGTAGTTAACAACATGTAAAATGGAGTTAAAGGACTGGTTCACTAAATGGCATGTTATAGAAGGGTACAAACACCTTTTTGGCGATTTCACTTGTTTTTGAGAAACTTACCCCAGCCGCAATAGACTTCCTCGTTGCTCCTTGTGCATTATGGGGGTGTTGGAAAAACAAGAACAAACGCACCAAAAACGTTATTTTAGAAACAGACACTTTATTTTTTTTTAATTCTGTTGCAACTCAAGCAATAACTCTCCCGTCCACTCTAACAGCAGGCTACACGGAGAATGACCCAGCTGGGTAGGGGAAACCGTCAAGTCACACAAAGTGGAATATAGCCTCGAGGATAAGGTTCAGAAGGAAACAATGTCATGTGTAGAACATCTAAAGACGTACATCGATATACTGACAGTGTGTCTGTTTCTAAAAGGACGTACAATATTTGGGTGTTTTTGGAGCTTTTGTTCATGTGGGGGTTTTTTGCACACCCCCACACTGCACAATGAGCGATGAGGAAGTCTATCGTGGCTGGGGTAAGTTTCTCAAAAAACAAGTGATCATTTCTACTGTATAACACAATTCCTACACCCTTCTACTGTATAACGTGCCATTTACATCAAAAATAGAAATGCACTTCAGAAATAATGAACTAACTAAGATTATATCTAGTAAGGGTTTCAAATTCGTACAATACATAGCCTAGGTACATAGGCGCTCATCTCCTATCCTCACTCCACCCAGTGTGTGACTATTGACAGCTGTGTGGCATAGCCTCGTTGCTATAAAGATTAAAAGTGCCATGTCCTGGTAGCCTTGGCCATTAAAACTGAAGTAAATGTCTCAGCATTCATTCAGCACACTCAGCAAAGCCTATATGACCCAATGCCCTCCTGGTATACGAGGACTGTCAGACATCCACATCTCTCATAGCTGAAAACCATTTCATCTGGGTCATCCACCAGGGCTAGAGGTCACTGACGAGACAGACCAAATCTCCTCCAGCAGCACACTCCTTTCATACTTCACACTCGGCCGGGCGGGTCGGGGAGAGTAGGTGGGTGTGAGTACGTTCAGTGTGACGCCAACAACAGACGGAAGGGAAATAACTGTGGCAGGCAAGCAGTGTAAAGCGGTTATTGACAGAGGAGCAGGAGCATGAGGAGGAACATGCTCTCTACTAGAGACAGATATGAGTCACACACACACTGTGGGAGTTATTCACAGGCAGGGGGGCTGGCGCTCTCCGTTTTCCCTCTGCCAGGAAACTGCTCAGCGCACATCAAAAGGCTTTCCACCCTAGCTATGAAACCCTCAAAAAGGCTGAATATCAGAGTGCTCCTCAATTCTCATCCCTGCAGATAAACAGCACACTTTAAAGAAGGCGTCGGATTTTGAAGGATGATGGTTATAAATGATCAACATGCCACTAACCAAGCCAGCCTTGACTGCCTTGTGCCCTCTCTGTCCTCAACACAAAGTAAAAGATCTGGGGGGGGGGGACCTCTAGTCTCAGGTATCACGACTTGGTACCAAGTCATCCTTCCTGCTATGACTTTGATTGAACAATCAAACCTCTACGTGGACCGAGAAATGACTTCCCCTTGAAGAGCCCCATCATTCATTAGACTAGACTGTGCTAACTGAACAGGTAGATGCGGAGTCCCTCCCATCCCTCCACAGCAGGTAGGTCAGGTGACCCTGCTAATTACCTAATCTTCCTAGCAGGGCATAATGGTGTCTGCCATCATCACTCACTAACCACTAGAGCGTTTAAAAAAGGCCCGATGACTTGCCGTTTTAACTTTGCTTTTATATTAATGAACATCAGTGCCTGAAGACAAATATATAGCCACAAGCTTCAGTTTTTGAATGAACAATTCTGACTAAATGGAAATAATCCTACTTTGAGTTCTTTTAAATGATGTTCCAAAATTGTATTTCTCTGTTCACTTTCAGCATTAGACTGAGATGGAGAGTTTATGTCGCTTTAGTGAAGGAAGATGAGCAGAGTATTCTGAAGCCATCACACAGCATAGTATGACTAAAGGTGGGCTCGATGTTGACGGAGTTCCCCAGCAAAATGTAAAAAAAAAATAAAGAGATTGTAATCACACAGCTTGTCCCTGTGATGCAACGACTTCTAGAAAACATGCAAATCCCCTTTCCAACATACACGTCCTGATGACATACTACAACCATCCTGGAAATTGAAAGCCCACACCAATCCCACGAAATTCAAGAGCATTTTAAACTGTGGACAAGCAACTACACAAAGCGGCCATGTGATGGATTACCCCTAAACAGTTAAGCTATTCTTAAAGGAAGGAAATACATGGGGCCATACAGGGATGTTTTAGAGTGTAAAAAGCTGGCCCAATGCCATGAGATCAGAGTGGCCTCTGATTATACTCTCCTCATCCCAAATTCACAGCCACATCTCTCATAAGGTGAATGCACCAATTTGTAAGTCGCTCTGGATAAGAGCGTCTGCTAAATGACGTAAATGTAAATAACACAGTGATAGCACACGGCTGACAGCTCTCCTGCAGGGTTAACATCCTGTTCTAAAGGAACATTACCACAGGTTTAAAACATCAGCTCACAGACAATTCATACAGAGGTGTCTATTACTGGGGGCTGAGTCACTGGCTTACTGGTGCTCTTCCATGCCGTCCCTAGGAGGGGTGCGTGATCTTCATGTCTGGGTTGGCACCCCCCTCTGGTTCATGCCATGGGGGAGAACTTTGTGGGCTATACTCAGCCTTGTCTCAGGGTATTAAGTTGGTGGTTTGAAGATATCCCTCTATTGGTGTGGGGACTGTGCTTTGGCAAAGTGGGTGGGTTTATATCCTGCCTGGTAGGCCCTGTCTGGGGGTCTCGTCGGACGGGTCCACAGTGTCTCCCGACCCCTCCTGTCTCAGCCTCCAGTATTTATGCTGCAATAATTGTGTCGGGGGGGCTAGGGTCAGTCTGTTATATCTGGAGTATTTGTCCTGTGTGAATTTAAGTATGCTCCCTCTAATTATCTCTCTCTCTCTCCCCTCCCGGAGGACCTGAGCCCTGGGACCATGCCTCAGGACTACCTCGCCTGATGACTCCGTGCTGTCGCCAGTCTGCCAGGTCGTGCTGCAGCTCCAATTTCAACTGTTCTGTCTGCGGCTATGGAACCCTGACCTGTTCACCGGACGTGCTACCTTGTCCCGGACCTGCCGTTTTCCACTCTCTCTCTCTACAGCACCTGCTGTCTCTAACTCTGAATGCTCGTCTATGAAAAGCCAACTGACATTTACTCCTGAGGTGCTGACCTGTTGCCCCCTCTACAACCACTGTGATTATTATTATTTGACCCTGCTGGTCATCTATGAACGTTTGAACATCTTGGCCATGTACTGTTATAATCTCCACCCGGCACAACCAGAAGAGAACTGGCCACCCCTCAGAGCCTGGTTCCTCTCTAGGTTTCTTCCTAGGTTCCTGCCTTTCTAGGGAGGTTTTCCTAGCCACCGTGCTTCTACACCTGCATTGCTTGCTGTTTGGGGTTTTAGGCTGGGTTTCTATACAGCACTTTGTGACATCGGCTGATATAAAAAGGGCTTCATAAATACATTTGATTGAGGTGTCTGTGTGTCAAATATAAAACCATTTTTGCTACTTTCTGAGCCAGGTTACAAATCACGAAAATTGTTCACCTGGATTGCGATCTAAAAATGTGAGATAGCATATGACATTTTAAATGATCTGAAAATAGAAAAGCTACTGATAAAAGGTTTCCATTTGTACTGCTACAAAAATACACTAATGTTCCAGGCAGTAATACCATGCAATAACTGGGGTGGTAATTGTCATCTCTCAAACGAGTTCCTACATTAATCAACTCTCAAACTGATTTCCTTGGGAGCGCTGCAGGCTGAGAGACGTGTCTAGAAACACACAAGAGGCAGTAGAGAGTTCTCCAACACATCTTATCTTGGACACAACCCGCCAGGGGGCAACTGACTGGCCTTGGACATCAGTAGCCTACATGACTGGCTTGCAAAGAAATGAAAGGACACATCATACATCATAAACAGCTATGTGTGACAGTAGCTTTTGAGGTGAAAACGGTTCTGTTCAAACATAACATTTCAATTAGGCTATTATGAAGACGTAGCTTGCTTCTGTCATTCACAGGACCACAGCCGAATCTAATTATCTTATCTTGATTAAGTGTACAGTATAATGCTGTAAATATGGTAATAGCCATTTATCTGAAAAAACAGAGATCAAGCCTAGCCTTAGTTGTCCCAGTCGTAATAATCATCAGCCTCAGCCTGAGCAGAAGGAAAACAAGATCCCCATGTACAACCTCTCTCTTGGCTCTCTGTCATCCGCAAGAGTCCAATTTAGAATTCTCCTGCTGCTGCATGAATAGCATGCCAGCAGGCTGCTGCGACACAGTGTTTGTCCTTCAGCTCCTGTGGCACACATAAAACAGGAACGAGCAGAGGGGCACCCTCTCTGACGGTTGGGAGAGGGGAGAGGGTCAGGAGAAGGCGGGCCGCCAGGCGCCAGCCAGCCAGAACGTGGAGCTGGTCTCGGACACGGAGTGAGCCCACCTGCTGGGAACGAGGTGTCTCCAGAGCCGCACACCTTCGCCCGGCTCCCCAGGGGGCCCTTTTAAAAACAGACACCTAATCTAGGACAGAATGGCCATTTACTAAGTAGAATTTCCGAATGTGACGTCACAATAAAGAGCAAGTATTATCACGCAAAATGTTATTTGGTTATGAACTTGCTCATGATATGAGACTACCCACTGGGCACAGACGTCAATTCAATGTCTATTCCACGTTAGTTCAATGTAATTACATTGAAATGTGGAAACAACGTTGATTCAACCAGTGTGCGCACAGTGGGTATTATGTAAAACAACCCAAAAAACATTGGTATTTATTCATCTTTAAAATCAGTCATCATGTTACTGTAATCTAATTTACAGTCATCCTGAAAGCAAAATACCTTTGGTCACGTTGTGTATGTGGACACCTGCTCGTCAAACATCTCATTCCAAAATCATGGGACATTGATATGGAGTTGGTCCCCTCTTTGCTGCTATAACAGCCTCCATTCTTCTGGGAAGGCTTTCCACTAGATGTCAGAACATTGCTGCGGGGACTTGCTTCCATTCAACAACAAGAGCTTTAGTGTGGTTGAGCACGGATTTTGGGCGATTAGGCCTGGCTCGTAGTCG
Organism: Salmo salar; assembly: GCF_965601325.2. Classification (NCBI taxonomy): domain Eukaryota; kingdom Metazoa; phylum Chordata; class Actinopteri; order Salmoniformes; family Salmonidae; genus Salmo; species Salmo salar. The sequence goes on along the minus strand of NC_138316.1, from coordinate 15,989,284 downwards.
GCATTCCAATTCACCCCAAAGGTGTTCGATGGGATTGAGGTCAGGGCTCTGTGCGGGCCAGTCAAGTTCTTCCACACCAATCTCGACAAACCATTTTTGTATGGACCTCACTTTGTGCATGGGGTCATTTCCTGTTTCAGCATGACAAGGGCCTTCCCAAAACTGTTGCCACAAATTTGGAAGCACAGAATCGTCTAGAATGTCATTGTATGTTGTAGCCTTAATATTTCCCTTCACTGGAACTAAGGGGCCTAGCCCGAACCATGAAAAACAGCCCAGACCATTATTCCTTCTCCACCAAACTTTACAGATGGCACTATGCATTGGGGCAGGTAGCATTCTCCTGGCATCCGCCAAACCCAGATTTGTCCGTCGGACTGCCAGATGGTAAAGTGTGATTCATCACTCCAGAGAACGCGTTTCCACTGCACCAGAGTTCAATGGCAGCGAGCTTTACACCATTCCAGCCGACGCTTGGCATTGCACATGTTGATCTTAGGCTTGTGTGCAGCTGCTCGGCCACGGAAACCCATTTCATGAAGCTCCCAACGAACAGTTATTGTGCAGACGTTGCTTCCAGAGGCAGTTTGGAACTCAGTAATGAGTGTTGCAATCGAGGACAGATTTTTACGCGCTAGGCGCTTCAGCACTCTGCAGATCCGTTCTGTGAACTTGTGTAACCTACCACTTCGACTGAGCCATTGTCGCTCCTAAACGTTTCCACTTCACAATAGCAGCACTTACAGTTGACCGGGGCAGCTCTAGCATGGGGCGGCAGCGTAGCCTAGTGGTTAGAGCGTTGGACTAGTAACCAAATGGTTGCAAGATCGAAACCCCGAGCTGACAAGGTACAAAATCTGTCATTCTGCCCCTGAACAAGGCAGTTAACCCATTGTTCCTAGGCCGCCATTAAAAATAAGAATTTGTTCTTAACTGACTTGCCTAGTTAAATAAAGGTAAAATAAAAATAAATAGCAGGTCAGAAATTTGACGAACTGACTTGTTGGAAGGGTGGCATCCTATGACAGTGCCACGTTGAAAGTCACTGAGCTTTTCAGTAAGGCCATTCTAATGCCAAAGTTTGTCTACGGAGATTGTATGGCTGTGTGCTCGATTTTTTGCACCTGTCAGCAACAGGTGTGGCTGAAATAGACGAATCCAGTCATTTGAAGGGGTGTCCACATATTTTTGTATATATAGTGTATATGAATGAAAACATCAAGGCCTTCATTAAAATGTGTATTGAGCTAACACGGAACCCAAACCGGCTGCGTGCGTGCGCCATCGTGCATACATTTATTTTGTCCCCCTACACCAAACGCGATCACGACACGCAGGTTAAAATATCAAAACAAACTCTGAACCAATGACATTAATTTAGGGACAGGTCGAAAAGCATTAAACAAATTTAGCTAGTTAGCTTGCACTTGCTAGCTAATTTGTCCTATTTAGCTAGCTTGCTGTTGCTAGCTAATTTGTCCTGTGATATAAATATTGAGTTGTTATTTTACCTGAAATGCACTAGGTCCTCTACTCCGACAATTAATCCACATATAAAACGGTCAACCGAATCGTTTCTAGTAATCTTTCCTCCTTCCAGGCCTTTTCATCTTAGAACTTATAAACTTTCATAGTATTACCACGACAACCGTCAAAACAGTTCGTCTTTCAATCACCCACGTGGGTATAACCAATGAGGAGATGGCACGTGGGTAACTGCTTCTATAAACCAATGAGGAGATGGGAAAGGCAGGACTTGCAGTGCGATCTGCGTCAGAAATAGAAAGGAGTTCTATTTGGCATCGCAGACACTCGTTGGCACGCGCGAGCAGTGTGGGTGCAATAATTGAATAACATGGATTTCTAAATTTATTTTGCGATGCTCGCGCACGCGACGTGTCCGGTCTGGTCAGCATGTAAGACTGACATCAAACCCATAAGGCAAAAATTCCAAACATGCTGTCATCTGTGTGTCATCTCACAATTCAACAGTCATGAAGCAGTTATAATTCCTACCAAGCCTGACTAAAGGACAATCAAAATGTAATCAGAACATGGTTTGGTCTAATTTAAAGGCCAATTTCAGATTTAGTTGGGCTTGCTTTTATGTAGGCTTTCAAATACATTTCTATCAATATGCAGCAGCATCAGACAGACCGGACATGAGTTGACTCCACTGAGTTTACCAACCCTGACATGTCTCCTTGAGTTTCTATAGAACACACCAAAAAGAATGACAGTGAGTGTGCTGTCTGCTCTGTCCTCTTGTATGGCTAGCTCTGGAACTGAGTGGTACACAACAGACAAAGGAAAACAACCCCAAGAGCATCAAAAGCAGACAGCTTTCATTAGCAGTCCATTTTTTGTTCATGATTATGGAGCTGGTGTGTGTGAGATACAGAGTGTGTGTGAGAGAGAGGGCATAGATCACCTTACAATTACACAAGTCAACAAAATATTCTTTTTTTCAAGATTTATCAATGGCTAGGGTACTTTATTGCACAGCCTGCTACAATTATGACAACATCTGAGGTAGATGTGGCCACAGAATGTTTTTCTCCATATAACACCATAATTTTCAGATACAATTTTGACAATACATTTATTCAGATTAGGTTTATATTCCCAGCATTTAAGCAAAGGAGAATGTAGCGTGTATTGGATAATTAGACACATTTACCCGCATTAAAAGTGTATCGAACAGGCTGTTAAAAATCCATATTGGTGAACGAGCTAGTTGCAGATGATGAGCCTATGCCATGGTTGCTGTCTGCTGTCTTCAAAAGATGCTCTAGGAATAATGGACCAAAAAGCACCTTTCTTTTCGACACACCGGTAATGATAAATCAAACATTTCTTTGTAGATAAATGAAGGCCACACTATCTTACCTGCTGAATTCAACGTATGTTTTTCGGTCGCTCAAGTCACCTCCCTTTTAGAATTGTGAAAGCTGATGATGCTTCCAAGACACTTGCACGGGATCAGATTACATCGAGAGAAAGCGAACCAGCCCCGGAATCTGAAAAATATAAGTACCAGTTGAAGCGGCCCCGGAACGTGTATAAAGACCCCACTGCAGTTCTCCCCATTGGGTTTCCCACAGAGTTTGTAAAACGTTTGTGTTTCTCCGGTCGTTACGGTGGAGTGGCGGCAACCAGAGGCGATAGACTCGAACCCCACCCAGCCACCGAGACTGAAAAGATAATGGAGAGAGAAAAAAAATGGCTTACAAAAGAGTGCAGTGCGACCCATGATACAAAACATCATAATTGGCCATCCTATTTATTTTTTGTTGGTCACAATTAATAGGCTAAAGCAAATCTATAGCCAATCTATAGCCTAATATAAATCATGCATGGATGAGAGAAAGAAAACTGAATCATATTTTCTGCACTTTTCAAATCATGCAGTGGCGGTTCTAGCTTGTATGGCTCCCTGGGCGAACCCCACCTTCAGGGCCCCCCCCCCAAAAAACTAAGATTTATTCAGACATTTGGAACAACACAAATAATCATAACATTTAAAACTTTATAAATATATACAATAATAAGACTCATAAATATCAAAAAGAAGTAACAAAGACAAATAGAAACAAATGTGTTGATTTGGCACTCGAGCATCAATACATTACCCATCCCCCAAAACTGTCAACCAAGAGTCAAGACTAAACCAATTGCATTAGTACTGTACAAAGTTAGAGGTGCGCTATTTGATAGATTCCCCAGCTCCAGTGTGGCTTCCAGTGTGGAGACCTGAGGTCAACCTACCCCCGCCCCATCTCGTACTTCTGAGTGGGGACCTTCCCAGGCACTAGCCTGCCTACAAACTAGAATCAGGGCGCCCAACCCGACAAGGTTAATTGACCCACAGTCCCACACGGTGATATGATATCATTGACGTGACGTGCAAATGAGCGATAGAAAACCGATCGCGCAAATGTCACCATGGATATTACCTGCCCATGTCGCCAATACCTAAATCCGCCAGTGCTTTTATGGTAGTGGCAAAAATAACTACAATGTTATTGTTGCATAATTGGATGAGGTTAAATATTTTTTTTACCTGAAATTACCAGTCACACAACAGGGTGACATTTCTGTTTAAAAAAACTAATTTTAAGAAATGTCACTGAATGAGGAGAGAATGTATCTATAAGCCAGTAATTCTTCCTAACGCATCCGTGTGCAGCCATTGAGTGATCATATTTAGCAAAACGACATTACATAACAGAAAGAGGACGAAATTGGAAACCATCTTACTTCATATCACGCAATAAAATCCATTCATTTTAGCCTCCAGTAGCAAGTTATGAAATAATTACAGTGCCTTCAGAAAGTATTCACACCCCTTGACTTTTTCCACATAATTTGTTGTTTTACAGCCTGAATGTAAAACGGATTAAATTGAGATTGTGTGTCACTGGCCTACACACAATACCACATAATGTCAAAGTGGAATTATGTTTCTAGACATTTTTACAAATTAATTAAAAATGAAAAGCTGAGATGTCTTGAGTCAATAAGTATTCAATCCCTTTGTTATGGCATGCCTAAATAAGTTCAGGAGTAAAACTTTGCTTAACAAGTCACATAAAAAGTCGCATGGACTCACGGTGTGCAATAATAGTATTTAACATGATTTTGAATGACTACCTCATCTCTGTACCCCACACATACTATTATCTGTAAGGTCCCTCAGTCAAGCAGTGAATTTCAAAAACAGATTCAACCACAAAGACCAGGGAGGTTTTCCAATGCTTTGTAAAGAAGGGCACCTATTGGCAGATGAGCATGGTGAAGTGATTAATTGCACATTGGATGGCGTATTAATGCACCCAGTCACTACAAAGATACAGGAGTCCTTCCTAACTCAGTTGCCTGAGAGGGATTTCACCATGAGGCCAATGGTGACTTTAAAACAGTTACAAACGTATATGTCTGTGATAGGAGAAAACTGAGGATGAATCACAACATTGCAGTTACTCCACAAAATGAACCTAATTGACAGAGAGAAAAGAAGGAACGCTTTGTCTTGAATACAAAGCTTTATGTTTGAGGAAAATCTAACACAACTGAGTACGACTCTTAATATTTTCAAGCATGGTGGTGGCATCGACAAGGACTAGAGTTTTTTTTTTTATAAGAAGAAACGGAATAGAGCTAAGCACAGGAGGGAAACCTGATTCAGTCTGCTTTCCAACAGACACTGGGTGACAAATTCACCATTCAAACAGGACAACAACCTAAAACACAAGACCAAATTTACACTGGAGTTGCTTACCAAGACAACATTGAATGTTCCCGAGTGGCCTAGCTACAGTTTTGACTTAAAAATCGTCTTGAAAATCTATGGCAAGACACAAAAACATCTTGACAGAGCATGAATAATTTATTTTAGAATAATGTGAAAATATTGTACAATCCAGTTGAGCAAAGCTCTTGGAGACTTACCCAGAAGGATTCACAGCTGTTATCACTGTCAGAGGGTTGAATACTTATGTAACCAAGATACACCACCAGTCAAGTTTTAGAACACCTACTTTTTCAAGGGGTTTTCTTTAGACTATTTTCTACATTGTAGAATAGTAAATACATCAAAACTGTGAAAGAACACATTTGGAATCATGTCGTAAGTAAAAAAAGTGTTAAATCAAAATATATTTTATATTTCAGATTCTTCAAATAGCCACCCTTTGCCTTGACTGCTTTGCACACTCTTGGCATTCGCAACCAGCTTCATGAGGTAGTCACCTGGAATGCATTTCAGATAACAGGTGTGCATTCTTAAAAGTTAATTTGTGGAATTTCTTTCCTTCTTAATGCATTTGAGCCAGTCAGTTCTGTTGTGACAGGGTAGGGGGGTATACAGAAAGTAGCCTTATTTGGTAAAAGACCAAGTCTATATTATGGCAAGAACAGCTCAAATAAGCAAAGAGAAACGACAGTCCATACTTACTTTAAGACATGAAGGTCAGTCACCCCAGAACATTTCAAGAACTTTGAAAGTTTCTTCAAGTGCAGTTGCAAAAACCATCAAGCGCTATGATGAAGCTGGCTCTCATGAGGACCGCCACAGGAATGGAAGACCCAGAGTTACCTCTGCTGCAGAGGATAAGTTGATCTAGGCACCAGACTGGTGACAAATGATGGGCAAAGCTACTGAATGTGCGTATTTCACATCAAATTAAACTATTACATGTTTAACACCACAGAAAGTCAGCGACATAAACACATTGCCTGAAATGTAGTTCTAAAACAAGAGCCTGACTAATGTCATTAGGAATATATGCTGAAGGCTATGAATTTATATTCATGCAGAAACTGTGAGGAAGCTACTTTTGCATTTCTTCACTCCAATTCCTAACAGCCTGGAGAACTACAGCACTGAGGAAATAAGAAAAGCCTGCTGCAACACTATAGATAAGACTGGACAGGCTTCTTAAAATGTCCATGCAATTAAGCTTAAATGCTTTTAGTACACTGAAACAACCTTATTACACTCAATATGCTTATCAGTTTATACATTTTTATATTAATACATTTGTCCTGTTGCATAGCAAGTTCAAATTATTTTTCCAGAAGTTGCAAATCAAAAGGCCATTTTGCTTTTCTTCACAATGAGAGAGATCGAGAAAGCATTCCTCTGAGAGGCAGCTGAAAGGTGCATGATTATTGAATTCACTCCAAATAAATATTTCCCCAACAACTCTATCATCTCAGTTTAAATCAGTGTGAAAATAAGAGTTATTTCACATAAAAACATTTATCTATGTACGTGAAAATGAATGAATACATGTGAATTTACTCACCATAAGTGCTTAGAGTCAGTCATAGAATTTATTCACAGCAGAGGCAAATAGACACTTAAGGTAGATAAAGATTTTTTTTTTTTTTAAAGGAAAACAAACCAAAGTTAATTTGTAGAATTTATTTCCTTCTTAATGCATTTGAGCCAATCAGTTGTGTTGTGACAAGGTAGGGGGGGTATACAGAAGATAGCCTTGTTTGGTAAATGACCAAGTCCATATTATGGCAAGAATAGCCCAAATAAGCAAAGAGAAATGTCAAGACATGAAGGTCAGTCAATACGGAACATCTCAAGAACTTTGAAGTTTGTTCCAAGTGCAGTCGCAAAAACCATCAAGCAATATGATGAAACTGGCTCTCATGAGGACCGCCACAGGAATGGAAGACCCAGAGTTACCGCTGCTGCAGAGGATAAGTTCATTAGAGTTACCAGCCTCAGAAATTGCAGCTCAAAGAAATGCTTCAGAGTTCAAGTAACAGACACATCTCAACATCAACTGTTCAGAGGAGACTGTGTGAATCAGGCCTTCATGGTCGAATTGCTGCAAAGAAACCACTACTAAAGGACACCAATAAGAAGAGACTTGTTTGGGCCAAAAAAACAGAGCAATGGACATTAGACCGGTGGAAATTTGTCCTTTGGTCTCGAGTCCAAATTGGAGACTTTTGGTTCCAACCGCCGTGTCTTTGTGAGACGCGGGGTGGGTGAACAGATGATCTCTGCATGTGTATTTCCCACAATAAAGCATGGAGGAGGAGGTGTTATAGTGTGGGGGTGCTTTGCTGGTGACACTGTGATTTATTTAGAATTAACCAGCATGGCTACCACAGCATTCTGCAACAATACAACATCACATCCGGTTTGGGCTTAGTGAGACTATCATTTGTTTTTCCAACAGGACAATGACTCAACACACCTCCAGGCTGTATAAGGGCTATTTTAACAAGAAGGAGAGTGATGGAGTGTTGCATCAGATGACCTGGCCTCCACAATCCCCCTACCTCAACCAAATTGAGATGGTTTGGGATGAGTCAGACAGCAGAGTGAAGGAAAAGCAACCAACAAGTGCTCAGCATATGTGGTAACTCCTTCAAGACTGTTGGAAAATCATTCCAGGTGAAGCTGGTTGAGAGAATGCCAAGAGTGTGCAAAGCTGTCATCAAGGCAAAGAGTGGCTATTTTGATATATATTTAGATTTGTTTAACACTTTTTTTGTTGTGTTATTTCATAGTTTTGATGTCTTCACTATTATTCTATAATGTAAAAAACCCTTCAATGAGTAGGTGTTCTAACACTTTTTACCAATAGTGTATATATTATATTTCATAAATCAAAGCCCTGCTATTATACATATAACAAAAATCTACCTTTGCTATCATTATTACTGATGGAAAAAATGCAATAATAAATCAATTTTCAAACCGGCTAATTGTGAACTACAGAGTTTATGAGACCTGTGGGTATTCAGGCTTGCTCCAGTTCCACAAGTACTCCATCACAGTCTTTTGGGTGGAGGAACATGACAGGTTTCCCATGAGCGCCTATCCGTGGTTCAGCTGACAGGGTTCTTATGTTCCTAGCCTTCAGATCCACTATCGCTGCACTGATATCATCAACCTGAAATCACAAAAATAACATACAATTGATTACATTAGAGAACAGATGAGGAGACAAGGATAGAGTGAGTGAATACAGCCCATTCATGTGGGCTGAACAGCATATGCAGCATTGCTAAGACTGACTCACCTCAATGCAGATATGGTGCATCCCACCAGATGTGTTCTTCTGTAGGAAGCCTGCAATGGGGCTCTTCTCCCCGAGTGGGTGCAGCAGTTCCAGCTTTGTGTTACCCAGCTCCACAAAGACAGTGTAGACTCCATGCTCAGGAAGGGGAACTTTATCGCTGACCTGAGCCCCCAGTACATCTCTGTAAAGAGCAGTGGCTTTCTCCATGTCTGGTACAGCAATAGCGATGTGATTTAGCCTTCCCAGTTTCCATACAGATCCTGGAATACCTTGGCAGAGTAGTGTTGAGGTTGAAATTGTCCTCAGCATTGGAGAACAAGTGTGACGAACACACTTTGAGAGACCTGTAACTAAAGAAATAAAGTATTTAGTTCAGCCATACTATGCCATACAGTTTTTTGATGAGTACGAATCGTATTTGATTGAATATGCTACCTGGATAAGTCAAGTAGCTAGCAACAGGAAACACTTGCTAAAAGTAATTCTGCACTAACAACGGTGGATTTAGCTCACTTTGTTGTGTAGCCTGAGATAAAAGTCTAAAGAGACTGTTTCTTACATGTGAAACAATATTTATCAGCTGACGTTAGCAAGCTGGCTAACAACAACAAATAGCTATCTATACGTACGCACAACCTTCAACACCGCCATATTTTCGAAGATCCGTGCAACGTAGGATAGCGAATTGCTTTGAATGTCAAGACAATGGGATAGAGTACACGTATATTGCTTTTCAATTAAAACCCGTACATTGCACTTGTAAATACAGTTATTTGGGATATTAATGTTGTCTATCCAGCTAGCTAAACTTGACCTGCTATCCGGATCTTTTTAGCACAACAGAGATTGTTTCCGGGGGGAGAATATTTTCTTGTTACACACATGTTCCTATGTGAGCAAAAACGATGGCTACCGGGGACATAGGTAACACGTTGGAGGGCTGTTTAAAGCTACTCAACATAAAAACTGCACACCCAGAACATTTTCTTGTGTAAGTGCAACATTTCTATAATAATATCTAGACATGTTTAACTTAAAATCAATCAATTCACTTGCTGCCATCGTTACACAATGCTAAGGCTAGCTAGCATCTAGCAAATCAAAGTGTATTTGTCACGTGCGCCGAATACAGCAGGTGTAGACCTTACAGTGAAACGCTTACTTACAGGCTCTAACCAATAGTGCGGGAAAAAGGTGTGTGTGTAAGTAAAGAAATAAAACAACAGTAAAAAGACATTTGAAAATAACAGTAGCAAGGCTATATACAGACACCGGTTAGTCAGGCTTATTGAGGTAGTATGTACATGTAGGTATGGTTAAAGTGACTATGCATATATGATGAGTAGCAGTAGCGTAAAAAGAGGGGTTGGCGGGTTGTGGGACACAATGCAAATAGTCCGGGTAACCATTTGATTACCTGTTCAGGAGTCTTATGGCTTGGGGTTAAAAACTGTTGAGAGCCCTTTTGTCCTAGACTTGGCACTCCAGTACTGCTTGCCATGCGGTAGTAGAGAGAACAGTCTATGACTGGGGTGGCTGGGGTCTTTGACAATTTTTAGGGCCTTCCTCTGACACTGCCTGGTGTAGAGGACCTGGATGGCAGGCAGCTTTGCCCCAGTGATGTACTGGGCCGTACGCACTACCCTCTGAAGTGCCTTGTGGTCGGAGGCCGAGCAATTGCCGTACCAGGCAGTGATGCAACCGGTCAGGATGCTCTCGATGTTGCAGCTGGAACTTGAAGCGCTCAACGTGCTCCACTACAGCCCCATCGATGAGAATGGGGGCGTGCTTGGTGCTCCTTTTCCTGTAGTCCACAATCATCTCCTTAGTCTTGGTTACGTTGAGGGATAGGTTGTTATTCTCGCACCACCCGGCCAGGTCTCTGACCTCCTTCCTATAGGCTGTCTCGTTGTTGTCTGTGATCAGGCCTACCGCTGTTGTGTCGTCTGCAAACTTAATGATGGTGTTGGAGCAAGCAACCATCTGCAAACATTCCCTGTTTGGTTAGCTAGAACACATCATCAAATATTCTTAAAGATAGCCCAGAAGCACCGATAAACTTTATTCTAGTAATTTAGCTACCCTTGATTAGTTCAGCCAGGTGTGGGTACTGGGCTAGAACAAAACCCTGCACACCCTGTGGGTTTTCAAGGCCAGGGTTGGTTGAAGAAGACTGTTAACATTACTAACCACTACTACTTGAACAATACTGTTAACAACAATTGCTTTTTGTATTTTTTTCTTTGTGTATAGTCTTCAGGATGGAGTGGCAACAAACTTCACTTCTCTCACTAAGACCCTGTATGATTTACACAAAACCCACGAGCCAGCAGGCTCAAAGGGAAGTCCTCTGGACCAACTGGTGGTTGATAACTTTGACGAGGAACAGATATGGCAGGAGCTGGAGCTCCAAAATACTGCAGTGCTGAAGCACTTTGAGACAGCAGTGAGTCAGGCTGCCTTGGATACAGCTCTGAGTATCCTATTTGATGAAGAGGATGCTGATGAGGAGCCAGATGAAAGGGATGAACAAGATGGTGAAGAGGAGATGAGAGATGGAGATTTAGAAGATGAAGATTGGCAAGGAGAAGAACCACCCATGCTTAAAACTGCTATGGATGCCTTGAGAAGGGATAACACAGACGAGGACTCTGATGTAGATTTTGATGTGGACGCATTAGAAAAACAAGCTAAACAGAAGAAATGCTCAGCGGGGAGAGATTCAAAACCACTGGGTCCTCCATCAGAGGTTGATGACAGGTTCTTCAAGCTCTCGGAGATGGAGTCCTTTCTGGACGATATGGACAGAAGGGAGGGGAAGGAGGGGGACGGTGATGTAGACTACTTCCAGGACTTGCCCTCTGGAGATGAAGATGATGACGTAGGCCTCTTCTGTGAAGCTGTTCCTTCCAAAAAAACAAAAAAACCAAGCACAGTATGTATCATATAGTTTTTCTCTCTGCCAGGCCTAGCTACTATTCAGCTACATGTGTTTTGGTGGTGTTTCTGGTCATTATTGTAGACAAACACACTGAATTCCTATTAATCTACTATGTTCTTTCTGTAGCTGAAAAGTTCTAGGAATCTGAAGTACAAAGACTTCTTTGATGCTGTGGATGATGATCCTGCACAAACAGCTGGCCAGTCAGATGCAGAGGATGAGGACAACAGTATGGATGGACTGCAAGATGATGATGATGATGAAGATGAAAATGAGTAAGAGGCTGATGCAGGAATCTCATGTGAATGTCATGGTTGGAAATGCATTTATAGGGAAGGGATATTTATTTTGTACTTAAGATAAGTTGTGTTTGTTCCTTTGCTGTTTTAGGGACTTCGTTGAGGATGAAGATTGCAGACAAGCCAAGGAGGCTTTGAAACGGGTGACCTTTAACCTACCTGGAGAAAGTGATGACAGTGAGGGAGAAGACATGGCGGACATCCTTGGAGGAAAGTCTCAAAATGCAACAAAACCTGAATCCAAATCATCCTTTGAGAAACGACAAGACAAGGCAAGCTTTTCCTCAAGGGCTGTTTTAGAATATCTAAATTTGGTTGGGTGTCATTTCATTTCCTTTTTTTTTTTCATCTGCCGTATATATAACTTTATGTAGCAGACTAATGAAATGGTAAATTCTTACCTTACACAGATGGCTGAAAAGATCCAGGATTTGGAAAAGGCTGCCATGGGAGAGAAGCCATGGCAACTAACAGGAGAGGTGTCTGCTCAGACTCGCCCAGAGAACAGCCTTCTTGAGGTGGATGTGGCATTTGACTCGGCCTCCAGGATGGGTACGTACCACATGCTTGTCAGTCTGTTCAGTTTAGCTGTCAGTCCCGTTGGAGATGGTTTAGTATTTTACTTACTGCAAGTTTGTTTGTCGGAGAGGGTGCTTGTTCAGTCAGGTAACATTTGCTCTGTTTTCTCTCAGCCCCTGCTGTAACAGAGGAAACCACTTTGCAGCTGGAGGACATCATCAAGCAGAGGATTAAAGACCAGGTCAGTGTCTAGACGGGTCGGTTGTTTAGCAACAAAACCGACGCATGCTCAACTATGGGGCAAAACAGACTGGGTTGGCTTAAATGTAAACTATATTTAGTCTCTAATGTTTATTGAAAACATACATTTTCACAATGAGAACTGTCTTTCAAGTACATCGTTATAGTTGTTGGTTAGCTAACTAGTGAATTTGAGCCATTTTAGCATAGACATCAGTCAAAACACCTCAAAACAAGACATAGTATCAAGAACGAGATGAAACTAGCTGAAAAGAGACACCTATGATTCCCCACATGGCAGCTTCTTGTCATTGTTGATAACTACTGTATCTGGCCATTCAGAATCACAACAACACACGAACGTCTACACCATTGAATCGCGTGCATCGTTTTCGTGACGTTGTCAGCTAATCCATCTCTAGAGACAACTCAATCTTGACAACAAACTGAACAACTATTTTCAGTTGGACCCAGCTGAATGTGTCATCATCGTTTCATTGTGAGTAAATGGGTAGAACAAGTATAGGTCTATCCAGTATTTAGTTCCGATGTAACCACATTGGGACATTTCAAAGGCAATTTTATTTTCTGACTTGTATTTTATTCCAAGGTGTGGGATGATGTGGTGCGCAAGGAGAAGCCTAAGGAAGAGGTATTTGAATACAAGAAGAGGCTGACTCTGGACCATGAGAAGAGCAAGCTGAGCCTTGCAGAGGTTTATGAGCAGGAGTACCTCAAGCAGAATCAGGTAGTTATTATATTTTAGTGTGAACATACTTGGCTTTTCTCTATATTGCAATTAATGCATTTTTTGTTTGTTGAATTAATTGTATTATTTCCATCTATTTCCCTTGTATTTCAGCAAAAGACAGAGGACGAAGAGAACCCAGCCCATGTAGAAATTCAAAAGCTCATGGATTCTATATTCCTTAAACTTGACGCTCTCTCTAACTTTCACTTCACACCCAAACCGGTGAGTTTTCCTGTCAGTGTTTCCATGTGCCCTGGATACTGCAAAGCTGCAGCTGGCTCAAAACAAAGCAGCACGGCTTGCCCTTAACTGCACACACAGAACTAACATCAGCAACATGATAGTCTTTCAGTTAAGGTTTGAGGAGAAATGGACTACTTTTCTTCTAGTCTTTTTAAGAAACAGTTGTGTGTTGAAAATGCCTAACCACTTGTTATAATCTATTTGCATACACTTCAAACAGACATGCATGACACTCCACTGTGGGTTTCTTCATGGTACCCAAACCAAAAACAGATTTATTGTGTCACTCAGTTATGCTATGTCATTGTGGAACGCTCTACCACCAGAGGTTACACAGGCAAAAAGCAAGTTTAGCTTTAAAACAACATCTTGTGTCACAGCACAGATCCTCTTTCTAAAGATCTAATTGAACTGTACCGTATATATGAATAGTGTGTAAGTAGTATGTTTGTTGTCTCTGTGTCTTAACGATATGTAACTTAAAAAAAAAGTAATGTCTTATGTTCTTGTCTATTACTGTTCTGTACTTTGTCATGTATTTGTACGTTTTATGTGGACCCCAGGAAGAGTAGCTGCTGCATGTGGAGTAGCTAATGGCAATCCTAATAAATTAAACACTGTAGCATTTGCATGACAACCATCATTAATGGTTGTCTTTTAAAGATGGTATATTTAAGCAATAAGCACGGGGGGGTGTGGTATATTGCCAATATACCATGGCTAAGGGCTGTTAAGCATGATGCAACGTGGAGTGCCTGGAAAATACATGATTTTTTTTCATACCTGTGATATTCAGTGCTATACCAGGGCTTTCAGACAATCAGCATTCAGTGTTTGAACAACCCAGTTTATAATGAAAGATTTTGTACAAATGGAAACGCTTTTTACACAATATTGATATGTTTGACCTTTTCTTTGTGTCCTGCAGCCTGTTCCTGAAGTGAAAGTTGTCTCCAATTTGCCTTCTATTGCTATGGAGGAAGTTGCGCCAGTCAGTGCTAGTAATGCCACTCTATTGGCTCCAGAGGAAGTCAAGGTTTGTCATGCATCCCTTTCCATAATGTTTCATGTTATGGGAAATCATATTCTAGTAGAGTACACTGACGCGTACAAAAGCATTCAAGGGTCGAAGTCAACCAATGTTCTTCTGTGTTGTCTACCATAGTAGCCTTTTAATAGATTCTTCTGGGGACAGGGTAACACCATTTCCTTTCTGATCTTAGGAGAAGAACAAGGCTGGCGACGTGCTGGGTGACTCTGAAAAGACCTCCACAGACAAGAAACGAGAGAGACGCAAGAGGAAGAAGGTGAAGAGCATCAAGATCCAGGAGAAGGAGAAGAGACGGAAACTGAAGGACAGAACTGGAGAGAATAAGAAACAATCAAAGGCAGAGGTGGCAGAAAACCTCAAGAAACTCACAAAGGGAGGCAAAGCAACATTATTAAAGGTCAGTGTTTTCTTTCTCTCTGCATGTCTAGTTTTTATATTTGTCTTTGTCTTTTAAATGCAAGCCCCTCCATTATATTTCTGTGTGATCAATATAGACTGATAAGGCCATTGTGTTCTCCAAACAATTTAATTTGTATTTATTACAATAGATAGAATTCAGCTGTCTGTCACAGTTGCAAATAGTTTCTTAAAAATATATTTTTAAATTTGTTCTCTGTTCAAGGATGAGGGGAAGGATAAAGCTCTCCGCTCCTCCTCCGCCTTCTTCTCCCAACTACAAGACCAAGTGAAGAGCCAGATCAAAGGAGCCAAGGACCCGGGCTCCAAGAAGAAGAAACACAAAGAAGTCTCAGCCAGCAAACTCAAGTTGTAGCATTTATTATGATGATGTATGTGTTATGATAATTCATATTTCTTTGTACAGATTTTTTTTAAAACAGGAAGTTGCAATTTGTTAAACAGTGGTCGATAGTTTGTAATTTGCAATAAAAAAAAAGCAAAACTTGTCATGCTGTGATTTATTCTGACTTTTTGTGACCAATTAGATTCACACTTTTAATCTGTTCAGCTAATTGATCTGTGGGCAGCAGGTAAAACATCTGCTGATGTGCCCTTGGGCAAGGCACTTAACCATAATTTGCTCCAGGGTTGCGATACGACTATGGCTGACCCTGTAAAACGGGTGCCAAACTCATTCCATGGAGGACCTAGTGTTTTTCGTTTCAATCAAGACCTAGACAACCAGGTGAGGGGAGTTCTTTACTAATCCAGGAGCGAAAACCCGCAGATACTTGGCCTTCCATGGAATGAGTAGACATATGCTGTAAAACCACATTTTATTGCACCTATCCAGTGTATGTGACAAAAACATGTATAATTATTTAGCTAAATAGTTGATTCAATGAATGATTATTGTTCAAGGTTCACACTACTTGCAGCTTCATTTTCATGTGAGTATTTAAAAGGGCTTTTCTGATCTAAAACATTTGATCTGTGGGGTGTAGTTTTGAAACTCAGCCTTGCTGCCCTGTGCAGTTTGACCAGCTATATTGGTCGACTTCCTCAAAGCATATCAGGCTATGTAGCAGGCGTACTGTACATTTATGGCATTGGGTCTAATTTCTTTGAAATCTAGTTTATGGCTCTCAAATCCACTATCGCCTTCTAGTGGTGTAAACAGCAGGTGTGAAACGCCCACGTTTTGCACATTTCCCGTGACGTCACTCGGTCTTGTTTTTGTGTGTATTGAAGGAGGAAGACTCGCATTCACGGAAGTCAAGCAACTCGACAAGTTGCTGTTAACCTAGCTAACAGGTAATGTCAAAAAATTGTGTTCATTAGATATAAAATGTAAATTATTATATATACTATGCCTTTTATTGGTTGGTTGTTTTTTTAAGGTAACATTACTGTAGCTAGCTGGATACGTTTTATTCGAACAGCACTGCTTTGTTTATCAGACGTTAGCTAGCTATCTTGCTAGTATAGCTAGCAACTAACGTTAGTAGTTAACTATATTTCTTCATCCTTGTTGTTCAAACTAGCTAGTTAGCTAACTATTTCCTTTACTATGTGATCCATCAACATGGGTTTTGTTCATTAAAATGTTTATACTTTCTGATAGAGGTGTAAGCTAGTTAGACGGTTATTGGTTTCGGGGGTAGATACTGTTAGCTTTTTAGCTAGTTAAGTTAGCTACATAGCTCAATGTCTGTCAGTTTTATATGTCCGATCCAGTTCTACCAGCCTGTAGTTACTGGTGTGGCCATCAACCTGCTCACATGATGGTGATGACTCACTAGTGTAGAAACCTCTCCTTATTCCCTCATCTCCTTCATCTTCACGTTCTCTGAACAAAGGATAGGTGAAAACAATATGGTGGGTGATGTCAGTGTGGAAAAGAAATTGTCACACTTGCCAGTATGTATTGGCTCCTCTTTTCAATACCAACTTATTTTGTTTCCTTAGTTGGCCATCATGCTCGGGGGAGGATTCAAAGCAGAAAGACTCCGGGTCAATCTCCGACTGGTGATCAATCGCCTGAAGCTCTTGGAGAAAAAGAAAAGTGAGCCAGGCAACAACAGTACCAGTCAAAACTTTGGACACACTTACTCATTCCAGGGGTTTTCTTTATTGTTACTATTTTTTACATTGTAGAATAATAGTGAATATATCAAAACTATGAAATAACACATGTGGATTCATGTAGTAACCCCCAAAAAAGTGTTAAACAAATCAAAATATTTTATATTTGAGATACTTCAAAGTAGCCACCCTTTGCCTTGATGACAGCTTTGCACTCTCTTGGCATTCTCTCAACCAGCTACATGAGGTAGCCACCAGGAATGCATTTCAATTAAGAGGTGTGCCTTTGTAGAAAGTTAATTTGTGGAATTTCTTTCCTCAATGCATTTGAGCCAATCAGTTGTGTTGTGACAAAGTAGGGGTGGTATACAGAAGATAGCCCTATTTGGTTAAAGACCAAGTCCATATTATGACAAGAACATCTCAAATAAGCAAAGAGAAACGACAGACCGTCATTACTTTAAGACATGAAGGTCAGTCAATCTGGAACATTTCAAGAACTTTGAACGTTTATTCAAGTGCAATCGCAAAAACCATCAAGGGCTATGATGAAACTGGTTCTCATGAGGACCGCCACAGTAATGGAAGACCCAGAGTTAATTCTGCTGAGGATAAGTTCATTAGAGAGTTACCAGCCTCAGGAATTGCAGCTCAAAGAAATGCTTCACAGAGTTCAAGTAACAGACACATCTCAACATCAACTGTTCAGCGGAGACTGTGTGAATCAGGCCTTCATGGTCGAATTGCTGCAAAGAAACCACTACTAAAGGACACCAATAATAAGAGACTTGCTTAGGCCAAGAAACACAATCAATGTACATTAGACCAGTGGAAATCAGTCCTTTGGTCTGATGAGTCCAAATTTGAGATTTTTGGTTCCCACCGCTGTGTCTTTGTGAGATGCAGAGTAGATGAACTGATGATCTCCTCGTGTGGTTCCCACCATGAAGCATGGAGGTGCGGGGGTGCTTTGCTGGTGACACTGTCAGTGCTTTATTTAGAATTCAAGGCACACTTAACCACCATAGCTACCACAGCATTCTGCAGCGATGCAGATGACCTGACCTCCACAATCACCCGACCTCAACCCAATTGAGATGGTTTGGGACGAGTTGGACCGCAGAGTGAAGGAAAAGCAGCCAACAAGTGCTCAGCATATGTGGGAACTCCTTCAACACTGTTGGAAAAGCATTCTTCATGAAGCTGGTTGAGAGAATGCCAAGAGTGTGCAAATCTGTCATCAAGGCAAAGGGTGGCTACTTTGAAGAATCTAAAATATATTTAGATTTTTGTTTTGGTTACCACATGATTCCATGTGTTATTTAATAGTTTTCATGTCTTCACTATTCTACAATGTAGAAAATAGTAAAAATAAAGAAACCCTTGAATGAGTAGGTGTGTCCAAACTTTTGACTGGTACTGTACATGCACACACAAACAGTGTGCAAGCTGTAGTCTAGGCTCTGTTATTTGAAATTTTTGTGTCTCGGGTTGTCTGTAAAATAAATGCTTACAGAATGGATCTTCTGCCCTTTGTAGCTGAGCTAGCTCAGAAAGCGCGGAAGGAGATTGCAGACTACCTGTCAACAGGAAAGGATGAGCGAGCACGGATCCGTGTGGAACACATCATCAGAGAGGACTACTTGGTGGAGGCCATGGAGATCCTAGAACTGTACTGTGACCTGCTGCTGGCTCGCTTTGGCCTCATCCAGTCCATGAAGTAAATGAGCCAGCCTAGAGGACTCAGACAAGGAGGCTCTTTCTCAATTGTTTATTTCCTTGCATCATGTCTCCTTGTTGCCTCCTCTTGTTGCCTCCTCGTTTTGAGACGGAGACGAGAGAGGATGCAAGGAATTGAGTAAAGACAATTGAAAGAAAAGCCAAAATTTCTCCTGGTCAAGGAAAAACTCCTTGCCCTATTATGGGTGTTTTTGAGTTTATCCTTCAGGGCTTGACATTAACGCTTGTCCGGGACAGATAAAACAAATAGTTGGACAATAAGAATACAGATTTAATGTAAGTTGTCTGGATGGACAAGGAAAAAAATTGAATCCTAAAATTTCTCCGATCAGAATTGGACCAGGGTCTTCAGCATGCAATGTGTTGCGCACAGTTTTGCGGTCACGAGATGATCAAAGCTCAGAGCATATTTGTTGATATTCCTTGCTAGTTAGTGAGTTATTTGCCCACTGACGGTACATTTTTGATTAGCGAACGGATCATACGGCCATGAAAATCGTGAAAAAGTCACGTGTACATCCCCTGCGTTTATGCCAGTGTGATTGGACCTGAGGAGAGAGATTGTAGCAGCTAGACTATGGCCTATAAAATAATAATAGACTAACAGACGGACTAGTTAGCCAATTCAAAACATATCGTGTAGCTTGGCTGGTTATCTTGGTAGTTAAGTATTTCGCTAATAGCATGTATTAATGTCATGTCCGATGTCCTACAAAAATGTTGTCCAGTGCTCCTGAATAAATGACTGTCGCGCAGTTGATGAACGGGTGGAAACCTACTCCTGTTATGCTTTTTAATTAAAAAAAAAACTCAAACACTCAAAATTGGGAGTTGACTCTATTCAACATTGGGCATGTCATTCTGACAGTGTTAAAAATATTCTTAGAATAGCTAGGGCCGGGATGAAACCAGTGTCGCAATATTTCTTCCATGAAAACCCAACTATTTGGTTAAAAACCTGCTGTATGTAAAATATTGTGTGCTACAGCTTGGAAAATACAAAAATATGACTCTGGATAAAAAATGTATGTTTGTTTCCAACATAGGGCTGTTTTCCTAAAGAAGTTAAATCCGCTTCGTGTTTTGTTTCCTTGCCACGATACTAACGAGTATTGCCCCGGCCCTAAGAGTAGCCTAATTTTGAAATTACTCCTACCCTATCAATAGATCTCCACGAAAACCTTCATATTACAGCCTTACATGGTTATAGATAAACATGTCTTAGAGAGTTACCTTGCTTTGAAGTAGCCTACTTAAGCCATTTGATCCCTTATTCATTAAATAGTATTTGATTGTAATTGTAAAGTTTAAAAATGATTTATGTTATTTAAGGATTGCCAACCATCCTCCAGGAGAGCCTTAAAGGGCGGCAGGTAGCTTAGAGCATTGAGCCAGTAACAAAAGTCGCTGGTTGGAATACCCGAGCCGACAAGGTGAAAAATCTGTCAATGTGCCTTTGAGCAAGTTCCTTAACACTAATTTGCTACAGGGGGCGCCGTACTACTATGGCTCACCCAGTAAAACTACACATTTCACTGCACCTATCTGGTGACATAACATTTTGTATTTTTTTTAAGGGGCTGTGTTCTGTTTTGAGACAGTCTGAATATGCAAAGAAGTCAATAGGCAGAGGGTGGCTTACATTTTCTGATTCTCTGTATGGTAATGATAATTGTGTTTTGTAAAGTGGTTCCTTGCATCATACAACCCCATGTTAAGTCACTCTTTTGGCCCATGATGTTACAGAGCATTTGTCATTTGAGCTTTCAGACAAGTAAAAAATCAGTCAATCCCTTAACACCAATTTGTCTGTTCCTTGAAAGAGAGCTCGACCCTGGCCTGCAGGAGGCTGTGTCCACTCTCATCTGGGCAGCCCCACGTCTGCAGTCTGAGGTCAACGAGCTCAAAATTGTGAGTAGTATGCAATGTGCGTTAACATGTCTAGTCGCTTGGACTAGTCTTATTATACTGCCTAATTTAAACACTTTCATCCTGCCCATTCCCCAATACACATGTTACTATTGGACTATAAATTGTGCCGTCCTGTATTATACTTATGCTACAATGTATTATTCTATTCAACTGCCATTTACTTTATGTTCATATTTTTATATTTTATTATTTTTTGTTGCATTGTTGAAGAAACCTGCAAGTAAACATTTTGTTTTGGACCATGTATATCATACATATCCTCTACATAGGACTAATAAAACTTGAAACTAGTTCTCAGTAATAAATAAATAAATAATGCTGTTTGTACACTTTTTGCTGTATTGTGATCCTTGATACTGTGCTTTCTCCATACAGGTGTCTGATCAGCTGTGTGCCAAATACAGCAAAGAGTATGGCAAGCTCTGTAGGACAAACCAAATCGGGACAGTCAACGATAGGGTATGCATTTTCACATGGTCTGCTTCAAGATACAGTACCAGTCAAAAGTTGGGACACACCTACTCATTCAAGGGTTTTTCTTTATTTTGACTATTTTCTACATTGACATCAAAACTATGAAATAACACATATGGAATCATGTAGTAACCAATAGTGTTAAACAAATCCAAATATATTTTATATTTGAGATTCTTCAAAGTAGCCACCCTTTTCCTTGATGACTGCTTTGCACACTCTTTGCATTCTCTCAACCAGCTTCATGAAGTAGTCACCTGGAATGCATTTCGATTAACAGGTGTGCCTTGTTAATTTGTGGGGTTTAATTCCTTCTTAATATGTTTGAGCCAATTGGTTGTGTTATGACTAGGTAGGGGTGGTATACAGAAGATAGCCCTATTTGGTAAAAGACCAAGTCCATATTATGGCAAGAACAGCTCAAATAAGCAAAGAGAAATGACAGTCCGTTACTTTAAGACAGTTAAATATGGAAAATTTCAAGAACTTCAAGTGCAGTTGCAAAAACCATCAATGTCTTTGTGAGACGCATAGTAGGTGAACTAATGATCTCCTCGTGTGGTTCCCACCGTGAAGCATGGAGGTGGAGATGTGGGGATGCTTTGCTGGTGACACTGTCGGTGCTTTATTTAGTATTCAAGGCACACTTAACCACCATAGCTACCACAGCATTCTGCAGCAATACACCATCCCATCTGGTTTGCGCTTAGTGGAACTATTTTTGTTTTTTGACAGGACAATGACCCAACACACCTCCAGGCTGTGTAAGGGCTATTTGACCAAGAAGGAGAGTTATGGAGTGCTGCATCAGATGACTTGGCCTCCACAATCACCCGACCTCAACCCAATTGAGATGGTTTGGGATGAGTTGGACCGCAGAGTGAAGGATAAGCAGCCAACAAGTGCTCAGCATATGTGGGAACTCCTTGAACACTGTTGGAAAGCATTCTTCATGAAGCTGGTTGAGAGAATGCCAAGAGTGCAAATCTGTCATCAAGGCAAAGGGTGGCTACTTTGAAGAATCTCAAATATGATATATATTTTGATTTGTTTAACACTTTTTTGGGGGGTTACATAAATCCATATGTGTTATTTCATAGTTTTGATGTCTTCACTATTCTACAATGTAGAAAAAAGTAAAAATAAAGAAAAACCCTTGAATGAGTATCCAAACTTTTGATTGGTACTGTATACATGTTTTGTTTTCTGTGTGCCTAAAACATTTCTCTGTCTCTACTTTACCCCATAGCTTATGCACAAACTGAGTGTAGAGGCTCCTCCTAAGATCCTGGTGGAGCGCTACCTCATTGAGATTGCCAAGAATTACAACGTGCCCTACGAGTCAGACGCCATGGTCAGAGTGAGTATCTGATGATGAAACCTGTCTGCCTCCCGCCATTCACCTGTGTGCCTGTCTCCCTGTGCCCACCCCCTGACTGACTCTACTATTTATATACTACCAAGTCTGGAACCAACAGGACCCTGAACATCTTCTACCCCCAAGCCATAAGACTGCTAAATAGTTACCCGGACTATCTGCATTGACCCTTTTTGCACTCTTTTGACTCATCACATACACTGCAATCATTACCTGTCCTGTTGCCTAGTAACTTTATTCCAACTTATATGTACATATCTACCTCAATTACATTGACCCAGTACTGGTAACCCATGTATATAGCCATGTTATTAGTACTCATTGTGTATGTATTATTACTTTGATTACGTGTTATTCTTTTTCTATTATTTCTCTGTTTTCTTTCTCTGCATTGTTGGGAAAGGCCCGTAAGTAAGCATTTCACTGTTAAAGCCAACTTGTGCTTCATCTGAAAATGTGGTCAGAGGCTTCGTATGGAGGGTGTGACGCTCATTGCGGAGCCTCCGGAAGCATGCAGAGGCCAAGTCAAGCTCCGTACCGTTTCGCCGGGCACCTCTCGAATTTTGTAACAATGCTGAGGGCTCTGTTTAGCTCCGCATTGACGTTATTGGTTGACGGTATGTGAGGGAGGGAGGACCTGTATAAACGCAAAGTCACTTCCTTGACAACGGCTCCGCTGCGCGCGAGAAAGTATGAATGCACTGACTTCTGCAGAGGCCGTATCACCATAAATGCTGCATGGCCAATGCAGACGTTGGATTGATCATGCAGTACCTTTTAGTCTACACCTGTTGTTTATGATGCATGTGATTAATAACATTTTATTCCCCCCCCCCCCCAGCCGGAGGTGTGTACAGGCGAGGAGGCTGACCTCATAGACGTGGACTCTGACTTCAAGAAGCCAGGCGGAGGAGGTGGGGGTGGCGGCGGCGGCTTCACCGCTGGAGCCATGCCTATGCCCATGGGCCCCCCATCAGCGTTCAGCTACCCAACACCCAAAGGAGCAGTAAGACCATTTTTTTCCCAATAGTGGCTTGAATGACACCACTCCTGTTTTGCGAGATAGTTGCTTACAGATGGAGTCCGCAGTAGGGGGAAACAGCGCCGCTGACCGCTATTGTTCATGCAGCATGGGGGAAAAGGTGCTTTTTCTATCGCGTGGGCAATGTCAGAGAAGAAGAAAACGGTGTTAGTTGTTTGAAGTAACTTCGTTGTTGTTGTAACATCGCCAACAGACATGGCTGTTTCACCATTAAGGATTCCAGCTTTAAGAAATATAGAGATGTTGATATGAATGGGATGTTTTTATACATTTTCATTTTTTTTAGATGCCCGGCCTCATAGGGTTCAACGGCCCCTCTGTTGGCACATATGATGCCTTTAACAACTTCCAGCCTCGAATGAGAGATGGGCACCCCCCTGAGCTGCCGAGCTGCCCCCCCACCTACGAGTCTGTAAGTGTCAGAGCCCCCTGCCCCTTCTGCTTCTCCAGACAGATGGACAGCCGGCCATTTCACCTTCCAGGGAAGAGGAGTTCATTATAGTTTGCTTGTGCCATCGCTTGTCTCTGCAGCACAGTGCTATGCTACAGGGACGTGATAGGGATTGGATAAGAACAGATAGAATGTGGAAACGGCCATAGCTGGTATTAACTGTTAATCACTAACCTTGTGCTGAACTGCATACGACTGTCTTTTGAACGCTCTGAGTGATTTATAATATGCTGAAACAGATCTGCTTGATGTCAAACTAGTATGTTACTGGATGTGGTAGGGAAGCAATGTTCTTCATAGTGAAGTGAATGCAATTTGAGCGTAATTATATTATTAGCTCTTGCTTTTTGCTCATTCTTACCCCAGCGGTGTTGACTTTCTCAGCATTGCACTACTTCAATGATTATTCCTCCCCCAATCACATACTAACATACAAAAACATTGTTTTTCTCTGCCTTCTCATGTATCTATACAACTTTAACATTTCAACATGCAGGCAGGGTAGAGAGATCATGATGTGTGTGTATTTTTCAGATTGATGAGCTGTCTATTAAACCTTCTGATCGATCCCAGGTCTCTGGTAAGTTTTCAATGAATATTTCCTTTCCTACACGTCAATCTCTTCAGCAATAGTATTGCTTTCTTTTTGCATAACGGTTGCATTGGGGTGTATTTGTAATGTCAATCTAAACATATGTTCTTTCCACAGGCCCCGGGCCTTCATCCCAGATCTACGATAACAATGCCCTCCCTGAGCTGCCCTCAGTTCCCGACACGCTTCCCACTTCCTCCTTTGGAGTTGGACGAAACACTGCGAGCTCTGATGACATCGACTTTGATGACCTGTCACGGCGCTTTGAGGATCTGAAGAAGAAGACCTAATCTTCCAGTATCCCATCATGCTCCTCTGTGTTGTCAGTCACCGCAGTTACAGGATCAGGAAATGTTGAAATATTTGGATTGGCACACTGCAATGAAACTCTCCTCACTGTGTAGTTTGACTGATGTTAACATTAACTGTACCTCATTCAAACACACGTGTCTGTCTGGCACACTGAAGGTGAAGGCCCTTTAGAATGCTATTTGACAGTACATTTTGCAGTACACTTTATTATCAACTACGTCCAATCAAAACTGGACCATATAGATGTCATCTTTATATGAGCACTTTGGATATAAAATGGCCTTCCTGATAGTTACTAGTACTCTATTTAACCTCAATCTTTCTCGTTGTTATGGTTGTCACGTATCCCCTTGACTCAGTATGAGACAACATTTGGTTAATAATCAAATAGTCTTAACTAATAGTGTCTCTCGTCCAGAGACTGGATTGAGTAATCCAGAATGTCAATGGTTTGTCGTTGTGGGTTTCATGAAACTGGTTTTTACCTGTCACTGAATCGCATACTAGGAAAATCCTGTTTTCTGGCAAACCCATTATGTCGAAATATTCAGGCCTAGGACATTTTCAAGGCAGTAACACCCTGTCTATGTCAGGTTTTACCCTCATTACTCTCTGGCTCTGGACCTTTGGTGACGTCTGACACCAGTTCTATGACATATCTGTTACCTTAAATGGGGTGGAGGGATTCAATTAGACTTGATTGATAAAGTGGGGTATTGAAATATGTAATACACAATGTTATTTACAGGATTGATTGTTTTACTTGTACAGCAAAAAGATGTTGGTAGGAGGTTGAAGGCAAGAGTTGGAAAATTATTTGTATTTTGTAAATTTGTTGTAATAAAATCCACTTAATGTTTTAAAGATGATTTAGTTCAACCCTATACATGCACTTTCCATGTTTGTGTAAAATAACCCATGCAGTGTATTGGCGAATGGAATGCATGATTTGACTGGTGACAGAAATGATACTCTATATGAAAAACTACTTGATCATGTAAGTTTGATGTAGATACGCCCCTCAAAATGTAATGGGTTCTTCTTCCTCTTTGTGTAATAGAGGTTTGTAGTGTGATTCAGTATGTTATCTATGTATGTGCGCCACACTGCATTTACCGTCATCGGAGGCCTTCCCATTCTATAAGTATATTCAGACTATGTACACGTAACATGCGGTGGTGGAAAAACGACCCAATTTTCATACTTGAATAAAAGTAAAGATGCCTTAATAGAAAATGACTCAAGTGAAAGTCACCCAGTAAAATACTACTTGATTAAAAGTCAAAGTATTTGGTTTTAAATATACTTAAGTATCGAAAGTATAAATAATAAAAAATTCCTTATATTAAGCAAAACAGAAAACTACATTTTTGTGGTTTTAAAATTTACAGATAGCCAGGGGCACACTCGCACATAATATACAAACTAAGCATTTGTGTTTAGTAAGCCCACCAGATCAGAGGCGGTAGAGACGACCAGGGATGTTCTCTTGATAAGTGTGAATTGGACCAATTTCTTGTCCTGTTAAGCATTCAAAATGTAACAAGTACTTTTGGGTGTCAGGGAAAGTGTATGTTGTAAAAAGTACGGTCTTTTTTGGGGGGGAATGTAGTGAAGTAAAAGTTGTAAAAAATATAAATAGTAAAGTACAGATACTCCAGAAAACAACTTAAGTAGTGCTGTAAAGTATTTTTACCTAAGTACTTTACACCACTTGTAACATGCCTATTTCTTAATTTATATAATCTTTGTTAAAAATAGTTCAAAGTTTTTTTATTTTATGAAAATGTATTGAATCTTGGTGCTGGAAGTAGTTTTGATAAAGGAGAGAAAAGGGGCTGGATTTGCTATTCCTGTCTTATAGCTCGTTTTCACTAATATATGATGGATGGAAGTTAGGACTGTCTACTCCACCATCCTAAAATAAGACTTTAACACTACTGTACAGTAACCCGCTCACTGCTTTGACTGCTCATCCTCTTAGGTGTAATGTAGGATTGTTTGAAGAATGTTTGATACTAACTTTGATTAGCAAGTGTACTGTATATCTTGTCACAAAACAGATATTAGCCTATGTTTTTTTCTGTCTAATAAAGGACATATTTCTAATTGAAGTTCTGGGGTGGCTAATTTTCTTAGATGTAATTGTTTCGATGTTCTCATATCTTGTCAAGTGAATAAGTGCTACTGTAATCAAGGAACTCAGTTGGTAGTGCAGTGTAGATACTAGTACTGCCACTAGAGAGGGTAGATCACTAGTGTTAGTTGTTTGAAGTAACTTCGTTGTTGTTGTAACATCGCCAACAGACATGGCTGTTTCACCATTAAGGATTCCAGCTTTAAGAAATATAGAGATATTGATATGAATGGGATGTTTTTATACATATTCGTTTTTTTTTTTAGATGCCCGGCCTCATAGGGTTCAACGGCCCCTCTGTTGGCACATATGATGCCTTTAACAACTTCCAGCCTCCAATGAGAGATGGGCACCCCCCTGAGCTGCTGAGCTGCCCCCCCACCTACGAGTCTGTAAGTGTCAGAGCCCCCTGCCCCTTCTGCTTCTCCAGACAGATGGACAGCCGGCCATTTCACCTTCCAGGGAAGAGGAGTTCATTATAGTTTGCTTGTGCCATCGCTTGTCTCTGCAGCACAGTGCTATGCTACAGGGACGTGATAGGGATTGGATAAGAACAGATAGAATGTGGAAACGGCCATAGCTGGTATTAACTGTTAATCACTAACCTTGTGCTGAACTGCATACGACTGTCTTTTGAACGCTCTGAGTGATTTATAATATGCTGAAACAGATCTGCTTGATGTCAAACTAGTATGTTACTGGATGTGGTAGGGAAGCAATGTTCTTCAAATCAAATCTAATTTATTTGTCACATACACATGGTTAGCATGTGTTAATGCAAGTGTAGCGAAATGCTTGTGCTTCTAGTTCCGACCATGCAGTAATATCTAACAAGTAATCTACCAATTCCACAACAACTACCTTGTACACACAAGTGTAAAGGAATGAATACGAATATGTACATAAAAATATATAAATGAGTGATGGCCGAACGGCATAGGCAAGATGTAATAGATGGTATGGAGTACAGTATATACATATGAGATGAGTATTGTAGGGTATGAAAACATATAAAGCAGCATTGTTTAAGGTGGCTAGTGATACATTACATCAGGATGGCAAGATGCAGTAGATGGTATAGAGTACAGTATATACATATGAGATGAGTAATGTAGGTTATGAAAACATTATATAAAGTGGCATTGTTTAAAGTGGCTAGTGATACATCTAATTACATCAAGATGCAGTAGATGGTATGGCGTACAGTATATACATATGAGATGAATAATGTAGGTTATGTAAACATGATCTAATATAAATAATATAAAGTGGCAAGTGATAAATCGATTACATCAATTTTCCCGTTATTAACGTGGCTTGAGTAGAGTCAGTATGTTGGCAGCAGCCACTCAATGTTAGTGATGGCTGTTTAACAGTCTGATGGCCTTGAGATAGAAGCTGTTTTTCAGTCTCTCGGTCCTCGCTTTGATGCACCTGTACTGACCTCGCCTTCTGGATGATAGCGGGGTGAACAGGCAGTGGCTCGGGTGGTTGCTGTCCTTGATGATCTTTTTGGCCTTCCTGTGACATGGGGTGGTGTAGGTGTCCTGGAGGGCAGGTAGTTTTCACCCGGTGATGCGTTGTGCAGACCTCACTACCCTCTGGAGAGCCTTCCGGTTATGGGCGGAGCAGCTGCCATACCATGCGGTGATACAGCCCGACAGGATGCTCTCGATTGTGCATCTGTAAAATTTTGTGAGTGTATTTGGTGACAAGCCGAATTTCTTCAGCCTCCTGAGGTTGAAGAGGCGCTGCTACGCCTTCTTCACCACGCTGTCTGTGTGGGTGGACCATTTCAGTTTGTCCGTGATGTGTACGCCGAGGAACTTAAAACTCTCCACCCTCTCCACTACTGTCCCGTCGATGTAGATAGGGGGCTGCTCCCTCTGCTGTTTCCTGAAGTCCACGATCATCTCTTTTGTTTTGTTGACATTGAGTGCGAGGTTATTTTCCTGACACCACACTCCGAGGGCCCTCACCTCCTCCTTGTAGGCCGTCTCGTCGTCTTCATAGTGAAGTGAATGCAATTTGAGCTTAATTATATTATTAGCTCTTGCTTTTTGCTCATTCTTACCCCAGCGGTGTTGACTTTCTCAGCAATGCACTACTTCAATGATTATTCCTCCCCCAATCACATACTAACATACAAAAACATTGTTTTTCTCTGCCTTCTCATGTATCTATACAACTTTAACATTTCAACATGCAGGCAGGGTAGAGAGATCATGATGTGTGTGTATTCTTCAGATTGATGAGCTGTCTATTAAACCTTCTGATCGATCCCAGGTCTCTGGTAAATTGTTTTCAATGAATATTTCCTTTCCTACATGTCAATGTCTTCAGCAATAGTATTGCTTTCTTTTTGCATAACGGTTGCATTGGGGTGTATTTGTAATGTCAATCTAAACATATGTTCTTTCCACAGGCCCCGGGCCTTCATCCCAGATCTACGATAACAATGCCCTCCCTGAGCTGCCCTCAGTTCCCGACACGCTTCCCACTTCCTCCTTTGGAGTTGGACGAAACACTGCGAGCTCTGATGACATCGACTTTGATGACCTGTCACGGCGCTTTGAGGATCTGAAGAAGAAGACCTAATCTTCCAGTATCCCATCATGCTCCTCTGTGTTGTCAGTCACCGCAGTTACAGGATCAGGAAATGTTGAAATATTTGGATTGGCACACTGCAATGAAACTCTCCTCACTGTGTAGTTTGACTGATGTTAACATTAACTGTACCTCATTCAAACACACGTGTCTGTCTGGCACACTGAAGGTGAAGGCCCTTTAGAATGCTATTTGACAGTACATTTTGCAGTACACTTTATTATCAACTACGTCCAATCAAAACTGGACTGTATAGATGTCATCTTTATATGAGCACTTTGGATATAAAATGGCCTTCCTGATAGTTACTAGTACTCTATGTAACCTCAATCTTTCTCGTTGTTATGGTTGTCACGTATCCCCTTGACTCAGTATGAGACAATATTTGGTTAATAATCAAATAGTCTTAACTAATAGTGTCTCTCGTCCAGAGACTGGATTGAGTAATCCAGAATGTCAATGGTTTGTCGTTGTGGGTTTCATGAAACTGGTTTTTACCTGTCACTGAATCGCATACTAGGAAAATCCTGTTTTCTGGCAAACCCATTATGTCGAAATATTCAGGCCTAGGACATTTTCAAGGCAGTAACACCCTGTCTATGTCAGGTTTTACCCTCATTACTCTCTGGCTCTGGACCTTTGGTGACGTCTGACACCAGTTCTATGACATATCTGTTACCTTAAATGGGGTGGAGGGATTCAATTAGACTTGATTGATAAAGTGGGGTATTGAAATATGTAATACACAATGTTATTTACAGGATTGATTGTTTTACTTGTACAGCAAAAAGATGTTGGTAGGAGGTTGAAGGCAAGAGTTGGAAAATTATTTGTATTTTGTAAATTTGTTGTAATAAAATCCACTTAATGTTTTAAAGATGATTTAGTTCAACCCTATACATGCACTTTCCATGTTTGTGTAAAATAACCCATGCAGTGTATTGGCGAATGGAATGCATGATTTGACTGGTGACAGAAATGATACTCTATATGAAAAACTACTTGATCATGTAAGTTTGATGTAGATACGCCCCTCAAAATGTAATGGGTTCTTCTTCCTCTTTGTGTAATAGAGGTTTGTAGTGTGATTCAGTATGTTATCTATGTATGTGCGCCACACTGCATTTACCGTCATCGGAGGCCTTCCCATTCTATAAGTATATTCAGACTATGTACACGTAACATGCGGTGGTGGAAAAACGACCCAATTTTCATACTTGAATAAAAGTAAAGATGCCTTAATAGAAAATGACTCAAGTGAAAGTCACCCAGTAAAATACTACTTGATTAAAAGTCAAAGTATTTGGTTTTAAATATACTTAAGTATCGAAAGTATAAATAATAAAAAATTCCTTATATTAAGCAAAACAGAAAACTACATTTTTGTGGTTTTAAAATTTACAGATAGCCAGGGGCACACTCGCACATAATATACAAACTAAGCATTTGTGTTTAGTAAGCCCACCAGATCAGAGGCGGTAGAGACGACCAGGGATGTTCTCTTGATAAGTGTGAATTGGACCAATTTCTTGTCCTGTTAAGCATTCAAAATGTAACAAGTACTTTTGGGTGTCAGGGAAAGTGTATGTTGTAAAAAGTACGGTCTTTTTTGGGGGGGAATGTAGTGAAGTAAAAGTTGTAAAAAATATAAATAGTAAAGTACAGATACTCCAGAAAACAACTTCAGTAGTGCTGTAAAGTATTTTTACCTAAGTACTTTACACCACTTGTAACATGCCTATTTCTTAATTTATATAATCTTTGTTAAAAATAGTTCAAAGTTTTTTTATTTTATGAAAATGTATTGAATCTTGGTGCTGGAAGTAGTTTTGATAAAGGAGAGAAAAGGGGCTGGATTTGCTATTCCTGTCTTATAGCTCGTTTTCACTAATATATGATGGATGGAAGTTAGGACTGTCTACTCCACCATCCTAAAATAAGACTTTAACACTACTGTACAGTAACCCGCTCACTGCTTTGACTGCTCATCCTCTTAGGTGTAATGTAGGATTGTTTGAAGAATGTTTGATACTAACTTTGATTAGCAAGTGTACTGTATATCTTGTCACAAAACAGATATTAGCCTATGTTTTTTTCTGTCTAATAAAGGACATATTTCTAATTGAAGTTCTGGGGTGGCTAATTTTCTTAGATGTAATTGTTTCGATGTTCTCATATCTTGTCAAGTGAATAAGTGCTACTGTAATCAAGGAACTCAGTTGGTAGTGCAGTGTAGATACTAGTACTGCCACTAGAGAGGGTAGATCACTAGTGTTAGTTGTTTGAAGTAACTTCGTTGTTGTTGTAACATCGCCAACAGACATGGCTGTTTAACCATTAAGGATTCCAGCTTTAAGAAATATAGAGATATTGATATGAATGGGATGTTTTTATACATATTCGGTTTTTTTTTTA
The DNA here is from genome assembly GCF_965601325.2 of Salmo salar. Taxonomy (NCBI): domain Eukaryota; kingdom Metazoa; phylum Chordata; class Actinopteri; order Salmoniformes; family Salmonidae; genus Salmo; species Salmo salar. The sequence continues at coordinate 15,957,121 of NC_138316.1, read as the reverse complement.
GATGCCCGGCCTCATAGGGTTCAACGGCCCCTCTGTTGGCACATATGATGCCTTTAACAACTTCCAGCCTCCAATGAGAGATGGGCACCCCCCTGAGCTGCCGAGCTGCCCCCCCACCTACGAGTCTGTAAGTGTCAGAGCCCCCTGCCCCTTCTGCTTCTCCAGACAGATGGACAGCCGGCCATTTCACCTTCCAGGGAAGAGGAGTTCATTATAGTTTGCTTGTGCCATCGCTTGTCTCTGCAGCACAGTGCTATGCTACAGGGACGTGATAGGGATTGGATAAGAACAGATAGAATGTGGAAACGGCCATAGCTGGTATTAACTGTTAATCACTAACCTTGTGCTGAACTGCATACGACTGTCTTTTGAACGCTCTGAGTGATTTATAATATGCTGAAACAGATCTGCTTGATGTCAAACTAGTATGTTACTGGATGTGGTAGGGAAGCAATGTTCTTCAAATCAAATCTAATTTATTTGTCACATACACATGGTTAGCATGTGTTAATGCAAGTGTAGCGAAATGCTTGTGCTTCTAGTTCCGACCATGCAGTAATATCTAACAAGTAATCTACCAATTCCACAACAACTACCTTGTACACACAAGTGTAAAGGAATGAATACGAATATGTACATAAAAATATATAAATGAGTGATGGCCGAACGGCATAGGCAAGATGTAATAGATGGTATGGAGTACAGTATATACATATGAGATGAGTATTGTAGGGTATGAAAACATATAAAGCAGCATTGTTTAAGGTGGCTAGTGATACATTACATCAGGATGGCAAGATGCAGTAGATGGTATAGAGTACAGTATATACATATGAGATGAGTAATGTAGGTTATGAAAACATTATATAAAGTGGCATTGTTTAAAGTGGCTAGTGATACATCTAATTACATCAAGATGCAGTAGATGGTATGGCGTACAGTATATACATATGAGATGAATAATGTAGGTTATGTAAACATGATCTAATATAAATAATATAAAGTGGCAAGTGATAAATCGATTACATCAATTTTCCCGTTATTAACGTGGCTTGAGTAGAGTCAGTATGTTGGCAGCAGCCACTCAATGTTAGTGATGGCTGTTTAACAGTCTGATGGCCTTGAGATAGAAGCTGTTTTTCAGTCTCTCGGTCCTCGCTTTGATGCACCTGTACTGACCTCGCCTTCTGGATGATAGCGGGGTGAACAGGCAGTGGCTCGGGTGGTTGCTGTCCTTGATGATCTTTTTGGCCTTCCTGTGACATGGGGTGGTGTAGGTGTCCTGGAGGGCAGGTAGTTTTCACCCGGTGATGCGTTGTGCAGACCTCACTACCCTCTGGAGAGCCTTCCGGTTATGGGCGGAGCAGCTGCCATACCATGCGGTGATACAGCCCGACAGGATGCTCTCGATTGTGCATCTGTAAAATTTTGTGAGTGTATTTGGTGACAAGCCGAATTTCTTCAGCCTCCTGAGGTTGAAGAGGCGCTGCTACGCCTTCTTCACCACGCTGTCTGTGTGGGTGGACCATTTCAGTTTGTCCGTGATGTGTACGCCGAGGAACTTAAAACTCTCCACCCTCTCCACTACTGTCCCGTCGATGTAGATAGGGGGCTGCTCCCTCTGCTGTTTCCTGAAGTCCACGATCATCTCTTTTGTTTTGTTGACATTGAGTGCGAGGTTATTTTCCTGACACCACACTCCGAGGGCCCTCACCTCCTCCTTGTAGGCCGTCTCGTCGTCTTCATAGTGAAGTGAATGCAATTTGAGCTTAATTATATTATTAGCTCTTGCTTTTTGCTCATTCTTACCCCAGCGGTGTTGACTTTCTCAGCAATGCACTACTTCAATGATTATTCCTCCCCCAATCACATACTAACATACAAAAACATTGTTTTTCTCTGCCTTCTCATGTATCTATACAACTTTAACATTTCAACATGCAGGCAGGGTAGAGAGATCATGATGTGTGTGTATTCTTCAGATTGATGAGCTGTCTATTAAACCTTCTGATCGATCCCAGGTCTCTGGTAAATTGTTTTCAATGAATATTTCCTTTCCTACATGTCAATGTCTTCAGCAATAGTATTGCTTTCTTTTTGCATAACGGTTGCATTGGGGTGTATTTGTAATGTCAATCTAAACATATGTTCTTTCCACAGGCCCCGGGCCTTCATCCCAGATCTACGATAACAATGCCCTCCCTGAGCTGCCCTCAGTTCCCGACACGCTTCCCACTTCCTCCTTTGGAGTTGGACGAAACACTGCGAGCTCTGATGACATCGACTTTGATGACCTGTCACGGCGCTTTGAGGATCTGAAGAAGAAGACCTAATCTTCCAGTATCCCATCATGCTCCTCTGTGTTGTCAGTCACCGCAGTTACAGGATCAGGAAATGTTGAAATATTTGGATTGGCACACTGCAATGAAACTCTCCTCACTGTGTAGTTTGACTGATGTTAACATTAACTGTACCTCATTCAAACACACGTGTCTGTCTGGCACACTGAAGGTGAAGGCCCTTTAGAATGCTATTTGACAGTACATTTTGCAGTACACTTTATTATCAACTACGTCCAATCAAAACTGGACTGTATAGATGTCATCTTTATATGAGCACTTTGGATATAAAATGGCCTTCCTGATAGTTACTAGTACTCTATGTAACCTCAATCTTTCTCGTTGTTATGGTTGTCACGTATCCCCTTGACTCAGTATGAGACAATATTTGGTTAATAATCAAATAGTCTTAACTAATAGTGTCTCTCGTCCAGAGACTGGATTGAGTAATCCAGAATGTCAATGGTTTGTCGTTGTGGGTTTCATGAAACTGGTTTTTACCTGTCACTGAATCGCATACTAGGAAAATCCTGTTTTCTGGCAAACCCATTATGTCGAAATATTCAGGCCTAGGACATTTTCAAGGCAGTAACACCCTGTCTATGTCAGGTTTTACCCTCATTACTCTCTGGCTCTGGACCTTTGGTGACGTCTGACACCAGTTCTATGACATATCTGTTACCTTAAATGGGGTGGAGGGATTCAATTAGACTTGATTGATAAAGTGGGGTATTGAAATATGTAATACACAATGTTATTTACAGGATTGATTGTTTTACTTGTACAGCAAAAAGATGTTGGTAGGAGGTTGAAGGCAAGAGTTGGAAAATTATTTGTATTTTGTAAATTTGTTGTAATAAAATCCACTTAATGTTTTAAAGATGATTTAGTTCAACCCTATACATGCACTTTCCATGTTTGTGTAAAATAACCCATGCAGTGTATTGGCGAATGGAATGCATGATTTGACTGGTGACAGAAATGATACTCTATATGAAAAACTACTTGATCATGTAAGTTTGATGTAGATACGCCCCTCAAAATGTAATGGGTTCTTCTTCCTCTTTGTGTAATAGAGGTTTGTAGTGTGATTCAGTATGTTATCTATGTATGTGCGCCACACTGCATTTACCGTCATCGGAGGCCTTCCCATTCTATAAGTATATTCAGACTATGTACACGTAACATGCGGTGGTGGAAAAACGACCCAATTTTCATACTTGAATAAAAGTAAAGATGCCTTAATAGAAAATGACTCAAGTGAAAGTCACCCAGTAAAATACTACTTGATTAAAAGTCAAAGTATTTGGTTTTAAATATACTTAAGTATCGAAAGTATAAATAATAAAAAATTCCTTATATTAAGCAAAACAGAAAACTACATTTTTGTGGTTTTAAAATTTACAGATAGCCAGGGGCACACTCGCACATAATATACAAACTAAGCATTTGTGTTTAGTAAGCCCACCAGATCAGAGGCGGTAGAGACGACCAGGGATGTTCTCTTGATAAGTGTGAATTGGACCAATTTCTTGTCCTGTTAAGCATTCAAAATGTAACAAGTACTTTTGGGTGTCAGGGAAAGTGTATGTTGTAAAAAGTACGGTCTTTTTTGGGGGGGAATGTAGTGAAGTAAAAGTTGTAAAAAATATAAATAGTAAAGTACAGATACTCCAGAAAACAACTTCAGTAGTGCTGTAAAGTATTTTTACCTAAGTACTTTACACCACTTGTAACATGCCTATTTCTTAATTTATATAATCTTTGTTAAAAATAGTTCAAAGTTTTTTTATTTTATGAAAATGTATTGAATCTTGGTGCTGGAAGTAGTTTTGATAAAGGAGAGAAAAGGGGCTGGATTTGCTATTCCTGTCTTATAGCTCGTTTTCACTAATATATGATGGATGGAAGTTAGGACTGTCTACTCCACCATCCTAAAATAAGACTTTAACACTACTGTACAGTAACCCGCTCACTGCTTTGACTGCTCATCCTCTTAGGTGTAATGTAGGATTGTTTGAAGAATGTTTGATACTAACTTTGATTAGCAAGTGTACTGTATATCTTGTCACAAAACAGATATTAGCCTATGTTTTTTTCTGTCTAATAAAGGACATATTTCTAATTGAAGTTCTGGGGTGGCTAATTTTCTTAGATGTAATTGTTTCGATGTTCTCATATCTTGTCAAGTGAATAAGTGCTACTGTAATCAAGGAACTCAGTTGGTAGTGCAGTGTAGATACTAGTACTGCCACTAGAGAGGGTAGATCACTAGTGTTAGTTGTTTGAAGTAACTTCGTTGTTGTTGTAACATCGCCAACAGACATGGCTGTTTAACCATTAAGGATTCCAGCTTTAAGAAATATAGAGATATTGATATGAATGGGATGTTTTTATACATATTCGGTTTTTTTTTTAGATGCCCGGCCTCATAGGGTTCAACGGCCCCTCTGTTGGCACATATGATGCCTTTAACAACTTCCAGCCTCCAATGAGAGATGGGCACCCCCCTGAGCTGCCGAGCTGCCCCCCCACCTACGAGTCTGTAAGTGTCAGAGCCCCCTGCCCCTTCTGCTTCTCCAGACAGATGGACAGCCGGCCATTTCACCTTCCAGGGAAGAGGAGTTCATTATAGTTTGCTTGTGCCATCGCTTGTCTCTGCAGCACAGTGCTATGCTACAGGGACGTGATAGGGATTGGATAAGAACAGATAGAATGTGGAAACGGCCATAGCTGGTATTAACTGTTAATCACTAACCTTGTGCTGAACTGCATACGACTGTCTTTTGAACGCTCTGAGTGATTTATAATATGCTGAAACAGATCTGCTTGATGTCAAACTAGTATGTTACTGGATGTGGTAGGGAAGCAATGTTCTTCAAATCAAATCTAATTTATTTGTCACATACACATGGTTAGCAGGTGTTAATGCAAGTGTAGCGAAATGCTTGTGCTTCTAGTTCCGACCATGCAGTAATATCTAACAAGTAATCTACCAATTCCACAACAACTACCTTGTACACACAAGTGTAAAGGAATGAATACGAATATGTACATAAAAATATATAAATGAGTGATGGCCGAACGGCATAGGCAAGATGTAATAGATGGTATGGAGTACAGTATATACATATGAGATGAGTATTGTAGGGTATGAAAACATATAAAGCAGCATTGTTTAAGGTGGCTAGTGATACATTACATCAGGATGGCAAGATGCAGTAGATGGTATAGAGTACAGTATATACATATGAGATGAGTAATGTAGGTTATGAAAACATTATATAAAGTGGCATTGTTTAAAGTGGCTAGTGATACATCTAATTACATCAAGATGCAGTAGATGGTATGGCGTACAGTATATACATATGAGATGAATAATGTAGGTTATGTAAACATGATCTAATATAAATAATATAAAGTGGCAAGTGATAAATCGATTACATCAATTTTCCCGTTATTAACGTGGCTTGAGTAGAGTCAGTATGTTGGCAGCAGCCACTCAATGTTAGTGATGGCTGTTTAACAGTCTGATGGCCTTGAGATAGAAGCTGTTTTTCAGTCTCTTGGTCCTCGCTTTGATGCACCTGTACTGACCTCGCCTTCTGGATGTTAGCGGGGTGAACAGGCAGTGGCTCGGGTGGTTGCTGTCCTTGATGATCTTTTTGGCCTTCCTGTGACATGGGGTGGTGTAGGTGTCCTGGAGGGCAGGTAGTTTTCACCCGGTGATGCGTTGTGCAGACCTCACTACCCTCTGGAGAGCCTTCCGGTTATGGGCGGAGCAGCTGCCATACCATGCGGTGATACAGCCCGACAGGATGCTCTCGATTGTGCATCTGTAAAATTTTGTGAGTGTATTTGGTGACAAGCCGAATTTCTTCAGCCTCCTGAGGTTGAAGAGGCGCTGCTACGCCTTCTTCACCACGCTGTCTGTGTGGGTGGACCATTTCAGTGTGTCCATTATGTACGCCGAGGAACTTAAAACTCTCCACCTTCTCCACTACTGTCCCGTCGATGTAGATAGGGGGCTGCTCCCTCTGCTGTTTCCTGAAGTCCACGATCATCTCTTTTGTTTTGTTGACATTGAGTGCGAGGTTATTTTCCTGACACCACACTCCGAGGGCCCTCACCTCCTCCTTGTAGGCCGTCTCGTCGTCTTCATAGTGAAGTGAATGCAATTTGAGCTTAATTATATTATTAGCTCTTGCTTTTTGCTCATTCTTACCCCAGCGGTGTTGACTTTCTCAGCAATGCACTACTTCAATGATTATTCCTCCCCCAATCACATACTAACATACAAAAACATTGTTTTTCTCTGCCTTCTCATGTATCTATACAACTTTAACATTTCAACATGCAGGCAGGGTAGAGAGATCATGATGTGTGTGTATTCTTCAGATTGATGAGCTGTCTATTAAACCTTCTGATCGATCCCAGGTCTCTGGTAAATTGTTTTCAATTAATATTTCCTTTCCTACATGTCAATCTCTTCAGCAATAGTATTGCTTTCTTTTTGCATAACGGTTGCATTGGTGTGTATTTGTAATGTCAATCTAAACATATGTTCTTTCCACAGGCCCCGGGCCTTCATCCCAGATCTACGATAACAATGCCCTCCCTGAGCTGCCCTCAGTTCCCGACACGCTTCCCACTTCCTCCTTTGGAGTTGGACGAAACACTGCGAGCTCTGATGACATCGACTTTGATGACCTGTCACGGCGCTTTGAGGATCTGAAGAAGAAGACCTAATCTTCCAGTATCCCATCATGCTCCTCTGTGTTGTCAGTCACCGCAGTTACAGTATCAGGAAATGTTGAAATATTTGGATTGGCACACTGCAATGAAACTCTCCTCACTGTGTAGTTTGACTGATGTTAACATTAACTGTACCTCATTCAAACACACGTGTCTGTCTGGCACACTGAAGGTGAAGGCCCTTTAGAATGCTATTTGACAGTACATTTTGCAGTACACTTTATTATCAACTACGTCCAATCAAAACTGGACCATATAGATGTCATCTTTATATGAGCACTTTGGATATAAAATGGCCTTCCTGATAGTTACTAGTACTCTATGTAACCTCAATCTTTCTCGTTGTTATGGTTGTCACGTATCCCCTTGACTCAGTATGAGACAACATTTGGTTAATAATCAAATAGTCTTAACTAATAGTGTCTCTCGTCCAGAGACTGGATTGAGTAATCCAGAATGTCAATGGTTTGTCGTTGTGGGTTTCATGAAACAGTTTTTTACCTGTCACTGAATCGCACCTGTTTTCTGGCAAACCCATTGTGTCGAAATATCCAGGCCTAGGACATTTTCAAGGCAGTAGCACCCTGTCTATGTCAGGTTGAAGCAGTGCTACTGTAATCAAATGAACTCAGTTGATAGTGCAGTGTAGATACTAGTACTGTCACTGGAGGGTAGATTACTACATGAATAGTGACTGATATGCTTGACTGATATGGATGCCTCAGTGGATGAGGCAGGTAAAGGGTTACACACAGGACACAGAAAAGAGTCTCCTAAGCCTTGAGGGACCCATCTCCAAGAGAGCAGGGTTTCATTCAATGACCTTGAAAATACTTTGAAACAAACAGAAATAAAAATAAGTGTACTTCAATTAAGTTTGAAGTGGACCCTTCGTTTTAGGAACTTTCCCAAGTTTTGAGCTTGCAGAACACGACCCAGGTTCCTGCAGTGGGAGGCTTGTTTGACACTGTTGTCTTGCGTAGATCTGTAGCATCGCAATGGGATGTTTTCCTGGAACTCTCAGGATCTTGAGGCTTTTGTCAATGCTGACAAAACTTTTTGTCTTGATGTGTTTTGCCAGTGGATGTAAGGGAGTTGGGGTGACTCGGTGAAGTGGACTGGCCCAACAGTACAAAGCTCTATGACATTATTAATGTATGAAATGTATGCATTCACTACTGTAAGTCGCTCTGGATAAGAGCGTCCGCTAAATGACTAAAATGTAAATGTAAATGTAATGATTTCTATGTGGAATGCCTATTCTCTGTGCCAGTTGCATTACAGTGGTTCAAAATAAGTCCCTCAGAGTCACAGGGGGCTGCTGAGGGGAGGACGGCATAATGGCTGGAATGGAGTAAATGGAATTGATGTGTTCGATACCATTTCATTAATTCAGTTCCAGGCATTACTATGAGCCTATCCTCCGCAATTAAGTTGCCAGAGGCCTACTGTGCTCAGTCCTTATAACTTCAAAGAGAGGAGATGCTACATCAGAGTGGTCTTTGATCTGTGGCTCTCCAGTTGTATTCATGGTCACATCGCAGAGCGTCCTGTCCTGTCCAGATGACTGTCTGAGAGGTTCTTTTTTCATTTTTTCATTTTTTATTTCACCTTCATTTAACCAGGTAGGCTAGTTGAGAACACGTTTTCATTTACAACTGCGACCTGGCCAAGATAAAGCAAAGCAGTTCGACACATACAACAACACAGAGTTACACATGGAATAAACAAACATACAATCAATAATACAGTAGAAAGAAGTCTATATACAGCATGTGCAAATGAGGTAGGATAAGGGAGGTAAGGCAATAAATATTCCATGGTGGCGAAGTAATTACAATATAGCAATTAAACACTGGAATGGTAGAATGTACAGAAGATGAATGTGCAAGTAGAGATACTGGGGTGCAAAGGAGCAAGATAAATAAATACAGTATGGGGATGAGGTAGTTGGATGGGCTATTTACAGATGGGCTATGTACAGGTGCAGTGATCTGTGAGCTGCTCTGACAGCTGGTGCTTAAAGCTAGTGAGGGAGATAAGAGTCTCCAGCTTTAGTGAATTGTGCAGTTCGTTCCAGTCATTGGCAGCAGAGAACTGGAAGGAGAGGCGGCCAAAGGAAGAATTGGCTCTGGGGGTGACCAGTGAGATATACCTGCTGGAGCGCGTGCTACGGGTGGGTGCTGCTATGGTGACCAGTGAGCTGAGATAAGGCGGGGCTTTACCTAGCAGAGACTTGTAGATGACCTGGAGCCAGTGGGTTTGGCGACGAGTATGAAGCGAGGGCCAGCTAACGTGAGTGTGCAGGTCTCAGTGGTGGGTAGTATATGGGGCTTTGGTGACAAAACGGATGGCACTGTGATAGACTGCATCCAATTTATTGAGTAGAGTGTTGGAGGCTATTTTGTAAATGACATTGCCAAAGTTGAGGATCGGTAGGATGGTCAGTTTTACAATGGTATGTTTGGCAGCATGAGTGAAGGATGCTTTGTTGCGAAATAGGAAGCCGATTCTAGACTTAATTTTGAATTGGAGATGTTTAATGTGAGTCTGGAAGGAGAGTTTACAGTCTAACCAGACACCTAGGTATTTGTAGTTGTCCACATATTCTAAGTTAGAACCGTCCAGAGTAGTGATGCTGGACGGGTGGGCGGGTGCGGGCAGCGATCAGGTGAAGAGCATGCATTTAGTTTTACTTGCATATAAGAGCAGTTGGAGGCCAAGGAAGGAGAGTTGTATAGCATTGAAGCTCGTCTGGAGGTTAGCTAACACAGTGTCCAAAGAAGGGCCAGAGGTATACAGAATGGTGTCGTCTGCGTAGAGGTGGATCAAAGAATCACCAGCAGCAAGAGCGACATCATTGATGTATACAGAGAGAGTTGGCCTGAGAATTGAACCCTGTGGCACCCCCATAGAGACTGCCAGAGGTCCGGACAACAGACCCTCCGATTTGACACACTGAACTCTATCAGAGAAGTAGTTGGTGAACCAGGCGAGGCAATCATTTGAGAAACCAAGGCTGTTGAGTCTGCCAATAAGAATGTTGGGATTGACAGAGTCGAAAGCCTTAGCCAGGTCGATGAATACGGCTGTACAGTAATGTCTCTTATCGATGGCGGTTATGATATCGTTTAGGACCTTGAGCGTGGCTGAAGTGCACCCATGACCAGCTCTGAAACCAGATTGCATAGCGGAGAAGGTACGGTGGGATTCGAAATGGTCGGTAATCTGTTTGTTAACTTAGCTTTCGAAGACCTTAGAAAGGCAGGGTAGGATAGATTTAGGTCTGTTGCAGTTTGGGTCTAGAGTGTCTCCGCCTTTGAAGAGAGAGATGACCACGGCAGCTTTCCAATCTATGGGAATCTCAGACGATACGAAAGAGAGGTTGAACAGGCTAGTAATAGGGGTTGCAACAATTTTGGCAGATACATTTAGAAAGAGACGGTCCAGATTGTCTAGCCCGGCTGATTTGTAGGGGTCCAGATTTTGCATCTCTTTCAGAACATCAGCTATCTGGATTTGGGTGAAGGAGAAATGGGGGAGGCTTGGGCGAGTTGCTGTGGGGGGAGGAGGGCTGTTGATCAGGGTAGGGGTAGCCAGGTGGAAAGCATGGCCAGCCGTAGAAAAATGCTTATTAAAATTCTCAATTATAGTGTATTTATCGGTGGTGACAGTGTTTCCTAGCCTCAGTGCAGTGGGCAGCTGGGAGGAGGTGCTCTTATTCTCCATGGACTTTACAGTGTCCCTGTCACGAGCAGGTAGAACTGTTTTAGGGTGAGTCAAGCGCAGGAGACTGAGGTCCGTTGGAACAAATTTGATTTAATAAATCCAAAGGCAAAATCCATATACGGCTGGGAGCACAACAGTCAAAAAGACTAAAAGAAGCTCCGCTCAAAAGGGCAGACGGGGCACAGCCCGGGCAACCCTACTGCCTATACAATAAGTCGTAACCCAAACAATATGACACCACACGTAACAAAGAACAATCCCGCACGAATTCTAACTAAACACAGACAGACTAAATACCCCCCCACTAATGACAAACACGAAACAGGTGCAATCAAAAAACAGACATAACTAACAGACACTGAAACACAGATCGGTGGCAGCTAGTAGGCCGGCGACGACGAACGCCGAGCACCGCCCGACCGAGGAGAGGCGCCACCTTCTGTGGACGTTATGACAGTCCCAGAACTTTTTAGAGTTTGTTCTACATAATGCAAATTTCTGCTTGAAAAAGCTAGCCTTAGCTTTCCTAACTGCCTGTGTATATTTGTTCCTAACTTCCCTGAAAAGTTGCATATCACGGGGGCTATTCAATGCTAATGCAGAACGCCACATGATGTTTTTGTGCTGGTCAAGGGCAGTCAGGTCTGGAGAGAACCAAGAGCTATATCTGTTCCTGGTTCTTCATTTTTTGAATGGGGCATGCTTATTTAAGGTGAGAAAGGCACTTTTAAAGAATAACCAGGCATCCTCTACTGACGGGATGAGGTCAATATCCTTCCAGGATACCCGGGCCAGGTCTATTAGAAAGGCCTGCTCACTGAAGTGTTTTAGGGAGCGTTTGACAGTGATGAGGGGTGGTCGTTTGACCGCAGACCCATTACGAATGCAGGCAATGAGGCAGTGATCACTGAGATCTTGGTTGAAAACAGCAGAGGTGTATTTGGAGGGCAAGTTGGTTAGGATGATATCTATGAGGGTGCCCATGTTTACAGATTTGGAGTTGTACCTGGTGGGTTCATTGATCATTTGTGTGAGATTGAGGGAATCAAGCTTAGATTGTAGGATGGCTGGGGTGTTAAGCATGTCACAGTTTAGGTCACCTAGCAGGACGAGCTCTGAAGATAGATGGGGGGGCAATCAATTCACATATGGTGTCCAGGGCACAGCTGGGGGCAGAGGGTGGTCTATAGCAAGCGGCAACGGTGAGAAACTTGTTTCTGGAAAGGTGGATTTTTAAAAGTAGAAGCTCGAAATGTTTTGGTACAGACCTGGATAGTAAGACAGAACTCTGCATGCTATCTCTGCAGTAGATTGCAACACCGCCCCCTTTGGCAGTTCTATCTTGTCAGAAAATGTTATAGTTAGGGATGGAAATGTCAAGGTTTTTGGTGGTCTTCCTAAGCCAGGATTCAGACATGGCTAGGACATCCGGGTTGTCAGAGTGTGCTAAAGCAGTGAATAAAACAAACTTAGGGAGGAGGCTTCTAATGTTAACGCATGAAACCAAGGCTTTTACGGTTACAGAAGTCAACAAATGAGAGCACCTGGGGAGTAGGAGTGGAGCTAGGCACTGCAGGGCCTGGATTAACCTCTACATCACCAGAGGAACAGAGGAGGAGTAGGATAAGGGTACGGCTAAAGGCTATCAGGACTGGTCATCTAGTGCGTTCAGAGCAGAGAGTAAAAGAAGCAGGTCTCTGGGAGCGATAGAATAGATTTAAGGCATAATATACAGACAGAGGTATGGTAGGATGTGTGTACATTGGTGGTAAACCTAGGCATTGAGTAATGATGAGAGAGATATTGTCTCTAGAGACGTTTAAACCAGGTGATGCCACCGCATATGTGGGAGGTGGAACTAAATGGTAGGTTAAGGCATATTGAGCAGGGCTAGAGGCTCTACAGTGAAATAAGACAATAATCACTAACCAGGACAGTAATGGACAAGGCATATTGATATTAGGGAGAGGAAAGCGTTGCCGGGGGATCAATAGGGGTCCAGTGAGTGGTTGGGCTGGCTGGAGACACGGCGATTCAGACAGTTAGCGGGCCGGGGCTAGCAAGCTAGCAGAAGGGCCTTAGAGGGACGTCTCAATGGAGGAAAGTCTGTTTTAGCCTCCGCATGCGGTGACGTTGATAGACCAGTCGTGATGGATAAGTAGGGTTCCTAGTAGCAGAGCGGTCCAAACCCAATTGGCACAATATGTATAGTGGCCCAAGAAATTGGCCGATGGATCTATACAGCTAACAGTCCAATATGCTCAAGACAGCTAATGGGCCGCAATTAGTGGGCCGCGGCTAGCAGATGGGCATTCAGGGGACGTCGCGATGTAGAGGCCAATTGAGTACCCCCTCGAGCAGATTATGTCGTAGTCCAGTCGTGAAGGATCGGTGGGTTTCCATGCCCCGTACCGGCAGTAGAAGGGGTCCGGGTATTGTAGCCCAGGAGTGGCTGATGGGCCTCTTTAGCTAGCCGTGAGAAAGGGTCTAGCATGGGCTAGCTCCAGGCTAATTGGTGCTTGCTTCGGGACCGACGTTAGCCAGGAGTAGTCACTTGGATAGCAGCTAGCTAGCTGCGATGATCCAGGTGAAAATGTCCAGAGCTTGCAGTAGGAATACGTGGATCTGGAGAGAAAATAGGTCCGGTATGCTCTGGTTTGAGTCGTGTTGTACAAACTGGCGAGAGCTTTCACGAGCTACAGGTTAGCTGATGACCACTAGCAGTGGTTAGCTGACTACTTGCTAGTAGCTAGTGAGCTGGCTAGCTTCTGTTGGGGGATTCCGGATTAGAGGTAAATAAAAATACTTTAGAAAAAAACAGATCCACACCACATTGGGTGAGGCGGGTTGCAGGAGAGTATTTTGAACTTGAGGTTTAGAAAAAAAAAAAGATATATATATATATATATATGCGAAGAAAAATATATAAAAAGATATATACATGGGACACGACAAGACGAAGGGCAAAGACGTCTGACTGCTACGCCATCTTGGATTATTAGTTTATTAGTTCTAATCTAGAGTGTCAAACTGACCCAGCTAGGTGAGTCACTGTGCATCGGCACTAAACTTCTCTGACTGTGGACGATGATGAGCGGTTCCCTATCCCCTTCTAAGAAAGGGATGGGCAGAGGATAGGCACTAGGCCCTGTAGTCTTTAAGAGTACACTGGTGTTCAGCTCTGCATGGTGCTGTTTACAGGCGAGGGGCATGCAGTTTGTATGTGGCAGAGTAGGAATGGGTGCGGGGTACAGCCTGAGTGTTCACAGTAGACATAAGCCTAAAGTTGCTCAAACTGCTCACTGCATAGTCTTACATGTTTGCGCACTGGAGAACTAGGATTTGTTCAGTGTTGGATTTTGTTGTTGTTGAGAGAACATTTGTTGGGTCCCTGTAGAATGGCAGTGACAAGGCTAGCTACCTGATCAAAGTGGAGTGATGGTGGAGGTGGGGTTTGGCTCCGGTTCAGCCAATGCTCTCCACCGGCCCCATTTTAACAATCTTTCTGTGAAAAGGTCCACTGGTGCCACATATGATTACATTCGCACCTGGTGATGAATGAGGTTTCTGTCGGTTTCTGTTTAATCATGGGGATTTCCCACTGTTTGGAGTATTGAGTTAAGCACATAAGGGAAATGAAGCAGCATAAGTCCTGGTTTCTCAGGTTGGCTTGACCTAACAACAAAGATCAACTAAGACCAGTGGCGACCTGTCATTCAGGGCAGGTGGGCAGAGCACCACCTATTTGAGCTCCACATTTTTCTTTTTCTTTTTGGGGCTTTCCTGTTTTGCATGTTATTAGGCATTAATACGTGTCACATATCAGTTTACAAACATTATAAAATAAAAAAATATATATATAATTGAGTCATCTGCACACAAACATGGTGTCGTTATTGATTTCTTGAGTAAGGCAACTCCAAAATGCAGGTGTTTCAGCCTAGCTCAGTGCTTTCTGTGGTGGTGGGGCCAGCCAGCAGAAAATATGGAGCGTTGCGCCGTGATTGGCCCAGTGTTCTGTCACTCATTGGGACACTACGTCACCGCTAAGTTCAAGGATAGAGCTAGAAAATTCAAACCCCTTGGGTGCTGCCACAGAGTTACATTAGAAGTACCCATCCAAGAAGGCTCAAGGTCATTGGCTATGTCAAATCACATTATACCTACAGTAGCTTTGATTGGAAAGTTGGAAATCGCAAATTAAACAATGAGTCGTTTGGAAGGAATCAGTGGCTAACTGCAAGCATTGCAAAGCAATCATTAGCCTGCTATTCAGTGGAGTGGCTGTGTGGTCCCAGGTCTAAGATTAAGGGTCTCTTTTCCTAGTTTAAAATTCTAAACATTCAACATTGGCCATGCTGTCAATGAAGCATGATTTGTGCCGTGCAAACAACTGTTAACTTGGAACTGCAAAATCTGACTTTAGTGAGTTCAAGACAACTGAAAATTTGGGGAAAACGAGCTATGACTGGGAAAATACGTTTTGAACTTTCATCCAACTCAAAATTGTACATTCGGAACTCTGGCCTCTTTCTAGAGCTACGACCTGAAGATCACTGATGTCATCATGATTCAATCTTTTTTTTCTTTGAGTTTCCAGTTGTCTTGAAAGCACCATAAATCCAGAGAATGCCAGACTTTGATGACAAAGTTTGATAGCAAAATTTGCCCACAAAGGACCGCTGCGCCACCTTCCTGTTCAAGTTTGCACAGCACAAGGTGAGTTAAAAAATGTATTGTATGCTGCTGCATAAATGATGTAATATGCCAGAGAGATATGTATACTGTAGCTCAAAAAGTACTACTAAGTGTATGTTGTGTAGTAAGCTGTTAGTAGCCCACGTGCCTCACCCTAATAATTTGGTATATTTTTACTTCTTAATTTCGCCTACTGTTCTGACTTGCGCCTACTGATCTGACTTGATGGTGCACATGTAGCCTATAACCTGTTTTTGAGAAATATAATCATTGAATATTGTAAGAGCTTTCATTGTCTGCTTATATGCCCCCTTTATTTATCCTACGGTTCTGACTTGGTGTACATGGAGAACACTGTAAGAACGGCCCATGTTCTGAATTCTGTTGCTGTACATTTCGTAGGTGCTGAACAAATAGTTATATTGACTATGTCCGTCCTAGCTCGCTCATTAATGTCTTAATCGAAATTACGGATTGCCTCTTATCCGCTTGTCGTCCCCTTATGCCATAGTTTATACTTCTCAATTGTCAGTAGTAACCACATTTGTTTTAGCAAGTCAGCAATATCAGGTATGTTTAAAAAAAAGAAAAGTAAAAAAAAGAAGATATATATATATATATATATATATATATATATATATATATATATATATATATATATATATATATATAAGGCTGAATGAACTGTTTCACTGCCAGACAAGGCTACGCTGATAGCCAGGTGTAGCAGTGGTAAGGTGTTGGGACTGCTGTTGGGACTCTGTAGGCCCTAACAGTTTGTGGGCATCGTATGTCACCGTTATAGTGCAATTCATGTATTGTTTAGTGTTGTGGCTTTGCTGGAATGCATCCCACATTTTGTGGGGGGCCCCACGAAGATTTACATGGTAAAATTGCCACTTACTAAGACAATTAGGTTATTGCTATACACAATATAATATTAAAACCATTCTTATTACATTCTACCTGAGGACAACACAACCCTCTCTCTGCAGAGTTTAGAGTTTGAGGGGAGAGAGTTTAGTTAAGGGATTTAAAATAGTAAGAATAAAAAGACAACAACCAATTAGAGAAGGCTGCTTCCCTGCCATGAGTCACCTAGGCGGAGGTTGAAGGCCTGAAGCACTCTCTTTTCTGCTCATGGCCAAACTCAATTTTTACTACGCTAAAGGGGAATTGACTGACTCAATATAGGCTCAGAGAATATTAATATCCCTTCTTCCAACATTTTATTAGCTGGCAATTCCCCAAGAAATGTACTAAATTCATTTCTCACATGGACTTGAATTCATTAATTTGTGATTTTTATTAAAAACAAATTCTGCACAGTGCCCAAATCATTTTTACTGAGGTCAGATATTAGTTTGGAATGGATAATGTTCTGTCTGACCATTGGACCACCAATAATTTCTGCCGTCCGAATTCATATTCATTATATTAAATAGGTCCTTTTAATTTTGTCTGGCTTGCCATTCCAAATAAAATTGTATATTTTTGGTTCATATAATTTAAACAGCAGGTCACTAGGTGTAGGCAAAACCATAAACAAATAGGTAAACTGTGATATGACTAAAGAGTTAATCAGGGTGATTTTTCCACAAATAGACAGGTATTTTCCTTTCAATGGTACCAAGATCTTATCTATTTTTGCTACATTTCTATTGAAATGTATTGGAGTGAGATCATTTCTTTCTTTTGGGATATGTATTCTGAGTATGTCCACATCCCCATCCGACCATTTTTGGTAAACTACACTGTAATGTAAAAGTAGAATTTTTTGGTGATCCAATACGTATCATAATTTGGTTTTAATGCAGAGAGGTTAGAAAAAGTATCTAGACCTTCTATGAGGCTGTGGAGGAATTCTAATTGTGGTTTTAAAAGAAAACATGAATCATCAGCGTACAATGACACCTTTGTTTTTAAGCTATGAATTTCTCATTCCTTAATATTATTGTTGGATCTAATTTTAACAGCTAACATTTCGATGGAAATAATAAATAGATATGCCGATAGTGGACAACCTTGTTTTACTCCTCTTGACAGTTTAAAACTCTCTGAGATGTAGCCATTATTTATTATTTTACACCTAGACCCATTTTATAAGAGATTCTCCAAAATTGAAATATTCCAGGCATTTATATATAAACTCCAGTCATTCTTTATCAAAAGCCTTTTCAAAGTCGGCTATGAAAACCAGGCCTGGTTTCCCCGATATTTCATAGTGGTCTATTGTTTCCAGTACTTGTCTTATATTATCTCCAATGTATCGTCCATGTAAAAAACCTGTCTGATTAGGATGAATAATATCTGACAAAACCTTTTTAATTCTACATTTAGCTAGATCACAACACTGAAGTGTAAGAGGCCTCCAATTTTTTAAATGGACTCGATCTTTATATATACAACTTGGATTCTGTCACGGTTGTCGTAGGAAGGAGCGGACCAAAGTGCAGCGTGTGTGTCGTTCCACATTTTATTTTCACTGTGAAACTATGCAATACATACACAATAAACTGAACAAACAAAAACAACAAACCGTGACGCAGAGTTGAAACATATACTAACTCAAAACCAATCTCCCACAAACCCAGGTGGGAAAAACACCTACTTAAGTATGATCTCCAATTGGAGACAACGAAGACCAGCTGCCTCTAATTGGAGATCACCCCAAACAAAACCCAACATAAAAATACAAAACTAGAACATAACAACATAGAAAAACTAAACTAGAAAACCCCCCTGTCTCGCCCTGACCTACTCTATCATAGAAAATAACAGCTTTCTATGGTCAGGACGTGACAGATACTGTTTCAGTAATAATGAAATCAGACCTTCTTGTTGCGTATCCAATAATCTACCGTTTATCTAGGAGTGGTTAAAGCATGCTAATAATGGTCCTCTGAGTATATCAAAAAAAGTTTGGTATACTTCCACTGGTATGCCATCCAGCCCTGGAGACTTCCCAGACTTAAAGGCTTTAATTGCATTCAGAAGTTCCTCCTCTGTAATTTGGTCTTCACGTGAGTCTTTGTGTTATGATGTTAATTTTACATTATTAATAGGAAAGAATACATACAATTAGCTTCGGTTAGCGGAGATGGAGGAGACTGAAACAAAAACATATTCTTAAAGTACTTTACTTCTTCTTTCAAAATATTGTTTGGTGAATTATGAGTGACTCAATCATTTTTAACAAGTTTCAATACATGTTTTTGGAAGCATTTCTATGTTGAAGATTGAAAAATAATTTTCCCCATATTCCATCCAGTTTGCTTTATTTTTATAATATATTACACTGGATCTTTCTTGAATAAGTTCCTCCATTTTTTTTCCCTCTAACTTACTCTGAGCTTCTATGGTACAGTTTTTATTGCTATCAATCTGTACTGCTAGTCCTTCAATTTCCTTTGATAATATGGACTCTTTTGACCTAAATTGCTTTTGTTTTATAGATGAGTACTGAATTGCATGGCCTCTAAAAACATGTAAAAGTGTCCCATACAATAAGGGGATCTGCTGTACAAATGTTATGTCGGAAAAAGTCATTTATAAATGATTTTGTTCTTGTTAAAAGCAAGTTATCATCCAGTAGGCTTTGATTAAATTTCCAATATCTTCGCCCACGTGGAAAATCTGTAAGAGTAATATATATGCCAATTATGTGATGGTCCGACCGCATTCTGTCCCCTATCAACACAGCTTCATTAAATAGTACCCGCAAAACACCAGTCTCAACGTCAACAGCGAAGAGGCGACTCCGGGATGCTGGCCTTCTAGGCAGAGTTGCAAAGAAAAAGCCATATCTTAGACTGGCCAATAAAAATAAAAGATTAAGATGGGCAAAAGAACACAGACACTGGACAGAGGAACTCTGCCTAGAAGTCCAGCATCCCGGAGTCACCTCTTCACTGTTGACATTGAGACTGGTGTTTTGCAGGTACTATTTAATGAAGCTGCCAGTTGATGACTTGTGAGGCATCTGTTTCTCAAACTAGACACTCTAATGTACTTGTCCTCTTGCTTAGTTGTGCACCGGGGCCTCCCACTCCTCTTTCTATTCTGGTTAGGGCCAGTTTGTGCTGTTCTGTGAAGGGAGTAGTACACAGCGTTGTATGAGATCTTCAGTTTCTTTGCAATTTCTCGCATGGAATAGCCTTCATTTCTCAGAACAAGAATAGACTGACGAGTTTCAGAAGAAAGTCCTTTGTTTCTGGCCATTTTGAGCCTGTAATCGAACCCACAAATGCTGATGCTCCAGATACTCAACTAGTATAAAGAAGGACAGTTTTATTGCTTCTTTAATCAGGACAACAGTTCTGATTAAACGTAATTGCAAAGGGGTTTTCTAATGATCAATTAGCCTTTTAAAATGATAAACTTGGATTAGCTAACACAACATATCATTGGAACACAGGAGTGATGGTTGCTGATAATGGGCCTCTGTACGCCTGTGTAGATATTCCATTATAAATCTGCCGTTTCCAGCTACAGTAGTCATTTACAACCTTAACAATGTCTACACTGTATTTCTGATCAATTTGATGTTATTTTAATGGACATTTTTTAAATGTTCTTTCAAAAACAAGGACATTTCTAAGTGACCCCAAACTTTTAATCGTTAGTGTATATATAAAAAAAAAAATCATGTTTATCTTATTTTCCATAATTAGCAGTTAATATTTGTAGTAATGTAGGCAGTTTAGGCAAAGGATTTTAGCAAACAATTATTCTGATTCATAAAATATTGTCTCTAACATCTTTTACTTCCACACAACAGTTGGGACACACACACACACACACACACACACACACACACACACACACACACACACACACACACACACACACACACACACACACACACACACACACACACACACACACACACACACACACACACACACATACACCCTTCCCCCACAACAACCATAGACTTAGATTCTCAACAGTTGCACCATCCCAGAGCCCAACTCAAGAAAGGTCTTGATTTACGAATGCATATACAGTTGCAGCTGTATGAGAAGGCCTGCAAAACTGAGCAAAATATGGGCAGAAATGGGGAGATTTGATTAACCATTGTCACGTCCTAGGTGATGGAGGTCAGATATACCCCCTTTCCCTGAAACACCCACACATGGTCACCCATTGTGACCATATTACCAAGCATCTCCGTGTAGTCAGACCTTTGATTTTATGCCACCAGGTCCACAATAAATACCCCCTCTCTGAATGTCCAAGTGTGACCCCCTCCCCATGGGTTACTGCAGCTAGTGTTGCCAGCACTGCCACTGCCTGGGTGGGGGCGCCCCACTGGAATCCCCACCGGCTAGGTATAAGGTCGTCAAGGTTCTCATTAGCAGCTCTGAGAATTTCTTTGTATATTATGCTCTTCCATCAGGCGGCTCTGGCTTTGCAGGACCAACCCTGCCAGACATGCTCAGAATATTGAGGGGGCGGCGCTGCTCTAGAAGGTCTCTGACCGCATTTTGGCTGCATACAGGCCGCTTACAGCAGGCCCATTAAACAGATAGGGACTTCTCATTAGTATCTGGGTCATTCAGGTGGGTGTCTAGGGTACAGGGTTGTGGACCGTTCCATCAATATAGGACCATGAAGAAATAAATTAGATGTATAATTTATTTTAAAAATGTAGTTCCCCATGATAGCACTATAAATAAATGAGATGTATAATTTATTAAAAAATGCAGTTCCACCATGATAGGACAATAAATAAATAAATAATATGTATAATTCATTATAAAATGTATATCCCTCATCTGCACAAAATTGAAAGCTCTCTCACAGCCCCTGCTCACAGACATACATTGGTTCTGGGATATGCAACCATTTCCTTTCTCACTCACTCAACGCCACACTTTCCCAAACACCAGAAAACACACACCACACCATCCATCTCAATACATCCACACATACCCACATACTGTGTCTTCTGTTTGCTGTATTTTTATCTCCACCATGTTGAATTATTGCTTTTGTGTTCCAATTAGTTATATTTGAAGATAGATAGAAAAGCTATTATTCTGTATTATTACAAATCATACCATGGCTAGTATTGTGTGTTTCATTATTTGCCTCCTCTATGAGAACTTAGTAATTTTTAGAATAGCCATGGAGTAGTCTTTGTGTCGCTGAACAATTGGTTATCAATATACAGTTTATCGACTACGAGAGCTACTCATTTCCCTTTCAATCTATTTCCCTTGAATATTGGATACAGAACTTTACGCCGTTCTGCAATTTTCTTCAGGAACTGATCATTCATGCCTATTTTTGTGCCAGAAAGTCTTTCACCAAGGCTTTTAACCATTCATTTATCTTTAAAGAAAGCAAATTTGGCCACAATTGGGCGTTCATACCTCTGACCTCTCTTTCCGAAACGGTGTAAAGGTTCGAGTTGGATTTTGTCGATAGCTTCGCGTGGGATCTGAAGCGCTGTAAAGAGGAACTCTCTAACTACACATTCAGGAACTTCTCCTTCTTTCTCTTGGATACCTGTAAGTACCCGATTCTCTCTCATGGATCTAGTCTGTATGTCAGGTAAGGCTTCTCTCAGAACGATGTTCTCCTTTTTAAGTTCATTAACTTCGGTTTCAATCTTATTGACTGTCCCTTTTATCTTGTTTGTGTCTTTCTCCAATTTCGCAGCTTTTTCGTCACTCATCTCGAGGCTTGACTTCAACTCTTTTATATCCTTGTTAACTAGTTCAAGTATGCCCAGATTGTCATTTATTGATTTTAACAGATCGGTTTCGACCTTTGCCATTCCCGGTGGTGAGAATATGAAATTGTCTGTGTCTGTAGAAGAGTGACGTTTTCGTTTTGAGATGGGTTCCCCTGTCTGACTCTCCGTCATGTTTGGGTGTTGCTTGTTTTCGTAATATTTGTCGATACATTTCTCTAGTTTTATGATTTGTTTTGTGTTGCTATCCAGATTGAAGGTTATTACCCACCGGATTGTAAAGTGCTAATATTTAGTCTAACTTACCGATATTGAATATTACGTTTTTATCTTGAGGTGATCTACATTGCTGTGTTCAGTCCACCATCCTTTTGCCAGCCTCCCTATCGTCAGAAACAGTGCTAAGCATTCTTGGTGTCCGCCTGGAGGTTGTACCAGAAAGTTAAAACCTAACAATTTAAACTGACTTGGACAGAGCTGTTTATTCACATGTGCTGTTGCTGGTCAACTCCATAGCTTGCAGTGACACACAGAGTTACGAACTTGAGTCAGAGGAGTTCTTAGATAATCTCTACCATGGCATTGAGATACAGTAACTTAGATAACTGTCTGGGGTGATATGAGTGTATTACTGTTGGGTGTTACACTTTCATAACAATCTGCTGAGCACAGTGAAAGTAGGACTCATGTTGTGATGGGGATGAGGGGAGAACACTGGAATATAACCTTATTTACGGAAAAACTGTTTCAAAGACATAACTTGTTTTAATATTTTTTTTTATGTATTCAAATAAATAAATATACTTATAATACTAAGTGAACCCACAGATACAGTCACCTCCAAAAGTATTGACACCCTTGACAAAGATGTACAAAATACAGAATAAATAATACAACTACTAAGGTTTATTGTATGCTCAGGTTTTTTTTAAATAATATTATTTTATATTAATGCAGTTTAAATAGATTTGGTTGAACCTTTTACTGCAGTGGGCTAAATCAGGGTCACACAGTCTTAAACAAATCTACTTTGAAACAAAAGTATACACCTCACACATGTGGTTATGGGTTTAAAAAAGTGCGATATAGAGATGAAATGTATTACATTTTTGAGTTTGCGTCCCAATATTACAGTTTATATACATCACAGAAGACTGAAATATAACAAAACCGTTTGACATAGAAACACCGGATTTTCGGCGGCTTTTTAGAAATAATGTTTATTAATTATGAAATGATGAAAAATATGAATAACATTCCACCCAGGAGGCCACCAGGTCATTTCACTGCAGGAAAGGGCTACCATGTAAAAACAAAATAAATAAAAAAATTTAAAAAAATACTGTAGGTGTCAAAATTATTGGTAACTGTAAAGATTCTTATCAATAAAATCAATTTGCATTAACATTCTACTTAAATTTTTTTAAATCTCAGTTTAAAGAACTGTATGTTCCATGGCTTCCTGTTTCACTGGGGTATGAAAAGAGGTAACACACATGTAAAATCCCTTTGTCATCCATCATCGTGGGGAAAGGCAAAGCGCTCACAAATGAAAAGAAACAAATGGCGGTTGACTTTCATAAATCAGGCAATGGGTACAAAAAAAACACATACAAAAACGAATATACCACTAGCCACTATTAGGGCAACAATTAAGAAGTTTAAAACCACTGGAGCAGTGGTGAATGTGCCTGGTAAAGGACCCAAGTGTATCTTGTCCCTACTTACAGTGATGAAGATGGTTTGTGATGAAAAGAAAAGTCCAAGGGTCACGGTTGCCATAAAAAAAAGCCTTTTTGAGAGAAACATCGCCTGGAGTTTGCTAAACGTCAATGGCACATGGATTGGAACCAGGTGCTATGGTCAGATGAGACGAAAATAGAGGTCTTTGGCCACACACACCAGTGGTGGGTTGGGCTTTGAAAATATTTTTTTATTTAACCTGGCAAGTCAGTTAAGAACAAATTCTTATTTACAATGACGGTCTACATCGGCCAAACCCGGACGACGCTGGGCCAATTGTGCACCGCCCTATGGGACTCCTAATCACAACCGGTTGTGATACAGCCTGGATTCAAACCAGGGTGTCTGTAGTGACACCTCAAGCACTGAGATTCAGTGCCTTAGACCGCTGCGCCACTCACGAGCCAAGACCATCTGCATCTTTCTTTTGTAAGAGAGATGCATACGCAGAAAGAACCCCATGCCTACTGTAAAATATGGTGGTGGATCTTTGATTTTATGAGGCGGTTTTGCTTCCTGGTGATAGGGACATAGTTAAGGTCAACGAACGGTATCATGAACTGTACCAAGTACCAGGACATTTTAGCCAAAAACCTGGTTGCCTCTACCAAGAGGCTGAAACTTGGCTACAAGTGGATCTTCCAGCTAGACAATGACCCCAAGCACACATAAAATACACAAAGAAATTATTAATTGACCAAAAAAAAATCTACATTTTGCAATGGCCATCTCAGTCTCTGGACTTGAACCCCATTGGAAACCTGTAGTTTGAATTGAAGAGGGCAGTCCATAAGCTCAGACCGAAGGATATCAAGGATCTGAAAATATTATGTATGGAGGAGTGGTCTAAGATCCATCCCAATGTGTTATTTAATCTCAGAAAACATTCAATATAGCTCTGGTTTTCTATTATTTATTTTATACAGTCTTTTTTGCTCAAGGGTGACAATGATTTTGGAGGTGACTGTATGTTACTTAAAAGTAAATATAAATGTACAGTGTAAAATAATATATCAGCAGTTTGTGATAAAAATAAATAGAACAGAGTAATTCCATACATTGAGTAACTTCATACAATCCACAAGAATAAAAGTTTCTAACTATCAGCTTATTACTAAATATTACAATTTCAATGATACAGTAGTTTTCAGTACATTCATACATATTATGCCTTATACCTTTCTTATAAAATAAGAGTAACAAGTATTCAATAAAAACATAACAACTATATTTTCAAATAACTTATATTCTCAATTTGCCACGTTGATAGTCAGTGCAGCAGAGAGGATGTCTGTTGTAGGGCATCAGGCATTCCGACCCCATCGATCCTCTGGAGACAGCATGTAGAGCTAAATTGTGTTTCTTCAGTGTATCTCCCTACCAGAGTACAACTTACACATCTCCTGTTGTTCTGTAAAACAGATAAGACAGGCCTCTTTGTGAGGACTTTTCTTTTCAACATCTCAGAAGGGAAACTCAACAGAATCCCTGTGAGCCTGACATGGTGTGGCAAACTAACACAGGTTTTTAATTATTGTACCTTTATTTTACCAGGTTAGTCTCATTGATATTAAACATGTATTTTACAATAGAGGCCTGGCCAAAATGGCAGCAAAATACTAGCATAATACTATGCCTTTCCTACTATCTGAGGGTAAAACAGACTTACAGCTCTATTCCAGTCTAAAATGCATATACCATTAATTATGCAGAATAGATAGGTTTCAATAGTTTGACAGAAGCCATTTATATTCAAGGATTTGTTGTACATCTGTGAGAGAGTAGGCGTGGACAATTTATTTTGTTCTCTCTATGACAGTCCCTTTAGATACTGACTGTAATCCTTCTCTCTCTGTAAAACCCTTCATCGATACTGAGAGTTGGGTTGATGTAATTGCCTTTTCAGAGTACTAGTACTGAGAAACCCAGATCAATTATGCCTGTAAAACTGACACTAAGGTAAAGCATAATGGTTATGTGAGAGCCCTGTACAGTAGGTCTTCTGTGCTAGAGGATCTTACCTTTCAGGAGTAGTCCAACCTCCTCACTGTCTTCTACTGCCACTGGTTTGAGGAGGAGGGCAAAGAAGATTGCCATACCAATCACCTGAGAATAAACACAAGCATCAAATTAAATTATTGTTTTTACATCTGCTGATGATTGACTGATTGATTGAACAGAACTATGTTCTTCATGTAAGCTTTAGAGCCCTGGTCGTACCTTAAGAGGCTGGAGGATGAAGATGCTCTGGAAGAGGGACATGGCCAGAGAGATAACCCACTGGATGGACTTCTCCCTCCCATAGGCAAAGCCGTACATCAGGGTAAAGTACGTGGACACAACACTGATGGAGACGAGCAAGAACCAGCCCACAAACACAAACCACCAGGGCAGCCAGCAGCTTGAGCTTTTCTTTTTCTCCCTAGCAACACAGGGAGGACTGGGAGAGGAGGCACAGAGGAAACAGGTCTGTTTAGGTACTTGGTCAGAGTAATGTAGGACAATGATATTCACATAAATACAGAGCAATTCAACTTGATTGGAAACTGAGAGGAAGGGAATGACGTGTAAAGTTTTTTTTTGAAAAGCTTAACTTTTAATTCTGTTATTTATATTCCCTTCTCTGCACAAGTATATTGTCCAACCTATAAGCCATGTGGCTGGTGAAAACCATCTCGGACGTCTTCTGCAGCAGGTGGACGGTGTTCAGGATGTGTTGACGGGCCTCTGTGGTGGGGAAGGCACTCTCATCCAGCCGCTCCAGGCACATGGACAGGTGGTGGAGGAAGTACAGGACAAACTTGCTGCAGTAGACCCAGTGTGGGTCACTCTCACTCAACCCTAGTGATACGTAGGCAGACGCATCACATTTTAGGACATCTCCAACAATTACAATGATGTCAAAACCTGTGTGACTTGTAAGGTTGCTCTTGCAGTGTCAGTGAAGCACCTTGCATAAGCTGAATGACCCCTTGCACTCTGCCCAAGGCTGAGCAAAGGTCATCGCATGACTCCAGCTTCTTCTCTAGCTCAGGCACTTTGTTCCTCTGGCTCTTACAGAGCAGAGTCACCATCTCCTCTGTGTCCTAGATAGGGACGTAGTACACAGGAATACAGTACTTAAGGACAGAACATACATAAACACAGTTGCCAGTATCAATGTTGATGGTTGTATAACCAATAAGATATTGTATGGCCTTAGAGGTAAGAAAAAAGGCAGGCACAGCTGAAAGGAATAAACGATGGGAGTGTTTGAAGGTTATAGACAAAGTATGGAGCAGAACTATAACATAGCAGCAACACTTTATTTTGAAAATGTAAAGAGAGGACCTTAAGAATGGTTGGCATGGTAACAGCAAGGGGTTTCAGGCCCTGCATATCGTGGTTTTTCTCCTTTGGTTGGACGAATCGTGGCTTGATACTGCGGAATATGGTGATGATGAGGATGTTGATGGGGAACATGAGCAAACCGCTTTCCACCCCCACCATGATCTCCTCCCAAGTGACCTCCAGCGAACCTGGGACATGAAAGCACACCATTATGGAGTCAAGGCACAATAACAGAAACTATATCACTCAATATATCATTCAATGTCTGAACACTTGTTGTGTTGCTCTGGGTCAAGTATTTCTTAGCCGTATGAAAGGTTTATCAAGGGCTTGGGGTCATTGAATAACCACTTTGTGCTGTGTAGGGCTGGATAGTGGAAAGAATGTGGCTGAAAGGTTGTCTATTGAAGGGTTATGAAGAGCCATCCACTGCCTACAACTACTAGTCCTTGTACCCCTGTGGACACCAAGGAGAAAAGAGCCTTGAGTTGGATCTAACATTTATAATTGAGACAAGTCCTTGTCTTTGATACTTAACGCAGCTGCATCTAAAACGTCTGATATGTTATTATCCATATTGCAGGCTAATCATAATTCACATGTACTGCACTATCTTTTTACTGTCGAAAATCTTTTTCCGGTAGCCCAAATTTCCAATTTCTATGTGAGTGGAGAATAAAATTGCCCATCCGTATCAGAGGCAGCTCATTATTGCCCATCCTTATCAGAGGCAGCTCATTAGATGTGGGCTCAGATATGAACGGCACAGTCACAAAAGAGGACTGATTGACTCACCCACAAGGACTTATCCAGTACCCAATATAATGTTGTATCTCTATGGACATACCAATGGTGAAGATAACAGGAGACTGCTGGTTTTTGGGGATCTTCCAGAAGGCGATGTTGATGGCCATGGTGCAGAGCAGGAGGCTCATGCAGCAGGACACCCTCTGTGCTCGGGTGAACGGGCTACGCCAGGGAGGGTCTACGATGGACACCCAGATGTGCTGATCTCTAAAGCCTGTCGAAGTCCTGGTCTGGAAAATATTTCTAGGACATAGAAAGTGTGGGACATTAGGGGATGACCAGGGTGGAAGTCAGAGGAATTACATTGAAAAAGTAGTCTAGTATACAAGGGTTCAGAATTAAAACTCCATGGCACATTGCAAGATATTTGACCTTGCCTAGAAATCCTCTACATACATGTTGTAACATTGTACTCTACTGGTGGTCATTCACCTAAAGCTTCTGATCTCGTTCTTCTTGGCAGCGTTGAGGGTCTTCTTGGTCAGCCCGTCCCCCCTGTCGGAGCTCAGCCATGATGAGGACAGGAAGTGCCAAACCTTCTTTCTCTGCAGGTCTTGGATCGTCACCTTGTTGAGATACCTGGTGGGAGGAAACGTGACCTCACACTCAGGAAACAACTTATTATTCCCTGTGTAGAGATAGAGATTCCTAGACTGTAGAGATAAAAACAAAAACAAGTCCCTGCCAGCATAGCAGTGGTTGCAATATTTTTGTTGTGGTATTCAAAGACCCAGTGCAGTCAAAAACATGATTTTCCAGTGTTTTATATTTCCACATTATGAGGTTGGAATAATACTATGAAATTGATGAAAATGCATTTTTAGTGTAAGAACTGTTTAAAAAGATACCCTGAAATTTCAGCCTGTTTTGGTGGGATGGAGTTTTGGCCTGCCTGGTGACATCAGACCAATAAGAAATAGAGTTCTAAACCCCTCTGTCAATAACAGCTAGTTTCCCCTTCCCACTCCCAGATAGTCCTAGCAAAATCCTTTGCTAAGAAGCTATTTTGTTTGTTTTTGACAATTTTAATTGAAAACAATCACAGTAAGGTAATTAATTGTTACCCAGAAATGATTTGATATTGTGATAAATACGTCAACATTGGACCTTTAAGACAGGTATTAAACATTGTGATGAAACTCTACCAGGTCTCCAAAGGTGAGGGGAGCAAAGCTTGATAATGTCACACCTCAACTACTTTAACAGCCCTGTATTCATAGGTCCTAGTTGTCCCTGCAGATTCTTAACCCGAACCTAAGAGTTTAGTGTGCCACAAATCATTTTTAAACATGCCAATGGAAAGTATGGAGTGATTACAAAAAGACCTTGACTTTTAAACAAGTCACAATAATTACAGGGATGATGTGTCATCTGTCCTGGTGCTTACCAGGAGGGGTGCCCCCCAGAGTTGTCATGGCACAGCTGGATGCCCGTCAGCTCCCCCAGGGGAAAGGGTGTGGTCACCAGGAACAAGTCCACACCCCTTCTCTCAAATACTGGTTTATCAGGGTCACTTAGGTGGTGGGGCTCACTCTCCCCCTGTGTACCCAACAACTTGACTGTAACCTACATAAAAAAAAATACTCTAATTAGCATGGATACTGGTATTGATATTCCTATTCTAATTAAACTGACCACAGAAATGAATGAAGGGTCTATTCAGTTACCACCCAATCTTACATTGGCAGAGGTACCCGCCCCTCTCCGACTGCCAGTCTGGACATTCAGTAGGTAGTTATAACTGGCACATGGGTGGTTATCCTTCAGGAGTGTCATCTTCCTCTGTGGACAAAACAAGTGTTTCAGTGTACGTGTGTATGTATGTGTGTGTGAGCATGAGTTTGTGTGTGTTTGTGTTTGTACACACCCTGGTGAGGGCCCTCCTGTCTGCATAGCAGGCCCAGAGCAGAGTGACCAGGTACAGGCCAAAGAAGGCAGAGAGCAACGTCACCACCACATAGTTCTCATTCACTGTGGCAAAGTACTGAGCTGTGAGCGACACGTCCACGTAGTTGGGCATCACAAAGAAAGAGCTCCCAAACGATGTCAGGTGGTTACACAGACAATGTGTCATCCTGGGAGTTGACTGTATACCCACCTAGAACAAGACAACACAGACAAACGCTTTCGCAATGTCACAAACACATACCGACACATACCGACGCTTACCAATTAGGTTTGTTCATACTCTGATGGAGACAAAAGAGGGATAGGGCTCATTAATAGCAGCCTCACCCAGCAGCCAGCTATGCTCCATGTCAGCTGTTTAGTGTTCCAGTACATGCACTTAGTAGTGAAGATGGTGATCTGTAGTGTCAGGCCCTTGCTCCAGGTTGAGTTAAACAGACTGGCATTCACATACCAGGTGCCTGTTCCCTTTTCCATCATCTCAGGGGTGACCAGCCAGCGATAACCCTCTGAAAGACCACAATAGGCTATGAACATGGATTAATCTGCGCCACCCAGGCTAAGAAAGCAAACCAACAACACGTTTGAGACCCCTGACCTCCAATTACAATGTGAAATGCCAGACAGACATGTCTTAAAGCTTGTGAATCACTATGAATATCAAAAGTAGTATGTGAATCTATGTACATACCAGACAGATAGATTGACTGAAAGCAGTAGCACAGTGGATGTAATGTTATGCCTAGCAGTAACTATGGTGGTGGAATCCTCCTCTACCTGTGTGTCTCAGGACAGTGCGGTGTTTATAGTGGGTGTCATTGGGTGGGGAGCCCAGGCCCAGCAGCAGTTTTAGGGACACATTGACACTGGGCTCTATGGTGAATATGACTGTGATGTTGGGGTCCGTAGTGTTGAAAGAGGTCACAACGCGAGCCCCTTCCTCCAAGGATAAAGTCGTGCCAGACAGCACAGGAGCATCTGGGCGTGGCAGAAAGATCTATAGAGAAGGGAGAGAAACAACCAAATCTATTTGCATTTATGGTTCCCTCATCGCTGTTAGGGAAATGAGGATGGAATGACAGTAGACTAAAGTTAAAGTAGTTGGCCTGTTCTATCCTGTAGCCTACCCCAATTGGTTCTGTCAAGTTTTCAACACTGATTTCCGTCAATCCATCCCTTAGTACAAGGGTACACACCGTTCCTGTGATGTTTTCAGTCGACGGATATGGGTTGCCTATAAAAGTGGTCACCTGAGAGGAAGAAAACAAATATAAAGATAAAATACTATTTGCACAACAAAACAGCATCATCAATGTTGTTTATTGTACAGACCTGTACATTAACAAGTGAGTGGTTTTCCAGCGAGGAATGCAATGCAGAGAAAGATGGAAGCTTGATGTATGCATCGTCCTCTGACCCTAGAACATTGTTATCCATTTGTGATGGGGTGAGGCTGAGGGAGACGAGACAAGAGTCAGATGGCTCGCATTCAAGCAGAGGACAGCAAGAAGCATAGTTTTACAGGTGCTAAGTAGAACCATACAGGGTTCTTTGGTTTGTTCCCATAGGGGAACCCTTTTTGGTGCTAGGTAGAACCCTCTATGAAGGGTTCTGCCTAGAACCCTCTGAAGGGTTCTACCAAGAACCCTTTTATCCTCTAAATGATTTATCTAGAACCTTCTATGAAGGGTTATATCTTTGAAGAGTTCTTCCTAGAACCCTCAATTAACCAATTAACCATTTCCACCAGTCTTATAATCCTTTAAAATTAAACTCTTTATGAGAAAACATTAAGTGTATCACAAGGCCTTTCTTTGAGGGCTTAATTATCCCCTAACACAGTGGTGTTTAGAACCTCCTGGTTTACAGGACACATTATGCTGACTTGTAAAGTGATGTGCAGTTCTTATTTTTTATATATTTTTTACTGTTATTTTACCAGGTAAGTTGACTGAGAACACATTCTCATTTACAGCAACGACCTGGGGAATAGTTACAGGGGAGAGGAGAGGGATGAAAGAGCCAATTGTAAGCTGGGGATGATTAGGTGACCGTGATGGTATGAGGGACAGCTTGGGAATTTAGCCAGGAATCCAGCCAGAGTGAGGATATCCAACGGTTGGCACTTTTAGTCACCCACGATTTTCACCCACAATGTGTTTAGGAAAATGTATGTTATTTAACTCTGGTTATTAACACCAACTCTGGGGATATTTTACACAAATTAATTTAACTCCTGAATCAACACTAGAAATGTTACACTGAAAAATGTACACTAGGAAAAACGGTCAAATTTGCTGTGAACCATACAATACACCGCTGGTTCACTCAGACTCCCTTCTATTCTCCTACTCTCTGCTAAATAACACCACAGTAAATACTAATTTGAAAGAGAAATCATGGCAAAGATATCAATTATGTCAGTACTGTCTATGTAAAATGATTAACGGAATACCAGATAAATACACAAATATGTCCATATAGGTACAGTTTAAAACTTATTGGATTACTTAAACTCTGGATGTTAACATTTTTTTAAGAAAAACTATTACAATAATAAAGCTTATTGCCTTCCAAACAATTATCAAATAATCCTTTCTTCCAAAAACAGATATGAGTATGAAAAAGGTTCTAGGTAGAACTATTTGCATTACAAAAAACCCTTGTCTTTCAAAAAGGTTTCTTCAGACAAAAACAGTTCTTGGTAGAACTCTATCCCTCCGCAAAGAACCCTTTTAGAACCCTTTTTTCTAAGAGTGTAGAATTGGAGGCTATACCAATGAGATGGAGGAGCCCCGGGTTGTAAACACTAACCTGATCTGGTAGATGCTGCCTGTTGGGTGCTTCACGAAGAAGGGCTCATTAGATTCTGTGGTCACCACTAAGCTTACTGCCTTATAAATCTCAAAGGCCAAATCAAACATTTCATTGTCCTGTTTGAAGATAGCAGAACATCAGCGAAATGCACTCTCAATGAACTCCACTTTTGTCATATGTCACAACACTAAAAACAGATGTATAGGTTTACAGTAGTATGTAGGCCTACATTTTAACGTTATAATAATGAAAGTTATCATTGCTTGACCCACCACATTAGTGTCACTGTCCACCCCACATCTTTTCATTTTGAGGAGTATGACTCCCCCAGCGCAGCTGATGATAATGCTAGCAGTCGTGTTGTCTAATTTCAAATTACTTGGAAACAGCATCTGGGCTCCCTGTAGTAGAAGCTCAAGGTACTTTTTCTGTTGGGGAAGGGTTCAGGTTAGGCTCAAATTGACCAGATACAGCAGTATCACTTATTTAATTACATTCACT
Source organism: Salmo salar (assembly GCF_965601325.2). Classification (NCBI taxonomy): domain Eukaryota; kingdom Metazoa; phylum Chordata; class Actinopteri; order Salmoniformes; family Salmonidae; genus Salmo; species Salmo salar. Next base: position 15,923,791 of record NC_138316.1, on the reverse strand, counting down.
GTTTGCTGATTTGATAATAATTTATCTCTGTGGTGAGAGAGAGCACTATGACTGAAAGTTCCAGTGGACCTAAACTCTGTCATCTACTCCACTGACCACACCCACCTTACTACATGTCCATCGTCATTGTGATACTTTACCCCATTGGTGTCTGTAGGCTCTCCTATAGCCGTTTCCATTCTATCCAGTTCCAGTTGAGCCTCCTGAAACAAAACACAGGATATGACCGCAAACTCCCAACCACTGAAAACTATAATTGTGTTTATGCTTTAATAACAAAAAGAGTTTGAAATATGTGCCACAGTGCACTTTTAACACAGCAGCATTTCTGACCTTGAGGAGCATGTCCATGTTGGTCACCTGATTCTCCATGCTTGACAGACTCCGTGACATACCTGTAGGATAAGAGAGAGAGGGAGAGAGAGAGAGACGTTTAGATCATGGAAGTACATGAATGGTTGAAACTGTGAAACAAACTTGCCACCATACTTCCCACCAACTCACGGTTGACTTTAATCTGATGGCTTCTCCAGTATCTTGATTTGCCACTTGCTCCCTGTTTGTCCTACGAAAGTCAACAAGAACCATTCATATTGATAATAACTTTACTGACACTACACCATAGAATTACAACAACGGATAAAGGCCATTAATAAAAGCCACTTACCACACTATTTGATGGATTTGCAGATAAATTCAAATCTGTAGAACAAGAATTATACAGCACAGATGTCATGCAGGATATCATTCAGGCCTCTACACTAAATAATGAAGGAAAACGTTGCAGAATATCTGCTTACAATAAGGATCAGGACACACAGTCTCTTTTTTTTAACATGTTAAAATGGGGTTAGCGAAGGTGCTGTACCCAGGGTGCAGAGGTAGCCACGCCAGGCACTGCAGTTGGTTGAGGTCACCAGCTGAAAGGGATCCATCATCACATAGGTGCAGATGAGTGGGGTACTCCCATTCCCCTTAGAAGTACCATCCTCTCCAGTAGCATTATACACTACAGACACATGAAACAAGTATTGAAGCTATGAAATGTACTATTTTCCATACAATACTGTTATTTTAATATTCTGTTTTCCAACAACAATGTATCATTTAAAATGTCCTTATATCAGAGCTGATGGATCAAGTGTGAAAGCTTGGTTCTAAGCTTTCCCTATGGCTATGATGTTCCAAGACTGGTGGAAATATGTTAAATGAGCTTATGAAAATAATGGATTTTGCTGACATCATTTGACCCAGATAAGCGATCAATAGTGAAGATGTCCTTCGTACATGGTAGCTGTCATTTACAAATTGCCTATGTATAGCTCAGGAATTTCATCGAGACCACAAGCAGTGGCTTAATTAAGATTACTCAACTTTATCATTTAATTAGAAAATCAATTTAATGTTCATGGTTCACAGAGAGCTTAAAGAGGCAATCAGCCATTGAAAGAATAACAAAGCATACTCCCCGCTATTGTTTCACTAAAAAGCTGAGGGATGGGGCTGGAGAAATGTACCCACTGGGCAAAAACTGGTTGAATCAATGTTGTTCCCACATCATTAAAACATTTTTGGGGAATGTGACGAAGTTGAATCAATGCGGAAAACTGATTGGATTTTTTTTTAAAGTAATTAATATAAGGAAATGTTCTTCTTTTTTTCACCCAACTTTTAACATTGGGGTGGCAGGTAGCCTAGTGGTTAGAGTGTTGGACTAGTAACCGAAAGATTGCAAGATCGACTCCCCAAGCTGCAAGGTACAAATCTGTTGTTCTGCCCCTGAACAAAGCAGTTAACCCACTAGGCCATCATTGAAAATAAGAATTTGTTCTTAGCTTACTTGCCTAGTTAAATAAAGGTATAAAAATGAACTCAATGACATGGTGAATTTTTGTTGCTGAATTCATGTTAGTTGACAACTCAACCAAATGTAAATCAAAACTTGATGTTGAACTGATATCTGTGCCCAGTTCATAGACGGGGCTATGAATGCAAGGACTGACCGTCCATGATACCAACATTATAGTTTAAACATGTTTTGAGGCTATTCAGTGTTTGTTTACATTTAGTTTGTTTAAAAACATTGGAGTAAAACAAGCTTATATTTTGGGTTCTGATGGGGTACGACACTTGAACTGAGCTCATGAGGCTCATAAGTTATATTCTTCAGGAATCAATGAGAACATATTCTGAATTTATAAGTCCAAAAATGGATGTAGTTACAGCAGATTGACCAATAATTTTTCAATTACAGCTATAGAGAAATCAGTGTCTAACAAAACCTATTCAAAAGACACAGAGCAGCCCTGGAACCATAGTATGGAGTGGTTTACTAGTATTTTCGAGTGGTTTACCAGTATTTTTACTCACCGATAACCGGCCCCTGGTACTGCCCTAACACCCCCGTAGCCACCCACCAAGTGAGGTTTTTTGTGTGTCTCTCTTTTGAGAAGTCCTGAAGGAAGCTCTTAGTCTTGCAATTCAGGGCCCTCAGAAGTTTCCCTCCTCGCTCCTTGCAGGACTCCTGGGCTTGAGACCAGCTCTTTGGCTTTTGAGAAAACTCATAGGCCATATTCCCGAACACATGTTTGAATTCTATTGAAGTGGCATTATCTGCATCCTCTTCACTGCATGCTGTACTGGCCGTAGATAAAATCCCCACAGGAATCCACAAAAACAAAGAGACTCGTATGAACAAATCCATTATAGATGGTAGAGCTATGGTAGCCTACAAACTGCAACAAGTACTGCTCTTGGAAGAAAGGCACACTGCCCATCTTATGGAAATTAGAAAGCTTTCTTTCCAAAAACTGTGAATACACTCTTACTACATTAGGAAAATCACTACAGACACTCAAACAACATGCAAAGTGAAAAAGTGCCTTTACGTCACTCAAGGGTAGAAATTTTGAAGAAAAACCTTTCCCAATCTACTCAACTTTACAAGTCAATTTGATGTAGCCAAGGCCTAATATTGACATTGAGCAGGGTTGTAACAATACATCTTTGGTTTTCAATTGGCTTATGAAATTAATTTAGGCTCATACACTATCCCATCATCTTTAACATCTGCCATTTTATTTGATCTTATTTGTGCTAATTTACTCAGTGAATTACTAGAGTTACTAATGAGTCCTTTGTCTTACTCATATTAATTTATTATATTAATCATAACAAATTGTAATGTTTATCTTGCAGAATCATCATTGAACTCTGACTTGACATGTTCATAGCGGCCTTTGAAGTATCGTGAGATTTCATTCAGGAAGTGGTTCTCGGCAATGTGAGAGAAATGCTTCCAGACATTTGCAAAGTGATGTAACATCCATGGCGGGACAACTGAAGGTAACATCATTGATGAAACTGTGATGTTTTAATAGTTTGTATTTGTCATGAACAATGTTTTTACTATTTGGTAAGCGAAACTGGACAGTAGACATTTCACGTTAGCTTCTACAATCACAGTGTTGTTGATTGAAGTGAACTAGCTAACTTAGCTTGCTACCCTGTGGCTAGCTAGCTAACGTTAGCTTGTTCATGTAACCAGCCTCTGTGAAGTGGTAAGCTAGTTAACGGTTTGCTGAATCCTGAATGATTAGACAGACTCAGGCATGCTGAATTATACCCACTGGGTTGTACACATGGGTTGTTCAAAGCTGGTAACGTTAGTCTCTCTGGGTATTCTGGATCACTCTCTGTCATCTAGTAACAAAAAATAATTGCAACTCCCCTCAGTTCACCTGATGTGCTTCAACATCAGTATGCATCATATTTCAGTTTATTCCCATCACATTGTTTTATTTTTCTTTGCAGCGTCTAAAGGACGCAGTGAAGATCATAGGGTCTGGCAGCGTTCTGTTTGTCTCCTACCTCACTGCTGTGGGAGATGAGCGCTTCTACACCAACCAGCTCATGCCCTTGCTGCAGAGGATTGTGGGAGCAGAGACAGCCCATGTCATGGCTGTGAGGTTAATCGGCCTGGGTCTGGTGCCTCTGAACCGCTACCAGGACCCAGCATCACTGGTCAGTGTGGCAGGAGGTGCCCTCTAGCCTGGCATGCAAACAGATTTTGCTATGTTAAGTCAGGTTTAACCAGGATAGGTTCATTCCTGTTGGGTGTTTTCACTCTCCTTGCTTCCACTGTTTTCACTCTCCTTGCTTCCACTGTTTTCACTCTCCTTGCTTCCACTGAATTTCCTTTGTGCTGGTGTAAGATTATGCTTTGTTTGAGAACCTTCACTCCCACTGTCTCAACTCACCCTAGCTAGTCAAATCTCATTTTAAACATTTTTAATCAAAGTTGTAACTGTTCTTTTGGTCACTGTGTACTTCTATGGAATTTAGGGAAAGTTTTGACCTGGTGTTGTTACTTCTTATTCCAGGAAGTAAACGTCATGGGCCGTAAGTTCAAGAACCCCATAGGGATAGCAGCAGGATTTGACAAGCATGGGGAGGCTGTTGACGGGCTGTATAGACTAGGCTTTGGCTTCGTGGAGGTGGGGACCATCACCCCCAAACCCCAGGAGGGGAACCCCAAACCACGTGTGTTCAGACTGACCACTGACCAGGCGGTCATCAACCGGTACGGTTTTGAATGAATAATACATGGCTACTGAACCATGGCTGACTGTCATTCATTATAGATGAATGTTTTTAGCTTGTGAATTCTGTGTCAAACGGCAGCAAACAGAGACATCACAGGTAGTTCATTTTGTCAGTCTCCACTCTGTTCAAAGGGAATAAGCCTGCCACCAACATATCAATTTTTTTTACATTGAGGCTAGTGACAGACTACAATATGAATTCCCTTTTATCTTTGTTGTAGCACAGCTTCTTCACACTGAAATGAAGGAGCCAAATGAATGTTATAAGGGTGTTACACTGCTACCTTGTTGCGCTCGCTTTCATTCTCTGAAAAGTGCTGTGAAATGAGATGCCAAGGCACAAACATACATATTCATGAGTTGTTAGAACACAGTGCTTTGTGTATATGAAGGGACATATTGGTTGTCAGAGAAGTTAATCCTCAGTTCAGGAAAAGGCATCCCAGATCCAAGTGTAAGTCCATATATTCAAGTATTTGTAAATAATTGCTACACAATAAAGAAGTGTGCATTTTGTCATGTCTGTCTATGCTTGCTTGACATTGTTCTAAACATTTAAGAGCAAACCACTGAAAAAATATCCAGAGCCATCCCATTTCTTCAGGGATGAGGGTGATACGTTTCTGTGATTTTCTTAAGTGTTTTGAATAGCAAATTCTACCGACTGACTGATGTTAACACTGCCCTTGAACAACGACAGTAGGGCTAATACAGTGAGCTCAAAGTATTGGGACAGCGCCATTTAAAAAAAATGTTTTGGCTCTGTACTCCAGTACTTTGGAATGATACAATGTCAGCTTTAATTTGAGTGAAATTTTATCCATATCGGGTGAACCGTTTAGTAATTAGAGCACTTTTTGCTCATAGTCTCCCCATTTTAGGGAACCAAACATTTTAGGAAAAATTCACTTGTGTATTAAAGTAGTAAAAAGTTAAGCATTTAGTTCCATATTCACTCACTGTATATAGACTTTTTGTTTTCTTTTGTTCTACTGTATGTTTTGTTTATTCCATGTGTAACTGTTGTTGAATTGCTATGCTTTATCTTGGCCAGGTCGCAGTTGCAAATGAGAACTTGTTCTCAACTAGCCTACCTAATTAAATAAAACTATACAAAATAATGTGTGAAACACAACCGAAACAAACAGCAAATTTGTAGTCACAAGCTTGATGCTGTCATTGCATATATATATATATATACGCAATGACAGCATCAAGCTTGTGACTACAAATTTGCTGTTTGTTTCGGTTGTGTTTCACACATTATTTTGTGCCCAACAGAAATTTTGGTAAATTGTGTATTTTGTCACTTTGGCGTCTACATTAATTTAGAAGTGTTTACAATAACAGTGACTCAAAAATGACACAATACATTTATTTTACATGCATTTTTGTATTTACGTTTTATCTTCTCTTAAAAAATGAATAATCCCAAACCAGTTACAAACTAGCAACAATTTTATAGATGCACACAAACAATTTACCATTCAATTCTATTGGGCACAAAATAATCTGAAAACAAAACCTGAACAAACACCAATTGCATCCCAAAAATGTGTAGAGTAACAAGCTTGATGTAGTATTTGCGTGCTATGAATCTGGGACCAAATACTTACATGTGTATTAAAGTAATAAAAAGTTAAGTGAATTTGTCCCACTACTTTTGGTTCCCTAAAATGGGGGGACTATATACAAAAAGTGTTGTCATTTTTATATAATTTCAAATCCAAAGCGCTGGAGTACAGAGCCAAAACAACAAAAAATGTATCATTGTCCCAATACTTTTGGAGCTCACTGTGGATGTATCCAAGTTGTTTGTCTTGTATTTAATGTAGTTAGTAAATGACAAGTCTTTGTATATTAGGCTAGAATCAATATGATTAATTCAATTTAGCATGGCCGATATGCAGGGATGTGAGATGCTCAGACTAACAAGCCCCTCATATAATAATATGCCGGAGTGCTTCTTTCACTCCTCAGTGTACAACAACACAGCTTCCCAGAAGTTAAAAGTCAAGATGAGTGCATTAGATGATTAAAGGCCTCGTTTCCTTATGGTGGTGTTTATTACAGCTTTACTCAACTGACTGCAATTATTTTGCCAAAAAACACATCAGGATTTCGTGTATCATGGATTTTAGTAGTCAAATGAATTGAATGTGCACTGTAGAAAATCAGGGATTAACATGTATCATAATGGCATGATAAAGGAATGGATCCTGAATTGCTTATAGTTGCTTTTTTTGGCAAATGTATGGATTTTTGTGTGTTACCTGAAGTTAACCTCTTGTGTTGTGGGTATGTTTCAGATATGGGTTCAACAGCTGTGGTCTTGCAGCAGCACATGAGAGACTAAAGGCAAGAGAAGGCACCCAGGTAGAGCTGACTAAAGGTACTAGAGACACAACTCATGTTTCTGTGCTGTCTGTCAGACTGATAGATGGGTTTCACACTGAGCTGATAGTGTCTCAGGCACACAGCCAACTACACTACACTATAATCCTCTGCCCCTATTTTTATATGGAGATTCCCTTTCCCCTGGCTCAGAAAGGCATTCCTAATACCAATCACACTGGCAGATCAGTTAGTAAACGCTTACAAATGAGTCTGTCCTGCCTATACTGTCTTGTATTGACAGACAAAAAGCAAACAACTGAAATGTTTTTGTCAAGTGTTTTTGTTGACAAAACATTTTGTATTTTTAAAATATTGCTGTATATATCGTTGATGAAGAGCATTTGCTTCAAGTTTGACTGAATTCAGTTTGCCATATTTCACTAGTTTTCAGTAAAATATAGCATTCGTAACAAAATGTTCCCCACTGATTTCGATTGGGACATTAAGCCGAAATCACAAGGGGGAAGTCTGTCAACGGCGTGAATTTGCTTGTGCGAGAGTGGCAAGCATTAATTCACATAGACAACGTAACGTAAGCCAGTTATTAAGCCGTAATTGTCATGGAAAGTGGTTTATAAACAGTTGTGTAGTCTCTTGAAATCTGATTACCTCATTCCAGGTTTTCCAGCCATAGTAGCCTAGAGACTATATGGTAGGCCACTCTATTGCTTTCAAATAGGTTGTCTATTTGTCAGATAAACCATAGCCTACAACCCAATTTACCTTTTTAACCATACAACTTTACTTAGCGAAGTAGGGAAGAGCGTAACAATTCCTCAAATTCCCTTTGTACCAACAACCCACTCAATCTCTGTAACAGATTAGATTCATTTAAACCAAGGCACTCGCTGGCCATGCACATTGTTTCAACTGTATTTCAATCCAATCGGCTGTAAGCAACAACGGTGATACTGTTGTCCACGTGATATATCATTCCCGAAACCAAATCCAGTTTCTAAATGTAGAATGTCGTTGCGTTCATGCATCGCTACACCGTTTTTCATAAGCACCAGACCAGCCTATAGGCCTACATAATGTTGATGCGCAGTTAAACTTATGAACACTAAATAGACACTTTTTAATTATACATTTCACAATTCCAGAGGTAACAATGCACCAACAGTCAATCATTATTTTTTTTTTTTTTACAATTTATTAGCTAATTTCACCAGCATTGCTCCACGTCGACATGAAAAAAATGTACTTGCTTCCTAATGCCTCAATCACACCGACAGTGGTATTTCCCAAAATGGTACGCAGCATCATCTGGATATGTGTGCAACATTCACCTTCTTCTACCATTTCTGTCACGCCGTCTACACATACAGTTTGATGCATACGTTCGATATATCCAACTTATGCGCCACACAGAGCGCACTGCCTCTGCAACTCAATGCCGCAAGGCGAACACAGCGTTCCATTGGAAATGCAGGTCCTTCTGGTGTACCAAAATGCAATGACGCTGTTGGTGTTATCGAGGCGTAATTTGATGCGCTATACGCTCGTGACGCAGTTGACGCTTGCGGACAATGTATTCTCATTAATTCAGTCGCTGGCATTCTATTTATGTTCTGACCTTAACCTCTCCCAGGGACTCATAACTGGAATATATCCTGTTGTCTTTGTGTTTTTTAGCTGGCCTGCCCCTGGGCATCAACCTGGGAAAGAACAAGCTGTCGCAGGATGCAGTGGCAGACTACCTGGAGGGGGTGCGGACGCTGGGCCCTCTGGCTGATTACCTGGTGGTGAATGTGAGCAGCCCCAACACCCCAGGTCTCAGGGACCTGCAGGGGAAAGGGGAACTGCGACAACTGCTGTACAAGGTCAGTGGCTGGCAATTTTTGACTGACCTAGATGTGATTTATTTATCCTTTATTTAACCAGGATTTCACACTCAGATGTGATATCATACATGTTATTTATTTTATGTTTACAGTATCGTTGGCTTTCCGGAGAGCATGTTGTTGCAACTTTTCCTTTATTGAAGTCTGGTGTTTCTGTTCAGTTCTGTTCAACTTTTATTGATATAGCCGGTGGTCTTTCATATAGATTTCTATGTCAAAAGATAATTGACTTCCCATTAGACAACATACACATCACACAAGCAAGCACAGCACAGCACTGTTTGGATTGAACACGATTAACCTGAGGAACAACTGCTCAGCTGTATTGCTCTTGTTTGGACTCCATGTTGTGCTGTACATTGTGAAATCTCATTGACCTGTGTGGATGTGATGGATCTCATTTATTGTGTGTCTGTGGTGGCTCGTGTATATATCCTTGTACCCTCCTGTCTCCCCCCTCTCACATCCAGGTGCTGAAGGAGCGTGATGCCCTACAGGGGGGGAGCAGGCCACCTGTACTGGTGAAGATTGCCCCTGACCTCACCGCCCAGGATAAGCAGGACATTGCTGATGTGGTCACAGAGGTCAGTCAGAGGCCTAGCCACACAGGGGTCAGTCAGGGGCCTAGCCACACAGGGGTCAGTCAGGGGCCTAGCCACACAGGGGTCAGTCAGGGGCCTAGCCACACAGGGGTCAGTCAGGGGCCTAGCCACACAGGGGTCAGTCAGGGGCCTAGCCACACAGGGGTCAGTCAGGGGCCTAGCCACACAGGGGTCAGTCAGGGGCCTAGCCACACAGGGGTCAGTGTGGTCCTGTGGGCTTCTCTATGTAGCCTACTCACCAAGCCTTAACCTACAGTATATAGCCCCCAATGACTTGGGGCTGGTTACTTTGGTCATCTGTGTTTTTCCTGTTTGCTCATCTTCCTGAGCACACTTCTCACCCCACTCACGTAGTCGGCTTGTGTTCTGTAGCCGTCATCAGAGCAGTCCTGCTGCCGTGGGTCTTAGCCAGCAGAGGACTTATATCACCAAATTGATTTGGATGCGTTAGTGTTGCCTCCTATCCACTCTCTATGTTAAGGGGACTGGAGGAGGGTTTCTGTTTTTCTGTGTTCATGTAAGGGGACAGACTCCAAGTGGAAAAAGACCGATAGAAAGCACAGCAAATATTTGAAGAGTATTGGATACGTTTCAGTAAATTTGTGTCAGACAGTCCAATCATTGAGAATTAAGATGAACAAATGGTAACTTATTTTTCATGATCCTTCTGTTTAAAAGTGAGTTCTGTATTCCGTTGGAGTTAGTGTAGCATCCTAATTGTTCCAGGCACACTTGAACGAATACACTCAGGCTGCGTTTAGACAGGCAGCCCAATTCTGATCTTTTTCCCACGAATTGGTCTTTTGACCAATCACATCACATCTTTTCACATGACATCTTTTTCAGAGTTAATCTGATTGTTCAAAAGACCAATTAGTGAAAAAAAAGATCAGAGTTGGGCTGCCTGTCTAAAGTTTGGTTGGGCTGCGTGTATTCGTTCAAGTGTGCCTGGAACAATTAGGTTTGGTATCATGGGGTAAGGTCAAAGGGGTAATCATGGTTTGTGTTTTAGCTTGGTGTGGATGGGCTGTTGGTCTCCAACACCACAGTATCCAGACCTGAGACCCTACAGGACCCCCAGAGTAAAGAGGTGGGAGGGTTGAGCGGCCAGCCCATCAAGGAGCTCTCTACACGCACTGTGAGAGAGATGTACAGCTTGACAAAAGGTAGGTAGGATAAATGAAGGATCATCATAACACTGCTAATGGCTGCAGCTGATACTGGCCTGATTGATTGATTGATTGATTGTGAGTGGTGGTGTATAGAATGTTCTCTTTATTCCCCCAATATTGCTCTTTCTCATTGAAGGTAAGGTGCCAATCATTGGAGTTGGGGGTGTAGCCAGTGGACAAGATGCCCTGGACAAGATCTGTGCTGGAGCCTCATTGGTCCAGTTGTACACCTCTTTAACCTATCAGGGTCCACCAGTTGTCACCAAAATCAAAAGGGAACTAGAACAGCTTTTAAAGTAAGTGTGAACTTGCATGTGTTTCTTTGTTTTTTTTACTGAGTGACTTAATGAGGTTTCATCTAGTCAGATTGCTTGTATTTGTAGTATTCTGACCTTATCCTATGTTTTTACAGAGAACAAGGATTTACAAGCATATCGGATGCTGTTGGAGCTGACCATAGAGGAGCTGAGGGGAGATTTCAACAACAGTCTAGAGAGGGACAATGATCAAGGCTCTGAGTGTCAGTATCAGTCAGTTCTACAGGTTAGACTGACTACAATACAGACTGATGCCTTTGTCAGTTTCCTGCCTTTACTTGAAGTCTATAGTACATGAAGTGGTTTGCCTGGTCAATTCATGTAACGCCTGGCTAGAATGATATCTGTGCACACAAATATTACAGCAGTGACAGCAGTATTGGGAACCTGCCCCATTTCACGGTTCTGACTGGATCTGTTGGTTATTAGGCGACGTAACCGTAAGAATGGTTAAGTGCTAATTGACACCAAAGTGCTAACAGTATTTTGACACTAGCAGTCACATTGTAAAAAGAAAATCTCTGTTTTTTGAAATTATGTAAATATAATGTGTGCTCTATTCAGAAATACTGTGTGCTGCTATTTATAGAACTATGTGACTAGAAATTGAACATTTGTTCACAAATAACTTCCATTCAAAGTGCTTAACTACACGTCCCTTGTAAATCGCTGAGCCGCTACCCACATAATGGAGACCTCGTCTGAAAATAGAGCTGATCACCTAGCAATGAGCGGAATGACAATTACCTGACAATTACCATTTAGCCTTGCAGCAGTAGTCAGTTAAACACTGAGTAAATATAACAGCTTTGACATTTAAAGAAAGGGCAATGGCACAATTACTTGCCAAATGTCAGCAGGCTTTAAATACACATGATCCCACTGCAAGATGGTAAAAACTGCCTTAAGTCTCAGCAGTATAACGGATGAGAAGTGTACCAGAATAAGAGGTCAGTGACAGAGAGCCAAGTCCAAAGAGGATGCACTGATGGTTCTGTCCTATTTCTGACCTGTTATATAGATTGAATTGAATTGTAATGCCTACTGTTACGAGTGTAATGTCAAGGGGTTACTTAATGTATGTTAAGTCGTGTACATTAAACTGTATAGTTTGAGCAATTTGAGAAACATGAACCTTCGAGCACACGCCTCAGGCAAGAATAATTGTCAATATTTTAAATTCTTATGTCTGGACTGTCCATATCTTATTTTGGTATTCCATGCTCAATGTGCATGTTTTTGGGTGGCACGGGAAATGCTGTCGTTGGTCATCAAAGTCCCGGTGGATCTTATTGAGGCTCTACCGGAACCTGTTGGTACTCCCCTCTTATTCTCAGAGCCTGGCTGGTACTTCTCCCCCCCCAGTTCACTTCTTTAGAGATTGTCCACTTCATGGCCCTTAGGGCCTTGTATAAGCCCTGTACGGCATTATAGCTCTCTTTCAGTAGAGGTCACTCACTCACCATCCCCTGAGCAAATTTTTCTGCCAGAGTTTGTCCATTGTTCATATATTTTTCTGTGTCAGAATAACCTCTCAGCACTACTCTCATGAGTGGATTTGATACATTCCTAGGGTAAAGAATGTACTGCTCTTAACGTTGAGTCCTTCCTAAGTGGTCATGAGAATTCGAGCAGGCACAAAAGCAATCTTACTTCCTCTGATATCCATGTTGACTGAATGTCCGGTCTGACTGCTGGGTTTTGATTAGAGATTATTGATATAGGGGAGATTTAATGCTTATAAAAATGGAATTGTCTTCCCCTTAACTGAACTGCATCTCTGCAGTATATAGGCTGTGGGCATGGGCAACAACAACAGTGCTCGTGATTAGATATCAGCCTGGCTTAACTCAGAGGCACTGTACTGTAGCATTGTGGCTAAATAAATGTTATTCTTAGTGTGCTCACACACTAACACATTTCCTGGAGGGTCTCCCTGGCTCCTGATTCACTGACTCCGGGGGTCCTGCTGCCGATCTATTGGCCACTGCCTCTGATCTCAGAATACATGTAGGTCAGAATGGACCCGCTTTGGAGGGATCCTTCTCTTCCTCCTGAGGGTCTAGTCCAGACAGACAGAAAGACTACCTCCCCAAAAGCTGGATTTGTCAGAAAAGGAGTGTGTTGACAGAGAAGACGGGCATCTAAACACAACAGACCCATCTGACAATCTGAGGAGAGACCACTTGTCAGAGAGTTCATAGATGATTCTCTAAACACCATTCCTATTTGGATCCAGTGCACATCATCTTAGGGTTATACAGATCTGGTCAAATACACACAAAACATGGCATAGACTGAGGTGAAAGCTACGATCCCTTATTGATGTCACTTGTTAAATTCACTTTAATCTGTGTAGATGAAGGGGAGGAGACAGGTTAAAGAAGGATTTTTAAGCCTTAAGACAATGTTGCTGGGTTTTTCACACTCAGCAGTTTCCCGTGTGTATCAAGAATGGTCCACCACCCAAGTGAATTTCTACCCTTTATGCACCTGCAAATTACCACAGGTGAGATAAATTACACAGTAAACAAGAACTTGCCTCCAAACAAATTCATTTTAAAAAATGTATAATTTTGTCCAGGCAATTTTTTGACTTCGAAATGAGAAATCTCCATTTCAGTTAGGATTTTTCAGTTCGTTTTTTCAATTTAACTTATTTTTTTTTTAAATTGTGAAGCGTTTAAGGGTGTCATTACATATGACCACATCTGCACACCTCCACAGTCATCATGTGTGCTGTCAGCAGTGCTTCATAGTCATTCCTGCTCCCGGATAGTGTGATTCAGCGCCTTCTGAGCAGTAGCAGCTGTGTGGAGACATGTCTTGACAGCTGCCCTCAGGTCCCAGGAATAGCACTGAATGCCTCTAAGTACTTACCTTCTCTGATTTAGGCATCCTCCTTCGTTCAGAGAACACGGACCACAGCGAGTCAGTCCAACAACACGTGGATGCCAATACACATAGACTCTTGCCCAGAATCTGCATGCAAAGCTTGTAAACAAAACATGTTGACCAAACTTAACAGCTGCTCTCTGTTCCTGGAGCATGCAAAATAACGTAAAAAAAGAAAAATGGACTACCCTCATTTATTTTTGGGTCCTGACTCTTTGACTTTCCCCTGAACGAATTAGGAGACTGCGTCACATAGCACCATATGAACTACTAGCTGCTGGCGGAATACACTGTGGCTATAATACTCAAATTGCTGGTCTAATTCTGTACTGATGTCCCCTCTCCTCTCTCTTGGTCCAGTCCAATGATATTTCTCTTTTATAGATGATGACGTTTACTTAAATGTGATATTTGTGTTTCCTTGACGTGCATTGAACATCCAACAGCAAAGTCAACAAACTATTGTTTAACTGGAAGGACTCTTGTCTAGTTGTTTCATATGCACCGCTCATAAGAGAAATCAGAATTGAGTAGAGCTGGTTCTTTTGGGATCATTGGTCTTTTTGAAACTAATCAACCTTGAAGGTTGTGGGTGGACATGATCCAACAATAGTGGATATATGGAGAATACAGTATAAACTGTAGTTACATTTGCTGGTATTTTTTTATACTATTTCTCAATCGCTGCGTTTACACAGGGAGCCCAATTCTGATCTTTTCACTTCAGATATTTTTCAGAGCTGATCTGATTGGTCAAAATATTTAGAAAAAGTATGGTTTTGATACATTCCCTTTTTATAGAATGTACTTACAGTAGTAAACCCAGTGTGCATTGAACATGTACAAATTCTGAATAGCTTGCATTACATTACAATACAGAAGGCTATAATAAGGCTATCCACCCCTCCTTTCTTCTGCACACTTCTGGAGATCAGTTACTGTTTCCATATCGACTCTGTAGGGTGGAGAGGTATCATCGCCATATCAATGGAAGCTTTACATCTACCATAGCCTCTGATCTTTGGCTCGATGAGAAGGCTGCTGAGGAACAGTGGGAGTCAAGACGCCTTGGCTTTGAGTAGACAGGTAGGTACCAGTGTTGTAACATTACTATAGATTCCTAGTGAGAAAGCCCCAGAGACGTATTGTAGACCCGGGTTTACTCCTGGCGTTCCATACAGAGCTTTTCTCTCATGTTTAACAATTGGATTGTAAAGTAGGAATAGGTCAGGCAGACAGGATGACATAAACAGAGCACCTGAGACAGGAATGACAGCGGTCACCCTTTCAGGTCACCTAAATCACCTGGTGCTCTGTGTTCAAGAGGATCAGAACGAACGATTCTGCTGCTATGCCATGATACAAGGTCCATATGGCATCGTCATGCAGTTCACAGCACACAGTTAAGTAAATTACACGACCGTGTGTTGGAATGTAGTTTGATTGAAGTGGTTGCTATACCCTTGTGTCTTATCTTCGTAAAATATCTGCCCTGCTAGAGCTGCCCCAGTCAATATTAAGCACTGTTATTGTGAAGTAGAAACGTATAGAGCAACACCGGCTCAGCCGCAAAGTGGTAGGCTGCACTAGCTCACAGAATGGGACCGCCAAGTGCTGAAGCCTGTAGCTTGTAAAATGTCACCGGTCGCAACACTCACTACCGAGTTTCAAACCGCCTCAGGATACAACGTCAGCACAATAACTGTTTGTCGGGAGCTTCATGAAATGGGTTTCCATGGCCGAGCAGCCGCACACAAGCCTAAGATCACCATGCGCAATTCCAAACGTTAGCTGGAGTGGTGTAAAGCTCGCCGCCATTGAACTCTGGAGCAGTGGAAATGCGTTCTCTGGAGTGATGAATCACGCTTCACCATCTGGCAGTCCGACGGACAAATCTGGGTTTGGTGGATGCCAGGAGAATGCTACTTGACCCAATGCATAGTGCCAACTGTAAAGTTTGGTGGAGGAGGAATAATGGTCTGGGGCTGATTTCATGGTTCGGGCTAGGCCCCTTAGCTCCAGTGAAGGGAAATCTTAATGCAACAGCATACGGTGGCATTCTAAACGATTCTGTGCTTCCAATTTTGTTGCAACAGTTTGGGGAAGGCCCTTTCCTATTTCAGCATGTCGAGATCCGTGTGGAAGAACTTGACTGGCCTGCACAGAGCCCTGACCTCAACCCTATCGAACACCTTTGGGATGAATTGGAACGCCGACTGCGAGCCAGGCCTAATCGCCCAACATCAGTGCCCGACCTCACTAATGCTCTTGTGGCTGAATGGAAGCAAGTCCCCACAGCAATGTTCCAACATCTACTGGAAAGCCTTCCCAGAAGAGTGGAGGCTGTTACAGCAGCAAAGGGGGGACCAACTCCATATTAATGGCCATGATTTTGCAATGAGATGTTCGACAAGAACGTGTCCACATACGACAACTAAAGACACACATTCAAAAAAAAGAAACGATACAACCAAAGAATAATAATGTGTGGGTGTGTGTAGAGTGTGTGTTAGTGTGAACGCCAGGGGAGACACTGCCTCTGGGTCCTGGCATTCACAGGTGTGAGAGGCAAGGGCTGTGTCATCTTATGCTTCCCTGCCAAGCAAGCCCATTACCAGCTACTCCCTTAATAGAATTACACACACACACACAACAGCTCAGAACGTATATACAATAAAAGCAACGGACAAGGTTGTAAAATGCTATTGTGGGTCCTGTACTAATATTTGGGTTCTATTTGATCTTTATTTAGCTATGTCCTGTAGATATTTGGGTGTTATATAACAACACAGCTGCTGATAACCCAAGAAAACACAGAGTACAGAGCCATGCAGGGAAAACATATGGGACTTCAGCTGCTCTTATCAGCTGAGGAGAGTGTGAAACAAACAGGGTAGTAGAACATGGGAGACAATAGTACTAACAACGGCGGTTCAGTGACTGACAGGGTAGACTGAGCTGTTTCATTATCAAGTGAGTTCTTCCGTGCTCTCTAAAGTTAAGTATGGGAAAAACAGCCATCTTAGACTTTGACAAAAATCCCTTTCTCCATCTGTCACGCTCTCTCTTCATCACACCTGCAATAGGATGGTGGGTCTGTGAACATCTGGAGCTGTGAGTGGAGGATGTATTATTCTGTGTTTTGATGCTTTTCAGTCTTTCATAGTTATTTCAATATAATTTACCCCTAGATTATATGCCTTTATGACTTGGAGGCAGTGTGAATAA
Organism: Salmo salar; assembly: GCF_965601325.2. NCBI lineage: Eukaryota > Metazoa > Chordata > Actinopteri > Salmoniformes > Salmonidae > Salmo > Salmo salar. Next base: position 15,906,732 of record NC_138316.1, on the reverse strand, counting down.
TCAAGTTGTCATGGCGGTTAGCTGGGGGAGGGGAGGTGGAAGGGAGGGTGGCAGTGGTAGCCTACCTGGTCTCTTCCTGTCGTTGCTCTGCTGTGATTGTCTGATGCAGGCATCCTCATGACATCCCTATTGGAAACTCAATTATCCTTCAGGTTGAAATGATGCAGCATCTCTATTGTTCATTTCAATCATTTCCAGGGGACAGAAATGTGTGTCCCTGAGTTTAATGTCTAGCTGATTGTTTGTTATTCAGTCTACATTTCGGTCACAGTTTTGAGTATTGGAGTGAGGAGAAAAAGTAATAAGCATTGACTGTGAATGTAGCTGATTTCAAGGCTAAGACTGGGTATGAATGTATTGAACTATTAGTCTGAGAGGAGAGTATGAACAAAAACTCTTTGCTAACACACACAATAAGAAAACATCAAGTCCCTGACCCACTTTTACTATTTACTGGATATTGTAGAAAAAGTCTGTCTTCAAATTAGTTTGTTGATTTAAAAAAAAATATATTTTCAGACTTTGTTACTGTAGACCAATACCATCTTTCCCTTCTGTGTCTTTTATGTATGCATGCTATTGGCTACTTTTAAGCAGCAATCAATGCTCATCACTTTTTCTCACTCAAGCAATGACTCTTCTGTCAGTAAAAACTCATTGATGGTTCAGAAATATAAAAGGTATCGCTTACAAAATAAGCTAGATAATTAGCTCAAGTGTATACGTTTCTGTTCCCAAGCCTCATCATCAATCCACATACATGGAGAGGAATGTCAGCAGGTCAGATTTTCAGAAAACGTATTTTCTGGCATAGCTTTCAGACATCAGTAGCAGAGCAGCATTTTTACCTCAGCATTTTGGTGAAATATTAATGGCCCATTGAGGGCATATGAGTTTATACCTCCTGATGTTTTGTTTCTATACCTTGAGAGATTTGTTGTATAGTTTGTAGGTGTTCCCCCTGAGCGATCTCTGACTGTTCTCTGTAGTCCTGCCAGAGCCAAAAAGAGACCCAGGTGGACATTGTTTATGACCAATTAACAATTCAAAAGCACTGTGAAAATAGAGGGGAAAAACATAAGACTTCACGTAGTGATGCTAAGGCTCTCAATGTGCTCTAGAAAATCACCTTGCTGGCGGCATTGCTTTCAAAGACCTGATTTCCATGTTTTGTTCGTATGAGAGTGGAGGGGTTTGTGAGTGGAGTACAGATCTCAGATCAAGAGAACAATACTGCCTGCCCTGTTGTGACCCAGACTGAGATCACACACCAATAGTCAGTTAGATACCTGCAGACAGAGATAAGAACCAGGAACCAATACACTATACTTCTGCGTTAGGATGTATTTATAGTGACGGCCATCCATTGTGAGCCAAGTTGTTGTGATATGAGAAGTAGTTACATAAATGAAGTTGAACCGTAGGCTTTGATCCCACAGTACACTAATGGACATCGGCTTAAGGAATGTGTCGGGGAAAGTGGCCACTTAATGAGAGATTAATATTAGAAGGCTTTTATTTTTGGTTGAGTCGGAGACGTGAATCTAACTTATAACTTGTTAGGTTGTCAACAAGTTAATAGGCAATTTATTGTATTTCAAAAGTGATATTGAATTGTGTTTGGTTGTCACTGCAAAGTATTCAGACCCCTTCCCTTCCTCCAAATTTTGTTACGTTACAGCCTTATTTTAAAATTGATTAAAGTAAAAAACTCATCAGTCGACACGCATTACCCCATAATGACAAAGCGAAAACAGCTTTTTAGAATTGTTGCAAATGTATTAAAAATAAAAACAGAAATATCTTATTTACATAGGTATTTTGACCCTTTGCTATGAGACTCGAAATTGAGGTGCATCCTGTTTCCATTGATCATCCTTGAGATGTTTCTACAACTTGATTGGAGTCCACCTGTGGTAAATTCAATTGATTGGGCATGATTTGGAAAGGCACACACCTGTCTATATAAGGTCCTACACTTGACAGTGCATGTCAGAGCAAAAACCAGCCATGAGGTCGAAGTTGTCTGTAGCGCTCCGAGACAGGAGCTCTACTGACACAGATCTGGGGAAGGGTACCAAAACATTTCTGCAGCATTGAGGGTCCCGAAGAACACAGTGGCCTCCATCATTCTTAAATGGAAAAAGTTTAGAACCACCAAGACTCTTCCTAGAGCTGGCCGCCCGGCCAACCTGAGCAATCTGGGGAGAAGGGCCTTTGTCAGGGAGGTGACCAAGAACCCAATGGTCACTCTGACAGAGCTCCAGAGTTCCATCTGTGGAGATGGGAGAATCTTCCAGAAGGACAACCATCTCTGCAGCACTCCACCAATCAGGCCTTTATGGTAGAGTGGCCAGATGGAAGCCACTCCTCAGCAAAAGGCACATGACAGCCTGCTTGGCGTTTGCCAAAAGTCACCTAAAGATTCTCAGACCATGAGAAACAACATTCTCTCGTCTGATGAAACCGAGATTGAACTCTTTGGCCTGAATGCCAAGCGTCATGTCTGGAGGAGGCCTGGCACCATCCCTACGGTGAAGCATGGGGGGGGGGGGCAGCATCATGCTGTGGGGATATTTTTCAGCAGCAGGGACAGGGAGACTAGTCAGGGTTGAGGGAAAGATGAATGGAGCAAAATACCGAGAGATCCTTGATAAAAGCCTGCTCCAGAGTGCTCAGGACCACAGACTTGGGTGAAGGTTGACCTTCCAACAGGCAGTGGTGGGAAAAAGTACCAAATTGTCATACTTGAGTAAAAGTAAAGATACCTTAATAGAAAATTACTCAAGTAAAAGTGAAAGTCACCCAGTAAAATACTACTTGAGTAAAAGTTTAACATTATTTGGTTTTAAATATACTTAAGTATCAAAAGTAAATGTAATTGCTAAAATGTACTTAAGTATCAAAAGTAAAAGTATAAATAATTTCAAGTTCTTTATATTAAGCAAACCAGATGGCACAATTCTCTTGCTTTTTTTATTACCGGATAGCCAGGGGCACACTCCAACACTCAGATATAATTTACAAACGAAGCATTTGTGTTTAGTGAATCCGCCAGATCAGGTTTTAGGGAAGACCAGGGATGTTCTCTTGATAAGTGTATGAATTGGACAATTTTCCTGTACTGCTAAGCATTTAAAATGTAACGAGTACTTTTGGGTGCCAGGGAAACTGTATGGAGTAAAAAGTACATACTTTTCTTTAGGAATGTAGTGAAGTAAAAGTTGTCAAAAATATAAATAGTAAAGTAAAGTACAGATACCCCCCAAAAACGACTTAAGTAGTACTTGAAAGTATTTTTACTTAAGTACTTTATACCTCTGCCAACAGGACAACGACCCTAAGTGTAACCGATGTGAAATGGCTAGCTAGTTAGCGGTGGTGCACGCTAATAGCGTTTCAATCGGTGACGTCACTCACTCTGACACCTGAAGTAGTTGTTCCCCTTGCTCTGCAGGGGCTGCGGCTTTTGTGGCACGATGGGTAACGATGCTTCGTGGGTGTCAGTTGTTGATGTGTGCAGAGGGTCCCTGGTTCAAGCCCAGGTTGGGGCAAGGAGAGGGAAGGAAGCTATACTGTTACATAAGCACACAGCCAAGGGACAGGTCTTCGGGACAAGTCTCTGAATGGCCCAGCCAGAGCCCGGACTTGAACCCGATCGAACATCTCTGGAGAGACCTGAAAATAACTGCAGCAATGCTCCCCATCCAACCTGACAGAGCTTAAGAGGATCTGCAGAGAACAATGGGAGAAACTCCCCAAATACGCGTATGCCAAGCTTGTAGCGTCATAAGAAGACAGCCAAATGTTCTTCAACAAAGTACTGAGTAAAGGGTCTGAATACTTATGTGATATTTCAGTTTATTTATTTTTTTATACATTTGCAAAAAATGTGTTAACCTGTTTTTGCTTTGTCATTATGGGGTATTGTGTGTAGATTGATGAGGGGAAAAAAACGATTTCATCCATTTTAGAATAAAGGCTGTAACGTAACAAAATGTGGAAAAAGTCAAGGGGTCTGAATTCTTTCCGAATGCACTGTGTCTTCTGCTTGTATAATTCCACCTGTGCCACTGACTTAGTCTGTCTTTAATTCCAGTTTTTCTACAAATTGATATGTTGGATTCATGTCTCCATCTCAACCAAGAATCAAAGTTAAAGAATGGTACTAAATCAAATCAAACTTTAAATGCACATTCAAGTTTGATATGATTTAGTCGAATTCTTTAACTTCAATTTTTGGAGACGTGAATCCAACATTTAAATTATGAATTTGTAGACAAACTGGAATTAAAACTACACAAAGTCAGTGGCACAGATGGAATTATCCAAGCAGAAGAAACATCTCCTTCAAATGTTGATATTTGGTTGCGTTGACAACCAAACACAATTCAATGTCACTAAATTTCATTACATTTAAAATCCGGGGTTGAAACCCTAGGCCTATTGTATTGTCTATTTTGAGTTGAATTCTGGGTTGAATTGAAACAATAGCTGTTGATGACTTTGCAAATGTTATATAAGCCTCAATAGCATCATTGATGTTATATGAGTGGTTAAGTATGGTCACATTTCATTTGTCTCTGTTAAACCTACCTTTAGGAATAACTTTGATAGCAACAGTGAATCTATTTAGTTTTTAAGTGAAGATCTTGCAATAATCATTCTCACAATAGCATTTTGGTAATAGTCAGTGACTAATATCATAGCTAAGCAGGGCTTGGTTAAAACCCTGGATGGGAGAAGATCTGATGTTGTTTTAAAGGTGCAAATTCAACATATTTTATGTTTTGTGTATGTTGGAATTTGGTTACCATGATGACATCCTGTTGTGAAAATACACCAAAACAACCGTTTACATTGATGACCTTTTTTCAAATCCAATGTATTTTCCACATAGATTCCACATCACAAGGGTGCTGAGGGTGGATGAATATTTTCCATATAGTGAATCGATCTTTGTCTTTATCAATGGGGCCTCTGATCGTTGAATGGCCTGTATGGTGAATCACCCCACCTTCAGAGAACAAACCTGTGACAGCTCTCCAAACTGGGACTAAAATACACTGGCTGGCTTCATGCATGTGTCGTAAACATATTCAAATCTCTCTGTGAATAACAAATGCCTTAAGGTCTCTCCTTTTTTTTTACTGGCAAATTTAATTTTGTTTGTTTAAAAAAAAGCATCTTTCTTTGTGTCCTTAAAAAAATGTTTTTAAAAGGAATGAATGGTGATATTTGACAGGGAGGTCGGTTTGTTGATGTTGTTCCAAGAGCGCTATCAGTAGCTGACGCAATGTTCTTCCTGTTAATTGTCTGGGTCCTATTTACCTGGGTGGTAATGATAGGAGCTTCCCCCAGGCACCTTGCATCCAAAACCTTCACTCTCTAGAGAGTAACAGGAGGGATTAATGCCAGCCTGCCTTATCTCCAGAGTTGCTAGAAACATAATTGCAATGGGGAAATTCACTTTTTTAGCACTTAAAAAAATTCTACAGTCCATCTGCTTTTCAACCTTTATCTTTTGGTAGACTACAAGCTTAAAGTCATATCCATTGCCTAATACACAATTTCAAGATGGTAAAACATTTTCATTTCGTTTTTTGATGTCTTGCAAAGTTTTTGACCTTACAATTTCACTCAGCGATGTGAATGGGTACGTTCACTAACCTCAGACTGGCAAGTCACACAGCGAGAGCAAGCAGGTTACGTCATCTCTTTTTCAATAAAGGTGTAGCCACAAGAAAAATTGCATTTGTCTGACTTCCTAACAGCGCTCCCACCTGTGTATAATGGCTGAACCAACTCTAATGTAACCTCACCAAACACAATGTTGCTAAAATGCCTACAAGGACTGTTTCTGTCCCTCACCGGCACACCAATAGACCATGAAAATGAAAAAACATCAAAGGGAACCAAAACATAATAGCTTTTGCTACCAGAGATTAGAAATTCAATACAATGATTCCCATGTGTGTATTTCTTTTAAGCCTAACATGTGTCTGTGAATCACTTAGCAGGTTAACACGACATTTAAAGTAGCACCTTGTTTACTAGAGAGTTGCTCGTTGTTAATGGAAAAATATACAACCTGTCAAATTACCCCACGACAGTGCCCGAAGTGAAATCATTACCATAATTGCGTTTCTCATCTTTATCTGGCAGCATATTTGCTACCAACTATTTGAGATTGACAATTAGGCAGGAGGAACTTTAACTATAAGCTGAGATCACCCTCTCATTAATGACTACCTTTCAGCTGAAAGGGGAAAAAATGGTTTAGAGCTGGTTGGGTGGCAGAGATGTCTGCTGGGGCAGTTTAAGGATGCAATTAGCCAGTAACTTTCGAGATTTCCTAAACACAATTTTTTTTTTATTGTTGTCATCTCAAACCATATGTAACTGTGTAGGTTCCGTCCATCTCTTCGTCCCAACCTGGGCTCGAACCAGGGACCCTTGCACACATCAACAACTGACACCCCATGAAGCATCGTTACCCATCGCGCCACAAAAGCCGCGGCCTTTGCAACGCAAGGGGAAACCCTACTTCAAGTCTCAGAGCGAGTGACGTCACTGATTGAAACGCTATTAGCGGGCACCACCGCTAACTAAATAGCCATTTCACATTGGTTACACATAATTAGAAAAACCACAGATGTGCTGTCAATGTCCAGAGTTCCTGGGGAAATGAACAATGCTGTCATTCTGGTGGCCATAGAGTCAAAGCGCAGGGTATATACAGTATGCAAACATAGACCTACAAACACTGTTGTCAGACTGTTAGTTGTGCTGTAATGATACAACCCAAAATATAGGTACACTTTTAGATTGTGAAATTAACAACAAACAGCAGCATATTTTAATCATGTCTCTCTCTATCTCCTCTTTCTCCCTCCTCCCCATCTCTCTCTTTCCCAGTAAGCGGTTCATTTGACAGTCCAGTGTTCTCCTGAGCCTTGCCTTGTCACATGACCAGCCATGTGTCAGATAATTTATGTCATGGTAGTGCTGCAGGAGAAATATACTTTTATCACATCTCTGCCAGCCAGACCTCTGCTCTGACATACCAGCCTCTCCCCATCCATTTCCATCTAATGCTCCCTCGCAGCATCTCCAGAGTTCTCTGATTATAAGGAGGGAATGTGATCTCCAACCACCCCCTCTTCTCTGTCACCAGGGGGATAAGATGAAGCATGGCTGTACGGAGCATGCATCTAACATATTCAATTTTCAGCAAAGAGCATTTCTCTCAATAAACACGCCATTTACTGCTCAGTGATGATGGACCTGGTGCCAATCATGGCTTATTTATTGGGCTCCTGGGTGGCGCAGCGGTCTAAGGCACTACATCTCAGTGCTAGAGGTGTCACTGCAGACCCTGGTTCAATCCTGGGCTGTATCACAACCGGCCGTAATCGGGAGTCCGATAAAGCGGTACACAATTGGCCCAGCGTCTTCCGGGTTAGTGGACCGTGGTAGGCCGTCATTGTAAATAAGAATTTGTTCTTAACTGACTTGCCTAGTTAAATAAAGGTTAAAAAAATAGAAGAGAAAAAAATATATATTGTTGGCATAATAACCCTGTTGTTGACATAGTTTGTGAGGCCAGCACATGGTAGTGAGGAGTAGCTTCCTGATTATATGTACATTTAATAGGTCTACCATTTAATAGGTCTACCATTTGGTATCTGTTTTCAGTAAAATAACACACATTCTGGGACGGCATGGTCATACATAAATAGTAATGGTAGATGAAAATATATTATACGTTATCTTTTTATACCACATTTGTAAACTATGACAGTAAAATAACATAAGGATCATAAAGATTTGTGAGAGATCACATTGTAGACATTGTCAGGACTCCTGAGACATCCAGTGGCTTGTTGACTACAGCTAGCAGGGTGTTCCCTTCTCCACTAACGTTTCTCAAATGGAAGGAAGTTGGATCCTGATGGGGCAAAAAGATGAAAATGATTGTTTCTAGTGTAGCTTGTGTAACTGCTGAGGCGGTGAATTTTAGAGCAGATGCCTGAAAGATATTTAGTACTGTCTGAACACATTACTCTCATGAGTGAACACCATTTAGAAACTCCCAAAATGAAGTGTTTCCAAATGCATTTATGACTAAATCTGACGTCATCATCTGATGAATAATACAATACTGATAAAGTTCTGTACAGTGTTTAAATATTGACACAGGGGGCTCCTGAGTGGCGCAGTGCTAGCTGTGCCACTAGAGATTCTGGGTTTGAGTCCAGGCTCTGTCGCAGTTGGCCGTGACCGGGAGATCCATGAGGCGGTGCACAATTGGTCCAGCGCTGTCCGTGTTAGGGGAGGGTTTGGCCAGCATGGATATCCTTGTCCCATCGCGCACTAGCAACTCCTGTGGCGGGCCGGGCACGTTGACGCGGTTGTCAGGTGCACAGTGTTTCCTCCGACACCTTGGTGTGGCTGGCTTCTGGGTTAAGTGGGCATTGTGTCAAGAAGCAGTGCGGCTTGGTTGGGTTGTGTTTTAGAGGACGCACGGCTCTCGACCTTTGCCTCTCCGTACAGGCTCTAAGCTTGTAAAATATTTCAAAACAGATATTTTATTTTCATGAAATATTATCATTGCCACTGTGACCAAATTTACATTTGCATTTTTGTCATTTAGCAGACGCTCTTATCCAGAGCGGCTTACAGTAGTGAATGCATACATTTCATACTTTTTTTTTTTTTTTGTACAAATGTACCAAAACAGCTTTTTAGTACAGATCATATGGAAATTATCCTGATTTCTTTGAAAATGCTACAAAATGTTTATCAGCATGTTTACTTTAAGTCATGTCATTTTGAGTTAGATATTATTTGAATTTAAATAAATTGATTTGCATTTATTTGATCAACATTGTATAAGTGCTGTGAATATCTTGAGTAATAGTAATGTTATACTCAACATATAATGGTATGAGAATATTCAGAAATAAATGTAGCCCCTTTAACGGTGTGACTTTACAGCCGCTAAGCATTCACACTCAAAACACAAGATAAGGCATCTGAATCGTTTTGTCTATTTCACTGAATTTATAAATGTTTCATTTATGTTCCGTATTCATTGTTGTACCATTCATATAAATGTTTCCGTGTATACACTGGCATCCATGAGATGAATAAGGTACATTTTATGTGAAAGGACCCATGAACACCAACATGTGAAGGTCATAGGAGAAAGTCAAATTGGGTGTCAAATGAAAGCTAAGAGTCTATATATATATATATATATATATATATATATATTGTTTATCCATTTTACCATCCTAGAAATTAGGAATAAGCAAGTGCTTTGATTTTCTGGAAAAGGGGGCTTAGAAAACATCTACCAGAAAAAGACTTAAAAAGGTATCAGAATACATCAAAACACAATAATGTTGATGTAAAGACCCCTGCCAACTAATATCAACACATATTTCGTTTTGGAGAAATGTTTCTGCCTTCTGTAAGTTTAAGAAACATTGGGCCTTGTGCCTTGAAATAGTAGTCACAAATCACAGTTTGGACAGCACAGAAGAGTATAGTTCAGTACTGTACAGTAGAGTACAGTTTAGTACAGTAGAGCATACTTCAGTGAGTACACTAGAATGTACTGTACTGTACAGAACTCTACTGTACTGATTTGTACTCTACTATGCTGTATTGTACTCTACTGTGCTGTATTGTACTCTACTGTGCTGTACTCTACTGTGCTGTATTGTACTCTACTGTGCTGTATTATACTGTGCTGTATTGTACTCTACTGTGCTGTATTGTACTCTACTGTGCTCTGCTGTACTTTGATGTCTAAACTTGTGAAACAAAGACATCTATGATTGGTTCAGATTTCATTTGGTCTTGTTTGGAGGCAGAGCTCATTAAAATAATATCCAGTGTGTAGAATAATACCCAAATATGCAAAAGAAGATATTGATATAACCTTTCTGTACCTATTTAGGATACATAACCTTGAAGAGAATGACATTCATATCCATAATTATGCATTTCTGTGTAGTACAGATCACGGACCCGTTGAATTGCCCATAACTGTACAAAACATCAACATCTCTCGTCATTTAGATTCAAAACATTCTTACAATTCATTCACTCACATTTGATTATGCCCTCCTCATGAATATAATGGTATTATCGCAAAAATAAAAGCTATTATAGAGAAAATTGTGCAAAATTAACATGTTTCTGGACAGTCACAAAACATGTCAGAAAACAAATGAAAACCATACATTACTTTCAACTCTATGATAAAGTGCATGTTATTAAGATATCCCCCACAGATATCTCACCTAGTCCAATGAGACAGCTTGAGTCATATGATTTAAATGATGCTGGGAATAGCTGGCGACTACTAGATACCATAAGGTAGCTACAGTTATGTTCATTATTTAGACACAGTGAAAAAAATGGAAACAATTCCTCTTCCAGAATTGCATCTTTTTTTGTATGTTTTTTTTTACCTGAAGTTAAATGCCGATTAAATCCCTCTCTCCATAGTAAAGTTAAAGAAAGGGGCACTGGTTGTCTTTTCAAAATAGTTTAAGGAGGTGGGGTTGGGGGTGTAGTCACAAGGTGAATGGGGGGGGTAGCTCCGCCTTTCTCCCCCTGGGAAGGTGAGTGCTCCCTCTGAAAAAGCAGAGTCACTCCTTTCCTGAAGCGCTGGTCTCTCACGCTGTATATTATCACATTACAGCAGCTGTTCCCAGTCAGGATCCAGAAGGCTACAAAGGAGAAGTTGCACCAGGTGAAGCCCACCACGTTGCCCAGCACAAACACAGCGATGGGGGTGAAGGAAGCCGTGAAGGCAAACGTCAGAATGCTGATCGTCTTGGCAGCCTTGATGTCAGAGAAGGAGGGTCTATGTTGGCAGCCGCCTCCCCCTCCCTCGACCCCCACATTCCCCTCTGACATGAGCTTACGTTTGCGTGTGTAGCGGCGGATGCTGGTGAAGGACAGGATGTTGAATACCAGGGTGCCGCCCAGCAGCGTAAAGTCAAACACGGGGAACAGCAGGAGGATGTTGGCGTCAGAGGGCAGAGTGACTCCGTCCCACAGGGGGACGTAGTTACACATCCGGCTGCACTCACTGTACTCCAGTGTGAAGTTGTTGCTGAGGATGAGGGGGGCCAGGGCCAGGAGGAAACTGCCTGCCCAGGAGAAGAGGATGAGAAACAGGGTGCGTCTCCGTGTCACCAGGTGGTCCTTATGTAGGGGCCATAAGATGGCCACACAGCGCTCTACCGTCATCAGGAATATAGTACTGATGGAGACAAACGTACAGCCAGCGAAGACTGGACCAATCAGCATGCAGGGTTGCCAGGGTCCCACCAGGCCCCCCATGGAGGGGTCAGTGCCCCCCTGGTACCAGACAGGAGGGGAACTGGTCACCATTAGAGAGATCTCAGTGTAGACAGAGAAAGGAACCACCAGCACTCCAACCATCATGTCCGCTATGGCCAGAGAGACTGTCAGGAGAGAAAGGTCATTCACAGTTCACACTCAACCACATACGGTACAAATCCCTGGGTTCTAAAAGAGGATTTTACATTCAATTCCATGGAAAACAAATCTACAGTGCTGCGTGGAAATGGTTTTGCATCCTTTGAGGCAATGCACAAAGGAATCCCTGATTGTGACTGAACAGCACTGAAGACTGATTTAGTTCTCTGCTAAACAACAAGCACCGACCGTCTTAATGAATCCTGCCAATATAACCAATACAGGGTGGCAGGTAGCCTAGCGGTTAAGAGTATTGGGCCAGTAACCGAAAGGTCTCTGGTTTGAATCCCTGAGCTGACTAGGTGAAAAATCTGCCGATGTGCCCTTGAGCAAGGTACTTAACCATAATTGCTCCTGTAAGTCACTCTGGATAAGAGCATCTGCTAAACTACTAAAAAGTTAAATGTAACCAGCAGGCAACATAAACAAACATGCGACTCTAGAAACAGAACATTCAACCAGAAAGCTGTTTGAATTTAAATTCATTTCACCTTTCAGTGTCAAGAACACCAAAGGTTGTTCTTCTTCCATGTCAGTGAATATATTGTGACTACCATTCTCTCCTATCACAAATCAACAGCATTTCTAGAGAGTAAATGAGCTCATTCTGAATGAACAAGTCTGAATCAGTGAGTTTTTTTTTTTTTTTTTACCTTTGAGGTATCCCTGTGGTGTGCGGACCTGTCTTGTCTGCATGAAGACGGTGAGCGTGACCACGTTGCCCACCACTATGGCGAAGGCCAGACTGACCATAAACACCACGGCCAGAGTACGGTTCAGCAGGCCACAGCAGCAGAAGGTGCAGAAGGGGGCCAGAGACTTGCCTGACCCCGGCACAACCAGGGCTGCTGCTGTCAGGTTGGGGCTCACAATCACCTGTGTGCCCCATGGAACACTCAGGTTGGCCAGGAGATCAGTCATGGTCGTCCGGATGAGGCCCAGGACAAACCTCACTACTAGGAGAACTTTGTGCTCCTGGTGCCCATGTGCTGGACTGGGAGATGCTCCTGGAGAAACAAGCAGGAACATTAGAAACCAAGGTAAACCATCAAACCTGTCCAAAGGAAAACTACAAACACTGCTATGTAACACATAGTACAGAGTTGATTTGCATGATAACACTCACATCACCTACTGTGCTATCTAGCTATATGTTTCCTAAAATGACCTACAGGTAACTGCCAAAATAAAGGAAACACTTGAGTAAATATGGGATACAAAGTTTATTGAAAGCAGATGCTTCCACACAGGTTTGTGTGTGTGTCTCAGTCACCAGATGTCAACCCAATTAAACACTTACGGGAGATTCTGGAGCAGCGCCTGAGACAGCGTTTTCTACCATCATCAACAAAACACCAAATGATGGAATTTCTTGTGGAAGACTGGTGTCGCAACCCTTCAATAGAGTTCCAGACACTTGTAGAATCTATGCCAAGGCACATTGAAGCTGTTCTGGAGGCTCGTGGTGGCCCTATTAAGACGCTTTATGTTGGTGTTTCCTTTATTTTGGCAGTTACATATACAGTATGTTCTGCAGATGGGCACTGCTACGACACCTCTCAAATCCCCATCAACGAACAACCTCTATTATTACACAACAATAAAGAAAATTGCTTGCTTTTGAGGTGTTGAATATACTGCAAAATGGGCAATCATGATGTATTCAAAGGAAATTACATGGACTGTATACTTCCTTAATCATTGTAGGTACACAGTGTACCCCACAGGTTTATGTATGGTGTTTATTGTTGGGAAAGAGCCAGCAAGAATGGCATTTCACTGTACTTGTGTACGTGACAATAGAAACTTGGTGTTGCACTGTACTGTAAATTTGTCATAGGCACATCATATTCAATGCACATCACAATGCTTGATTAGGGAATTTGTGAGATCCGTTGTTTTGTTTCACTGCCATATACAGTCAGGTCCAAAATTATTGGCACCCTTGATAAAAATGAGAAAAAAAAATACTAAAATAACAGCCTGGCCTCAAAGACTAGACGTAACATAGTAAATGTAAATTTGTGACACTCAAATTAGTATATGTTATGTTCATTGGCGTAGCGCAGTTTCTCTGGACCCCCAGCAAAGTCGGAGTTTGCCCCCCCCTTTCAGATTATGTGGTGCTAGTGCTTCTAGTAGCCTGCAGCTTTGCTTGAATGGATGCATGTTTATTTTTATTTGGTCCTCATTTTCTCATGTTAAGTCTAACGTTTATGTTTCATGAAGCTATAGGCCTACGGTGTCGCAATGCTCCTATTTCGAATGCTGGCTGGCGGCAATAATGTATTTACTTGTTCAGTAATTAGAGTGGAAAATTCAAACATTTCAGATTGTAAAATAAATGTGATGCAACAGCATACTAAATCAGTACCCAAAATATTTTTTTAGAATATACAACTTTGCTGTAGACCTATAGCCTACGAGCCATCTTTGCACTCTCTCACAGTATGGATAGAACGTTTGTGCTCCATAAAACCAGTCTATTAATGCCAAATAATCAGTCCACTGTCAAAGCAATAGCTTACTAGGGCTCATTTCATTATGCAGACAATGCAGTCTAGCCTACTAGCATATCTATGGATATATACAGTATTTAGCTGGTAACCTATTTATATTACACATTGGAACTCGGGGCTAGCTGTCAGGGCTATCAGTCTCATCACTCATAGGCTTTTACCAGTGTACACAGAAGGGGGGGGTGGTCACTCTCATAAGCGCCGCTGGGTTACTGACAGTCATCAGCTTGGTTTTCTGGGAGAAGAGGAGGACCGGTACTCTCTCTAGAGGAACTGTCACTGTTCTTGAGGGGAGGAAGAAGAGGAGAAGCAAGGCCACTGTCATTGCCAGGCCCGGGCAGTGAGATCTCTGTGGGGACTGGGAAGCTTTAGTGTTAGCTGCTGCATGACTAGGCCTACTAGCTTCCACCTGCGATGGTGTTTCGTCAGCCGAGGACGAGGTGGTAGCTTTGCTGACGTGGTTATCGTCTGTAATTTGGCACGAGCTTGATCAGATAAAGCTTTTTTTGTGGAGTTTTTGTTCACCACTTGATCTTGCCTTTTGTTTATCCATCTTGAACAACTCACTCACTGATTCACCTGTCACTGAGAAATAGGATAATTATGAAACATGAAAACTATATTGTCTGACTCAGCTACTACGCATGTTGGTTGGACAACACGAACACTTCGCTCGCTACATGTGAAAATTAAAAAGGATGGTTAGGATACTTAGCATGTTAGCTAACCCTTCCCTAACCACTAGCCCAGGGGTTCTCAAACTTTTTTGTGATAGCAAATTCATCAGTGACCCCCTCATAATCAGAACACAACTTGAGTGAGATAAAAAATATCATACAAGGAGTTTCACCATGATTTCGTGTGCAAGGCCGGACAAACCAAGTCTCGGGCCCTGGGAATGAACATTTTAAAGGTCTGCCTCTTGGAGGGAAAAAAAACTTGCTAATTTCCTGCAATTCTACACATTTTGTCATGGGGCAGAGAAATGTTTCTTGTTGCAACTATAACGCTAATATCCTGCAGTTCTACACATGTTGTCATGAGGCAGAGAGAAAACGACTGTGTAATGAAGACGCTGTGAGTTGAGAAGCAGGTGAAACGTTTAATAAAACAACAAACGAGACAACATAACAGTAGCGTCTTTGCATGTACACAGGATCAATACGGACTGGGGAAGGAACCTAAGGGAGGGCCAGATATAGGGGTGGTAAT
The DNA here is from genome assembly GCF_965601325.2 of Salmo salar. Classification (NCBI taxonomy): domain Eukaryota; kingdom Metazoa; phylum Chordata; class Actinopteri; order Salmoniformes; family Salmonidae; genus Salmo; species Salmo salar. Next base: position 15,891,475 of record NC_138316.1, on the reverse strand, counting down.
AAGTAAGGTAATGGAGTCCAGGTTTGCCTCATGACAACGTGCAGGTGCTCGTAATGATTGATGCCAGGTGTGCGTAATGATGGATCCCAGGACCGGCGGTTAGTATACCGGCGACGTCAAACACCGGAGGGGAGGAGCGGGAGCAGACGTGACAGACTGCCACCTCTCATTGAAGCCATGGACGTTCACGGCCGACCGCACCACTACAGGCATTGTTAGCAGAAAACAGGATTCCCCCATAATAGTGAAATAAATAAATAGAAAGTCAATCATGGTACCAATAAATGCTTCTAATACACCAGATGTATGTCCTTGAACCGATTATGTTTAAATCTCATTTAAAAAGCATTTTTGAAACGGTCTGTTTGAGATACAAGTTTGAGGTGGCTTTTTTAAAGTATTTTTTCTCCAATTAATGCTTCGGCCACGAATACGAGTATAGTCAAAATTATTTGGGTATGAGTTAACAGAACATTAACTTTTAAAAGTTTGATTTTCACTGGACAATTACTTTAAATTACAGTGCATTTATGTAAAAAAAATATAGTATTGAAGTATTGAGATGGGAAATGTATAATAGGTGGAGTACTGTGGATACCAATAGGCTCATGTTGCCCAGTGTTTAATAACATAAATTGTAGATTAATAATATTACATTGTATTGTATTACACCCTCTAAACTTCCATGGATCCCTGGGGCAAAATGTGTTTTTTCAGTTGTTGGATCCCCCCACTCCCTTTTGCCCTCAGAACAACCTCAATGCGTTGGAGCATGGACTCTACAAGGTGTCGAAAGCATTCCACAGGGATGCTGGCCCATGTTGACTCAAATGCTTCCCACAGTTGTGTCAAGTTGGCTGGATGTCCTTTTGTCTTGCCCATTTACCTTCTGAATGGCACACATACACAATACATGTCTCAATTGTCTCAAGGCTTAAAAAACCTTCTTTAAGCTGTCTCCTCTCTTTCATCTACACGGATGGAAGTGGATTTAACAGGTGACATCAATAAGGGATCATATCTTTCTCCTGAATCCCCTGTTTTCAATACAGGTATAACGACACTGAGCTTTTTTTCGAAAATGTTTTATGAGGTCGGAGAACACATTGGGAGGGATCTTGAAACTTTGCCGCAAGTGGATCTTTTAGCAAGACAATAACCCCAAGCACACATCAAAATCCACAAAGAAATGGTTCATTGACCACAAAATAAACATTTTGACATGGCCGTCCCAGGATTTGATCCCCATTGAAAATCTGTGGTTTGAATTGAAGAGGGCAGTCCATAAACACAGACGAAGGATATCAAGGATCTGGAAATATTATGTATGGAGGAGTGGTCTAAGATCCATCCCAATGTGTTCTCCAATCATCATAAAAAAAGTGTTTAAGGCTATGTTGTTATCCTCGCATTTTGATAATTTCTTATTACTTGTTTAACAAAATCTCTTCCTCTGAGCACTTGCATTAGTATAAAATAATATAATTTTCCCTTTTTTGCATTCAAATACTGTAGAATTAGTAGTATTTGTATTATATATTTTATATAGTATTTTTTGCTCATCTTTCTCAAGGGTGCCAATAATTTGGGACTTGACTGTATGTAATCAAATAGTCCATATTTCAGAGGTACCTTTTGTATGAGGTAAGATGTTCCTTCTAAATCTTGTTATTGTGTAACATTTTTATGCTTGTCTTTGAAACGAATAGTCCAAGAGTACCCAATGTTCAGAACCAGATTTTGGTTTCAGCTGACAACTACATACCTTTGCCTTTCAATCTCCTACACAATATCCCCTTGACTGGTGTGCATGAAGATATCAAGAGAGACAGACATCTAGCAAGAAAAAGTCAATTGGAGGGAACACTGACAGATCAGCGCAACAAGACCATGGATTTTTACACTGGCTGCAGTGAGCAGAAAGCAAGAAAACTCAATTAAAAAATGTGAATGTGAAAATGCGTAAAATAACATTGTGAATCCGACTGAGTGAAAACAATTCACAATTCTCCTACATTTACAGTCCTAGTTATCATTGCCCAAAACAAAGGGAATCATTTCAAACATCTCACACATTTTTGCTTATTGTGTCCATTGACTAGAATTCATATATATTTGGGTTAAAAGACCAATTCAGTGGAAAAACAAAATGGGGGTAAAAATAGCCCAGCCCAGTTAATATTGACTGCAGCTGCAGCTCCTCAGGCAGCAGCACTCCCACTTCATCTTACGTTAGGGACACAGATCAAGGGTTCTCCAGGGACTGACAGTATTCTTCAAGCTAATTACATCCAGTTTATTTGGGGTGTCAGGTAGCCTAGTGCCTAGTGGTCAGCGCATTGGGCCAGTAACCGAAAGGTTACTGGATCGAATCCCTGAGCTGACAAGGTAAAAAATCTGTCATTCTGCCCTAAATAAGGAAGACTGGTTCCCTGGTAGGCTGTCATTGTAAATAAGAATTTGTTCTTAACTGACTTGCCTAGTTAAAATAAAAGTTTAAATTGACAGCACCTTGTCTCTGCAAGCCAAGTAGGAAGGTTAGTTCACCTCACAAACCAGAGTCCATTTTTTTTTTGGATTAACATCGAGGATGAGTGCCATGGGAACTATCGGTATGGCACAGCAGGACCAGCCTAAGTGACAAGCCTCACATGTTTAATATAATGCACACAAAATAATAGAGCCCTTAACCTTCACGGCACATTCAACGTTTTTTTTTTCTCTCCATGCAATCCTCGAACGCAGACGTATGTGTGTGTGCAACAGGCTGAATGAAGCTAATGAATCCAACATGGACAGAGAGGCTGCATTGTTTTGTTCATCATGAACCATGCCTATAGACCAATCACCATGACTAATTAGCTCAACTAAGAGCAGCAATTTACTCTACAGGCCATAATGGGAGGTGGAAGCTCAACTTGCAATATTTAATGCTCTTATATAATGACACATAACCAGTGGTGTAAAGTACTCAAGTAAAAATACTTTAAAGTACTACTTAAGTCATTTTCTGGGGGTATCTGTACTTTACTATTTATATTTGACAACTTTTACTTTTACTTTGCTACCTTCCTAAAGAAAATAATGTACTTTTTACTCCATACATTTTCCCTGACACCCAGAAGTACTTGTTATGTTTCGAATGCTTAGCAAGACAGGAAAAAGGTCAAATTCACACACTTATCAAGAGAACATCCCTGGTCATCCCTTCTGCCTCTGGCAGACTCACTAATCACAAATGCGTTGTTTTTAAATGATGTTCGAATGTTGGAGTGTGCCCCTGGCTATCTGTAAAAAAAAAAGGCAATAAAAAAATGGTGCTGTCTGGTTTGCTTAATATAAGGAATGTGAAATGATTTATACTTGTACTTTTAATACTTAAGTATATTTTAACAATTACATTTACTTTTGATATTTAAAACCAAATACTTTTAGACTTTTACTTTCCCTTTTACTTGAGTAATTTTCTATTAAAGGTATTTTTACTTTTACTCAAGGATGACAATTCAGTACTTTTTTCCACCACTGCACATAACTGAGATTTATAGCTGGTAAGATCCCTGAGTGGACCAATTCAAAACTGTGGGGATATAGAAAATCTGATTACAGCTATTATTATAAATTAAACTGAGCCTTACACTGTGCATTCCATCTCAATTATATGAGGATTAAGCACGACTAAGACTTGAAATCAAAATGCTGAACAAAAGAAAAAAAGCATTTTGTTTGATGGCATACAGATTTATCTTTTAAGCTTCGGGAGGTACAAGATCTGTACCCTTGTTAAACGTCTTTGGTTGTAACTAAAGTGGAGATGACAGGCGGAAATGTCCCCTGTGTGCCCATAGCAATGCCTGAGGCTGTGGGGGACACTGTCACAACAACTACACAACTGATCCTCACAGCAAGACATGACTTCATCCGCACAATCTTTTAGTTTTACAACAAAACAAATCTCACAAACTCCAAACCAATGCAAATGACAAAAGAGAAGCAGTATAACAATAGACTAACAAATGCCCTTGATACAAATTAAAATGGATATACAGGCGTCTGTGCAAAGTAAAATGCCTAAGTGGTAGGAAGAAGTGTGTGGTGAACGTTTGAGGAGCAGTGGTAGCTAGCTGGGTAAGGAGGGCTGACTGACCACGGGGCTCATGAAGCTTGTGTTTGTCATGCATGCAGTGGATGTGTGTTTGTTTGTGTGAGGAGAGCCGTGGCGATCTCCTTGGGTGAGAGGCGAGGCGTAGGGAAGGCTGTTGGATTAGGGGCTAGGTCAGGGCTCCCACCCTGGAGCAGGAATAATGGACTGGCCATCTCTACTCGATGTCCCCCCAAGCCAGGGCTGTCTTTACTGTCATGGCCTAGCTGTACTAGAACACAGCAGTGACTCCTTCATCTCTCTCACACTCCCTCTCCTCCTTATCTCGTTTCGATCCTTCTCAAAAGTCCACTCAATCTATGACGACTCCCCCATACTGCATATCTCTTCCCAGCCTTCTCTTTCCACACCTTCTCTCATCTACCTCTTACTTTCTCTATCAATCCATTTTATTTTGCTGTTACAGGATGTGTGAAGAGCACTGTGAAAGGCGCTTTATTCCTGAATCGAGCTATCCGTGGATCTATAGGTGACTCCTCGCTTGCTCTGTTGATCTTTGTTGTGTTTGTTAACCATGTACAGTAGTCTCATTGTTCTACTCCCTGTCAATATACTGTGGTCTCAATCACACTCATCTAATGAACAGGCACCTCACCCAGAGCACGTCACTCCATCAACTGTCCTGCTGTCTGCAGCTCTAGGGAGAGCCAGCAGCACAGGACTTACTGAACAAAAGCAACACATTTTGTGAGTGTGACTGTATCTGTGTGTACGGTATGAGAGAGGGGAAAGAAGAGCGATACAGAGACACAGAACGTCATTGTTCTCTACACTCAATCATAAAAGTTCACTTTCCAAAGCGCATCTTTGTTTTTTGTTTTTTACCTGGAAGCCATATCAAATATATCTCAGATTATAAGTAAATGCATAGTAACAGCTCATTACCACAATTAAACTAAACAACACAGCCTCTGTCGACACATCATCTGGCTTCAGACAGAAGCTGTTTAATATTTTTTTACCGCAAACATAACATACAGTCTGCAAGCTTATGAAATATACATAACTCGGCATCTAGTAGATATTCAGTTTTCCCGATTATAAACAGATAGAAATGCCATGCACCACAAGTGATTAATTTCAATAAAAAGGCTTACTTCAAGTCTAGCAAACCAAACACTATAATTTCAATACAACATGCAGTTGAACACACGTACAGTATATAAACAATCAAGAGAATCTCACCTGCATTGTCACTGCACTTGTTAAAAGTCCACCTTTAGTGCCTGCAATATTGTGGAGAAGTATATGGTCCAATGGTCATTGATGCCCTTTTCGGAGTAAATCCGGCTGATAGGAGACAGGAAATGTATAGTCCTTGTATCACGCTGCCTCCACAGAATTCGTACACCTACAGTAGACAGAGAAGCACTGCGTCACTGTACTGTCTTTCTTGCATTCTTTATTTACTTCACTCTCTGTTTCAGCCTTCTCTATCTTTCTCTCTCTCTCTCTCTCAACCTCTTTTGCTTTCTCTCTCTCTCTCTAGTAGTCTCTGAGTCTCTCTCACATGAGCACGCTTTCTCGCTCTTCCACAATTACAGCTGCAAGCTACAGTCCACACAGAGCAGCTTCTCTCTCCCAGTCTCTTTCCCCCACACTCTCCCTCCCCCTTCTGTCTCTCACCACTCCAAGCGACTTATATGCCCTATGTCTTGTGTGCTCTCTACACTCATAAAAAAGGTGCTATCTGTCCCCATAAAGAGAACCATTTGACTAACCTTTTTTGGTTCCAAGTAGAACACTTTTGGTTCCTGATAGAAACTTTTGAGGTTCCATGTAGAACCATTTCCACAGAGAGTTCTACATGGAACTAGTGCTGAGCGATAAGTGTTTTTTGAGCTCGATTCGGTTTTGGGTTCGATTATAAAAAAAGAATTATGTTTTTTTTATTTTGTTTACAAAACATTTTTCAAAATTAAATGCATTATGAAATAATCGCATTCAAATGATTTTAGAGCTTTTTAATTGAAATTCTAAAGCCAACAACAGTGAACATTCACATTCAATTATTTCTGTCAGGTCCACATTGAGTTGACATCAATAGAAAAATAGGAAATTACTATGAAATAATACAATATTTCAGTTGTGTATGTTACTTCGTTTTATTTGATGGCTTTATTATTTTTAATTCCTTAAAGTCATCATCTCATCTCTGCTCAGGCAGTAGCAGCTAGCCAGACAAAGTTATCTCTGTGCACCCTGTACTGTACTGTCTTTAGTCATCCTATTCAGCTAGGCAAGCCTGCCTAAGTATGTTGCAGAGCTGTCTGACAAAATAATTTGACTAGCTCTTCAAAGTAGATAACCAACCTGGACTGGGGGGTAGATGTAACTTAGCAAACAAAATCTGGGACACTTCAATTATACTGAACAAAAATATAAATGCAATGTGCAACAATTTCAAAGATTTTACTGAGTTACAGTTCATATAAGGAAATCAGTCGATTTAAATACATGAATTATGCCCTAATCTATGGATTTCACATGACTGGGAACACAGATATGCATCTGTTGGTCACAGATACGTAAAACAATATTGGCCTCATTATGGGCCTCAGAATCTCGTCACGGTATTTATGTGCATTCAAATTGCCATCGATAAAAATGTGTTCGTTGTCTGTATTTTATGCCTACCCATACCATAACCCCACCGCCACCATGGGCACTATGTTCACAACATTGACATCAGCAAACCTCTCGCCCACACAACGCCATACACGTGGTCTGCGGTTGAGAGGCCGGTTGGTCGTACTGCCAAATTCTTTAAAGCAATGTTGGAGGTGGCTTCTGGTAGAGAAATTAACATTAAATTATCTGGCAACAGCTTTGGTGGACATTCTTTCAGTCAGCATGCCAATTGCACGGTGCCTCAAAACTTGAGACATCTGTGGCATTGTGTTGTGTGACAAAACTGCACATTTTAGAGTGGCCCTTTATTGTCCCCCAGCACAAGGTGCACCTGTGTAATGATCATGCTGTTTATTCAGCTTCTTGATATGCCACACCTGTCAGATGGATGGATTATCTTGGCAAAAGAGAAATGCTCACTAACAAGGATGTAAACAAAATGTGAGAGAAATAAGCTTTTTGTGCATATGGAACATTTCTGGGATATTTTATTTCAGCTCATGAAACATGGGACCAACACTTTACATGTTGAGTTTATATTTTTGTTCAATGTAGTATGATGTTACGAATTACAATTTGTATGATATGTTGCTAATTGCAATTTGTACAATATGTTATGAATTGCAAATAATGCAATATGTTATGAATTTGCAAAACTTCAAATTTGTTGTGGCTAACGTTAGCTAGGTGGCTAACACTAACGTTAACTAGGTGGCTAACGTTAGCTAAGCTAGAGGATAGGGTTAAGGTTAGGGTTGAGGTTAGGAGTTTGGTTAAAGGGATAAGGTTAGGGGAAGGTTTAGCTAACATGCCAAGTAGTTGCAAAGTTGTTAGCAAAAATGTTAAAGTTGTACATGATGAGATTCAAAGACACAACCTTTGGGTTGCTAGACCCAACCACCCCGACCAACCACCCAACTTTTGTTTTTGCCATAATTAACCTTCTGTCTTATGTAACCATAGCAAACATAACACATCATACTAATTTGGAGGTCCCGGATTTACATTTACTATGTTACGTCTAGTCTATGAGACCAGGCTGAGATAAGGCATACTTTCACAAACTGTCTCTATCCCTCTCTCATTGTTGTGTTGTGTACATCTCCTATGTGGTTTATGCAGTCTGTGTGTATCTAACCTAAAGTAGCAGGCGTAAAAGTTTATCTCTGTCCGAGCTGGAAAGAACAGCCAGCTTGCAGTGGTGCAAAATGTACTCAATAGTCATAGTTGAGTAAAAGTAAAGATACCTTAATAGAAAATGACTCAAGTAGTAGTGGAAGTCACCCAGTAAAATACGACTTCAGTAATTAGATTTTTATTTAACTAGGAAAGTCAGTTAAGAACAAATATTTATTATTTACAATGACGGCCTACCCTGGTCAAAACCGGACGACACTGGGCCAATTGTGCGCCACCCTATGGGACTCTCAATCACGGCCGGATGTGATACAGCCTGGATTCAAACCAGGGACTGAAGTGACACCTCTTGCACTGAGATGCAGTGCCTTAGACCGCTGCGCCACTCGGGAATAAAAGTCTAAAAGTATTTGGTTTTAAATATACTTAAGTACCAAAAATAAATGGAATTGCTAAAGTAAAAATAATTTCAAAATACTTATATTAAGCAAACCAGATGGCACAATGTTCCTGTTTTTTTATTTTTTTATTGTGGATAGCAAGACAGACATCTGCCTCACCTGCCCTAAATGACGGGTTGCCACTGGCTAGTACACATTATTCAATTATTTTGGATAAGATCTAGAATATTTGTATTTGTCAAAAGGGCAGTTGAGCATCGTGTCACCAGAATAAGACCCTCGATATTTATTGGAAAGGAGCACCAAGCTCATCACCGTGCACTTTCAACGCTGTGAAATTCCTCATAATATACTTAATCTGTTGCCTAAGAAACTGCATGGTTTCCTGAGTAGTAGTGGGAGGGCCACACTCAATATCATCGCGTGACAAGTTTACTTCGATATGATGGAAATGACATAAATATTTGAGCATAAAGGCGTTTCCACCGCCATTTCTCGCATAATTAATTTTACAGACAAAAATATCCCACCATGTCGAACGAACAAATTAAAAACTGTTGATAAAAACGTGGTTAATGTAGTTAATTACGACATTTCTGCGCTGAACTAGGTTGAATATTTGGTTAATGAAAACTACAACTCCCTTCAGCCCAGTGTCCCACATAGTTCTTGACTTGATTTCTCTCGTGAATGATTTGATTTCTCTCTGGAGAAACGGCGCGTTGGGATCACAGAAATAACGAACTAAATGGAATTCAAGTCATTGAACCCACATCGGTCAATTAGTTGTTGAATAACCGGAGAAAAAAAAAACGAAATTTCGGTTAATCGCTCAGCACTTGCCCTCTCTCCAGTACTTAATTTTAGCCGGATCCTACTGGAACAGGATCTGGCACCTCTCCGTCTTGAACAGTTTCGTTTTGTCCGGATCCGGTACCTCTTCTGGCATAAAAAATAATTGTCACTTTTTGCAATGTAAAGATTCTAATAAACGTGATCAAAGTTCTTTCGAGTTGCCTCTTCTTTAATCCCCCCCATCTCTCACTACAATGAGATTCACTTTCTATTATCTCTCTCTCCCGCTCTCTACTCCGATAGACATGAGCCTGCAACTCTCATCTCTCCAGCATTGCAGTTCATAATGTCCGTATAGAGCCGCGCAAAGGGTTGAAATACATTTGCCAAAGTTATGGTTACTGCTGTCGAGAAATAAATTAAATAGGCCTAGGCTATTGATGGATTCAAGGTCGTTTTCATTGATCTCAGATTCTCAGTTTGTCAGCGTCTAAATTGCCTGTCATTTATCATTTTGTGCTTTCAAGACAACTTGGAACTCGAAAAAAAATAAGCCGAATCATGATGTCAGTGATCGTCGGAGCTCTAGAAGAGGCCAGAGTTCCCCATGTGGAATTTCAAATTGGATGACCATCCAAAACACATTTTTCCAGTCTGAGCTCGTTTTTTCCCCAATTTCGCAGTTGTCTTGAACGCACTGAAGTCTGAAGTCGTAGATTGCCCAGCTCCGAGTTCCCAGTTGTTTTGAACGCAGCATTAAAAAAGATTGTGCCAAAATCTCCAGTCGTAAAATGACGTAGAATTGCATTAAATGCGTTTATAAAAAGGCCAAAAATGTTCTAGACCCTAGGCCACAAACCTTTTTTCCCATGTGGGCAACTTCTGTAAATGCCTCTACTTACTGTTCTATGCCAATACGCAAATGTGATGATATGCATGCAATGCAGGTCACCCCCCTCTCGTGCTCACTTGTTCCTGCAACTCCTGATTTACAAATTAGGCACTGTCTAGCTCTTTTTTCTCCCTCAGTCAACAACGTCTAGCCTAGGGGTGTCAAATTTGATTCCCAAGTGCCTGTGGGTTTTTGGTTATTCCTTTCAATAAAGACCTAGACAACCAGGTGAGGGGAGTTCCTAACTAATTAGTGACCTTAATGAATCTATCAAGTACAAGGGTGGAGGGATAACCTGCAGACTCTTGGCCCTCTGTGGAATGAGTTTGACACGTGACTAACCCTTACCTAGCTCTCTCTCTCTGTGGCTTGTATTCTTTCCCCTGGCTTCCTTGTTTGGGCACTCTCTCCCTCCCCTACTCGCTCTCTCCTCTTCCCCCACTCTCTCTCCTCTTCCCCCTTTCTCTCCTTTCTCCCCCTCTCTACTCTGTTCCTCTCTCATTCTTCCACCCCTGGCAGTGCACTCTTAATCCCCCCGCAAGAGTCCATGCCCTTGTAGAGCAGAGAGCATACGCTGGCGACCATCAGCCCAGCTCCAGTTGATGAGGTAGCAGCATATCGCTTAGGGGCCCTGGCATGGGTCACATCCTGCCACGGCCCTGCCGCAGCCTTCAGGGAGGCACCATCCTAGTCAACTCCCCCCTCCACTATCACTGCACTTCATGTGTAAGCACTGAGCATTCATGGCTGCTTCACCCAATCATAATAACTTATCACAATAAAATAACAGCTTACAGTCAACGGTAGATCCACCTAGCCAGGTAAACACTTCTTCAATCACTAGATTGTAATACTGGGGTGGTGAACTATTAATGACTTATCACATAATTGTTAACAATATATAAATGAACGTCATATAAATGCACACACTCAATCTCATAGCAATATAACAAGGTCATTCTTCTTTCCGATTTGGATAATCTGGCAACGTCAAAGCATTCCCCCTAGCATGTCCATGTTTGTCTTGTCTTATAATGCATTTGTGTGGTATGGAGTCCACATACCTACAAATCCAGAAGGCTAAATTAAAATGGCGTGCTGACTGTTAATGGGGTGGGACAAACATATGACTTCACTGTCTGTTGTGGCTTCAAGCTCATGTAATGAATAATACAACAGTCTCCACCTGTATCAGTGCAGTCAATGGGCCTGACAGTTGCTATTTATATGTATATTTTCAGCACAGTGTCTTCCCTCCACGATCACACTCAGTCAACTTGTCCTTGAATTACACAGACAAGATAGCAAAACAATACCCAGAGAAAAGACAGTTCATTATCCTCTTTTAAAAGCTAATCAGCATGTAGTGACATAGCCTGATGCAAAATAGAAATTCCAGGAGAAAAACTCTCCATGTAACTAAATTATGCTTTGAATGAAAGTAAGCTCACCCATGCGGTTAATTTGACTAATTTTCTGAAATGACTTTTGTTTCTCATGAGGCGATGTAGCTAGCTAATGAGTTTGTCGGTCCACTCCAGCTGAATAATATGTATAGAGATCCTATTAAATAACTATTCTAGTATTCTAATTCATAATTCTATGGTCATATGACCCACAATGAGAGACAACTGGGGAATGCAGCTGATCGGTAGACTACTACGCTGACATCACAATGTCAGACCTGGGAAGCACTGCTCCCATTGCCTTCCCATGCCCTCCGCCCATTTTCTCGGTCAGTCACAGCACCCCACCCACCCTTTTCCCCACCCCCTCCCACTTAATGACCCCATACCTCATTATGATCTGCAAAGTCCCTTGGTGTCCTCTCACCATATTTATATTTATTTTTAATTGAACCTTTATTTAACTAGGTAAGTCAGTTGAGAGCAAATTCTTATTTACAATGACGGCCTACCAAAAGGCAAAAGGCCTCCTGCAGAGACGTGGGCCTGGGATTAAAAATTTAAAATAAAAACAATATAAATATAGGACAAAACACACATCAAAACAAGAGAGACAACACAACATATGGTCCCCCACAGCACAGCACACCCTATCTCTTTAAAGGTACAGCACTCTGGTAAGAATGTACTGTATTTTCAACCACATGGCTGTCAGGTAGAGTCATAGCATCTGTACTGAGAGTGGTGTTATTGATATTTTTGCTACGAGTGCTTTACTATGTAGATTCTCCTCTTGTCATTTGTGAATTATTCCATCCTGTCTCAGAAGCACTCTGCTGTAGCCAATGGTAATCTGCAGTGTGAACCATAACAATGTTTTAGTAAAGGGATGAGGGATGGGACTGGAGAAATGAAACCACTTTCAAAATTATAGACAGAGTTATGAATGCAAGGACTGACCATCCACGGTATCAAAGTTATAGTTTTAACCATGTTTTGAGGCTATACAGTGTTTGTTTACATTCACATTGTTTACAAACAATGGAGTTAAACAAGATTATATTTTGCATTCTGATGGGGTACAACAGTTAAACTAAGGTCATAAATAGATGTATTGAAAAGTTGTTGACAAGCAGCCAGCAGCCAGTCCTCCAGACTGCTGCCTGAGCATCTTTGTCTGCTCACACAAGCTGTGCTCTGCTTTGATACCAACACAGAAATATATAGAAAGTCACTGATTTAATATTTAATATTTCTAACGAACATCTAACAACAGATGTCTGTTTGTATGTGGTCTGACAGAGGTTTGAGGACAGTGAAGGTCAAATGCGTAAGCATCATAAATGATTGCACTCTGAAGCAACAAATCTATAAATTAAACTGTTGACAGGATTATATCTTTGCCCCTTGGTGGAGTCAATCAAACTAAAAGACGTCAAGAAAAGTCAAGAAAGTCCACAGCCCACTTGCCTGACTCCTGCTATTCAGAAGAGTAACATTTTTTATTAAGGGTCTGGAAAAATACACAACACTATTTACATAGATAGAGAGGCTCCTCAATGGGAGCAGCACTTGTGAATACAATTAATTCAACTGAAATACAATGAACTCTTATGACTCAGAGCAATGGATTTGAAATATTCTTTCAAAATAAAATATAAAAGAAATGAATGACGTCCAGAGTTACAAAATTCCTGTAGTTGTCATTCAAGACTATGTGATAACTTGTTGATCTAAGGAGGTTTTGAATGTTATATGATCACATATGACTCAGGCATTTGAGTCACCTGGTTCAAAGGGACAGTTCACCATCCTTTGATTGGCAATCAGTGTGTGGTGTAAACCTTTGTTGATTCCGTATTGAATAGCAGTGATTGAATCAACATGAATAGCTTGAAACATTCATGACTAAGACCTTTGTATAGACAGACATAGCTATCCTGATTTGTGCTGCAGCGAAAATAGAGAGGATGCATAGTACAGTAATGCATAGTACAGCAACGTGAAAGTGCAACCATACAGAGAACAGCTGAAGAGTAAAGGCTGGTAACAGTGCACCAACTCGTCTCTTTCTCCTGCTTTAAAAACCTTTTACTGCAGAGGACTAAATCAGTGTCACACAGAGTGTTTCTTGGTAGTCAAACAAATCTACTTTGAAACAAAAGTACTCCACTCGTAGGAGTGGTTTGTTCATAACCATCCTCCTTTTTGAGGCCACTAGGTCATTTGACTGCAGGAAAGGGCTACAGCTGGAATCCTTAATTGGTGAAACTGCCACATCCGTTTGGGATTACAACAACAAAGAAGTTACAGCAAACAACCAACACTGTTTTTCCCTCTGACATTATTGCATGCGTGATAGAACAGCACAATATGTACTGTAATTTTTTGACGTCGTTGCCGGAGTCTCCTCTCCTCTGTTTCAACAACAAAACAAAAACAATAACAAAAAAGACGCACACACACACACACACACACACACACACACACACACACACACACACACACACACACACACACACACACACACACACACACACACACACACACACACACACACACACACACACACACACACACACACACACACACACACACACACACACACAGATTTGGTCCTCAGATCCTCAAGAAGTTCTAAAGCTGCACCAATGAGAGCATCTTGACTGGCTGCTTCGCCGTCTGGTATGGCAACTGCACCACCCTTGACCACAAGGCTCTACAGAGGGTGGTGCGGACAGCCTAGTACTTCTCTGGGGCCGAACTCCATGCCATCCTGGACGTTTATACCAGGCGGTGTCTAAGGAAGGCCCAGGAAATTGCCAAAGACTTCAGCCACCTAAGCGCATGGACTGTTCTCTGTGCTACCGGAGCAACGGGTCTCAGACCAACAGGCTCCAAGATAGCTTCTATCTTGAAAGCAATTCGACTGCTGAATAGCTTCTCAGACTATCTGTACTGACTCTACCTGCACTGGCTATATACACATACACATGTCTCTATCCACACACACAACACACACACATAACACACTCACGCATAATGACGTCACATACACACACACACACGCCACCACAGACTCACACCCAGCATATGCACTGCTGCTACTTTTCACTCTTATTATTATATTTATATATATACTGCTCAAAAAAATAAAGGGAACACTTAAACAACACATCCTAGATCTGAATGAAAGAAATAATCTTATTAAATACTTTTTTCTTTACATAGTTGAATGTGCTGACAACAAAATCACACAAAAATAATCAATGGAAATCCAATTTATCAACCCATGGAGGTCTGGATTTGGAGTCACACTCAAAATTAAAGTGGAAAACCACACTACAGGCTGATCCAACTTTCATGTAATGTCCTTAAAACAAGTCAAAATGAGGCTCAGTAGTGTGTGTGGCCTCCACGTGCCTGTATGACCTCCCTACAACGCCTGGGCATGCTCCTGATGAGGTGGCGGATGGTCTCCTGAGGGATCTCCTCCCAGACCTGGACTAAAGCATCCGCCAACTCCTGGACAGTCTGTGGTGCAACGTGGCGTTGGTGGATGGAGTGAGACATGATGTCCCAGATGTGCCCAATTCGATTCAGGTCTGGGGAACGGGCGGGCCAGTCCATAGCATCAATGCCTTCCTCTTGCAGGAACTGCTGACACACTCCAACCACATGAGGTCTAGCATTGTCTTGCATTAGGAGGAACCCAGGGCCAACCGCACCAGCATATGGTCTCACAAGGGGTCTGAGCACAGGGCGCCAGTGGCGAATTTGCCAATCTTGGTGTTCTCTGGCAAATGCCAAACGTCCTGCACGGTGTTGGGCTGTAAGCACAACCCCCACCTGTGGACGTCGGGCCCTCATACCACCCTCATGGAGTCTGTTTCTGACCGTTTGAGCAGACACACGCACATTTGTGGCCTGCTGGAGGTCATTTTGCAGGGCTCTGGCAGTGCTTCTCCTGCTCCTCCTTGCACAAAGGCGGAGGTAGCGGTCCTGCTGCTGGGTTGTTGCCCTCCTACGGCCTCCTCCACATCTCCTGATGTACTGGCCTGTCTCCTGGTAGCGCCTCCATGCTCTGGACACTACGCTGACAGACACAGCAAACCTTCTTGCCACAGCTCACATTGATGTGCCATCCTGGATGAGCTGCACTACCTGAGCCACTTGTGTGGGTTGTAGACTCCGTCTCATGCTACCACTAGAGTGAAAGCACCGCCAGCATTCAAAAGTGACCAAAACATCAGCCAGGAAGCATAGGAACTGAGAAGTGGTCTGTGGTCCCCACCTGCAGAACCACTCCTTTATTGGGGGTGTCTTGCTAATTGCCTATAATTTCCACCTGTTGTCTATTCCATTTGCACAACAGCATGTGAAAGAAATGTATTGTCAGTCAGTGTTGCTTCCTAAGTGGACAGTTTGATTTCACAGAAGTGTGATTGACTTGGAGTTACATTGTGTTGTTTAAGTGTTCCCTTTATTTTTTTGAGCAGTGTATATTTATTTAACCTTTATTTAACTAGGCAAGTCAGTTAAGAACAAATTCTTATTCACAATGACAGCCTACCCGGCCAAACCCGGACGACACCGGGCCAATTGTGCGCCGCTCTATGGGACTTTCAATCACGGCCGGATGTGATACAGCCTGGATTTAAACCAGGGACTGTAGTGACACCTCTTGCACTGAGATGCAGTGCCTTAGACCGCTGTTCCACTCGGGAGCCCCAGCCTCCTGTACATGTACATATTTACCTCAACTACCACGTATCCCTGCACATTGATATGGTATTGGCACTCCTTGTATATAGCTTCATGCTTGTGTGTTTTATTTCTCACATGCTTTTTTTAATCATTTTATCTAAAACTCTACATCTTTGGGAAAGAGTTTGTAAGTAAGCATTTCACTGTTGTATTTGGCGCATGTAACAAATAACATTTGATTTGACACACACACACACACACACACACACACACACACACACACACACACACACACACACACACACACACACACACACACACACACACACACACACACACACACACACACACACACACACACACACACACACACACCCGTGAAATGCTAAATGTAATGTAATGGCTGCTGGCAGATGGGTGTTTTTATCTGTACACGTACCTGTACATCATGTCCTGTCCTGTAGTGTGATACCCAACACAACACACAGGTTCCAGTCTGGAATCACAATGGGTGACTTTCTAAGGACAGTAAGTGGTTCTGAGATTGTGACATAGAGCCACAATGACCTTACCAGTCTTATGTAACATCAGGCACTAAGAGCATGACAGTTCAGAGACATCAACAGCATTACAGTGCCAGGCAATCCATCCCTCTGTCCTTGCATCAGTCATTGCGTTATGCCAGCCCGCCAACTTGTTTCAGAAACATGAATGAATGATACCGATGAGACCATCTGAGAGACAATCTGCTAACTCGTTAGCCCTGACACAGTTCCTATTAACAATGGCTGTTTTATATGCTTTAATTACACTGATGAGGTACATGATACTGTTCAGCCAGTATCAATCCCTAGATCTACAGCAATATAAGTACACGACAACATACTGTACGTTGTACGCTCACCTCTTTGCTACAAAGCACTGCAGCTTTTTTTCTGTTTGTCAATGAAAGCCTCTCATTTTACATTTAATCGATACTATAGCAAACTAATTTTGCACGGACAAAAAGGAGGATGGCTATGAACAAACTACTCCACTCCAACGAGTGGCCATAAGAATGAGATCGCACACTGATGCATGTCAGAAGGTGCTTTCAACTGGGATGTGGTAGTAGCCCTGTCCTGCAGTCAAATTATCTAGTGGCCTCACGGGTGGAGTGATATTCTTATTTTTCATAATTTAATCATTTATAAACATTATTAAAAAAAAATTATGCAGAAAATCCGGTGTTTCTATGTCTAACAGTTTTGTTATATTCAGTATTCTATGATGTATATAAAGTGTAATATTGGGATGCAAACTCAGAATTGAATACATCAGATAATGACCAGATCTCCCAGTGGAAGAAATACTACAATTTCTTTCCCCAACACCAGCAAATTCTTTAGTTGCAAGGCTGGACTTTTCCTAATGTTGTTGAGAGACAAGAAGCATGGCAAAGAGACAGACTACTTGTTTACTCAACTTTACACTACTAGGCTACCTGTTCTCTCTCCCTCTGTCAACAGCCAAGTGGAATTCACATGATTTCACAAAGCTGGAACTCAGTCAGCTGTATAAGGAAATAAGCAAACAGGAAACCACTCACCCAGAGGCGGTGCTCCTAGTGGCCGGAGACTTTAATGCAGGGAAACTTAAATCAGTTTTACCAAATTTATATCAACATGTTAAATGTGCATCCAGAATTCTAGATCACCTGTACTCCACACACAGAGACGCATACAAAGCTCTCCCTCGCCCTCCATTTGGTAAATCCGACCACAACTCTGTCCTCCTGATTCCTGCTTATAAGCAAAAATTAAAGCAGGAAGCACCAGTGACTCGGTCAATAAAAAAGTGGTCAGATGAAGCAGATGCTAAACTACAGGACTGTTTTGCTATCACAGACTGGAACATGTTCTGGGATTCTTCCTATGGCATTGAGGAGTACACCACATCAGTCACTGGCTTTATCAATAAGTGCATCAAGGACGTCGTCCCCACAGTAACTGTATGTACATACCCCAACCAGAAGCCATGGATTACAGGCAACATTCGCACTGAGCTAACGGGTAGAGCTGCCGCTTTCAAGGTGCGGGACTCTAACCCGGAAGCTCATAAGAAATCCTGCTATGCCCTGTGACAAACCATCAAACAGGCAAAGTGTCAATACAGGGCTAAGATTGAATCATATTACACTGGCTCCGATGCTCGTCTTATGTGGCAGGGCTTGCAAACTATTACAGACTACAAAGGGAAGCACAGCCGCGAGCTGCCCAGTGACACGAGCCTACCAGACGAGCTAAATCACTTCTATGCTCACTTCGAGGCAAGCAACACTGAGTCATGCATGAGAGCATCAGCTGTTCCGGACGACTGTGTGATCATGCTCTCCGTAGCCGACGTGAGTAAGACCTTTAAACAGGTCAACATACACAAGGCTAGCCTCCCGGGTGGCGCAGTGGTCTAAGGTGCTAGCTGTGCCACCAGAGATTCGAGGTTTGAGCCTAGGCTCTGTTGCAGCCGGCAGCGACCGGGAGGCCCATGGGGCAGTGCACAATTGGCCCAGTGTCGTCCGGGTTAGGGAGGGTTTGGCCGGCAGGGATATCCTTGTCTCATCGCGCACTAGCGACTCCTGTGTCGGGCCGGGCGCAGTGCACGCTGACCAGGTCGCCAGGTGTACGGTGTTTCCTCCGACACATTGGTGTGGCTGGCTTCCGGGTTGGATGTGCATTGTGTCAAGAAGCAGTGCGGCTAGGTTGGGTTGTGTTTTGGAGGATGGCTCTTGAAATTTGCCTCTCCCGAGTCCGTACGGGAGTTGCAGCAAAGAGACAAGACTGTCACTACTACCAATTGGATACCATGAAATTGGGGAGAAAAAAGGGGTAAAAAATTATAAAAAATAACATACACAAGGCTGCGGGGCCAGATGGATTACCAGGACGTGTGCTCCTGGCATGTGCTGACCAACTGGCAGGTGTCTTCACTGACATTTTCAACATGTCCCTGATTGAGTCTGTAATACCAACATGTTTCAAGAAGACCACCATAGTCCCAGTGCCCAAGAACACAAAGGCAACCTGTCTAAATGACTCATGCACTCACGTCCGTAGCCATGAAGTGCTTTGACAGGTTGGTAATGGCTCACATCAACACCATTATCCCAGAAACCCTAGACCCATTCCAATTTGCATACCGCCCAAACAGATCCACAGATGATGCAATCTCTATTGCACTCCACACTGCCCTTTCCCACCTGGATAAAAGGAACACTTATGTGAGAATGCTGTTCATTGACTACAGCTCAGCGTTCAACACCATAGTACCCTCAAAGTTCATCACTAAGCTAAGGATCCTGGGACTAAACACCTCCCTCTGCAACTGGATCCTGGACTTCCTGATGGGCCAGGTGGTGAGGGTAGGTAGCAACACATCTGCCACGCTGGTCCTCAACACTGGAGCTCCCCAGGGGTGTGTGCTCAGTCCCCTCCTGTACTCCTTGTTCACCCATGACTGCATGGCCAGGCACGACTCCAACCTAATCATTAAGTTTGCAGTCGACACAACAGTGGTAGGCCTGATCACCGACAACGACGTGACAGCCTATAGGGAGGAGGTCAGAGACCTGGCCAGGTGGTGCCAGAATAACAACCTATCCCTCAACGTAACCAAGACTAAGGAGATGATTGTGGACCACAGGAAAAGGAGGACCGAGCACGCCCCCATTCTCATCAACGGGGCTGTAGTGGAGCAGGTTGAGAGCTTCAAGTTCCTTGGTGTCCACATCAACAACAAACTAGAATGATCCAAACACACCATGACAGTCGTGAAGAGGGCACGACAAAGCCTATTCCCCCTCAGGAAACTAAAAAGATTTGAAATGGGTCCTGAGATTCTCAAAAGGTTCTACAGCTGCAACATCGAGAGCATCCTGACTGGTTGCATCACTGCCTGGTATGGCAACTACTCGGCCTCTGACCGCAAGGCACTACAGAGGGTAGTGCATACGGCCCAGTACATCACTGGGGCTAAGCTGCCTGCCATCCAGGACCTCTACACCAGGCAATGTCAGAGGAAGGGCCTAAAAATTGTCAAAGACCCCAGCCACCCCAGTCATAGACTGTTCTCTCTACTACCGCATGGCAAGCGGTACCGGAGTGCCAAGTCTAGGACAAAAAGGCTTCTCAACAGTTTTTACCCCCAAGCCATAAGACTCCTGAACAGGTAATCAAATGGCTACCCGGACTATCTGCATTGGGTCCCGCCACCCACCACCCGCCAACCCCTCTTTTACGTTACTGCTACTCTCTGTTCATCATATATGCATAGTCACTTTAACCATATCTACATGTACATACTACCTCAATCAGCCTGACTAACCGGTGTCTGTATGTAGCCTCGCTACTTTTATAGCCTCGCTACTGTATATAGCCTGTCTTTTTACTGTTGTTTTATTTCTTTACTTACCTGTTGCTCACCTAATACCTTTTATGCACTATTGGTTAGAGCCTGTAAGTAAGCATTTCACTGTAAGGTCTACACCTGCTGTATTCAGCGCACGTGACAAATCAACTTTGGTGAAAATCTCCTAGAGATTTACTTTGGTGTAAAAAGTGCAAATCAATCCCAGAACAACAGCAAAGGACCTTGTGAAGATGGTGGAGGAAACAGGTACAAAAGTATCTATATCCACAGTAAAACGAGTCCTATATCAACATAAGGCCACTCAGAAAGGAAGGCCGCTCAGCAAGGAAGAAGCCACTGCTCCAAAACCACCATAAAAAAAGCCAGACTACAGTTTGCAACTGCACATGGGGACAAAGATCATACTTTTTGGAGAAATGTCCTCTGATCTGATGAAACAAAAATAGAACTGTTGGCCATAATGACCATCGTTATGTTTGGAGGAAAAAGTGGGAGGCTTGCAAGCCGAAGAACACCATCCCAACCGTGAAGCACGGGGGTGGCAGCATCATGTTGTGGGGGTGCTTTGCTGCAGGAGGGACTGGTGCACTTCACAAAATAGATGGCATCATGAGGTAGGAAAATTATGTGGACATATTGAAGCAACATCTCAAGACATCAGTCAGGAAGTTAAAGCTTGGTCTCAAATGGGTCTTCCAAATGGACAATGACCCCAAACATACTTCCAATGTTGTGGCAAAATGGCTTAAGGACAACAAAGTTAATGTATTGGAGTGGCGATCACAAAGCCCTGACCTCAATCCGATAGAAAATCTGTGGGCAGAACTGAAAAAGCGTGTGTGAGCAAGGAGGCCTACAAATCTGATTCAGTTACACCAGCTCTGTCAGGAGGAATGGGCCAAAATTCACCCACATATTGTGGGAAGCTTGAGGAAGGCTACCCAAAACCTTTGACCCAAGTTAAACAATTTAAAGGCAATGCTACCAAATACTAATTGAGTGTATGCAAACTTCTGACCCACTGGGAATGCGATGAAAGTAATAAAAGCTGAAAGAAATTATTCTCCCTACTATCTTTCTGACATTTCACAGTCTTAAAATAAAGTGGTGATCCTAACTGACCTAAGACAGGGAACTTTTACTAGAATTAAATGTCAGGAATTGTGAAAAACTGAGTTTAAATGTATTTGGGTAAGGTGTATGTAAACCTCCGACTTCAACGGTATATCTCCCTGACTAACTTCAAGCATCAGCTATCTGAGCAGCTTACCGATCATTGCAGCTGTACATAGCCCATCTGTAAATAGCCCATCCAACTACCTACCTCATCCCCATATTGTTTTATTTACTTTTTTGTTCTTTTGCACACCAGTATTTCTACTTGCACATCATCATCTGCACATCTATCACTCCAGTGTTAATTTGCTAAATTGTAGTTACTTCGCTACTATTGCCTATTTATTGCCTTACCTCCTTACTCCATTTGCACACATTGTATATAGACTTTTTCTATTGTGTTATTGTGTACTTCTGCTTATCACACGTGTAACTCTGTGTTGTTGTTTTTTGTTGCACTGCTTTGCTTTATCTTGGCCAGGTCGCTGTTGTAAATGAGAACCTGTTCTCAACTGGCCTACCTGGTTAAATAAAGGTGAAATACATTTTTTTGTTTATAAAAAAAATGTCTGACATCAATGTGTGAGCAACTACAATAATTGAATATGGTCAATTTCAAACATTTGTATATAACATAAACATACTGTTGACATGTAGGCTATGGTGTAATGGAATGTTTTGCCTTGTGTGGTAGGTTTTGTGAGTTTTGACACTCTTATGTAGGTGTTATAACCAGCCATAAAATAACTCAATATATGTCACAACAGGTCCAAATATGTGTCATAACAGTGTTATGACCATATTATAACAGGCTATGACAAGTTATGTCAGCTGTTATAACATATTATGACATGGTTATGACTGTGTCATAATGTTTTATGACGCTGGATGTCAAGTACAGTGTTACCAATGTGAGTCGTAAACAGCAAATGTGAGTCAACAACAAACAACAACAACTATGACGGTATCACATTTTTTAAATAACACACTCTGATGCGGCATTTATATGCACCTCATTTACTTTCAATAAACCAAATTGACACACAAATTATAGATGTGCTGTGTCCTGTTCTGATTTCATAATTCATACCCTATGAAATGATTTATCCCTCAGATGGTCTTCTCTGATACTAGTTGGCTGTGGCTGAGCTCCAGATGGGGCCAGGGTTAGGGTTTGGACACGATTCCAATAATGGGTTGGCATGAACAGAGATTTTGCAATCTCTCCGATTTTCGGGAATCAGAACTGAAGCTGTGTCCAGCAAAATTCCCAGCGGTGGGCAGACAGGGGGTGAGTTCTCTCCTCAGCAGATATAAGGCCTTGGTCCTATAACTTCTCACAGAGTACATCGTCTTTACAGAGGAGACACAGCTCAACATACAAACTGATAAACAGATATTTCCATCAAAATGTGGTATGTTATACTTTTCATATTCTTTCCTCAACAAAACCCTAGTTGCCTGGCAATTGTTGTCATTGCAGTACCAATCCAAATGAATCTCTGAAATGTCTTTGGACAATGGATCTTTGTAAAATGGCAGGGAAACACAGCTACTTAAATCTTTCAAAAAACATTCAAATTGCTCTAGCTAGAGACCTTTTCTAAATATAGGTTAACAAGCAAGCCCAGAGACTTCCTAAGTAAAGGAACCGTTAGTTGTGGTACTAGTGAGTGTTTGGGCGCTGTCTGTCAGTTGGCTCTGTGTGTGTGTACACTGTACTTATGTGTTCCTTCTGTCCACAGGTCATCCCTAGCAGTGCTCCTCGCGGCCTCCTGTGTCTGTCTGGCACAGGTCAAAATCAAAATCAAAATCAAAATCAAAAACAAATTAATTGATAAGATGTCAGACAATTCAGGTAGCTATCTGTCTAACTGACACATAACCAACTCCCTGCCTTATGCCAATACGGGCTTACTTTTTCTGATTTAGATTGAAATGTCAACAAAGTGAGAGGGATGAAACGTTTTCAAACAAAAACATGTACATTTTAAAGATCAAGGCGCATTGACAACCTTTCTTATCCCATGTCTATGTTAAGGTGGGTGTTAGTGACACCATTGATGCAGAATATCGCCCCAAAAATATTGGACTTACACATTACACGTGTGTTTTCACACGTGCAATTTGTCTATTTCCGAAACATATTATATTTGCTGGCCCATTGTGACTGGTTCGTGTAAGGATATCACTCACATTTCAATTACACTGTCACTCTCATCGGATGTTCTGAAGCCAATCTTCACTATGACTCCCCTTATGCAACTCTGAGCTGAGCAGACACAAGCTTTCCTATTCAGCCTGTTGGAGAATACAGTAGCTGTGGCCAAAATGAGGATGTCACCATCACTTTCAAGTGAGAACCTTGTTAAGTCTCACGGCTCACAGCTATTATCCCGATTATCTTAAAAATCGATTCAGCAGCGACACACATGAGATGACAGGGATCAAAGAGAAGGCAAGCAGGGAGGAAAGGAAGGAGAGATCCTCAGTCTCAGCTTCCTCCAAGCTGGATGGTAAAATATGTCATTAGGAAAATCTACAGAGCATGAAAGCCTTGAAAAGTAAAATTCCTCAAAAAATCCACCTCTCATCAAACGTTTCAGGAAAATGTTTGAGAAGAGAAATGACACTAATTCCATCCTCATCTAGGTTTCTGCGTATTGTGACCTCCAAGGTAATTCTGTGAAAGCTAGCCTTGTCTGGCTCAAGTCATGACAACACTTTTTTTTTTTTAGATAATAGTAGATGATTAATGAATTTACTGAACTTTTGTCAGGTCAAAGCTAAAAGGTTCCAGAAAGCTATTACCAAATGCTATGTGTATTCAAGTGAATAGTGTTGATTTTAGCAAACTCAAAGTCAAACTAAAACCAAGGCTGGAATTGTATTGAGGCACATTTCATTTTTCTGCAATAATCTTTTATGGTTGTGTTTGAGTTGCACAGCAGTAAGTGCTAGGTGGTGCTGAGTTGGGGATGTTTTAACCACATAGAGATTGTATAGAAATAATGTTGTTGTGTTTCTTGCCCAGACCTGCGCTTCAGGCGTATGGTTGGGGGCACCCTGGCCCCTCATGTCCCCTGGCAGGCCATGGTCTATTTGAGTAAAAACGTCATGAACGGGGGCTTCGCTGGAGGAGCTCTAATCTCTGACCGTTGGGTCCTGACCGCTGGCAGGAACTTGTTTGTCAGGAAGAGTAGGAAGGACACCCAGGGGAAAGAACCAATCATCCCCAAGGTGTACCTAGGCATCACGCGATACTCCCAAGCCAATGACTCCAAAGAAGTTGCTGTAGAAAAGGTGAGCTAGTATGCCCATTACCATCTCTTTCAAACAATATACAGACAATTCAGTATTTTCAGCAAGCAGAACTGCACTGGGCTCTCTCACCTACATCATCATTTGCAGTCTTACAGGTAGTTAGAGCACAAATACAGTAGATCATCAAAAAGAGGTCCTATGAATTATTCCCTTCCCCTTCTAGGTGGTTCTGCACCCAGGCTTCCAGAGCGTGTCAGACTGGGACAACGACCTGGCTCTGATTCAGCTGAAGGAGCCATTCACCCTGAGCGAGGCTGTGATGCCCATCCCTCTGCCTGAGAGGGGTGAGGACCTGGCTGAGGCAGCCCAGAAGAAAGGCATCATCACAGGCTGGGGTTGGGGGGTCCACTTCACCCCCGCTGAGTCACTGAAACACCTGGTATTGCCTGTGATACAGCATAGCTTCTGTAAGGCAGAGTACAACCGCGGTGGCAGCACTCCAACCATAGACGACAACATGTTCTGTACTGGAGCCAGCAAGTACCAGGAGAATGTGTGCTTTGGGGATGCAGGCGGTGCCCTGGCAGTCCAGGACCCCAAAGACGGCAGAGTGTATGCTGCAGGGATCCTGTCCTTCGATAAGTCCTGTGCCGTGAGGAAATACGCTGTCTACATGAAGCTCTCTGCCTACATGCCTTGGATCAACAGTGTCCTCAGGGGTGACAGTGAGAAATCAGCCAGTCTCCGCTCCAGTGTAATGTCTGAGATGTTTTCGAGTCAGTTGTAGCCTCCACTCAGCACAGTTTCAGATATGAGAGCCGGGGCTCATAATCTCCATTATGCCTTTGCTAACAAAGTCATTTTCTGACTTGATCTTGTAAAACTCTCTCAAGTTTCGACTTTCATTGAGTGTGTGCCCCCGCCTGATTGAGTGTGTCTTCCGATGTTGATTTCAAAGGATTTTCAATAAATTAATCACTCCTAAGAAGTTTGGTTTCCGATGTTTCACCTTATAACTTGTATTCACATTTTCTTCAACTCATATTAGAATGCTGGGAAACATGTTTTAGATAATCTCTACAAGCTGGAACCTGAGAGCATGTTAGAGCCATTAAAACAAGTAGCCTACAGCTAGGACATGAGACGATTTTGAAGTTCATTTAAGTAATGGAATTATTAAGGACAATTGTTATCTGGCCAATGAGGATATTGTGTTGAGACCAGCAAGGGTTTTTTAGTAGATTTGTCATGAAAATCATTCAAGAAGGAAATAAGTTGTTCTAAAATAGAGCTACATAAACGAGGGTCTAGAATCCCTCCCAGCAGGGGAATGGAGGTCATGTCACTCCTGGTTAGTGACTAATTTAAATACAGAAGACAAAAGGCTTGTCATCATAGCTCAACACTAGTTAATAGCTCTCTTGCTTTGGAGCAGCCTGCTGTACCACAATTTGTTCAGTTTCAACAAGAGATATCTCAGAAATGGCGCCGAAGAGTATGGCTGATGTTTTACATGCCCGTAATCAATTGTGCTATTTTGTTCATTTTTTTGTGTTGTTTGTAACTTATTTTTTTACTTATTTTGTACATAATGTTGCTGCTACCGTCTCTTATGACCGAAAATAACTT
Source organism: Salmo salar (assembly GCF_965601325.2). Taxonomy (NCBI): domain Eukaryota; kingdom Metazoa; phylum Chordata; class Actinopteri; order Salmoniformes; family Salmonidae; genus Salmo; species Salmo salar. The sequence continues at coordinate 15,864,931 of NC_138316.1, read as the reverse complement.
CTGGACATCAGAACTGGGATTACTCACCACGGACTGGTAGAAGCTTTTTCCTTTAACGAGTCAGACGAGAAAGATATACTGCTCTCCCGGGAACAGGCCCAAATCCCTGTCATTTGCGTGAAGAAAAGATGGAGGAAAAGAGGACGCAGATTGTTCTGAGAATCTGTAGGCGAGTGAGTAAACTCCCATTGCCATAAATTCTACTTGCTAACATGCAATCATTGGAAAATAAAATGGATGACCTAGGATTACGATTATCCTACCAACGGGACATTAAGAACTGTAATATCCTATGTTTCACCAAGTCGTGGCTGAACAACGACACGGACAATGTTGAGCTGGTGGGATTTTCAATGCACTGGCAGAACAGAGAAGCTACGTCTGGTAAGACGAGGGGTGGGGGTGTGTGTCTTTTTGTCAATAACAGCTGGTGAGCGATGTCTAATTATAAAGAAGTCTCGAGGTATTGCTCGTCTGAGGTAGAGTACCATATGATAAGTTGTAGACCCACTATCTACCAAGAGAGTTCTCATCTATATTATTCATAGCCGTCTATTTACCAGCACAGACCGATGATGGGACTAAGAGTGCACTCAACCAACTCTATAAGGCCATAAGCAAACAAGAAAATGCTCAGCCAGAAGCAGCACTCCTAGTGGCCGGGGACTTTAATGCAGGCAAACTAAATCAGTTTTACCAAATCTTTACCAGCATGTCACATGTGCCACCAGAGGGAAAAAAACTCTGGACCACCTTTACTCCACACACAGAGATGCATACAAAGCTCTCCCCCGGCCTCCATTTGGCAAATCCGACCATAATTCTATCGTCCTGATTCCTGCTTACAAGAAAAAACTAAAGCAGGAAGTACCAGTGACTCGCTCAATACGGAAGTGGTCAGATGCCTCGGATGCTACGCTACAGGACTGTTTTGCTAGCACAGACTGGAATATCTTCCGGGATTCATCCAATGGCCTTGAGGAGTATACCACCTCAGTCATCGGTTTCATCAATAAGTGCATCGACGACGTCGTCCCCACAGTGACCGTACGTACATACCCCAACCAGAGGCCATGGATTACAGGCAACATCCGCATCAAGCTAAAGGCTAGAGCTGCCGCTTTCAAGGAGCGGGACACTAATCCGGACGCATATAAGAAATCCGGCTATGCCCTCAGACAAACCATCAAACAAGGAAAGCGTCAATACACGATTAAGATTGGGGCCAGATAGATAACCAAGACGTGTACTCAAAGCATGCGCGGACCAACTGGCAAGTGTCTTCACTGACATTTTCAACCTCTCCCTGACTGAGTCTGTAATACCTCATGTTTCAAGCAGACCACCATAGTCCCTGTGCCCAAGGAAGCAAAGGTAACCTGCCAAAATGTTTACCGCCCCGTAGCACTCACGTCGGCAGTGATGAAGTGCTTTGAAAGGCTGGTCATGGCTCACATCAACAGCATCCTCCCTGATACCCTAGACCCACTCCAATTTGCATGCCGCCCAACAGATCCACAGATAACGCAATCTCAAACGCACTCCACACTGCCCTTTCCCACCTGGACAAAACAAATACCTATGTGAGAATGCTGTTCATTGACTACAGCTCAGCGTTCAACACCATAGTGCCCAAGGACCCTGGGACTAAACACCTCCCTCTGCAACTGGATCCTGGACTTCCTGACGGGCCGCCCCCAGGCGGTAAGGGTAGGCAACAACACGTCTGCCACGCTGATACTCAACACTGAGGCCCCTCAGGGGTGTGTACTTAGTCCCCTCCTGTACTCCCTGTTCACCCACGACTGTGTTGCAAATCACGACTCCAACACCATCATTAAGTTTGCTGACGACACAGCAGTGGTAGGCCTGATCACCGACAATGATGAGACAGCCTATAGGGAGGAGGTCAGAGAACTGGCAGTGTGGTGCCAGGACATCAACCTCTCCCTCAATGTGAGCAAGACAAAGGAGCTCATCGTGGACTACAGGAAAATGTGGGCCGAACAGGCCCCCATTAACATCAACTGGGCTGTAGTGGAGCGGGTCGAGAGTTTCAAGTTCCTTGGTGTCCACATCACCAACGATCTATCATGGTCCAAACACACCAAGACAGTCGTGAAGAGCGCACAACAAAACCTTTTCCCCCTCAGGAGACTGAAAAGATTTGGCATGGTCGGTTGCATCACCACCTGTTATGGCAACTGCTCGGCATCTGACCATAAGGCGCTACAGAGGGTAGTGCGTACGGCCCAGTACATCACTGGGGCCAAGCTTCCTGCAGTCCAGGACCTATATAATAGGCGGTGTCAGAGAAAAGCCCATAAAAAAGTCAGAGACTCCAGTCACCCAAGTCATTGACTGTTTTCTCTTCTACCGCATGGCATGGCAAATGGTACCAGAGCGCCAAGTCTAGGACCAAAAGTCTCCTTAACAGCTTCTACCCCACGCCATAAGACTGCTGAACAATTCATCAAATGGCCACCGGACTATTACATTGACCCCCCCCATCCATTTGTTTTGTACACTGCTGCTACTCGCTGTTTATCGTCTATGCATAGTCACTTCACCCCTACCTACATGCACAAATTACCTCTAACCTGTACCCCCGCACACTTACTCAGTACCGGTACCCCCTGTATATAGCCTCATTATTGTTATGTTATTGTGTTACTTTTGATTATATTTCACTTTAGTTCATTTGGTAAATATATTCTTAACTCTTCTTGAACTGCACTGTTGGTTAATGGCTTGTAAGTAAGCATTTCACAGTAAGGTCTACACTTGTTGCATATGACAAATAAAGTTTGATTTGATTTGAAATACATTTCATTTCAAATAAGTAAGTGAATTGATAGTCCATTTCAAGAATTGAAAAATCCTCTTTGATGATAAACGGTACCTTATGGTACTTTCCCCAACCCTGATCTCTTGAGTTGAAGTATTGAAGAGGTGCCAGCTTGACATAGCGATAGCATAGCCTTGACATAGCATAGCCTTGACATAGCATAGCCTATACATATAATGGAATATGTTATCTAGCCCCCATAAAAAACTGAAAGTGAAAATGTTTCAAACTCCTTGTAAAACCTAAATTGCATAATGTCAGACATACACAGTTCCATGAAAGATTTTAGCTTCTGCCAGTCACGAGAAACTGTTTTCATGTGTGTGCATGTGCTGCACAGAAGAAGGGATCGAGAGAGTGAGAAGGAGAAGAGAGAGAGATCAATTGTTGCGTAATTACTAGCCCTTCCCTCTGGAAATCCAAGAAACTGAGAGTGTTTGTATCTTTTCTGCATTACATTGGAGGGACAGACAGATTGAGCTATCTTTCATCCATTTAACAGTGGGAGCTCTTTGTCATGTCATTTGTCGCTGTGAAGTTAGTGAGCGATGAGACTCTGACAGGCAGTAATGAGCCTCTGGCCACTGCTGCATCATGACGTTCCAGAACCATGGAACATCACAGACAAAACAGTTCTGCCCAGGGACATCGTGAACCCCAAAAATCTGTGTGTGGGGGGGGGGGGGGGGGGGGGGGGGGCACAATGTATGTGAGGATGGCTGGGGGTGGTCCGGAGTGGGGCTATGCCCCCCCCCATCCGGAAGTTGGAGCATTTGGGATTTTTTAAACACCTGAAACAGCTATTACATGCAATCTAGAGCCATAATGATTATGCTTAATTCTACAGGTATGCATATCTAAGCATACCTTCTTGAGCTGTCTGTATCTTACTGGTTCTTTTTTTTAAGAAACTAAATATGCTTCTCTGCATTTCTGTTCAAATCTGGGTAAAATATTGAAATTAATGTGAGTCTTATTTAGTATATTTAGTTATTGGTTGTTTTTCTAAAGTCTACCAGCCTTGCCAGAAGGCATGCCAGCTAAGATAGTTAGACAAGCTTGCTACTTTAACTTGATTGATAGCTTTAGTTATGAGGTTGGGAGATTAGGAACCTATCTGGGCTAGCTAAAGCTTCTAACCACTAGGCTACGGGGTGGCAGGTAGCCTAGTGGTTAGAGCGTTAGGCCAGTCACTGAAAGGTTGCTGGATCAAATCCCTGAGCTGAGAAGGTAAAAATCTGTCGTTCTGCCCCTGAGCAAGGCAGTTAACCCACTGTTCCCAGGCGCCGTGGATGTCGATGATGACAGCTCCCTGCACCCCTCTGATTCAGAGGGGTTGGGTTAAATGCAGAAAACACATTTCAGGTGTGAATTAAAAGCGAGGGTCGACCGCTGCCTGAGATCAGTTTCATGAAGACAGATTAAAAGATGAGGGCGTTCAATACTAACTTCAATCAAAAGTATTGCTGGTTAACAGGGAGCCTTTCACCAGGCCGCCTGTATTGCTGGCCTTACCTGCTTTTTGGAAAGTCTGAGCCTTGGTCGAAGGGGGTGCAGTGACCTTTACAACATCAATCGTTCAGCTAAATGAAAAAACAAAGGGGGCCATGCAATAATTTGCTTTTAGGAGGACACGACGAGAGGGAAAGCTCCGTTAACAAGGGCAACTACAAGGAGCTTGCAGAGGTAATTGCACATTATGATGCTTTACTGGGATGTTGAAAACAATTCAGAATGATTTGATAGCTTCCATCGCCTCATTCATTAAAGTTATATTAAAGAGAGAGGTTGACGCGGCGCATTTATTTTGCGTGTGCTCAGGTAGGCTTTCCACTTTCCTCTGGTATTTATTTAGCAAAGATAACACATAATCACTCTGGAAATACACAAGCAAAAACTCATGACATAAATGTTGCAGCAGCCTAGGCGACACCTAAACATTAGAAATCTGACATGCCGTATCGGATGAAAACGAGACTATTTTTCAGTTTGATCAACTATTAAAAATTGCCCCACCGCTCTGGGACCTATGGTGCCACCAGTCGGCTTGCAGTTGTCCGTTATCGTCAGGTATGTGGATGATCAGGTCTTTTTTCAGGAACGTTTCTTGGGCCACTTTGTTGTGTCAAGTGGGCGAGATGCGCAGTCTGTGTTTGACTTTATGAGTTTTTGAGATGTCTGAGTTTAAGTTCATAGAGAAACTCGTTGTCCCAACCTAAGATGGTGCAGCTGTAATGGAATGTATCTGCTATTTGTATTTCCAGCTAAGTCCCCTCCTGTTCCCTGATTAAGAGGTGATGACTACTCCACTCCACTACCATTATCAACTTTCTCCTGACATGATCTGAAGCCTCGTCTCATGTGCCCGCTCATCCACTGGCACATTGAATATTTCCCCTCCAAGCACTGTGAGTACCCCTATCAATTTTCTCTCGTTACTGTATGTAGAGTCAATCACATACACATTCATATTATTACACATCAATGATTATACTCCTTGCTTGGACTAACTCATTCTTAGCTCTTTTGTCTAACTGTGTAGTGTGTTGTCTTATAGTTTTTGTCTTCCCAGTCAAATCCTGTCCTGCACTGGTCAAGCCTCTGAACACCTCAACTCATGCCTCATACCTTCATTCAGTCACTGCTGTGATCCCTTTCCAACACGGTGTAAGTAGCTGTCTCATTCCCATTCCCCATAATATTGTACTTTAAATGTCTTTATTAAATGCTTTAGGTTAAAATAATTAGTCTTTGACGATTTTTAAAATACACTTTATCATCTCTGTGCGTTCCACGGTATAGGCGCGGGTCTCACATCCTCCTAATTATTTTCAAGTCACCAGCCTCCACTGTTGTTTAGTAACAGGTCCCAGAAAAGAGAACATTATCACTCAACTGATATGCTCAGCTTTCCACCAAAATGTCTCAAAAGCCTAGCTTGATAGGAGCAATACCTCCTCCTTGTTTAGCAATATACAAGTGACAGCATTTAGGCTAGTATTGTGAGATATCAAATTCTGAACTAAATTGAGCTTCTTGATGTTAGTCTAGTGGGATCTGATAAGCAAGACACAGTAGATGCAATATGAAGATGTCCATGTGGCTCCACAGTAGGACGTAACATTCTGTAAACTCATCACCACCTAGTGTTGAGAACTGAGGAGAACAGAGGAGAGGGCCATTTTGACATAATGAAATTCCAAGAACGAGGAGCGCTCTTCCGCTGCCACATGTACAAAGATGACGCGCTGTGGTTCTTGGTACTTCAACGTCTACCTCTGTTGACAGCAGGTTGTCCAATTCCCTAAATGAAACAGTGGGGGGACGGAACCATTGATCTCAGGAGAATACAGTAGCTTACCTAAGATATCAACCCAGAGGCTGTTATGACAGGTGGGAAGATTCAATTCATACTTTGCCATTGAAAATGTACTTTAGCCACTCTTCTATAATGTAGCTATTTCATTACAAGTAAGTGTGCATAGCAACAGGAAATGGTTAACCAATCCTATTACACTACCAGAATGACTCAACATGATTTCGAAGCCATTTGTCAATGAAAACACAACCTTCATGTTTGAGGATTAAGAAGGCATTTTTAAAGCATTCGGTAACAGAGTGACGTGGTGGGTGCACCTCTGTCAAGTTCAAATATTAATGTCCCTGTCAGGGTACATTACGCTCTACTAGTCTCAGTGTGTGCATCCTCGCCAAGACTGGTGTTCCTACTGTGCTGACAGAGTTACATTAACATTCCCTCGCCCCCGGATCAAGGGCTAGGCCTCATGGTTTCTTGCAGCACATTGGTGCTTAGACGCTGCAGCTTGTTCGTTTCATCACCTTACCCTTAACACATCGTCTAGCCTAGGCCGGGTTCCTCAGGGGCCTACTGATAAAGTGCTCTCCCTCATCATTGTTACTACAAGCCTTGCTGTGTACACTTGACATCTGTGTGAGCTTTTGAAATTGTGTTGTCTTTTCCTGCAAGGATACACCGACAAACAACTGCAAAGCTACAAGTGATGCAACTATTATAAGGAGAACATCAGGCACAATTAGTACTCTGTGTTAATGTTTGTACCTATTTTAAATACACATTTAAACACAGACAGTAAGTTCTGATATAATCACAGTCTTCTGAACAACTCTGATCTCCTTCATGGTCAACAGTGGAGCCCTTGTGTGCAGCGGTTGGTGTACCATTAGGTAGAAGAGGCAATTGCCTGAGGCCTCATATTGTATCAAGGGTGAGCTGGGCATAATTTAAAAAAAAAATAACTTAGGTAAGCTGATATTTTTGTTTAACTAATTTCTTCAGTAAAAAGACAGGTGCTGCTGATAATACTGCCGTAGTCGTTGAGGCAGAGACCATGTGTCTGATGCTGTCTGGCCAAAACGAGCATGGCATGTCAGACCTCAGACTGGACTCTGCCTGGAGCCTCCAAATCACTAAGTCTGCCCCTGCTTGCGTGCAACTCTTTGAGGAAGGTTTACAGTTCCATACATTACATTTCATGCACTATTGCCCTCTCGCACACAGTTGAAAGCACTGCCTCCTACACCTCTGATCCACTAACTGGCCTCTATAACATAACACGACCTCAAGGGACCAAGACCACAGAGGAGAGTGGGTATAAAGGATACTGACACTCACTAGTTTCAATACCAGCATATCCCCACTTATATAATCAGAGGCTAAGCAACCAAGAGAATTCCTCTGTGTTAAGTAGCTGACAATTTGGCCCTGACATTTTTTGGACATCTTTTCTTTTAGACTCTGAACTGTGAGTTTTGAGGGTTGAGAAAAGCTCACTAAGTTTATATACAGGGCCTTCAAAAAGTATTCATAACCCTTGACTTATTGCACATTTTGTTGTGTTACAGCCTGAATTCAAAATGGATTAAAAAAGTATAATTCTCACCCATCTACACACAATACCCCATAATGACAAAGTGAACGCATGTTTTTAGAAATGTTTGCAAATTTATTGAAAATGAAGTACAGAAATATTTCATTTACATAGTATTCACACTCCTGTGTCACACCCTGATCTGTTTCACCTGTCTTTGTGATTGTCTCCACCCCCCTCCAGGTGTTGGCCATCTTCCCCATTATCCCCTGTGTATTTATACCTGTGTTGTCTGTTGCCAGTTCGTCTTGTTTGTCAAGTCAACCAGCGTTTTTGTTCTCAGCTCATGCTTTTCCCAGTCTCTCTCTTTCTTGTCCTCCTGGTTTTGATTCTTGCCTGTCCTGACTCTGAGCCAGCCTGCCTGCCACCACCATGCTTGAAAATATTAAGAGTGGTAGTAAGTGATGTGTTGTTGGATTTTCCCCAAACATAATGCTTTGTATTTAGGACATAAAGTTAATTTCTTTGTCACATTTTTTGCAGTTTAACTTTTTAATAGATTTTTATAAGTGCCCTTCTTTGTGAGGCATTGGAAAACCTCCCTGTTCTTTGTGGTTGAGTCTGTGTTTGAAATTCACTGCTCGACGGAGGGATCTTACAGATAATTGTATGTGTGGGGTACAGAGATGAGGTAGTCATTAAAAAAGAATGTTAAAATACTATTATTGCGTAGTGAGTCCATGTAAATTACACTTGAGTGTATATATACACACACAATAGTATGTGGACACCCCTTCAAATTAGTGTATTCGGCTAATTTAGCCACACCCGTAACTGACCGGTGTATAACATCGAGCACACAGCCATGCAATCTCCACAGACAAACATTGGCAGTAGAATGGCCTTACTGAAGAGCTCAGTGACTTTCAACGTGGCACCGTCATAGGATGCCACCTTTCCAACAAGTCAGTTCGTCAAATTTCGGTCCTACTAGAGCTTCCCTGGTCAACTGTAAGTGCTGTTATTGTGAAGTGGAAATGTCTAGGAGCAACAATGGCTAAGCCGTGAAGATGTAGGCCACACAAGCTCACAGAACGGGACCGCCGAATGCTGAAGCACGTAATGCGTAAAAATAGTCTGTCCTCGGTTGCAACACTCACTCCGAGTTCCAAACTGCCTCTGGAAGCAACGTCAGCACAATAACTGTTTGACAGGAGCTTCATGAAATGGGTTTCAATGGCCGAGCAGCAGCACACAAGGCTAAGAATCTGGATTTGGCGGATGCCAAGAGAACGCTACCTGCCCCAATGCATAGTGCCAACTGTAAAGTTTGGTGGAGGAATAATGATCTCAGGCTGTTTTTCATGGTCCGGGCCACAGCATACAATGACATTCTAGACAAATGTGCTTCCAGCTTTGTGTCAACAGTTTGAGGAAGGCCCTTTCCTGTTTCAGCATGACAATGCCCCCTACACAAAGCAAGGTCCATACAGAAATGGATTGTCGAGATAGGTTTGGAAGAACTTGACTGGCCTGCCCTGAGCCCCGACTGCAAGCTAGGGCTAGTCGCCCAACATCAATGCCCGACCTCACTAATGTTCTTGTGGCTGAATGGAAGCAAGTTCCCGCAGGAATGTTCCAACATTTACATTTACGTCATTTAGCAGACGCTCTTATCCAGAGCGACTTACAAATTGGTGCATTCACCATATGATATCCAGTGGAACACCCACATTACAATAGCACATCTATATATTTATTGGGGGGAGGGTGGGGGGAGGGTTAGAAGGTTACTTCTTTGGGTGTAGGGACTGATCAGAGCTTGAAGGTACGGAGGTGCCGTTCCCCTCACAGCTCCGTAGGCAAGCACCATGGTCTTGTAGAAGATGCGAGCTTCAACTGGAAGCCAGTGGAGTGTGCGGAGGAGCGGGGTGAAGTGAGAGAACTTGGGAAGGTTGAACACCAGATGGGCTGCGGCGTTCTGGATGAGTTGTAGGGGTTTAATGGCACAGGCAGGGAGCCCCGCCAACAGCGAGTTGCAGTAATCCAGACGGGAGATGACAAGTGCCTGGATTAGGACCTGCGCCGCTTCCTGTGTGAGGCAGGGTCGTACTCTGTGAATGTTGTAGAGCATGTACCTACAGGATCGGGTCACCGCCTTGATGTTAGCGGAGAACGACAGGGTGTTGTCCAGGGTCACGCCAAGGCTCTTAGCACTCTGGGAGGAGGACACAATAGAGTTGTCAACCATGATGGCGAGATCATGGAATGGGCAGTCCTTCCCCGGGAGGAAGAGCAGCTCCGTCGTGCCGAGGTTCAGCTTGAGGTGGTGATCCGTCATCCACACTGATATGTCTGCCAGACATTCTATTCGCCACCTGGTTATCAGAAGGGGGAAAGGAGAAGATGAATTGTGTGTCGTCTGCGTAGCAATGATAGGAGAGACCATGTGAGGATATGACAGAGCCAAGTGACTTGGTGTATAGCGAGAATAGGAGAGGGCCTAGAACTGAGCCCTGGGGGACACCAGTGGTGAGAACACGTGGTGCGGAGACGGATTCTCGCCACACCACCTGGTAGAAGCGACCTGTCAGGTAGGACGCAATCCAAGAGTGAGCCGCGCCGGAGATGCCCAACTCGGAGAGGGTGGAGAGGAGGATCTGATGGTTCACAGTATCAAAGGCAGCAGATAGGTCTAGAAGGATGAGAGCAGAGGAGAGAGAGTTAGCTTTAGCAGTGCGGAGAGCCTCCGTGACACAGAGAAGAGCAGTCTCAGTTGAATGACCAGTCTTGAAACCTGACTGATTTGGATCAAGAAGGTTATTCAGAGAGAGATGGCAAGAGAGTTGGCCAAGGACGGCACGCTCAAGAGTTTTGGAGAGAAAAGAAAGAAGGGATACTGGTCTGTAGTTGTTGACATCAGAGGGATCGAGTGTAGGTTTTTTGAGACGGGGTGCAACTCTCGCTCTCTTGAAGACAGAAGGGACGTAGCCAGCGGTCAAGGATGAGTTGATGAGTGAGGTGAGGTAAGGGAGAAGGTCTCCGGAAATGGTCTGGAGAAGAGAGGAGGGGATAGGGTCAAGCGGGCAGGTTGTTGGGCGGCCGGCCGTCACAAGTCGCAAGATTTCATCTGGAGAGAGAGGGGAGAAAGAGGTCAAAGCATAGGGTAGGGCAAAGTGAGCAGGACCAGCAGTGTCGTTTGACTTAACAAACGAGGATCGGATGTCATCAACCTTCTTTTCAAAATGGTTGACAAAGTCATCCGCAGAGAGGGAGGGGGGGAGGGGGAGGAGGATTCAGGAGGGAGAAGAAGGTGGCAAAGAGCTTCTTAGGGTTAGAGGCAGATGCTTGGAATTTAGAGTGGTAGAAAGTGGCTTTAGCAGCAGAAACAGAGGAAGAAAATGTGGAGAGGAGGGAGTGAAAAGATGCCAGGTCCGCAGGGAGGCTAGTTTTCCTCCATTTCCGCTCGGCTGCCCGGAGCCCTGTTCTGTGAGCTCGCAATGAGTCGTCAAGCCACGGAGCAGGAGAGGAGGACCGAGCCGGCCGGGAGGATAGGGGACATAGAGAGTCAAAGGATGCAGAAAGGGAGGAGAGGAGGGTTGACAAAGCAGAATCAGGAGATTGGTTGGAGAAGGTTTGAGCAGAGGGAAGAGATGATAGGATGGAAGGAGAGAGTAGCAGGAGAGAGAGAGCGAAGGTTGCGACGGTGCAATACCATCTGAGTAGGGGCAGAGTGAGTAGTGTTGGAGGAGAGCGAGAGGGAAAAGGATACAAGGTAGTGGTCAGAGACTTGGAGGGGAGTTGCAGTGAGATTAGTAGAAGAACAGCATCTAGTAAAGATGAGGTCAAGCGTATTGCCTGCCTTGTGAGTGGGGGGGACGGTGAGAGGGTGAGGTCAAAAGAGGAGAGGAGTGGAAAGAAGGAGGCAGAGAGAAATGAGTCAAAGGTAGACGTGGGGAGGTTAAAGTCACCCAGAATTGTGAGGGGTGAGCCATCCTCAGGAAAGGAACTTATCAAGGCGTCAAGCTCGTTGATGAACTCTCCAAGGGAACCTGGAGGGTGATAAATGATAATGATGTTAAGCTTGAATGGGCTAGTGACTGTGACAGCATGGAATTCAAAGGAGGAGATAGACAGATGGGTCAGGGGAGAAAGAGAGAATGTCCACTTGGGAGAGATGAGGATTCCAGTGCAGCCACCCCGCTGACCAGATGGTCTCGGGGTATGCGAGAACACGTGATCAGACGAGGAGAGAGCAGTAGGAGTAGCAGTGTTTTCTGTGGTAATCCATGTTTCTGTCAGCGCCAAGAAGTCGAGGGACTGGAGGATAGCATAGGCTGAGATGAACTCTGCCTTGTTGGCCGCAGACCGGCAGTTCCAGAGGCTGCCGGAGACCTGGAACTCCACGTGGGTTGTGCGCGCTGGGACTACCAGGTTAGAGTGGCAGCGGCCATGCGGTGTGAAGCGTTTGTGTGACCTGTGCAGAGAGGAGAGAATAGGGATAGACAGACACATAGTTGACAGGCTACAGGAGAGGCTACGCTAATGCTAAGGAGATTGGAATGAAAATTAACTAAACAACTGGGGAAGCGAGAGAGCAGGGCCTCCCTCACTAACCATTCACTGAAACACTCAAATATAACTTTTCCAACTTCCACTTTAGAAATTATAATTGATGTAAACTACAGTGGTTCAATGTTTCCAGGAATAGGCTCAAACTTAGTTTATTCAGCTAGATAACTTGGTACAGTATTCTTCTGTGAAACCCACCCAGTGCACCGTGTCCTATGACGCCGTAGCTAACTAGCATGCTAGCATCCAATAACACACGGTTAGCACCAATACACAATGTTAGCACCAATACTTGGTTACAACAAACTACCAATGGATCGTTCGTGTCCGTGTCTAGTTCCTTTCATAACGCAGAAGTAATTAAACGTTGGCTAGCTAACACAAAGTCAGTCCTGCTGGCTACACAAGTCGACTACACAACTCGAAAGTTCAGAAAGTTAAGCTTCCGTTGCAAAAATCTTATTGACTAAAAATGATACAGTACTGCTAGCTGTAGAGTTGGCTAGCTAGCGGTGGCTGCGTTTACCTTTATCTTTTATCTTTGATACAGAGACAACTATGTAGCTAGCTAACATTACACTAATCAAATCGTTCCGTTGTAATGTATTTAGTTTCTACAGTACTGCTAGTTGGTAAAGTTGGCTAGCTAGCAGTGGCTGTGGTGTTGTGGTGTTGACGCCGTTTGGAAAACGGCGCGAACGAACGAATACAGCTGGCTAGCTAACCTTGTTAGTTTCTCAAAGTTAGTTTCTGAAAGCTACACCTTTAGCTACACCTTTGTCCTTGATGCAAAGACAACTATGTAGCTAGCTAGCTAACATTACACTAATCAAATCGTTCCTTTGTAATGTAATGAAATGTAATATTTCCCGCAGACCGAGGTACAGCACGACTACTCACTCCAGCAGCCCTCCACACATCTAGTGCAGGGTTGTCCAACCCTGTTCCTGGAGAGCTACCATCCTGTAGGTTTTCACTCCAACCCTAATCTAGCACACCTGATTGTAATAATTAGCTGGTTGATAAACTGAACCAGGTTAGTTACATACAGGAAGGTTGCTCTCCAGGAACAGGGTTGGACACCCCTGATCTAGTGGAAAGCCTTCCCAGAAGAGTGGAGGCTGTTATAGCAGCAAAGGGGGGACCAACTCCATATTAATGCCCATGATTTTGGAATGAGATGTTCGACATGTAGGTGTCCACATACTTTTGTTGTTGTAGTGTATTGTGACTTGTTAAGCATATTTTTACTCCTGAACTTATGTAGACATGCCATAACAAAGAGGATGAATACTTATTGACTCAAGACATTTCAGATTTTCATTTTATATTAATTTAATAAAACATAATAAAAATGTCAAACATAATTCCACATTGACATTATGGTGTATGTAGGCCAGTGTGTGTAGCCCAATGACACAACATCTCAGTTTAATCAATTTAAATTCAGGCTGTAACACAACAAAATGTGGAAAAAGTCAAGGGGTGTGAATACTTTCTGAAGGCACTTTACTTCCTCAAAACAGACAGTAGTGAACATTATTATACCATAGGCAGGAAAATTCAATTGGTCAACCAGTGGAGGCTTGTGGGAGGAGCTATATAGGAGGACAGGCTCATTGTAATGGCTTGAGTGGAAAAATGGAATGGTATCAAACTGATCAAACATACGGGAACCATGTTTGACTCCGTTCCATTGACAACATTCCAGCGATTATAATGCACCCATTCTCCTATAGCTCCACCCACCAACCTACACTGTGGTCAACATGCTATGTAAGTAACCGGTGGTGCGCGCTAATAGCGTTTCAATCAGTGACGTCACTCGCTCTGAGACTTGAAGTAGGGTTTCCCCTTGCGTTGCACCCCTTGTGGCGCGATGGGTAACGATGCTTCGTGGGGTGTCAGTTGTTGATGTGTGCAAGGGTCCCTGGTTCGAGTCCGGGTTGGGGCGAAGAGAGGGACGGAACCTACGCAGTTACATAAAGACATTAAAAACAACAAACCCCATGTACAAAAATACACTTAAGACACATGTATCCTGTCCATTGTTTAGGGAAAGGAATGTGCCGCTACCTCGCTCTACTGTACAACCAAAGATGATGAATTGAGGCGTGAACTGCTTGCTGTCAATATTTTTGAAGAAATGTTCTACCTCTTGTGTGTATTATCATCGGTGTAAATTAAACATGCTTTTTTTTTGGGGGGGGGGGGGGTGTAACTATTTGACAATCATTTCATGCAACTGAAATAAAGTATTTCTTGATTTACCATGGCAAATCTACCTTGGCAATTTACCCTCCATGTTTTATGAATGGATAACTCGTTGGTGTAGCCCACTCTTTTTATTTCCATTTATGTAATCGATTTAATTACAACTTGTCTTGAAAAGTAGTGTCATTTCTTATCAAGATTGCGGGGGAAATATCCCTGCACTCTCCATATTTGAAATGTGTAACTAAATCAACCCAATTGTGATTGAGTAGAATCTATTATTTAATACAATTAAAATGTAGTCTAACAAGGTTATTTCAAATGGCACAAATATGATTTGGTAATTTAAGATGAAACGTTTGAATGAAGTGTAGACCTACTATTTCTATACTGGTATTTTACATTCATCAGCCTTACGGTTTCCGATCCCCTGATTTCAACTGGGACGGGAAAAGATAGCCTAGACTAGGAAAGTTGCAGCTGCCTAGTATCAACGTGAGATCAGCTAAATCGCTGGTTTATGTATGTGGGTTTTGCGTTGCAAACAAGCTTCTTTTAGCAAGCTGGTGCATGTAATCTCCCGTTTTAGTATCGTTTTAAGAAAGCCATCGCTAACACTTTCTGCCTCGTCTTTAAACGTGCGTAAGACACTCAGTCTCTCTCTCTCTCTGTTCTCGTAGTCTCACCTACACATCGCAGTGCCCTGTCGAAGATACTGGAGACTTGAATGCAACTTCTGGGGCTATGTGCCAAACACAGAGACACACACACACACACAGCTCATTCCCCAGACATTTGTCTTGTGTTTATGAAACGTGAGGCGCTTTGTACTTTTATGTTGATATTGGGTGATCACAATGTGTTCTGAGGTTTGATTGGGAGACTGACTTTAATTTCCTGTCTTCCTGTTTCCCTTCTCATCTGCATCCCCATGAGTTCCTGTGTGCGTGTTTGTGTGTGCATGTGCTTCTGAGAACGTGTATGTGAGTAAAAAACATTTTATTTCCCATAGGGCCTGAGTTCTCATACCATTATTAGACGAGTAGAATGTGGCTTTAGAGGGAGCCTTATCGGAAAGCCTTTCATGTTGCTGAACTGACAAATAAAAGTCAAACGGCCATTAATAATATTTGTTATCAATCGCTCTGACGTTGTGGAGAGGACACTGTGCAAACAGCTGTTTGGCTTTGTCTCATGTCCTCCACTGTATCTGGGAAACTAATATCTGCCAAGCCAACCAGGAAACATTCACAGTTGACATATTTACAGTGCCCGACCACACAAATGTGCCTTTACAACATGCAACAATATCAGAGATACTGTATATCCACAGAAGCCTGTGAACTCTACCAGAGCAACCCCGTCTTCCACAGAAAACTCATATTGAACTAGTCCGATATTTAATTGTTATAGATATGGCCGGTATACAAACACGCATTTGATAACGCTAGTACACACTTAAAGAGGGTTCGTCGAGTGTTCTTTGGTAAGGGTAATGGTGTTATGTGGAATCATAATGACTCAACAAACCCTTCAAGCCCTTCAATGGTTATTGTCCTCCAGCCACACCTGAGAAGCTGGGACAGTTCTGACTGGTTGTGGTGACTGTGGCTAACTCTCCCATGACTAAACTACTAGACTAAATGGTGTTGTATGAGTGACAGCCCCTCACTCCAGGTGAGAGCTGAGGGGTAATGTTTTCCCAGTGGACAGAATAAAGAAAAAGTAGAAAAGAGAGCTTTATATGGAGTTGAGAGGATTGTATGACAGGATGCCAGAGACACCAGCATGCGGAGATCAAGTCACTGAGAGATATGATGTAAGACAAAGTATTATCATACATGGAATCAGAAAAGTCTTATCATACATGGCATCAGAAAAGTCTAACTAGTGAAAATTAAATACAAACTGGAAAATATTGCACCTTTTTGACAATTCTTCCATGTGTCCGAACCCCCTGCAACCCCAATCCCCTCCTGTTGAATGTAGCGTTTTATATCACACATACAGTGGGGATAATTGAATTAAGTCACTAATAAAGACAGGGAGTTATCACTATCTCCAAAAGCAGATGATCTGATTTGCTTATATCCCTGGCCTGTGCATAAGGGCTGAACAAACCTTCACTCTAAAAGTTACTGGATTTAAATAGATTACTATTCAGTGTTGCAGATATCACTGTGTATGTGTGACATATTTCATCTGTCCTTCTGTGGTTTCTCTGCCTTTGTCATCCATTCTGATTGAGTTTGCAGATGAGGTTATATAACATTACACCATCAAAACATAGATACGATAGATACGCAGCAAAATAATTACAATCAAATCACATCAAATAATAACCAGAATTCCCTATTAGTTTTGTCTGTACCTGTCGGAATAATAGAATGACTAGCACGTCCTTTAGCTATTATTAGCAGAATCCACAAATTATTTTCCCTTCTGACCCTAGATTGGCATATCTCACCCTTTGACTGCACCAAGTGTAATTCTGTCTGACTACTGACATTACAAACACTATGACCTTCAGTATAGCATTAGAGACCTTTACAACAGTATGACTGGTAAAGCTCCCTGTAATGATGCTGTCTCTGTCGGAGGACACCAGCTTTCAGTCGCTTGATCCTGTTTGAGAATCCATTTTACATTCAGATGAAGGACATGATTAATTATTGACTCAGGAGACGACATTTCAGAGTTGTTACTTACTTCACTGTTTCTTAGTTCCTGTATGTCAACATGCTGCCCAGACAAGGTCTGAAGATAATAAAAAAAATAAGGAAGTTCAAATACGATATTGAAGCCAATTGGCTGAGAATATCAGGCATGAAATTATGTTTTTGACGGTCTGAATCGCTTACGGGAAACGTTGTGGTTCTGTTTCAACTGACCAGCAGCCACTGTGCACAAACTCAACTGCTTCACTCGTCATTCATTCAAAAAAAAATTCTTGGGTCTGAGAGGCAGTGCTCATTGGCTTTGATGTCATTTGGTAATGCATTCCCGATTTAACAAGGTTCTGGCTGACAGAGTTTGATTGAACAAAAAGGCCAAGGCTTAACTTCCTGAGAAGTGGATGAGATTATGTTGTAATTGGGACCAATTTGGATAGAGGCACAGAGAGGAAAGGCAACTTACACGCGACACTTACCTCGAGTCCCTTTCTATGCTGAAGTGAGTAGCACAGCCAATGAGGTTGACTTTTTAGGGAAAATCAAAATACTAATTATTCTGCTGCTGTTGGGAGTGGTTTGATGGTCTCCCCTTCATTACATTTTACATTTTAGTCATTTAGCAGACGCTCTTATCCAGAGCGACTTACAAATTGGTGCATTCACCTATAATATCCAGTGGAACAACCACTTTACAATAGTGCATCTAAATCTTTTAAGGGGGGGGGGGGTAGAAGGATTACCTTATCCTATCCCAGGTATTCCATGAAGAGGTGGGGTTTCAGGTGTCTCCGGAAGGTGGTGATTGACTCCGCTGTCCTGGCGTCGTGAGGGAGCTTGTTCCACCATTGGGGTGCCAGAGCAGCGAACAGTTTTGACTGGGCTGAGCGGGAACTGTGCTTCCTCAGAGGTAGGGAGGCGAGCAGGCCAGAGGTGGATGAACGGAGTGCCCTTGTTTGGGTGTAGGGCCTGATCAGAGCCTGAAGGTACGGAGGTGCCGTTCCCCTCACAGCTCCGTAGGCAAGCACCATGGTCTTGTAGCGGATGCGAGCTTCGACTGGAAGCCAGTGGAGAGAGCGGAGGAGCGGGGTGACGTGAGAGAACTTGGGAAGGTTGAACACCAGACGGGCTGCGGCGTTCTGGATGAGTTGTAGGGGTTTAATGGCACAGGCAGGGAGCCCAGCCAACAGCGAGTTGCAGTAATCCAGACGGGAGATGACAAGTGCCTGGATTAGGACCTGCGCCGCTTCCTGTGTGAGGCAGGGTCGTACTCTGCGAATGTTGTAGAGCATGAACCTACAGGATCGGGTCACCGCCTTGATGTTGGTGGAGAACGACAGGGTGTTGTCCAGGGTCACGCCAAGGCTCTTAGCACTCTGGGAGGAGGACACAAGGGAGTTGTCAACCGTGATGGCGAGATCATGGAACGGGCAGTCCTTCCCCGGGAGGAAGAGCAGCTCCGTCTTGCCGAGGTTCAGCTTGAGGTGGTGATCCGTCATCCACACTGATATGTCTGCCAGACATGCAGAGATGCGATTCGCCACCTGGTTGTCAGAAGGGGGAAAGGAGAAGATTAATTGTGTGTCATCTGCATAGCAATGATATGAGAGACCATGTGAGGATATGACAGAGCCAAGTGACTTGGTGTATAGCGAGAATAGGAG
Organism: Salmo salar; assembly: GCF_965601325.2. Lineage (NCBI taxonomy): Eukaryota > Metazoa > Chordata > Actinopteri > Salmoniformes > Salmonidae > Salmo > Salmo salar. Next base: position 15,846,111 of record NC_138316.1, on the reverse strand, counting down.
TGGGCCAAGAACAGAGCCCTGGGGGACACCAGTGGTGAGAGCACGTGGTGCGGAGACAGATTCTCGCCACGCCACCTGGTAGGAGCGACCTGTCAGGTAGGACGCAATCCAAGCGTGCGCGGTGCCAGAGATGCCCAGCTCGGAGAGGGTGGAGAGGAGGATCTGATGGTTCACGGTATCAAAGGCAGCAGATAGGTCTAGAAGGATGAGAGCAGAGGAGAGAGAGTTAGCTTTAGCAGTGCGGAGAGCCTCCGTGACACAGAGAAGAGCAGTCTCAGTTGAATGCCCAGTCTTGAAACCTGACTGATTAGGATCAAGAAGGTCATTCTGAGAGAGATAGCAAGAGAGCTGGCCAAGCACGGCGCGTTCAAGAGTTTTGGAGAGAAAGGAAAGAAGGGATACTGGCCTGTAGTTGTTGACATCGGAGGGGTCGAGTGTAGGTTTTTTCAGAAGGGGTGCAACTCTCGCTCTCTTGAAGACGGAAGGGACGTAGCCAGCGGTCAAGGATGCGTTGATGAGCGAGGTGAGGTAGGGGAGAAGGTCTCCGGAAATGGTCTGGAGAAGAGAGGAGGGGATAGGGTCAAGTGGGCAGGTTGTTGGGCGGCCGGCCGTCACAAGACGCGAGATTTCATCTGGAGAGAGAGGGGAGAAAGAGGTCAAAGCACAGGGTAGGGCAGTGTGAGCAGGACCAGCAGTGTCGTTTGACTTAGCAAACGAGGATCGGATGTCGTCAACCTTCTTTTCAAAATGGTTGACGAAGTCATCCGCAGAGAGGGAGGAGGGGGGGGGGAGGGGGAGGAGGATTCAGGAGGGAGGAGAAGGTAGCAAAGAGCTTCCTAGGGTTAGAGGCAGATGCTTGGAGTTTAGAGTGGTAGAAAGTGGCTTTAGCAGCAGAGACAGAAGAGGAAAATGTAGAGAGGAGGGAGTGAAAGGATGCCAGGTCCGCAGGGAGGCGAGTTTTCCTCCATTTCCGCTCGGCTGCCCGGAGCCCTGTTCTGTGAGCTCGCAGTGAGTCGTCGAGCCACGGAGCAGGAGGGGAGGACCGAGCCGGCCTGGAGGATAGGGGACAGAGGAGATCAAAGGATGCAGAGAGGGAGGAGAGGAGGGTTGAGGAGGCAGAATCAGGAGATAGGTTGGAGAAGGTTTGAGCAGAGGGAAGAGATGATAGGATGGAAGAGGAGAGAGTAGCGGGAGAGAGAGAGCGAAGGTTGGGACGGCGCAATACCATCCGAGTAGGGGGAGAGTGAGAAGTGTTGGATGAGAGCGAGAGGGAAAAGGATACAAGGTAGTGGTCGGAGACTTGGAGGGGAGTTGCAATGAGATTAGTGGAAGAACAGCATCTAGTAAGGATGAGGTCAAGCGTATTGCCTGCCTTGTGAGTAGGGGGGGAAGGTGAGAGGGTGAGGTCGAAAGAGGAGAGGAGTGGAAAGAAGGAGGCAGAGAGGAATGAGTCGAAGGTAGACGTGGGGAGGTTAAAGTCACCCAGAACTGTGAGAGGTGAGCCATCCTCAGGAAAGGAACTTATCAAGGCGTCAAGCTCATTGATGAACTCTCCAAGGGAACCTGGAGGGCGATAAATGATAAGGATGTTAAGCTTGAAAGGGCTGGTAACTGTGACAGCATGGAATTCAAATGAGGAGATAGACAGATGGGTCAGGGGAGAAAGAGAGAATGTCCACTTGGGAGAGATGAGGATTCCAGTGCCACCACCCCGCTGGCTCGATGCTCTAGGGGTATGCGAGAACACGTAGTCAGACGAGGAGAGAGCAGTAGGAGTAGCAGTGTTATCTGTGGTGATCCATGTTTCCGTCAGCGCCAGGAAGTCTAGGGACTGGAGGGTAGCATAGGCTGAGATGAACTCAGCCTTGTTGGCCGCAGACCGGCAGTTCCAGAGGCTGCCGGAGACCTGGAACTCCACGTGGTATGTTTTAGTGATTCAAATGAATAATTCACCTAATTCACATTTTTTAAATGTTCCATCTTACCTCTTCCAAAACATTTTCAATAAATTGATGCAATTTACAGAAACTTTCGGAATTGGATACAGCCGATGATTCAAATTACTACCCTAGAGCATCCCAAATCTCCGGGTGGTCTGTTTTTACCCAATTGTAAATTATATATTTTTCATATTGAGTTCCCCATGGAAAGCTTTCAAAAGTTGCATAGTCATTTTATGTAAACATGTTTCTCTGGCTAAAAGCTCTGATGTGTGAGAATCGAGTGATGATGATGATAATCATTTGGACAAACAGACAGGGATGCAGACAGGCAGGCCTGGTTTGGAACTATAAGAACTGGGGGCGTAGGTCCCAGATGGCACAGGAAGCCTGGCTGTCTCAGTGGCTCTTCCAAGACACCCCCTCCACTCAGGAATGAAACTCTCATTATTGCCCAGGCCAGGCTCTACACAGCTGCCCCATTACAACCAGGGTGTGCCGGACAGAGACACTCTGTGTGTGTGTGTGTGTGTGTGTGTGTGTGTGTGTGTGTGTGTGTGTGTGTGTGTGTGTGTGTGTGTGTGGTGTGTGTGTGTGTGTGTGTGTGTGTGTGTGTGTGTGTGTGTGTGTGTGTGTGTGTGGCTCTCTGTCTTTCTTTCTTTCAGTCATTAGCATCGCGACAGACTGTGGAGTAAGGAGCTGCTGTGACACACACTGTACCCAACACCGTCACTCACACTCCATTACAGAGGAAACTCATTCTGTTGCATGGCCTTTTAAGAGTCCTCTGTCTCTGAGGCTGAACGTCATGGACCAGCAGCTAATTCTAACAATATGTTCTATTCAGTATTCCAGAGACACTCAACACTGTCTGTCTGTCTGTCTGTCTGTCTGTCTGTCTGTCTGTCTGTCTGTCTGTCTGTCTGTCTGTCTGTCTGTCTGTCTGTCTGTCTGTCTGTCTGTCTGTCTGTCTGTCTGTCTGTCTGTCTGTCTGTCTGTCTGTCTGTCTGTCTGTCTGTCTGTCTGTCTGTCTGTGTGTTAGCACATGCATGTGCGCTTGCATATGTCTTGTATGTTGTAAATATACTATAAGTACTAGTCTATATCTGCGGAGCCTGTGCCTGTCTCTGAGCAGGAGTGACTGTGTTCTGTCTCTGTGGGTGGTTGGTGGGTTATAGGCACTGGGCCAGGCTTCTTTTCTTCACAGCTCCCTCAGTGGCTAAGTGCCTTTCCACGTTCTGACATGATGGGACATTACGATGGTCTAAATGAGAGGGGACAGGTATTAAATGTCTGTCACACCTGTTTTAGGTAGCAGCCTGCAATGGCCTTCTCTCTTGTCCTCACCCAGCCTTATTTACAGGAGAGGCAGCTGGACCATGGGTAGAAGGGGTAGAGGGGGAGCTTTCTCTCTCTCTGTCTCTCTCACTCTCTCTCTCTCTGTCTCTCTCTCTGTCTCTCTCTCTGTCTCTCTCACTGTCTCTCTCACTGTCTCTCTCACTCTCTCTCTCGCTCTCTCATGTTGTTTCATACTCATTTTCTGTCATATATTATATATTGCTCTCTCCTTTGCTTGATATAGAACATTCAATTTCTTGCTCACGACAGTTTTCTTGATCATCTCTCTCCCTCTCTCCTCTCTCTGACGCACATGCGCACACACACACACAGGGTCATCACCCAGGGAACAGTGGGGACATTGAGGGTGGGCATTGTGTTGGGTATTATGTTGGCTAAACACCCCAGAGCATGTCACACAGTTCCCCTGACATGAATCCATGTGAAAACATGTTGATATTAAGATGGCTGGAGCCTGGTCTGGTCTATAACGGCATGGGTGACATGTGGACCTCAGTAGGGCAGATAGGGCTCTTGGATGTGAGAAATATGCTCTTGATTCAACCATGATGAATAATTCTAATGGATTGCATAAACAGTATAGTGCACAGTGACTAAACACTTTGGTCACACAACCATCAGTGTCAGGCTACTCTCTGAAACCGAGGAGGGTTCTTCAGACAGACAACTGTCCCAACAAATCGCGAGGTTTGCTAAGGCAGGGCTTAAAATGTGGGCGGGAGTTGTTCTCATGTTTAGCTGGGGTAACAAGCAGATACGGCAGTGACGTCACCGGTGTGGCGCATCCCATTTCCAACTTGTCCTCCATGTCCCAACTCACGCCGGAACTTCTACAGACGCGTATGCAGGAAGATTGGTACATTGTGGGATGCAACCGTCTGTCTAGAGAGACTATTGTCATGCCATCTGAAGGTCTGCTGAGATTTGTCTGACTTCACTCCCACACAACAATTTCTCTGTTACTTAATCAAAGAAGAAAGTGACTCAGTGGAGTCTCATACAGTGAAAGCTGTAAAACTACCAGTACATATATTCACCAAAGGTTGCGACAGATATTCACAGTGACACTTATCTCTCCTCTTAGCCCAGTGTACAGGTGGAGTGGTGTGAAGAGGATCCCCACAAGCGCTGTGTGTGTGTCTCAGTCGGAGCCTAGTAAAACAGGTGTTCTCTGGACAACAGGAGGACTCCAGAGTGTCTTATCACAACAGAGTTTTTCTCCTCTTAGCCTGTTTCCATTCATTGTTTCACTGCGCATAGCTTAATTAGCAGTTGTTACAATAACACATGCACTGCACAGTGTGCATTAGCATAGCTATGGTAATTCTATGACGTGAATGTGAGGACGGCTATTGTGATGATTTTAGCCCTTTGCTGTCCTACTCCTCACTCAGTTCTACCTGTTTGCTAGGTGCAATTCCACGACAGGTTGGACCAAAGATATTTATGATGTTTTGGATCTTCCTGAAATAAAACCATATGAAGGCCCGTTGGGGGAAGGATGTTTTGAATACCTTTTTGAAGTCTAAATCCAAAATTATTCATGAGAAAAAATGTATTAAAATTGGGAATCTTTAGATGCTACAAAGTCAGTCTTGGTGTCATTTGAAATATGAGTAGTGTTTAGATTAAGAATAGCTAAATGTCTTTACATTCATTTATCCAAAACATTATAAATATCTCTGTTATGTAAATTAAAATTCAACATACATTATATGTACAAAAGTATGTGGACACCCTTTCGAATGAATGGATTCGGATATTTCAGCCACACACGTTACTGACAGGTGTATTAAATCGAGCACACAGTCATACAATCTCCGTAGACAAACTTTGGCATTAGAATGGCCTAACTGAAAAGCTCAGTGACTTTCAACGTGGCACTGTCATAGGATGCCACCTTTCCAACAGCTTGAGCTGCCCCTGTCAACTGTAAGTGCTGTTATTGTGAAGTGTAAATGTCTAGGAGCAACAACGGCTCAGCCGCGAAGTGATAGGCCACATAAGCTCACAGAATGGGACCACCGAGTGCTGAATCGTATAGTGCGTTAAAATCGTCTGTCCTCAGTTGCAACACTCACTACCGAGTTCCAAACTGCCTCTGGAAGCAACTTCAGCACAATAACTGTTTGTCGGGAGCTTCATGAAATGGGTTTCCATGGCCAAGTAGCCACACACAAGCCTAAGATCACCATGGACTCTGGAGCAATGGAAACGCGTTCTCTGGAGTACTGAATCACGCTTCTCCATCAAGCAGTCCGACAGATGAATCTAGGTTTGGCAGATGCCAGGAGAACGCTACCTGCCCCAATGCACAGTGTCAACTGTAAAGTTTGGTGAAGGAGGAATAATGGTCTGGGACTGTTTTTCATGGTTCGGGCTAGGCCCCTTAGTTCTAGTGAAGGGAAATCTTAACGCTAAAGCATACAATGTTATTCTAGACAATTCTGTGCCTCCAACTTTGTGGCAGCAGTTTTGGGGAAGGCCCTTTCCTGTTTCAGCATGACAATGCTCCGGTGCACAAAGTGAGATTCATACAGAAATGGTTTGTCGAGATCGGGTTGGAAGAACTTGACTGGCCTGCACAGAGCCCTGACCTCAACCCCATCGAACACCGACTGCGAGCCAGGCTTAATCGCCCAACATCAGTGCCGACCTCACTAATGCTCTTGTGGCTGAATGGATGCAAGTCCCCGCAGCAATGTTCCAACATCTAGTGGAAAGCCTTCCCAGAAGAGTGGAGGCTGTTATAACAGCAAAGGGGGGACCAACTCAACATTAATGCCCATGATTTTGGAAAGAAATGTAGTGTATATTCATCCAAAGACCCATCTATTCTGAACTATAGATTCATAGAGTTATATTTGGATGGTGTATGAGGGCGGCAGCAGGTCTCCACAGTGGAGTCTGTCTGGCAACACAACCACATGCCACCCTCCGGGTGGCCAGGTGCAGTACTCTAGCTCTGGCCCCTTCCCCTGATAAACACTACTCATCAAAGAAACATTCCTGCCAGGTATGTACTCTCTGAAGCACCACTTTTACATTTACATTTACATTTAAGTCATTTAGCAGACGCTCTTATCCAGAGCGACTTACAAATTGGTGCATTCACCTTATGATATCCAGTGGAACAACCACTTTACAATAGTGCATCTAAATCTTTTAAGGGGGGAGGGTTAGAAGGATTACTTTATCCTATCCTAGGTATTCCTTAAAGAGGTGGGGTTTCAGGTGTCTCCGGAAGGTGGTGATTGACTCCGCTGTCCTGGCGTCGTGAGGGAGCTTGTTCCACCATTGGGGTGCCAGAGCAGGGAACAGTTTTGACTGGGCTGAGCGGGAACTGTGCTTCCTCAGAGGTAGGGGGGCCAGCAGGCCAGAGGTGGATGAACGCAGTGCCCTTGTTTGGGTGTAGGGCCTGATCAGAGCCTGAAGGTATGGAGGTGCCGTTCCCTTCACAGCTCCGTAGGCAATCACCATGGTCTTGTAGCGGATGCGAGCTTCAACTGGAAGCCAGTGGAGAAAGCGGAGGAGCGGGGTGACGTGAGAGAACTTGGGAAGGTTGAACACCAGACGGGCTGCGGCGTTCTGGATGAGTTGTAGGGGTTTAATGGCACAGGCAGGGAGCCCAGCCAACAGCGAGTTGCAGTAATCCAGACGGGAGATGACAAGTGCCTGGATTAGGACCTGCGCCGCTTCCTGTGTGAGGCAGGGTCGTACTCTGCGAATGTTGTAGAGCATGAACCTACAGGATCGGGTCACCGCCTTGATGTTAGTGGAGAACGACAGGGTGTTGTCCAGGATCACGCCAAGGTTCTTAGCACTCTGGGAGGAGGACACAAGGGAGTTGTCAACCGTGATGGCGAGATCATGGAACGGGCAGTCCTTCCCCGGGAGGAAGAGCAGCTCCGTCTTGCCGAGGTTCAGCTTGAGGTGGTGATCCGTCATCCACACTGATATGTCTGACAGACATGCAGAGATGCGATTCGCCGCCTGGTTATCAGAAGGGGGAAAGGAGAAGATTAATTGTGTGTCGTCTGCATAGCAATGATAGGAGAGACCATGTGAGGATATGACAGAGCCAAGTGACTTGGTGTATAGCGAGAATAGGAGAGGGCCTAGAACAGAGCCCTGGGGGACACCAGTGGTGAGAGCGCATGGTGAGGAGACAGATTCTCGCCACGCCACCTGGTAGAAGCGACCTGTCAGGTAGGATGCAATCCAAGCGTGGGCCGCGCCGGAGATGCCCAACTCGGAGAGGGTGGAGAGGAGGATCTGATGGTTCACAGTATCAAAGGCAGCAGATAGGTCTAGAAGGATGAGAGCAGAGGAGAGAGAGTTAGCTTTAGCAGTGCGGAGAGCCTCCGTGACACAGAGAAGAGCAGTCTCAGTTGAATGCCCAGTCTTGAAACCTGACTGATTAGGATCAAGAAGGTCATTCTGAGAGAGATAGCAGGAGAGCTGGCCAAGGACGGCACGTTCAAGAGTTTTGGAGAGAAAAGAAAGAAGGGATACTGGTCTGTAGTTGTTGACATCGGAGGGATCGAGTGTAGGTTTTTTCAGAAGGGGTGCAACTCTCGCTCTCTTGAAGACGGAAGGGACGTAGCCAGCGGTCAAGGATGAGTTGATGAGCGAGGTGAGGTAGGGGAGAAGGTCTCCGGAAATGGTCTGGAGAAGAGAGGAGGGGATAGGGTCAAGTGGGCAGGTTGTTGGGCGGCCGGCCGTCACAAGACGCGAGATTTCACCACTTGTCTTGCCGTGTAAGTACTAGTCAAGCAGCCGGAGTCTGAGAGCAGCAGATGAAGATTTTTGTCATTAGTTACTGAGGGGACACTCATTGGATCAGCTTGACACACTGCCTCTCATTGGATCAGCTTGACACACTGCCTCTCATTGGATCAGCTTGACACACTGCCTCTCATTGGATTAGCTTGACACACTGCCTCTCATTGGATCAGCTTGACACACTGCCGCTCATTGGATCAGCTTGACACACTGCCTCTCATTGGATCAGCTTGACACACTGCCGCTCATTGGATCAGCTTGACACACTGCCTCTCATTGGATCAGCTTGACACACTGCCGCTCATTGGATCAGCTTGACACACTGCCTCTCATTGGATCAGCTTGACACACTGCCGCTCATTGATATAAACTGTGATCGGAGGATTATGACCTTTTGTTAGTGTTCGCATAACTTCCTCATCTTGGTCCCATGAGCTGACAGCTTGACAGACCCAAGAGGGATAGGGACACATGTTACTTGGAACTCACCACTTGTGAAATAATAGACCACTTCCTCTTTGACTAAACCACTTCCTATACTTGTGTTGCTGATACATGTCACTTGGGGACAGAGTTCATGCTGACCCCCAGCAACAGCTCTGCCACACGCCTTTGTAATGGAATCCAGTGGTGAATCCTGACGTCCCTGACAGCTGACCACAAGACCCATGACGCACAAGCCCCCGCAAAGACAACTTCAACAACCAACCCAGACTGAATAACATGACACGCATTAGGTGGACATACTGTATATGGTTGTATATTTTAGCCGCATCAATGAGACAACCGCAGCACTATGATAAAGGCACTTGACCGCAATATCTGGTCGGTGAGACAGTACTGTCTTGAACGCTTTCATAACACAACTCACCATCTTTCACATTATTTTAGTTGAGCAGCACATGGAATCTGGGATTAGATAGGCCTAATGATGATATATGCCCATATGTTAGCATCAGTCACATAGTTTCCCAACAACTCAGGGCTATAAACCTTACTGATGGAAATACAGTCCGTAGATGAGCTATATATGGGAAATCCAGGTTGTTCGGAATCAAGCTATGTGACTGATGTAACAACAGCTTTTTATGTACACGTCAGCCTTTCTGGAGTTAATATATCAGCCCTTCTGCTTGATGCACTGCCACACACTGGGAGGATTTCCAATGCGTCAATGTCAGGGAGTTAAATGTGTGACCCTCTCGGATCCCATCAACAGGCTAATGAGAGGGACCGGCGGACAGCACTAGCTAGGGAGGAGACATGGTTTATTCATCTAGGTATTGCTAGATAGGGCCCTATCCTGATCCCCAGAAGCCTGTCCTCCTCCTCCTCCCCCACAGGACTCAGGAGGACACTCCCACATGAAGGTCAGGGGACAGTCTTGCATCTGGTAGCTGTAGACGGTGTCGAAAAGACCAATCTGCTCCTCTGTGAAAGTGTTTCTCCAGTCACCAATTTTACCTGTAAACAGAACAAAGCCTTCATTGTTATGGCCAATCTCTCTCAACAGCACTGTAATTTTTTAAATTTTTATTAGGATCCCCATTAGCTAAGGCCATAGCGCTAGCTAATCTTCCTGGGGTCCAACACCAATTAACAAGATATTACAAACAACCACAATCAAGACTTCACAAACATTCAACAAGTTGACAATACAGATAATTAAAATACCTGACAGTAAACACATTTAACATTCAGTTTATACTTTCTATTTGCTGTCCAGTCATATGGTCTATCGCATTAGATGTTCTTTTATTTTTTTTCTTGAAGGTGGATTTACTTTTGCCTGAGAAATATGGATTGGTAAAAAATTTCATTCAGCTATAGTTCTATATAAAACTGTAGATTTAAGGCGATTTGTCCTTGGCTTGAGTTGTTTTAGCTGCCCTGAATTTGTCTGTCTGGTTTGGTGGTTATGCGTGTTGCTAGTATGTACTAATTGGACTGAAAAATACTGTGGTTTTTTTAAAAATATAACATTCCTAAAGAAAATAAGAAGACTAGATAGTAATTTGTTTTTAACGTGAAGCCATGAGAGATTCTGATGCATTTTAATAATATTCATTCGGTTAGAGCAATGAAGAGGTAATCTACCAGCCCTGTTTTGAGCCATTTGGAGCTTTTTTATATCTTTCTTTGCTGCAGATTGACCATATAACTGGACAGTACTCTAAGTGTGATAGGACCAGGGATTGACCATATAACTGGACAGTACTCTAAGTGTGATAGGACCAGGGATTGACCATATAACTGGACAGTACTCTAAGTGTGATAGGACCAGGGATTGACCATATAACTGGACAGTACTCTAAGTGTGATAGGACCAGGGATTGACCATATAACTGGACAGTACTCTAAGTGTGATAGGACCAGGGATTGACCATATAACTGGACAGTACTCTAAGTGTGATAGGACCAGGGATTGAATCACCTGATTCAGAGTGCTAGATGTTACATAGTCTGAACATTTTCTTGTAACAGCAATTCCCTAACCCATCTTAATAACAATGTTATCTATGTGTTCTGACCATGATAAAGCTGCGTCCAATATGACACCTAGCAGTTTTTTTTCACTTGCTCTACATGTGTTCTATTCATCAACACATTCAATTGGGGGTCATCAGCAAGCATATATCTAGAACCAAATACAATACATTTAGTTTTAGAAATGTTCAACACCAACTTGTTCATATCAACCCACTCAGACACCATTCTTAATTCACTGCTCAGTACATCTGTTAGCTCATTACATTCTGATGCTGCACTATACATTGTAGAGTCATTAGCATACATGACCACTCTTGCTTTGTTCATTACTGAAGGTAAATCATTAGTAAAGATAGAGTAGAGTAGTGGGCCTAGGCAGCTTCCTTGAGGAACACCACAATGTATATCTTTACTATTTGAAAAGCTACCATTAAAGAACACTTTTTGACTTCTCCTGGATAGATAGCTTTCCATCCAGGATAGAGCTGCATCCTAAAACCATAACATTTTAGTTTTCCTATTAACAGTTCATGATCAATTACATCAAAAGCAACACTGAAATCCAGCAACATTGCACCAACTAACTTCCTATCATCCATACTCTTTAACCAATCATCTGTCATTTGTGCTAAGGCCGTAATCGTAGAATGCCCTTCTTTGTATGCATGCTGGAAACCTGTTCAGACCATTAAATGAGAAATAATCCTTGATTTAAACAGATACAATTTTTTCCAGTAATTGACTTAACACAGGCAGCAAGCTTATATGATGACTATTAGGAGCAGTGAATGCAGATTTTTTATCCTTAGGTAGTGGAATAACCTTTAACTCTTTCCAGACTTCTGGGCACACCCCATACATAAAGCACTTATTAAAAGTATGAGACATTGGTGTAGATATTTGATTAGCTGTAACTCTAAGCAATTTGGCATCTAGATTATCTGTACCAGGCGACTTGTTATCTGAAAGAGACAACAGCATCCTTTCTACCTCTTCCCTTTCTACTTGAAATTTGAACCTGCATTGCCTCTCCTTCATGATACAATCTTTTACAAGGGTATATGACATGGAGCAATCAGTTGGAATCATAGCATTCCTCAACTTGTCCACTTTGCCTGTAAAATATTAATTCAAGTAGTTTGCGATGTCATGTGGTTTTGTAATAAATATACCCTCTGATTCAATAAAAGAGGCAGACGTTTGAATTCCTACCCATAATAGTGTTCAACGTTCTCCACAGCTTTTTCCCATCACCCTTTACTTCATCAATTTTGTGCTGATAGAATCCCTTCTTGTTTCCTTTGTTTAGCTTGGTCACAAGATTTCTTAATTTACAATAACTTTGCTTATCAAACAAGGTACCAGATTTATCATCATAATGTTGCTCATTAAATTTCTCAGCTCATCATCAATCCATGGGGCACCATTTGACCTCGCAGTGCATTTTCTTAAACCTCACTAGGGTAGGGGGCCCTATTTTTACCTCCGGATGAAAAGCGTGCCCAAAGTAAACTGCCTGCTACTCAGGCCCAGAAGCTAGGATATGCATATAATTGATAGATTTGGATAGAAAACATTTGGATGCAAGTTTACAAAACTGTTAAAATAATGTCTGTGAGTATAACAGAACTGATATGGCAGGCGAAAACCTGAGAAAGATCCATCCAGGAAGTGGGACTTTTTTCTTTTTGTAGTTTTCTATTGAATGCCATTACAGTATCCATTGCACTTCCTATGGCTTCCACTAGATGTCAACAGTCTTTAGAAATTGTTTCAGGCTTGTATTCTGAAAAATGAGGGAGTAAGACCACTTTGAATGAGTGGACCATTCAGTGTCCCAGAGGTTTTTCATCCGCACGACGAGAGCACGCCTTTCTTGTTTTCCTTTTATATTGACAAAGCTATTGTCCGGTTGAAATGTTATTGATTATTATGACTAAAAAGAACCTGAGGATTGATTATAAACATCGTTTGACATGTTTCTACGAACTTTACTGATACTTTTCGGATATTTCGTCTGTCTGTTGTGACTGCCTTTGAGCCTGTGGATTACTGAACAAAACGTGCGAATATATATGGATATAAAGAGGGACTTTATCGAACAAAACAAACATTTATTGAGTAAATGGGAGTCTTGTGAGTGCAACCATATGAAGATCATCAAAGGTAAGTGATTAATTTTATCACTATTTCTGACTTGTGTAACTCCTCTACTTGGCTGGTAACTGTTTGTAGTGATTTGTCTGCTGGGCGCTGTTCTCAGATAATCGTATGGTATGCTTTTGCCATAAAGCCTTTTTGAAATCTGACACCGTGGTTGGATTAACAAGACGTTAATCTTTAAACCGATGTATAACACTTGTATGTTTTATGAATTTTTATCATGAGTATTTCTGTTTTTGAATTTGGCGCTCTGCAATTTCACTGGATGTTGGCCAGGTGGGATGATAGCGTCCCACACCCCCTAGAGAGGTTGGGACGTGCTTATCAGCTATACTCATAAATAATTTCATAAACAAACTTAGCGACATTTCAGGATCATCCTTCCTACATACTTCTAACCATACTGTGAGTGCAGGGGAGGTCTATGGTACTGTTCTATCCTTCTGACACTGACTGACACACAACTCTAGTCAGGATTGTACTCCTGTTGAGCAAGGGAGCCTCACCTTTCCTCATGAATTTGCCTTTGCTGTGGTCCATAATCTCCTTTGGGATCAGAGTGTAGTTCACCATGGCGTTATCTCTCATGCTGCTGAAGCTGCAGTGTCTCAGGGAGTTGGTTAACTCCTCGCCCACCAGGGGGCACTGCAGGAAAGAGCTGATCCTCTCCATCGAGCCTTGCAGGTCCTGAGGAAAGTCAATACTCTTATTATAGATATGGACAAAGAGGGTGGTTTTCACAAAAGGCTGAATTGATCCTCTATGTCTAGTCTATCAACAACATTTGTGGCATACTAAGAGATGCTCATTAGGTTGGAAACAGTTGGTTGGTGCAACTCCAAGATGGCGTAGCAGTGCAGACGTTGTTTGTCTTTCTCCCATGTAAATTTTGTATTTTTCGTCTTTTTTGTATATATTTCAAAATATTTTCAATATCTTTTTCCATTTTTAAAAATTAAATATATCTTCCGGCAATATCTTCTTCTCTCCATATCCCCGGATTTCTACCGCAAGCTCTGGACATTTACACCTGGATCTTGCAGCTAGCTAGCTGCTATCCGAGTGATTATTGGCTAACGTCGGTCCCGGCGCTAACATCAATTATTCCGGAGCTAGCCAGCTGAAGAGTTCCATCAGCCACTCCTGGGCTACAATCACCTATCCGGACCTGTTTTACTGCCGATGCGGAGCCCCATCGGGCCTTCACGACTGGACTACCGACGTTATCTGCCCGAGGGAGTTATCCAACTGGACGCCTGAACACCTGAACGCCCATCTGCGGCCAGCTAATCGTTAGCTGTCTTATCGGCTGCTATCTGAATAGGTCTATCGGCCAATTTTCTTGGGCCACTATAACTATTTTGCCAATTGGATTGGTCCCCTCTACCACACGGAACCCCACTAATCTACCGACGGAAACGCACTAGGTGGCTAATAACAGACCATCTTCTGCCAACTTGCTACCCATGGCCCGGCTAGCTGTCTGAATCGCCGTGACCGCAACCGACCTCACTACTCACTGGACCCTTTTGATCACTTGGGTTAGCATGCCTCTCCTTAATGTCAATATGCCTTGTCCATTGCTGCTCTGGTTAGTGTTAATTGGCTTATTTCACTGTAGAGCCTCTAGCCCTGCTCAGTATACCTTATCCAACCTCTCAGTTCCACCACCCATACATGCGATGACATCACCTGGTTTCAATGATGTTTCTAGAGACAATATCTCTCTTATCATCACTCAATGCCTAGGTTTACCTCCGCTGTATTCACATCCTACCATACCTTTGTCTGTACATTATACCTTGAAGCTATTTTATCGCCCCCAGAACCCTGCTCCTTTTACTCTCTGTTCCGGAAGTCCTAGACGACCAATTCTCATAGCTTTTAGCCGTAACCTTATCCTACTCCTCCTCTGTTCCTCTGGTGATGTAGAGGTGAATCCAGGCCCTGAAGTGCCTAGCTCCACTCCTATTCCCCAGGCGCTCTCTTTTGATGACTTCTGTAACCGTAATAGCCTTGGTTTCATGCATGTTAACATTAGAAGCCTCCTCCCTAAGTTTGTTTTATTCACTGCTTTAGCACACTCTACCATGTCCTAGCCGTGTCTGAATCCTGGCTTAGGAAGACCACCAAAAACTCTGAAATCTCCATCCCTAACTACAACATTTTCAGACAAGATAGAACAGCCAAAGGGGGCGGTGTTGCAATCTACTGCAGAGATAGCCTGCAGTTGTGTCCTACTATCCAGGTCTGTACCCAAACAATTTGAACTTCTACTTTTAAAAATCCACCTCTCTAAAAACAAGTCTCTCACCGTTGCCGCCTGCTATAGACCACCCTCTGCCCCCAGCTGTGCTCTGGACACCGTATGTGAACTGATTGCCCCCCATCTACCTTCAGAGCTCGTGCTGCTAGGTGACCTAAACTGGGACATGCTTAACACCCCAGCCATCCTACAACCTAAGCTTGATGCCCTCAATCTCACACAAATTATCAATGCACCTTCCAGGTACCACCCCAAAGCCGTAAACACGGGCACCCTCATAGATATTATCCTAACCAACTTGCCCTCTAAATACACCTCTGCGGTTTTCAACCAAGATCTCAGTGATCACTGCCTCATTGCCTGCATCCGTAACGGGTCAGCGGTCAAACGACCTCCACTCATCACTGTCAAACGCTCCCTGAAACACTTCAGCGAGCAAGCCTTTCTAATCGACTTGACCCAGGTATCCTGGAAGGATATTGACCTCATCCCTTCAGTAGAGGAAAATAAGCATGCCCCATTCAAGAAATTTAGAACCAGGAACAGATATAGCCCTTGGTTCTCTCCAGACCTGACTTCCCTTAACCAACACAAAAACATCCTGTGGCGTTCTGCATTAGCATCGAACAGCCCCCGTGATATGCAACTTTTCAGGGAAGTTAGAAACCAATATACACAGGCAGTTAGAAAAGCCAAGGCTAGCTTTTTCAAGCAGAAATTTGCTTCCTGCAACACAAACTCAAAAAAGTTCTGGGACACTGTAAAGTCCTTGGAGGATAAGAGCACCTCCTCCCAGCTGCCCACTGCACTGAGGATAGGAAACTCTGTCACCACCGATAAATACACTATAATTGAGAATTTCAATAAGCATTTTTCTACGGCTGGCCATGCTTTCCACCTGGTTACCCCTACCCCGGTCAACAGCTCCGCACCCCCCGCAGCTACTTGCCCAAACCTCCGCAGCTTCGCCTTCACCCAAATCCAGATAGCAGATGTTCTGAAAGAGCTGCAAAACCTGGACCTGTACAAATCAGCTAGGCTAGACAATCTGGACCCTCTCTTTCTAAAATGATGCTCCGCCATTGTTGCAACCCCTATTACCAGTCTGTTCAACCTGTCTTTCGTATCGTCCGAGATCCCTAAAGATTGGAAAGCTGCCGCGGTCATCCCCCTCTTCAAAGGGGGGGACACTCTTGACCCAAACTGCTACAGACCTATATCTATCCTACCCTGCCTCTCTAAAGTCTTCGAAAGCCAAGTCAACAAACAGATTACCGACCATTTCGAATCCCACCGTACCTTCTCCGCTATGCAATCTGGTTTCAGAGCTGGTCATGGGTGCATCTCAGCCACGCTCAAGGTCCTAAACGATATCTTAACCGCCATCGATAAGTAACAATACTGTGCAGCCGTATTCATTGACCTGGCCAAGGCTTTCGACTCTGTCAATCACTGTATTCTTATCGGCAGACTCAACAGCCTTGGTTTCTCAAATGACTGCCTAACCTGGTTCACCAACTACTTCTCAGATAGAGTTCAGTGTGTCAAATCGGAGGGCCTGTTGTCCGGACCTCTGTCAGTCTCTATGGGGGTACCACTGGGTTCAATTCTCGGGCCGACTCTTTTCTATGTGTATATCAACGATGTCGCTCTTGCTGCAGGTGATTCCCTGATCCACCTCTACGCAGATGACACCATTCTGTATACATCTGGCCCTTCTTTGGACACTGTGTTAACCTCTATGGGCTAGGTGGGACGCAAGCGTCCCACCCGTGGTGCACTCCATCAACAGCAGGTGCATTTCAAGAGCGGCAAATTTGAATCCAAATAAATGTCAAAATTCAAATTTTTCAAACATACAACTATTTTACACCCTTTGAAAGATAAACATCTCCTTAATCTAACCACGTTTTACGATTTCAAAAAGGTTTTACGGCGAAAGCATAAATTTAGAGTATGTTAGGACAGTACATTTACAAGAGTTGTGTGTAATGTTTTGTCAATTCAAAGACAGGGTCACCAAAACCATAAAACCAGCTAAAATGATGCACTAACCTTTTACAATCTCCATCAGATGACACTCCTAGGACATTATGTTAGACAATGCATGCATTTTTAGTTCTATCAAGTTCATATTTATATCCAAAAACAGCGTTTTACTATGGCATTGATGTTGAGGAAATCGTTTCCCTCCAATAACCGGCAGTCAAGTCAGTACCACAAATTAAATAATTAAAATTAGAAAACATTGGTAAAATATTATATTGTCATTTAAAGAATTATAGATTTACATCTCTTGAACGCAATCAACTTGCCAGATTTAAAGATAACCTTACTGGGAAATCACACTTTGCAATAATCTGAGCACTGCGCCCAGAAAAATACGCGTTGCGATACAGACTAGACGTCATGTTGGGGAGATCTAAAATCGAAAATACTATGTAAATAATCCATTACCTTTGATTCTCTTCATCAGATGTCACTTCCAGGTATCACAGGTCCATAACGAATGTAGTTTTGTTCAAAAAAGCTCATCATTTATGTCCAAAAATCTCCGTCTTGTTAGCACATGACCTAAGCCAGCTGGACTTCTCGTCATGAACGAGGGGAAAAAATATATTTACGTTCATTCAAACATGTCAAACGTTGTATAGCATAAATCATTAGGGCCTTTTTTAACCAGAACATGAATAATATTCAAGGTGGACGAATGCATTCTCTTTTATACCGTATTGGAACGAGGGTACCCAACATGAACTCGCGCGCCAGGTGTCTAATGGGCCATCATCGTTCCAAGGCTCTTGTTCGGTCAGATCTCCCTCCAGAAGACTCAAAACACTTTGTAAAGGCTGGTAACATCTAGTGGAAGCAATAGGAAGTGCCAAAATATTCCTCAGCCCCTGTGTTTTTCAATGGCATAGGTTTAAAGGTAATACAACACATCAGGTATCCACTTCCTGTCAGAAAATGTCTCAGGGTTTTGCCTGCCAAATGAGTTCTGTTATACTCACAGACACCATTCAAACAGTTTTAGAAACTTTAGAGTGTTTTCTATCCATATATAATAAGTATATGCATATTCTAGTTACTGGGTAGGATTAGTAACCAGATTAAATCGGGTACATTTTTTTTATCCAGCCGTGCAAATACTGCCCCCTAGCCCTAACAGGTTAACAAACCTCCAAACGAGCTTCAATGCCATACAACACTCCTTCCGAGGCCTCCAACTGCTCTTAATCACTAGTAAAACTAAATGCATGATTTTCAACCGATCGCTGCCCGCACCCGCCGTCCGACTAGCATCACTACTCTGGACGGTTCTGACTTAGAATATCTGGACAACTACAAATACTCTCCTTTCAGACTCATATTAAACATCTCCAATCCAAAATTAAATCTAGGGTCTGCTTCCTATTTTGCAACAAAGCCTCCTTCACTCATGCTGCCAAACATACCCTCGTAAAACTGAATCCTACCGATCCTCGACTTCGGTGATGTAATTTACAAAATAGCCCCCAACACTCTACTCAGCAAACTGGATGCAGTCTATCACAGTGCCATCCGTTTTGTCACCAAAGCCCCATCTACCACCCACCACTGCGTCCTGTATGCTCTGGTTGGCTGGCCCTCTCTACATATTCGTCACCAGACCCACTGGCTCCAGGTCATCTATAAGTCTTTGCTAGGTAAAGCTCCGCCTTATCTCAGCTCACTGGTCACCATAACAACACCCACCCGTAGCACGCGCTCCAGCAGGTATATCTCACTGGTCATCCCCAAAGCCAACACCTCCTTTGACCGCCTTTCCTTCCAGTTCTCTGCTGCCAATGACTAGAACGAATTGCATAAATCGCTGAAATTGGAGACTTATATCGCCCTCACTAACTTTAAGCATCAGCTATCTGAGCAGCTTACCGATCGCTGCAGCTGTACACAGCCCATCTGAAAATAGCACATCCAATCTACCTACCTCATCCCCATATTGTTTTTATTTACTTTTTTGTTCTTTTGCACACCAGTATTTCTACTTCCACATCATCATCTGCACATCTATCACTCCAGTGTTAATTTGCTAAATTGTAGTTACTTCGCTACTATGGCCTATTTATTGCCTTACCACCTCATGCCATTTGCACACACTGTATACAGACTTTTTCTATTGTGTTATTGTGTACTTCTGCTTATCACACGTGTCACTCTGTGTTGTTGTTTGTGTCACACTGCTTTGCTTTATCTTGGCCAGGTTGCAGTTGTAAATGAGAACTTGTTCTCAACTGGCCTACCTGATTAAATAAAGGTGAAATAAAAATTAAAAAATAAACAGTGAATATCTACAACGCAAGCATTTATTTTTCCTAAAGCTATGTTCACGTAGTATTTCATAATGTCACTTAAAATAGCATTTCACAAAGGTCTATTTATAATCTATGACTAATATTTTCATGTCTGAAGGATAGCCTATTTCTGTAGTTAACACAACCTCAGAGACTCTTGAGACTGTAATACAACTGCTGTGATGCAAGTGTTGTGTTCTGATGCGCTTAAATGGACATATGGTTAGGGGTGACACAACTGCAATGAGGAAGAGAGAATGTAATGGGATGTTTGCAATTGATGACATCAACAATACATAGCAGACAGTGATAGACAAGAGTTATCCTACCAGCCACATCTCCTCATAAGAGATATAAAGAACATTTGCCAAGACTCCTGTTTGACTCGTCCAGCCTTTCACATGATCGAACCAGGACCCATAACTCACTGTAAAAAGGGTAAACGTTGGATTAGATCTGACATAACAGTAGGATTAAATCCCAGAATTGCTCAAGGTACAAATCATTAGTGTCAACTCACCTGATCCCTCCAGAAAACTACCCAGAAACTCATCAAATGAATTGGGTTCTGGGAGGAACTTGGCCATTTTATGGAAGTGGTAATATGACACAACAACATCTTTGGGGTTTCTGGCGACATAGATGACCTGAGAGTCGGGGTGGAGATAGTGTCACTAACTATCAATATATTATTTCCATTAGAGTTGCTTTACAAAATAGGAAATGTCTCACAGCTTTGAGAATAGTCTCTTCAACATAACCACATCCTACCTTAGCTTTGGAGCCCTGGAGTGCAGAAGCCAGCAGGTTGTAGGGCAGGTGAGTGGTGATGATTCGGTGCCCCTGGGTGGCCTCCAGCACCTTTGCACTGTAATGCTGTTCCAGCCAGGGGGCTCGGGCCCAGTTGGGCACCGTTTTGGAGAGTTGTGGGTCCCCTCTGTTTTTCACAAGAGTGACAATCTCCTGCATCCAGGTAGTCCCTTTAACCAGAGATCACAGAGGGAAAGAAAGAAGAGAGTTAAAGAGAGAGAGAGAGAGAGAGAGAGAAGAGAGAACTGTACATCTAATACCTCTGTCTTCATTGAATCCCTCTCTAAACCACTACTTCCATAAAGACAGATGGTCTGAGAGAAGTGGATCTTGAAAGCAATTAATCATTGAGAAGTAAAACCAACAGTAACAATACAATAACCTACTGGAGTCTGTGCATATACAGTTATTAAAACCCTGACCGTTTGCTTCAACTGCAAAGTGTGTGAACGAGGGAGAAGTACTGTAGTTGGCTAGTGTTGCAGCATGTCTAATGTGTTGTGACTCCGAGCAGTGGTGTTACAGAGCTGTCCTGTCTCACCTGATTTGGGGTAGGTGGCGATGACAGTGTCACTGTCCTGGAACTGGAAGTGGAGGGCACACTTCAGGGAGTCCTGGGTGTGAATGTGCCCAGGGAATGAGATGTGATGGAAGGTCTCTGTCACGTCCAGCCTGGCCATGTCTGTCTGCCTGTGTCTGCTTGTCTACCTAACTGCCTGTCTCTCTGTCTGTTTTTCTGACTATCTGTGAGGAGGGAAGTGTGAGATGATCTGGCTTCCTACAGACCTTAAATAGCCAAGCAGTACGATACAACGGGAACTGTAAGAGGAACTCGTGGGAGAAAAGCTGAGTAGATGTCGCTGTAGAAATCGTTTAAAAAGTCTGGGAATTTCCAAGGAAAACCTTTACTGTACGGTAGGTACTGGTACTACGGGAATTACCTGGTACTACGGGAATTACCCGTAGTACCAGATAGATCATTTTCTTTTGTACACCTGAAGTTGGGGCTGAGGAAAATTATCCGCACTGCCTGTACATAGAAACTGTCTGGTGGTCTGGGTCGTAAAGCTGGAATCCTTAGTTGCTACATAAATTTTTGGACTTAGAAATTAATTATATATACTCAATGATGCTTAAAGAATATAACTTATAAATGCCTCATGAGCTCAGTTCAACTGTCGTACCCCATCAGAACACAAAATACAGGTTTGTATTACTCTACATTTACATTGTTTACAAACAAACAAACACTATATAGCCTCAAAACATGGTTAAAGGCCCAGTGCAAAAATATTTTTCCCCCTATGTTTTATATATATTTCCACACTATGAGGTTGGAATAATACTGTGAAATTGGAGAAATTATGATAATACCCTTTAAGTGTAAGTGCTGTTTGAAAAGACCACCTGAAATCTCAGCCTGTTTTGGTGAGATGGAGTTTTGACCTGCCTGGTGACATCATCTAGCAAAATTCTTGCTTGAGAAATTGCTATTTGCTTAGAAGCTATTTTTGTTTCATTTTGAACATTTTAATTGAAAACAATCGCAGTAAGGTATTTAATTGTAACTAATAAATGATTTAATATTGAGATAAAAATGGCTGCATTGGACCTTTAAGGGCTCCTCTTTTCCATCCTTACAGTGGAAATTCAGTGTTACAGAATGATTGAAATTTAAAGGCGATGTTCCTGCGTTAGTGGTGACAGCATTCACGGTAAACACTGCATGTGTCGGCTCAATCGGAAATTACCTTTACATTTATATTGCGCAATCTGTAATGCTCCAGCAATACAAATCGAATAGAGCCCAAAACTATCATTTTGATATCATTGATGGTCCATCCTTGCATCCATAGCTCTGTCTATAAGTTTGAGAGTGGTTACATTTCTCCAAGCCCATCCCTCAGATTTTTACCAAAACACAGGCAGGGTGGCCACTTTGTTATTGTTTCAATTAAGGATTCTAGCTTTAATACTACAGTACTCTCTGCCAGACTGCAGGATTTGCTTGATTCATGACGAGGGTGACTGGGGGTCCCTGATTATACTACAGTGTTGAGTTTTATTTTTGCCACTGTTTAATTGACTCAAGGACGAGAGTTGTTAATGATGAGCGAAGAGTCCTGAGGGCGCCCTAAGGATGTTTTATCTAAGAGTTGATTATCATAATGCAAACAAGTCATGACCTTCGCAGCTCATCTCCATGGTCATGGATGGATAAGACCCAAGGCTCTCTTTACTGCTCCTGATAGAGAGCTGACTGTAATCTGATTCAAATTAACCTCTTACCTCCAAACACTTATCTTAAGAGTAGACTTCTAAGTAACCATCAATAAGAGGCTATTATGGGACGGTCCTCACGATAATCAGGGTGATAAGCTAATGGTATCCATAAAAATTCTGAATTCAGTCATAAATGAATAAACCAATACAGCGGCCTTGCGGCTAGAGTGTCTGCACTGAGATGGGTGGTTCCATCCCTGGTCAAGTCATACCAGGGATTGAACCTCATGCCTCTCTTCTTGGCACTCTGCATTAAGGAAATGGATTGGGGTTGAGGTCCTGCGACCGACTAGCGTCATGTCCATGGGGTGTACTTGCTCCTCGTTCTGGCTCGGACAAGGCTTACTTGTCTAAGGCTTTACTATTTAGGATTATTAGGAATACCTGTAATGTATCATGTGCTATTTAGCAGCAAAAGTTTCCAGGTGTAAACTCAACATGTCTGAATGTTCCTGACCTGAGCCCTCTATCTTCCAGATCCCATATAGAACAGTGAGAGGATGAAAGAAAAGGTCTTGAGAAGACCACAGAAAACCCCGGATTAGCTGAGTCAACCGTTCATTATGCCTTAATTCAGAGTGGGGCTCCAGAAATATGGACGTACACAGACCACTCTGCTCAACACGTATGTGGGCCACAATCATCTGTGAACACGAGTGGTCTAGATGAGCATTTATACAGCCAAGGATCCACAAGGGACTTGCTATAGGGTACAGATAAAGGATCTTAATTTGACCAGTTTCTCACAGTAGGAAAATAATCCTACAGCAACAGGAAATGTGAATTATTGTATGGATTATAATTATTGGACATTTTTGTAGGGGTTGATAAAGTTTTAGTTAGGATAAATCAAGTCTGACATTTTTAAGTGGAAATTACAAACTTTATAAGCCTTTTAAAACCTCGAATACAGTAGAAGTTTGCATTTCCTGACTTCTCTGCCGGCAGCATTTCCTGACTTCTCTGCCGCCAGTACGCACCCCTTACAGTTAGAGAGCTACCATGAAGCAGAAGCTGTGCAGCGACAGCATAGCAAAGCAGCATAGTCTGGTTAAAGTGTGGCCTAAGAGGGATTAAAGCAAGAATGACAAGAATGTTCCTCTATAATTATAATTTTCACTGAGGGTGCAGAGGTTAACCTTGTGTGAATTGAAGAATTGTGTGTTTACTCATGAGCATACATTTTTTTTCTATTTTTACTGATGTTTATTTAAAAAAATTTTTTTTTACAAATGTTGTAATTTAGCAGATGCTCTTATCCAGAGCAATTAGGGTTAAGTGCCTTGCTAAACTGCACATTGACAAATGTTTCACCTAGTTGGCTCAGGGATTCAAACCAGCAACCTTTCGTTTACTGGCCCAACACTCTTAACCACTAGGCTACTGTACCTGTTGCCCTGTGTTGTCGAAAATTCATACTGAGAGACTTTGTCATTTCTTCAAACTATCATCTTTATTTAATATCAATTCATTATTGCAATAATGAGACTAGTCAACCCAACAGTATTGACTTTTGGGCCCAGTAGCCTAACCTTTACAGACAATGCAGTTTCTATATGGTTGGCACTAAAGATGCTTATCTGCCTCTGGTGTTGTTTCTCAGATGCAAGAATGAATAGACACAATAAGGGTTTTGTTCTATACAATAGAATAGAATAAAACTTTATTGTCCATCCAGGATGGACATTTTTCTTTGGCATCACCTTCATTAAAAGAATCACATACATACATATATTCTTACACATTTAAACCAGTCAGTCCATCATGTTGCATGCACTAACAACATAGAGGACATTAATACATTCACTCACAAACGACCACTGACCCAACTGCACTAGATAGATAAGTACATATACCGATACAATTTACTTTGCATTTAGTAGTCCAACAGCACAAGGAACGAATGAATGTTTGAACACATTCTTCTTGGCCATGGGTATTCTGAAGAGCCGGCCAGAGGGAAGCCTCGAACTGAGGGTGTAGAGGGTGGGAGGGGTGACAGCCAGGGCCTTCTTTTTGATTGGCTTGTGGAACAGAATGCTCAAATGTGCTTGTGGTCGACCAATTACTTTGCTGGTTCTGTTTACTATTCTGGTCAGTTTGCTTTTGCTCCTCTACTCTCAGATTACCATACCAGACTGTCATATTGAACATGAGGATGCTCTCCACCAAGCTGCTGTACACCCTCTCCAGAACATCCTGGCTAACCCCAAACCCCTTTCATTTCCCGATTAAGAACAGGCGTTGGCTTGCTTTTTCTTAAAATTCCTATTCCTCCAGGCTCTCTTTATCTCAGTTACGCCCACCACATCTTATCTATGGAATGCCAGCTGTAGGTTTTTAGGCTCCTCTCCGTTCACACAGACATTTCATAGAACAGAAATGTCTTACTATTGGTTAAGTATATAATCGTTAACTATTAATATTTTTAAAAAATCAGGTAAATATGTCATTTTTCTATCACACCTGTCATATGCAGGTATTGTGACTCAAATATAGATGTATTTATATTTTTAGATGTATAACAGTGACTCCACTCCGAGTAGAGCAAAGGTTAACCCATCTGATTAAACTTCCCCTGACCCCTGACCCCGTCCGACCCTCAGCACATATTGTTGATGAGGTGCTCTCTGCAAATATTTATAACACATTTTTATAACATTTCTTATTTGAGTGGTCATGTCATCATTGGGCACTTTCCAATGTTAATCCACATCTATATCATTACTGGGGTTGTCTTGCTTATGGATTTCAAACTTGAGGGAGTTGTACTGAACGTTACACATTAACCAATATGCTTAACTTGATGTGTTTACTTTACAACCAAAGAGATAATGACAGAGAAACGGAGGAGGCATAATAAACTCTCTCTGTATTTGAGCCTGACCCACAAAGAGACACTTTGGGAACAGAGGAAGAGTTCGGAGGGAACACAGAGAACTGTGAAATCTGAAGAAGCACCAGACAGACTAAAGACAAACTAACTTAGTGTCGGCTGAGAAATGTATTGAAACAAGTCAAAATACACTTTTTTTGAGTTATTAACAAACAGAGTTAGAGAGAAAACCATAGCGGCTGTAGTGAACCAGAGGCTGTGAACCAGAGGAACAAGTCCAGGTCAGGCTGGATCCGCTTGTGTGTTAGTTAGGGTGTAGTGAGCGAGAGTAAGAGATGTTGTCTGGAGGTAGTGTATGGGGGACTCTGCTGGTACTGTCCTGTGCTCTCAAACTCTCCTTGACACAGGATGAACACATGAACAACGCACTGAGGCTAATGTCAGAGACACCACTGATTGATGGGTAAGTGACTAACACATTTTTCTCTCCTCATAAGACCCTAGGATGGGTGATTTTGAATGTTTAAACCAAAATGAATCTTTTATAATACATTACATCTACACATATTTGATGCATACTGTAATGTTAATGGCACAAAACACGTACCAATGTAAGGTGTGTATTGTGTATGTAAAGACTGATGCTGGAGATGAGAAGCAGGTACGGGGAGTTGAACATTTAATGAGGAACGGACAGGTAACAGGACAGGAACAGCGTCAGCACACGGGTAAACAAGGACATATGACAATCAATGCAAAAGCGGGGAACAGAGCAGGGGACCAGACAGATATAGGGGAGGTAATGCCAGAGGTGATTGAGTCCAGGTGAGTCCAATGATCGCTGATGCGCGTGATGGGGGGAAGGCAGGTGTGCGTAATGATGGTGGCAGGAGTGCGTAGTGCTGGGGAGCCTGGCGCCTTCGAGCGCCAGGGAGGAAGAGCGGGAGCAGGCGTGACAGTATGTGCTTCGATAAGATTTTGGAGGCTGTTTTTTAATGTTTCAAGATGGTTCTGTCCTAATGTACAGTTAAATAAGGGCTGTGTGTTAGCAGCACTGACTGGCCTGTATGAATAGTATCCTGCATTGATCTCTCTGTCTGACTCCACAGCCATAATGATCTGCCCTGGCAGTTGAGGATGAAGTTTAACAACCAGCTGAATAAAGTGGATCTGTACACCCTCAACAACACACACACCAACATCCCCAAGATCAGGGAGGGACGACTGGCAGCACAGGTACACACACGCACCCACACAAACTGACAAGGACTCACAAAACGGTGTATGTGAGGGTGGTTGATAATAATACATGTATTACATCAGGGATCCTAGATTCAGCCACGAGTCGATTTCTTTTTCTTGAGCGGATGGTCGGGGGGCCAGAACATAATTACAAATAATTTGTAGACTGCAAATTGACCGCAAGAAGCCCGCCAGTTGGGGAACTCTGTATTACCTAATAAACTGATCAAACGTTTACTGTCCACTTGCAGTTCTGGGCAGCATATGTACCATGTGACACTCAGTACAAAGATGCAGCCAGACAAACTCTGGAGCAGATTGACGTCATCCACAGAATGTGCATGAAATACCCAGAAGCCTTCATGTTTGCTACTAGCAGCAAAGGTGAGAGTCATCTACAAAGAAAAGTGTAATCAAAAGTTATACAGTAAGGGCTCTACTCAATATGTAAAGTGAAAGTGTCGTAGATTCCACAATCTACATTTAAAGGTCATTTCCAATTGAGCCAACATATGCAGTGTTTACCGGGAATGCAGTCTCCACTAACGCAGGAACATTGCCTTTAAATTTCAATCACACTGTAGAGCTGAACATCCGCAATACGGATTGAATGGAGCCATACATCTGGTTATGAGAATGAAACCCCTTTAGAACACTCAACTGTGAAACACCATAGATAACCGAGTTTTATTCACCCACCTGTATTATCAAGTATTTCTTTTACCACAGATATCCTGGATGCCTTTAGTCAGAACAGGACAGCCAGTCTGATCGGGGTGGAAGGAGGACACTCTTTGGACAGCAGCCTGGGCACCCTGCGCACCATGTACCACCTGGGGGTCCGCTACCTCACCCTCACCCACAGCTGCAACACACCATGGTGAGTAGGCTCTGCTACCCTGCTGACGACAGGGCCACCCTGGTCTGGGGACTAGGTGCCACAGATTATACTTACTAAGTGACAAGGTGATCAACATTTTTTTGTAGTACTTCATAGTTGCGATTCCTAAGTATATCAACGCTTTACGCACCATATGATGCTCTATCAAAGAGCACATACAGCTAAGATAGAAAGGACAAGAATGTAAATGAATGAGACAACAGGTAACAGCTGAAACTGCTTATTAATAGACAACAACAAAAAAGACTGTATTTCACTGAATTCTGTGGTGGGGAAAATAGGGGATTCCTGTCGCCACCTGTTTCAGAGGTGTCATATTCTGGGAGAGTCGTCTAAACAGATGGGCTAGCTAATCAAACCATGGCCCTGGACAGACTACAGAGCCTAGTGAATCCCCCAGCCCCTCACTGACTCATATCATGTTAGCAGGATATAGGAGAGTGGAAGGGAACGATCACTTCCAGAAGCTGGCCTGGTGTTTTACTGTGGTTGTGTGTGTTTTCCCCCCCAGGGCAGATAATTGGCTCGTGGATTCGGGAGCCGAGCCATCGCAGCACAATGGACTGTCTGAGTTCGGCAAGGTTGGTCTATCACACTGAGCCACACACACATTACAAATACCCACTCATAACAAAGGTCAAATCTATGATACTTTTTGGGGCATCTTTTAGTACTTCTGCTTCTGAGTTTAATTGGAAATCAGATATAAATGCCTGTCATAAACATAGGCAATATTCCAAGTAAATATTTTTGTCAAATGAGTAATTCCTCAGAATCTATTGGGTTACCCTCAAAGACTCATTTTCGTCTAGTTTGCCTTTAGATGTTCATTTGTTATAGCGTTATGATATCACTTGTATAAAACACACTGGATGAAAACATGTTCATTCTCTTGATCCTAGCTACAAACCATATCATTAGGTTTGATAGGCTGAATGAATCACATATATAATTGTCTCTATAACACCAGTAGGGCGACACAGTAAGAGGGTCATTTCCCCGGTCCTGGCAGAAACATATATCATTTTTTTTCACCCGACAGCAACTGATATTTGAGATGAACCGCATTGGGATGTTGATTGACTTGGCCCACGTGTCAGAGAAAGTGATGAACCAGGTTCTAGAGCTGTCCAAAGCCCCAGTCATCTTCAGCCACTCCTCTGCCTACGCTGTGTGCCCACACAAGAGGAACGTCCCTGACGACGTCCTGAGGAAGGTGGTGAGTGAAGGGGAAAGGGCCAAGGGGATAGTGGATTACAGAATACATATGAGGAACTTGGTCATTCCTTCTCCTTAGACCTCATCCCTTCCCCGAGGAGGGTGGCAAGTCAGGGGATAAGTGTGAGAGACGAGGGGATAGAGAATTGGGAGTCGGGTAGTGAGAGGAGAAGGACTAGGGGTGCAGCAGAGTGAGGGGATTGGAGGGTGAGGTGTATAAAGGAATTGGACCTGAGATTGAGTGGTGAGTGGACATGTTATCGGATGAAGGGGTATGTGACAGGGGGGATAAGGGGAAGGACATGGATTGAGAGAACAGACAGGGAACTGAAAAGAGGTTTAAGAGTGAAAAGGAGGTGTCTGGGTATATAGGCTGAGGGGAGGATGAGAAAGGGCTTAGAGGAAGGTTGAAGCAAAGGCAAAGAAAAGTAAGCAATAAGACTGCAACAAAAAAATGTGGTAATGTCTGCAGTGATATTAAAACTACAATGATATCAAAAAGAAGTTGGAAAAGCCATCCGATCTTTCCAATGCCTTGGAAAACAGACACAAACTAAAACGTTTTATTACATTATTAAACCCAGCTCACGTCAGAAGCATTTATTGTGAAATCTCTCAAGCTGACAATAGCTTACAAACAAGAGTCCGGGAAACATTTTAGCTATTCAGCTGTAAGGGCCCATAAAACTACAGATAAAGGAACATTGTGTTTCTGTATAGCACCATAAAATGTTAACAACAGAAGATAAAAGCCCAACTGACTACACCAATATGGTAGCTACAGTTCTTCATCGTAATGGTTAGTGAGTTAAGTTTATAGTTCTGACTTATCATACAGTTACGTGTCTGCGTCCTTTTTCTCACCAGCAAGACAATAAAGGAATTGTCATGGTGAACTTTTACAACGACTACGTCACATGCAGCAATACAGCCAACCTATCACAGGTGGCAGGTGAGTAGCTGAGTCATGGTCATCGCTTTTATCATTACTTTTTTACTCTCCACCACTCACTCACCCAACCTTGTCTCTCAAATTTTTATTATACAGTTTCTTCAGAAAGTATTCATACCCCTTGTCTTATTTCACATTTTGTTGTGTTACAGCCTGAATTCAAAATGAATTAAATAGATTTTTTTTCTCACTCATCTACACACCATACCCCATAACGACAAAGTGAAAACATGTTTTTGTACATTTTTGCAAATGTATAAACCATTTACTGAAATATCACATTTACATAAATATTCAGACCCTTTACCCAGTACTTTGGTGAAGCCCCTTTGGCAGCGATTACAGCCTCGAGTATTGACGCTACAAGCTTGGGACACCTGTATTTGGAGAGTTTCTCACATTCTTCTCTGCAGATCCTCTCAAGCTCTGAGGTTGGATGGGGAGCGTCGCTGCACAGCTATTTTCAGGTCTCTCAAGAGATGTTTGATCGGGTTCAAGTCTGGGCTCTGGCTGGGCCATTCAAGGACATTGAGACTTGTCCCGAAGCCACTCCTGGGTTGTCTTGCCTGTGTGCTTAGGGTCGTTGTCCTGTTGGAAGGTGAACCTTCGCCCCAGTCTGAGGTCCTGAGTGCTCTGGAGCAGGTTTTCATCAAGGATCTCTCTGTACTTTGCTCCGTTCATCTTTGCCTCGATCTTGACTAGTCTCCCAGTCCCTGCCGCTGAAAAACATCCCCACAGCATGATGCTGCCACCACCATGCTTCACCCTAGGGATGGTGCCAGGCTTCCTCCAGATGTGAAGCTTGGCATTCACGCCAAAGAGTTCAATCTTGGTTTCATCAGACCAGAGAATCTTGTTTTTCATGGTCTGAGAGTCTTTAGGTACCTTTTGACAAATTCCAAGTGGGCTTTCGTGTACCTTTTACTGAGGAGTGGCTTCCGTCTGGCCACTCTACCATTAAGACCTGATTGGTGGAGTGCTGCAGAGATGGTTGTTCTTCTGGAAGGTTCTCCCATCTCCACAGAGGAACTCAGAAGCTCTGTCAGGGTGACCATCAGGTTCTTGGTCACCTCCCTGACCAAGGCCCTTCTCCCCGGATTGTTCAGTTTGGCCAGGTGGCCAGCTCTAGGAAGAGTCTTCATGGTTCCAAACATCTTTCATTTAAGATTGATGGAGGCCACTCTATTCTTTGGGACCTTCATAGCTGCAGAAATGTTTTGGTACTCTTCCCCAGATCTGTGCCTCAACACAATCCTGTCTCGGAGCACTACAGACAATTCCTTTGACCTCATGCTTGGTTTTTGCTCTGACATGCATTATCAAATAGACAGGTGTATGCCTTTCCAAATCATGTCCAATCAATTGAATTTACTACAGGTGGACTCCAATCCAGTTGTAGAAACATCTCAAGGATGATCAATGGAAACAGGATGCACCTGAGGTCAATTTTGAGTCTGAAAGCAGAGAGTCTGAATACTTACATAAATAATGTATTTCTGTTTTTAATTTTTTTTAACTATGGGGTATTGTGTGTAGATAGAAAAAAATATTTAAATCAATTTTAGAATAAGGCTGTAACGTTAAAAAAAATTGAAAAAAGGAAGGGGTCTGAATACTTTCCGAATGCCCTGCATATTCACCTTTCTTTTCATGTTCAACCTAGATCACTTTGACCACATAAAGAACGTGGCTGGACACAGTATCATTGGTTTTGGTGGAGATTATGATGGAGTGGGCAGGTGAGTCGAATGAATTGACCTAGGAGTTATTCACCTAGTTACAATAAAACACCAATGAACATGATTGAGCAAAGTGTATTATCTTAAAAGGTGCTAATTGTAATATACCAGTAAAAAAATATAAAGTCATATGTCTGAGTAGTTTTTTTTTTTTTAATAAAAGTAATGTCTGAGTAGTAGTATTTAAAAAAAATATCAAAAGTCATGTCTGAGTAATAGTAGTAAAATATTTTATAAATGTTTTACATGGAAAGAAACTCATTCTGCTGGGGGAGGAGTGCAGAAGAATTGCATAATATTGGCTTCAGTTTGACACACAGACCCCTCTGTACCTGTGCTGTCTGTCAGGGTACCGGTGGGGCTGGAGGACGTGTCTAAGTACCCTGCTCTGGTGGCAGAGCTGCTGAGGAGAGGATGGACAGATGCTGAGGTGAAAGCTGCTCTGGGGGACAACCTGCTCAGAGTGTTCAGAGAGGTGGAGCGTGTGAGTACTACAGTAAAAGTTACACACTGACCTCTACAGCTTAGTACCATTCACAACACCACTGTTTCCACAAGATTGACATCAACACACAAGCCTTCATAGATCTATTTAAAAAGGTCTGATGCAATACAAAATACAGTGGCATACACACAGAGATTACAGGCATATTTAATGCACTATTTGGTCCAGTGCTTTGTTACCCTCCCTGACTCTGAACTCCTATCTTCCAGGTACGAGACAGCCTGAATGGTACGGCTCCAGATGATCTGCCCATACCTTATGAAGAAGTGAAAAACGACTGCAGGACCAGCTATGGCTACCCTGTCCCCAACCCAGACAGTGCTGGGACGATTCTCTCCCTCAGCCCTCTGGCCCTGGTACTAACACTGACTCTGAGTAGCCTGCTGTCCTGGTCTCTATAAACCCCCTCTACATAGACCATGCTGGGTGTGATGGTATTACCACCCCTTGTCTATGGCAGTAGGCTTCCCAAGGCATAGTAAGACCTTACCACTTGAGTTCTGCGGTCACTTCATCTTTCACAAGTTATATTGGTGATGTAGTCCATGAAGTGTTTGAAGGATTTGTACATAGTAACGTTAACATTACTAAACCAGTAAATTATTCTGAAACAGTGTTATACACATCACTGTTGACCTTATATCAAGTAAATCCATGACCAGGCTACTTTACATTTTAGAGTTTAAATTGAACGGTTAAATGTGGCCCTCAATAAACAAATAATCAGGAAAATTGTGTATTTTTGGGGTATAATAATAAACATCTAATAACTCTACCATGTTGTTTTACACCTTTCACTGCATTACTGACTTTTTTTACTTCAGTGTTGTACCATGAGCCATGTGACACAGGAAATACTAAACTGACCGCAAAGCTTTCAGAGGGGAGTTTATGGTTGATAGACAACAGTGAGCATCCCAAATAATTGATAGGCTGTTCCAGATGGGATTTTCTGAAGCCCTGACTGAGACAACTGCTCTACTTCCGTCTTCCTTTCTCTGTTCTTATACAGCCCTAGTCACGGAACACTGTCCATTGAGCACAATTTACTTCATTTTGACATAAACAAACTCAACGGCAGGTTAGAACGGTGTTTCATTCAACAAAACAGTGTCTATTATCCCATCTGGCTCAATCATTCTGAGAATGCTGTACAAACAGACAACCTGAACTAGGCAATGGTGTGTTTGGACTAACTCCAAGCTATTTTATTTACACTGAAATACATTTCCAATTCTTCAAAATATAAAAATCTGACTTTGCTGATAATCAAACATAACACACAGTTGAGAAAGACAAATGGTGGATTTTGTACATTCAATACATTTATAAGAGAACGGCACCATCTTGTGGTAAGCATTGTATCGGACATGAAGCACAGGGCAGAACTCAACACATTTTCAGTTTAGGACATTCAAATGTACTGTTTTAACAGATTTAATTTTTGAAAAGTGAGGCGAGCAAGCGAAAAGTAAAAAATTAGAAGTGGCTCAGCTTCAGAAAAATACTATAGCAACTTCAGTTCAACACCCAGTGACCTCGTTAAGACCCCATTGATGTCAAAAGTGGAATAGCATGAGAGACAGTTTTCCATAATCTGAAAGGAAGTTGTGTATCTCTTTACTTGATGCTTGAGGACATTTTTATTCTATTTATTTTTCTATGAGACATGTGAAGAGGGGCAAACAGTAAATCAACATTGTATGGACTCAGCTTCCTCAGCTTCCAAATAACTCAATTTGAACTTTCGAGAGTCAGACAACTTATTCATAGCTGAAAATAATAATACTTTGTATATAGAATTTAATATAAGTATTTTTAGAAGGACAGAATATTGTCCGCTGTGGGGAAAAGTTGAGCAGTTGCATTTATATTTTTTCCAAATAAACTTACTGTACAGGGGGGCTATGTTCCCATGCAAGCAAAAGAGAGGGGGATGAAAAAGGAAGAGCGAATGAGTTAATACAAGTGTAAACATCCTATCCAACAATAATGTAAAACAGTTCCACAGCCAGGCCAAGAAGGGCAACAAACCTCAAACCACAGTCAAATACCAAAGAGAGCAGTGAAATGTGGTTTAATAGTTGATCAAATGTATTTAATTACTTATAGAATGTTAAGTATCATGTCCTAGCAACTGCCTTCTTTGAACAGGAAAGTTCACAGTTTAAGGCAGAGAGATGGATGTGATACAACTAAACACAATTTGAGGTAAAGTCCCATTTGAAAGGTTATAATGACTCAGAGTAGAGGTCATGACCTGTTCACATTTCAATAATTAACAACTTTGTTCCTGGTGCAAATCATGTGACAACATCTCATGTTCTTAAACCATGTCCAACAAGTGGACAGGATGAAATGACCTTTCATTGCTTAGGTCATATTATCAGTGACTGATAGTTCATTGAGTCCCCCCCCCCAAAATCAAACAATTAGCCAATACATTCCAGTTTGAACCAAACTGACTTCTATCTCTGAGTTCCCCTCGTTGAGTCACCAATGAATCAGATTAAGTAACAGCCAGGACCCTGCTCTCTCTCTCTTTGCAGTCACAGGCACAAGACAGCAGTAATGAAAAGCATGAGTCAACAATTAAGTGGACAAACAACGCTTGTCAAGTGAGCCTTAGTGGTTAATAAAGCCACAGCTCCATGCTGCACAACCTGGAGAAGAGAGGGTGTTAACACCGTCTAGAAACAGCAGATCTCAATCAGTACAAAAACAAAGGACTAGCACACAGTCTTTCAGCAGAGTCTGTGCAAGCACACACACATCGTTTTTTTTTAAACACTTGGCACAACAACAAATAAGACTGACACAGTAAATACACACATCTCCAACTCCAAGAAGACCCGTCGTTCAGAGCGATACGAGTCTGGACCACACTGTCTCAGTCTGGTGAAAGGGAACCAGCCAGCTAGCCCAGGATGATATCAGGGAGAGATATCCAGTGGGTTGGAGGTGAGGTCTCTCTGTGGGAGAGGAGGATGGATGATGGTAGTTAGAAGCTGCTAAGATAAGTCCTCTCTTAGTGCCTCTTCCTCCAGTGTGCAGTGCACCTCGCTGTTGGAAGGCAGCAGTGGGGACTGGGAGGGCACAACGATCTTATAGGGTAAATCGTCTTTGATGAGCATCTTCCTGGTGGCGGAGACCAGGCGGGAGTAGTTATCAGGGTTGTACTCGGAGGCTCCACGCCGGGTATAGAGCAGGGGCAGGTTGTCTTCACGAGACAGGAAGAGAGGGGGCCGTCGCTGGCTCTCCCCGTCCTTCAGGGAGTCGGGTAGCGGCTTGCGCTTGCTCTCCGGCAGCAGCATGATGGACAGCACCGAGAGAACGGCGAAGGAGGCGAAGATGACGTGGTGGAGGAAGTAACCCCTGTTGTTCTGGAGCTCCATCATAGAGGAGGCAGCCATCCCCATACAGCCAGACGCTAGCACCAGCCCCAGACAACCACCACTGAGACAGAGCGAGAGAGAGGGTCAGGAGAGATATAGAGCTCACTAACATTGTCAAGGGCACCTGACCCAGCATTCTGCATTTTGGTTCAGACACACAACCCACATTTCATATGCCTCCCTCAGACAGACAGATGTCCACATACATGAAAAACAAGCACAGACAAACTAATGGCAGTTTAGTGTGATCAGGACAGTAGACATAATACTTACCGGACTACGGTGGGCATGACCTCACTGGCGAAGAATGCACTGAGCATGGCCAGGGCCTGGGAGAAGAGGAGCCCCAGCACAGACAGCCCCAACACCAGCACTCCATGCAGATCTAGAGAAGGACAAGGACACGTCTTTCTGATGACTCACTAAACTAGGCAAACTAGGAAACAGGCAATGTAAAACAAATTGACCTGAAATCACCTGAATAAATCTAATGGCCAATCAGAATCATAACAGTGACATCATTATGAATGAGGTCATCATGGCAAACCTATGGCTACTGTATGAGGAGAATAGTTACTAATGAACCATGTACAGGGGAGAGAAGACTGTATGAGACCCTGCAGAGGCACTTAAATATGTGTATAGAAATAGTATAGCAACATAGCATCATCATCATAGCACAGATATAAAACAGGTTAAACCTACACTGTGTGAGGGCCAGCAGCAGCAGTGAGGACAGGCCGGTGATAATGGCAGACAGAAGCAGGATACCACGGCGACCAAAGCGGTTGACGGACAGGCAGAGGAAGATACACCCCAGAGCTCCAGTCAGCACACGCAGGAAGTAACTAAAGTAGAAGTTGTGGGAGTAGCTGTGGAGGTTCCTGATGAAACAGTACTGGATGCCTGTGCCTATGAACCTGGAGCAGGAGAGTTAGGAAAGGTTAGGTCCTTGGCCCAAAACATGAAACTTACTCTGTCCAAACAGTACTGTTAAAAGCAGCTGCGGTAAATGGTAACATTATCATTCCTCGTGGCTGTATTGTTCAGTGGAGGGAGTCATATAGAAGGTCATAAAAGCTGTGTTAGATCCTAACTCACATAGTAAAGCTAAGGATGAGGCAGTTCCTCCAGATCACTCGGGTGGAACGCAACTCCAGGACTGAGTGGTAGCAAGGCTGGGTATAATCTGGGTACTCCGCATCTATCTCTACAGAGAAGAAAAGGAGAGGGGGGGAGAGAAGGAGAGATATGAGCCTGCATTCACACTTCCAATACCAAAGCCAAAGGGCACTTGACCCAAACGCTGTTCACTTGGTACAAACATATAACCCACATAGGAAATGTCTCTCCTCGGAACCTGTGCCTACTATTAAATCACACTAAATGGAACCATTCAGTCAGCCTAGCGGTTAAGAGTATTGGGCCAGTAGTTGAAAGGTCTCTGGTTTGAATCCCTGAGCTGACTAGGTGAAAAAGCTGCCGATGTGCCCTTGAGCAAGGCACTTAACCCTGATTGCTCCTGTAACTCGCTCTGGATAAGAGCATCTGCTAAATTGCCAAAATATAAAATGTCATGTGTATTGATTTGGACTAAGGTAATTCCAGTTCGCGATTTAGTACACTACGGTCATATTGAAATGTCCAACAAACAAAGAGCTCTTATCGTGACTACCACAGGAGAGCACATCTGTTGGATGCGCTCACTCATTAAGTGACTGGCTGCCTGTGAAAGGTGGGGCTGTGAGAGAGCTCAGTTGTCTAGCTGGCACAGGTAACCAGGCACACCTCTGAACCATCTCAGAAATGTCCAATGCTACGTGCACCTCAAACAAAGTTCACTAATATTGGATATGAGGGAATGCTGTGAGTGGACTGGATGGGTTGTTTGTTAGGTGTTGCTGTGCTGATTGTGGATGAGTGAAAAACAATAACGTAACATATGGGGAAACCGGGGCGTTTGGATGTATTACCCAAAGCATTAGTTAACCTTGTAGCTGTATTGTTAGAGGTAAAGATGAAGATTGTTTGTTTGGGTCCCAGGCAGGTGTTAACCCTGCCGAAATGAAGAGAGTAGGATAGAGAGTACAGCTACCATACACACACACACAGGCAGAAGAGACTGTCTAGAGTGTAGCCTGTTTGCCAGATATCCTTTCTCTCCACTGGTTGGGTTACACCACAGGGGTAACAACAACAAAAAAGTAAATCAGCTTCAGTGTAAAACACTGGAGCGAGAGAGGGCTATGTCTTAGCTATAAACTCCAGGCTTTCAGTTGCACTCGTCTGCCAGTCTGATACACCTGTTGGTTTGTTGGTTTATTTGTCAACGCTTCGCAACAATGTTGCTACTAATCCATGTGATCAATGACACGAGCGGTTCCAACAGATTCAAGACGCGACATTGAGCGGTAACACCGGCGATCGATTGAAACACCTAACGAACTAAGCATGCTGAAAATAAACAAAACTTCTGCAAAGAGATACACACAGTCAAAATTACCGCGTCAACCAACAGCTCTCACAGAGCGGAAGAGTCATTTTCATTTCCTCCTTCCTGACTGCTGATGCGCTCTTAAAGTGGCAGCACACCGTAAAGGCTCCGTGCAGGATTTCGCCGCAACCGATTACACTACCAAAGACTGCAGACATTATTCATTGACACAGACCAGCTAAAAGGGTCAGGATAGTGTGGGGGATGATGATACCTGAGAGCAGGTTCTCTGCAGGGTAGATGTCCTCACTGAGATACACTCTGTTTCTGGTGGAGAAGCTCTGGAGACACCTCTTAGCCTGGTGGATCTGACCTGTGGCCAGAAGCCAGCGGGGAGACTCGGGAAACACTGATGGACAACTGAGGGGGATACGAGAAAACAGGAATATAAAAACACACCTCTCTCCATCCATGACTCTCTTTCTCCATTCATGACACTCTCTCTATTTCCTGTCCTTCCACAAAAATGCATAATAATTATAACAAACATCCCTCTTTCTCTATCCACGCCTTTATACGTTCTGTCCCATGACATAAACAATATACACTATACCAGGGGTGGGCAAACTTCTTGGCTCGACAGCCACATCGGGATTTTGAAATTCAACAGAGGGACGCATTTTTTGGGGGACCAATTGTTTGTTCAAGTCAATTTGCGGGGGCCTCCATAGTTGCGCAGCGGTCTAAGGGACTGCATCGCAGTGCTTGAGGTGTCATTACAGACCCGGGTTCGATCCCAGGCTGTGTCACAGCTTGCCGTGACTGGGAGACCCATGAGGCGGCGCACAATTGGCCCAGCGCCGTCCGGGTTAGGAGAGGGTCTGGCAGGCCAAGATTTCCACTCTAGCGACTCCTGTGGCGGGCTGGGCGAATGCATGCTGACCAGGTCGCCAGGTGTACGGTGCTTCCTCCGACACATTGGTGCGGCTGGCTTCCGCATTAAGTGGGCATTGTGTCAAGAAGCAGTGCTGCTTGACTGGGTCGTGTTTCGGAGGACATACGGCTCTCGCCTCTCCCGAGTCCGTACGGGAGTTGCAGCGATGGGACAAGACTAACTACCAATTGGATACCACAAAATGTATGAGAAAAAAAACAACAATTGTAAAAAAAAAAAAGTCTTAAAAAAAAATAATAATTGTCTCGCGGGCTGGATTGAAGTACCCGGTGGGCCGTACTTTGCCCCCCCTTGCACTATACTGTGTTCACACAAAAAATGCTTATGACAGACTCACCACCAATAGGAGAGCAGCAGGAGCAGTGGCAAGGTAGCCACTGCCTGAAGAACTGGCCAATCACG
Source organism: Salmo salar (assembly GCF_965601325.2). NCBI lineage: Eukaryota > Metazoa > Chordata > Actinopteri > Salmoniformes > Salmonidae > Salmo > Salmo salar. The sequence goes on along the minus strand of NC_138316.1, from coordinate 15,807,102 downwards.
ACACAGCACCACCAGCCCTGGCAACAAGAGCTCTGCCACGACGGCAAAGAAACCACTGACCATTTCAACCATGAGACGATGGGGAGGATCACACAGCTCCAGTCCTGGAGAACACACAAAGGGAGATGCAGAGAGGATGAAGAAAGGAGATAGAGGAAAGAGAGAAGGAAAATGCAACTAGTAGCCTGACTGACCATAAAACTATTTGTGATCATTTGTGTGGTGTGAAATTCCTCTCTACTTTGACCTAAACTCCAATGCACTCAGCAAAGAATTGTCCACATACAAACACACCAGTTCACACAATCACAGGAAGGTTACAGCAAGAAAACCCCAACCCCCTAACAATGGAACAACATTGGGGAGGGGACAACTCTTGGCCTAGGGGTGGGCCTAGCCCAGAGAGCCTTGAGTTACCTCACACTCAAGCCATCTCAGAGAGGGAGGGGGTGTAAAGGGGGAAGGAGAGAGTCAGTGAATAAGTAATGCTCAGCTTGGCTCAAGGCTGTGTGTTCCAACCAGTGCCCTTTGAACCCTAACAAGACAGCAGTGCAACAAGATGGCACCCAGTTACCCGGGTATCCGACCCCCAACACGCAGTCAACCCCTAACCTGTCACCCTCCCCGATCCCTTTAACATCCCCCAATCACTTTTCCCACCAGTGATCCTTGATGTTTATTGGCAACAGAGGGAAACCCCCAAGTGAGAAATCCAGAGGCTAGGGGTTGGTGTGGGATCATAAGGTAAGGACTTTCTAACCCCCATAGCAGCAATAGAGGGCTATGGTCAACCTGGAAGTAACAAACATAAATCCGGGACTTTCCAAATAGTATGACATGTTACGTTTCGTATGGTATGTATTCATTTGTGGCTATGCATCATCCATTTCGTACAATATGTTATGAATTGCAATTCGTACAATATGTTACGAATTTACAAAACTTATATGATACGAATTCCAATTTGTTGTAGCTAATGTTAGCTAGGTGGCTAACTTTAGCTGGGTTAGAAGTTAAGGTTAGGAGTTAGATTAAGGTTAGGGGAAGGGATAGCTAACATGCTAAGTTGCAAAGTAGCTTAATTTTTTTTTAGAAAGTGTTAAAATCAAAAGTTGTCAGTGATGAGATTCAAACACACAATCTTTGGGTTGCTAGATGTTGGGCATTCGCGTTATACGCCCACCCACCCACCCCGCTTTTGTTTGCCTTAAGTAACCTTCTGTCTTATGTAACCATACCAAACATAACATACTAATTTGAGTGTCTCGGATTTACTTATACTATGTTATGTCGAGTCTATGAGACCAGGTTGCTATGGGAAGTATGGGGGAATGCCACACAGCCTTTTTTTTTTTACAACATCAATATGTATTTGTTCTCAATGTATGGACGTGAAACTGGTAACAGTTGTGAAAAAAGTCAATAGTTGGAAGAGTTGCAGAGTTAATTGAAAATAATGCCATTGTTGATTAGATACTTTTTCATTAGACTACTTTCTCTTTAACCATATGGACAATATTGAGACACAAAAAATTAAAACTATATATGAATACAGTTATCCAAGTATAAATTACCAGAGTTACGATAGATTACCAAAATGACTGAAGATTCCCGTAACTTTGGTAAATTACCAGTAGCTTGGCAGTACTTTTAGAAGAGTGCAAATGACATGTAGTGGCAGCGAATTGTCTCAGTTCCATTGATTTCTATACAATATTGGCGTGATTGATTAATCTGTGTGCGCTATTGATTAAAGTAGAACAAGCTAATCAATTTCAGTCTGGAGTGACCGTTTGGTAACTGTTGATGGGTGAGCAGTTAAGGTACTAATTTAGCAAAATACAATGGACAAAAATATAAACGCAACTTCAAAGATTTTACTGAGTTACAGTTATTATAAGGAAATCAGTCAATAAAAAAATCAATAATTAGGCCCTATTCTATGGATTTCACATGACTGGGAATACAGATATGCATCTTTTGATACCTGATACCTGAAGAAAAAGAAAAAAAAGAAATGTAGGGGCATGGATCAATATCTGGTGTGACCATCATTTGCCTCATGCAACACGACATCTCCTTCGCATGGAGTTGATCAGGCTGTTGATTGTGGCCTGTGAAGTGCTGTCCCACTCCTCTTCAATAGCTCTGTCAAGTTTCTGGATATTGGCAGGAACTGGAACAAGCTCTCACACACACGTTGATCCAGAGCATTACAAACATGCTCAACATGTGACATGTCTGGTGAGTATGCAAGCCATGGAAGAAGTGGAACATTTTCAGCTTCCAGGCATTGTGTACAGATTCTTGTGACATGGGGCCAACATCAGGTGATGGCGGCGGATGAATGGCACGACAATAGGCCTCAGAATCTCGTCACAGTACCTCTGTGCATTCAAATTGTCATAGATAAAATGCAATAGCGTTCCTTGTCCGTAACTTATGCCTGCCCATACCATAACCCCATCGCCACCATGGGGCACTCTGTTCACAACGCTGATATCAGCAAACTGCTCGCCCAAGCAACGCCATACACTCTGTCTGCCATCTGCCCCGTACAGTTGAAACCGGGGTTCATCCGTGAAGAGCACACTTCTCCAGCATGCCAGTGGCCATCCAAGGTGAGCATTTGGCAACAGCTCTGGTGGACATTCCTGCAGTCAGCATGCCAATTGCACTCTCCCTTATTAAAACTTGAGATATCTGTAACATTGTGTTGTGTGACATTTTAGAGTGGCCTTTTATTGTCCCCAGCACAAGGTGCACCTGTGCACATGCCATTTAATCAGCTTCTTGATATGCCACATCCGTCAGGTGGATGGATTATCTTGGCAAAGGATAAATGCTCACTAACAGGGATGGAAACAAATTTGTGCACAAAATTTTAGAGAAGTAAGCTTTTTGTAACTACGGAAGATTTCTGGGAAATTTTATTTCAGCTTATGAAACCAACACTTTACATGTTGCATTTATATTTTTGTTCAGTACACAAGTGTGATGTGTGTATAGTGAGTTTTTTTTTAATCTATTGTCTTCAACATCAGGACTTATTTCAGCATATTGATATGAATTTGGACATTTAAAACTGGTGTTTTGACACCATGACAACAGGAAGCAGCAACAGTATTTCTCAACTTATGTTTTAGTAATATAAACTCAGCAAAAAAAGAAACGTCCTCTCACTGCCAACTGTGTTTATTTTCAGCAAACTTAACATGTGTAAATATTTGTATGAACATAACAAGATTCAACAACTGAGACAAACTGAACAAGTTACACAGACATGTGACTAACAGAAATTGAATAATGTGTCCCTGAACAAAGGGGGGGGGGGGGGTCAAAATCAAAAGTAACAGTCAGTATCTGGTGTGGCCACCAGCTGCATTAAGTACTGCAGTGCATCTCCTCCTCATGGACTGCACCAGATTTGCCAGTTCTTGCTGTGAGATGTTACCCCACTCTTCCACCAAGGTACCTGCAAGTTCCTGGACATTTCTGGGGTGAATGGCTCTAGCCCTCACCCTCCGATCCAACAGGTCCCAGACGTGCTCAATGGGATTGAGATCTGGGCTCCTCGCTGGCCATGGCAAAACACTGACATTCCTGTCTTGCAGGAAAGAACGCACAGAACGAGCAGTATGGCTGGTGGCATTGTCATGCTGGAGGGTCATGTCAGGATGTGCCTGCAGGAAGGGTGCCACATGAGGGAGGAGGATGTCTTCCCTGTTATGCACAGCGTTGAGATTTCCTGCAATGACAACAAGCTCAGTCCGATGATGCTGTGACACACCACCCCAGACCATAACGGACCCTCCACCTCGATCCCGCTCCAGAGTACAGGCCTCGGTGTAACGCTCATTCCTTAGACGATAAACGCGAATCCGACCATCACCCCTGGTGAGACAAAACTGCGACCCGTCAGTGAAGAGCACTTTTTGCCAGCCCTGTCTGGTCCAGCGACGGTGGGTTTGTGCCCATAGGCGACGTTGTTGCTGGTGATGTCTGGTGAGGACCTGCCTTACAACAGGCCTACAAGCCCTCAGTCCAGCCTCTCTCAACCTATTGCAGACAGTCTGATCACTGATGGAGGGATTGTGTGTTCCTGGTGTAACTCGGGTAGTTATTGTTGCCATCCGTTACCTTTTTTTAAATGTATTTTTTATTTAACCTTTATTTAACCAGGTAGGCTAGTTGAGAACAAGTTCTCATTTACAACTGTGACCAGGCCAAGATAAAGCACAGCAGTTCGACACATACAACAACACAGAGTTACACATGGAGTAAAACAAACATACAGTCAATACAGTAGAAAAAATAAAAGTCTATATACAGTGAGTGCAAATGAGGTAAGATAAGGGAGGTAAGGCAATAAATAGGCCATAGTGGCGAAGTAATTACAACATAGCAATTAAACCCTGGAATGGTAGATGTGCAGAAGATGAATGTGCAAGTAGAGATACTGGGGTGCAAATTTACACTTGCTAGTTATCTACGTAAATGGCTGAATTAATAAGGAGACGGGGCATCATATAGTGTTAGCTTTCTTCTGTGTTTGAGATGTCAAAGCCCTTTGGATGACTTATCTGTACAGCTGCCCCTGCCATCATGGACAGTTGCTGCTTTGCGTGATGCATTGTTGTCTCTACCTTCTTGCCCTTTGTGCTGTTGTCTGTGCCCAATAATGTTTGTACCATGTTTTGTGATGCTACCATGCTGTGTTGTCTTAGGTCTCTCTTTATGTAGTGTTGTCTTTTGTTATGATGCGTGTTTTGTCCGATATTTTTATTTTATTTAAACTGCCCTTTTAGGCGTGTACTCAGGAGTGAGCGGTATTAGTAGGGTAAGTCAAGTGTACTTACTGGCGAGGTAAGAGGAGAGGAAGACCCCAGCCAACATGGCGCCCTGAGACAGGCGTAGCAGCAGAAACACTACAGGGCTGTTGGACAGACACACAGCTACTCCTAACAGACTGGACAGAGACACAGACAGCAGGAAGCCCTGTTGACGACCCAACCTGAACATAGAGAAAATAATACAGTTAGAGATATATAGCTTCCCATGCACACATATTAAAACACTCCTAACAGCCTAATACCATTAATAACATACACATGAAATATGTATGGTGAAATTAATACAATTGTAGTTTACAATTATACAAACATACAACAGAAACATCATGCACACACAAAATGGGGGGGTAGCTACCAGTCACACATTGTGCCCAGGAGGACATATCCCACAATCCACCCTGTCATGAAGCAGATGTGCTGCAGAGGAATCTTCCAGTAGTCACCACACACTAGGTTCCACTGTGGAGTAGAGACAGAGAGCGAGATGGTGAGTCATTCCACCTCAAAAAGAACAATAAAACCCATGAGGCGGCACACAATTGGCCTAGCGTCGTTCGGGTTAGGGGAGGGTTTGGCCGGCTGGAATGTCCTTGTCCCACCACACACTAGCGACTCCTTGTGCTGTACGGTGTTTCCTCCGACTCATTGGTGCAGATGGTTTCCAGGTTAAGCGAGCAGTGTCAAGAAGCAGTGCGGCTTGGCAGGGTCGTGTTTCGGAGGACGCATGGCTCTCGACCTTCGCCTCTCCCGAGTCCGTACGGGAGTTGCGGCGATGGGACAAGACTAACTACCAATTGGATATCACAAAATTGGGGAGAAAAAAGGGGTAAAAAGATCCGTAGCATTCCTGAAACATTATTTGTTGAAATATAATTGAATTGGCCATTTTAAATGTACAGGATTCATATAGTAACTATTTGGTTGCAATCAATTAGCTTAATTTCTCAGAGATAAAATAATGTTTCAGGAAGGCTAATCTTATCTGTTTCTAACTACAGAAACGATTTCAGATCAATCTGAGATGGCGGGTTGTCATGGCTTTCTGAAATGACATGGAATGACCCTTTTGCCACATAGTTAGGAATGGAGTAAAAGAGCCAAGTCAATGGAGCCACTGAAATAATGACATAATGGGTGGTCTATTTCTTCGTCCAGGATTGCATTTCCAGGGTAGAAAAATTCCAGGGGCAGATTGAGCATACCCTATTTTTAAGGACTGTTAATAAACATGCTTGGAAAATGTTTGAGACTGTTTGAAACTGAAGCTCCATTATCCCTTATTATTATAGAAGTAAGAATTATAGGTCAGTGGCACACACACACACACACACACACACACAGACACACAGACACACACACACACTTGAGGGCAATGGAAATCCTTGTGCGAAGGAGGAGGAATTCAGCTGTGTGATAGATATCATCTCCTGATTGAATAAGAGTGACTGCAGATAGGTTTATCACATTAGAGCCACTGCACTGTTTGGTTTCCAGTGCCTTCCACCATTCTTCACCCTACTCGAACGCTTTCTTTCTTCCTCCCTCCCCCATCTCTTAATTTCATTGGCTCCTTTTCCCTCCCTTGCTTCATCCCTATCATCCCACCCCTTACAACTCAGGGCCAGAAGGACCTCCATTCCTGCTGTATGATGTTGATACCCCTGTGGGGACATGAACAAATGTCCTGTGACATCATGGAGAAGGAAAGCCGGAGGGGGGGGGGGGGGGGGGGGGGGGGGTCAGGGCTGGTTGCTTCCTATCGCCAGGGAAACATGCGCGAGAAAATACACCACATCAGGGCTACTGTCTGCCTTGTTGAATTCCTGTACAGCCCGCACACTCCGTCTCTCTCTCACACACACACACCAGTATTTGCCTTGTGTCTGGACATTAGAGTAACTGCTGATACTTTTGTTTACTAAGATCCCGTTCCAGTATTTGCAGTGGGATGGGCCTGCCCCTTTTTTGATATTATAAATGGGCTGGTGAGGCTTGTCCAGGTGCAATAAGTCAACATTTAGTTAACTTTTCCCAAGAAGCAAAACAGGACAACGTTAGAGAGGCATTGACTGTACTAGTCTGAAATAATAATATAGGCCTAGTAGTAAGAAATATGGAAAGGGTTCCCTTAGAGCCAAATAAATTCAGTTGAACTCGAGTGTTCCTTGGTTATGAGATGGCTAAGGGTCAGTACAGAAAGATGAATTCTCATCCTAAGATTGACCTCTCATTTGCTCTGTTGAGGACATATCTTCCCAGGAACTCCATCAGGGTGGAAGAACACTGTTGTCCCTGCATTTCCTGTTGTGCTGCTATCATCACATAAACACACATTCACCCATATTCCATGGCTCTGCACAGCAGTTTCGTAATGTAATTATTATATAAAACAGACTAATGTGATCTGATAAATAGTGCTAATAGGATATTTTTTTATCTGGTAATCAAATTCAGCACATAACCAAAACACCATGTATCCTAGAGTTACAAACTCTAAAGCATGTTAACCAACATCAGACTTGAGCAATGAGTAGGCCTAACAGGGCATGCCGTGTCATCTATTGATGTTATCTAGTAAAGGCCTATTGATGACCGACTCTAGCCCCAGCAGTCTGTCTGGGACAAGATCAATTAACACAAATGGGAATTCAAAAGTTGCAAACCCCGAAGTTATAGGCTAAACCCAAATGTACTTTGAGTAGCGACTTTGAAAGGATGAATAACATTCGACAGGGCTTGGCATAGATATTTACACATTAGCTTGAAAAGGCTGCTACTTCTAAACCAAATTAGGTAAGGTAAATGCGTCGTCATAAAAACATCACTAGTACACGAATGATTGCTAATCTGGCAAAAGCACAAACTCTCCAAAAACAACCACCAACCATCGAATCCAAGTATATATTTGTTTACCTCTGTCACGTAGTTGCTCTGAAGCGCCGCAGCTTGGTCGTACTCCCATCCTCTCGTGCACGGCACTATCTCCTTTGGAATGCTGTCTATGAAGTTGGAGACGTTTCTAGGGTACTTGTAAAGTTTACAGTGACTCAGTCCAGAACCATTCACCCACGGTATGGCAAAATTGAGATAGCCTTGTCTGGAATAATTACTGAAAAGAAAACCCGAAGGTAAGAGGGTCGGGTCGGGTTTACAGTGGTACGACCCGGGAATCAGGGTGTAAAAAACGTCGCAAAAAAGATTCAGCATCACAGCAAAGTTCGGAAACCAGCTGAATATGGAAACAATTCTGTTATATCGTCCATATCCACCGATTTTGGTATAAATCTTCGTTTCAAAGTTCATTGTTAGAGACAATGCCGAGACAGCTGTTAGTCAGTAGTTGGACATCCACACACACCGCTGGGCATGGCAGGACAGGCTAGATGAGATAGCACAACTCCAGTCAAGTGGGCAGGTCGGTGAGTAACCGAAATGTCATTGGTGGGAAGTCTATCTGCTCGTAAATCAGTGTTCGTACGCACTGTAGCCTAGACCTATTTCGCACTGACAGATCGCCATATGTGTTAACTTCATTCAGAGGATGGCAGAAGGGATCAGGTTGTCAAATCTATTTGTACTGTGTCATTAAGTTAACATGGTCACCAAACACTGCTCGAGGAGTCGGGTAACAGGTGAGGTGAATAGAGGCCTACTGGAATTATATTTTGGAGTGGATGTGTCACTGTCAATAGAAACGCTTGTATGATTTCAAATGGTTACCCTCTTCATATCTGGTTCATAAGTAGCCTACTATAAATACTTCTGTGTTAAAAAATATAATGGCATCTACTGGTCATATTGCATGGCAAAAATAGCCCTGTTATACCCACAGGTCTTAACGTTTTTCTCAAAAGTCTAAACCCCTCATGATCATAGATCAGCCTAAACATACACTTTTCCAGGCATCCCCCTGCTGGCAAAGCAAATGATAAGCGGCAGTGTTTCAGCTACATTTGTATAGACAGTTTTCTAAATTGGTTTCAGTTGACCACTTTGGTGCCACAGAAGCCTGAATGTTGCCTTGAGGGCCTTTGGGACAAACTAGGGATGAAATTAAAATGTAAATTAGCTGTCAGCTAAATCTGGTGCAATGCATCCCTTCTCATACTCAGACTGATGATTTGTTGTACATTGTCCCTGCTAAATAAAGTATACATAGGTGTAAAGTGTTACACATGTGTACACTGATTGGTATTCTATCAACTTAACTTGCCTGTGATCAATGTGCTAATCAATCTTATTAATAAAAAATGAACTGTTGTTAAAGTTCCTCATTTGGCTCAGAAACTGTGTGCGCGTGTTGGCATGGTGCTAAAATAGATGTGCCCATCTCCCGAATGACACAAGGCATATTTAAGAGTGAATGAATGAGGACAAAGTAAAAGCAGAAAAGAGGAAATATTTCAAAATTTTATTTACGAACATAATCTCTGAGGAACAACAGCAGTTCTCGCGCTCTCTGTACATGCAACTGTAGAAAATAACAATTTAGAATTTTTCTTAACAGTTTAGTATTTTTGTTATTTTCTCGCCTTTGTTTTTGCAGGAAATCAACACAGCTAGAGGTGAAAGTACTGGATCTTTTACAGCACTGACGATAGCATCAACAAACCCCTTCCCCCATAGCTGCTCCAACAATATGTACACAATTCAACTACATTGTACAAATAAAAAAAGTTACATTGTTACATCACCTGCAGCGAGCGCACTGTCTCGTTGCTGTTAGAACCCCACATTCTACGCAAGTTTAGACTAGTACAAAGAGGAGGGTGCAAAACGTCCTGGGATATTTATTTACAACTATGTACAATGTCTCCAACGCATTACAGGAGGAAAATTTACACAGCGGAGACCTTTAACTTTAACATACCACAGGTGTCAGAAAGATAATAAATAGGTTATTTGTCACCATTTAAAGAGTAGTTCTCCATGCTTTATTAGTCATTTCCCATTCTAAAGAATCAGCTACTGTCTTGTTCAATAAAGAAAAACTAGAAAAAGGCTTGAAATTGTGATTCTATTATGTAAAATAACAGTATGTCCAGTTAAAATAAACAAATATTAAATGAACAGTAGAGGTAAGTTGTTGCAGACTGATGAGGTCACAGGGTAATCTAGGGCATGGCCAAGTGGTTCACTTTAGGGGGGAGATGGGAATGAGACCGGTGTTTGTTACATTTCCTAATATAAATTATTCTTCACTGGTGTGTCTTGGAAATAATATTTGGACGCGTGTACGAGACACCGGTGTCTGGACAAAAATCACAGGGGATGTTGTCTTTCTTAACCAAATGTATAAACAAATTCTCATGAAAAATAATTTGAATGGTTAAAACTATTGCTCTGTATGTTTGCTGCAAGCTTTGAATACCGAGGTTAGATTTGACACTAATTAGCCATCACAATTTCAAGCCTTTGTGGTTCAATAAATGATGAAATAAAGAAATCAAGGCAGGGCTCAAACCGTTAAGGTGAGAGAGACGAAACCGAAACACACTTGATGTCTTGTAAACAATATTGAGGGTGTGAGGGTGTTGTAACGGTATACATTCTGCTCATAAGAAGTTATTGACATGCCACTGGTGTTTTATGCTTCGTACAGAAGAAAAAACCCAAGACAAAAAGACAACACAACATACTCTGATCTAAAACACACAAGGATTCTGTTGACAAAACTCCCCCGCAGAAAAAAAAGCTAAAAAACTAAATCAAATCAAAAAAGAAAAACAATTGAAGGCTTCAAATCAAACTGCTGAAGTCTACATGACCCTGACTACCTGTGCTATGACATTTATTTATGCGTTTACTGCTTTATGACTAGATTTCCCTCTTTCAAAATGTCCAGGTGTACAACTAGTCAACTGCCCATACACTGGAGTAGCAACACACATTGCACTTGAATAGACACATACACAGCTATGTTGAAAGTGTGTACATAACGTCACACAATGTCACTTGATATTGCCATTAGGATGAATGTGCAGATCAGACAAAATATTTTTTTTTCTTCTTAAAAAAAATAAAAATAAATCAGGACCAACCAAAAAACGGAAACAATCAATTCTCACAAATCAATATTCCAATTGGATAAAAAAAAAAAAAAACGGAAACATCCTTAACTATCACTTTTGCACCATTCTTCCCCCCTTTGTGTACGAGTTAACTTAGTCTGCTTTTTGGTTCATAAAATTGAGGAGGTCAAAGTTTTATAATAGTCTAGGCCTTACTCTTAGCATGGTAAATAACCCAATAGAGCAAAGTATGATGGCCTACTGAATATGAATCAAACGGAACATTAAAACTTCCAGAAACCCCTGACAAATACATACACCTACACTTGGTACACTTGAGAAGCTAACGTGAAACAAACTACCTGCCTGTTAATATCACTGTCCACTAAATAGTTCTGAATAAACTATGATGAAACTCACTTTTAGAGTGATTGGTCATAGAAAGGTTTATTGACTTTAACAAAAAAGGAATTTGATTTAAAAGGCAAATTTAAAAAAGATCTCATTCATGGGCATGCAAGTCAAACCTAGTTCTTTTCAAATCAAAGAAACAATTTACCTATGTTACACAGAGGAGTATGATCTTTATTTTGGCTCCACCCTTTGAGTATTCGAAGAGCAGCACCTTATACTGTAAACTTATCTCCACTACTGTACAAAACTAGATAAATAGAGGGGGTCCATACTTGCGAACATTAGAAAAAGTTTGAGTTTAAACTTTCTCTGTCTCGAAATATGCATCAGCCAATTCAAATCACTGACATAGTTGCATTTGACAACACTACGTTAGCTGTTGCACATTACATAACCTGGCACATTTAGCCCTATGCTAACCTGACCAGTTGGCAGTGATTATTTCCTGTAACAAATTCCACATCAGCCTATCAAAGATCTGACTATACATCCACCAACCAATGGAATTTCTTAATATAGATCAACTTGGCTACCAAAGGAATATTTTAAGCCTCCAAATTCAAGGTTTACATTTGTTCAACTTGGTCTGTAAAGTATAGCCTCCCAATATTGCATGACACATCCTTGACTATGCTGCTACTAACGTTGGACAAAATTCAAAAGGCATGTTTTCACATATGACAAAATCACAAGTTTTTGCTTATCCGTTTCACACACATCCATGTGCTTTTAGGGGAAAAAAATATAAGGGTCATTTAAGTTTATCGTACATTGGCCAAAAAAAGTCCAAGCGTTATGGTCTTGTCAAATAGCTGTCATCGCAGCGAGGAGTCATATGCTGCTAAGGCGATTAGAGGCCCCTTCATGTCAAGCTTTTTTGTTTAAGATTCAATGGCAACATTTTTCTCTCAATATCTGTATCAATTAAGTACCCTACTGTGATTGTTTTCAATAAAAAAATGGTCAAAAATACAGTAGCTTCTAAAAAATTAATTGCTTGTCCAGCAAGAACTTTGCTAGGACTGTCTGGGAGTGGTCAGAGGGGCCTAATTGGAGGAACCTAATGAAAGGGATGTGTCACCTGAAAACTAAATTATTGGCAGAGAGGAGGGCAAACTCTGTTATTGGTCTATTAAACTTACATTCACCAGGCAGTCTAAAAAACCCACCCAGCCAAACAAGCTGACATTTCAAACAGCTCTTACACTAAAAGTGCATTATAATTGTGATCATATCTGTATTATTCCAACCTCACTGTGGAAATATATATAAAACACAGGAAAATGTTTGACTGCACTGCCCCTTTAAGGAAAAAACTTTACTAGTGGTCCTCAAAGCTCGATTCAAATAACTAATATGAGACGATGTGGAGGATTTTTTATAATGCATATAAAATGTTGTAGCCTAAATAAGAGGTGTTTTTGGTCTAACAGTAGCGTTATACTATGCTATTATATTTGGTACGTTAGGCCTATGTAGAATACTAATGAATCATTAAGTGATCTTGCGAGACATCGATTCAGCTTTGATCTAAACTTTATTCAAATCCTTAAGTCTATTGACGTACCTGTGCAACAATCTAATTAACATAAAAAAATCCCAATAAAAATCTGTCAATTTAAGCTAGAGATATGTTGTTTTGCATGGGATGCATCTCAATCCACCGCATCCACCCATGTCGGCCTTCCGCATCTGCGGTGGAATGTGGCAGAGCTACAGCACTGTTTGTCAGACCAGGAGACATTTTGAAAATCAGTCCTCTCACGAAAATGTCTGTAGCGTCCAAACGGTTGGCCGACAAACTAATATGACCACACTATGGGAAGATGAGACTATCAAGAACACGATGGGGTTTTAGTTTTGCTCTACAACCCCCACAACTGTCACGGGACATGTAACCTGGTATCGGTAATAAAAAAAAATGGAAGTATGGAGGTAGTTTTGTGCCAAAAAAAGGGGTAATATATATACACATTTCCTGATCGCCTAGATATAGGACAGACACTTCAAAACCTTAATCCTTATAAAAATGTTTTTTAACTGTCTGTTTTTCCATTTACAAATCAGTTATTCAATTTGTTTCTATAGCATAGTAGTAAAGCCTAAATTCAATATTTTATCAAATAATTGTATATATTTTTCATACCTAGAGGGGTCCTAAAATTCTAAATCAAATAGTTAAATAATCTACGGTATGACCATGTTAAAACAATTCCATACGTTAAACTCCCCTCACCTCCAAAGGCTTTGAGGTTCAACAAGCACCATTCTGAGAAGTGGCAGACAGTTGCAAATGGCAAAAATGACCAGGAGCCAGGCTCGCTACATTGAGCTGTTGGTCCAGTTGAAACTTCATGTGTGTTTTTGTAACTTTGATTAGCAGATGGTGCCGGTTGACATCTGTTAAGGATGCTCTCATGTAAAAGGGTTCTATTGCATCCATCTAAGTCAAGATTTGAAATTGGCTGATGCAGAATTTGTAACCTGACATAATCACTGCCTTCGGGTCAGGTTAGCATAGGGCTAAATGTGCCAGGTTATGTAATGGGAACAGCTAACATGGAGCATTTTATCACATGCAACTACGTCAACGATTTGAATTGGCTGATGTGCATTTTGAGACAAACATTTTTTACTTAAAAAAATAAATCTTATGTTCGCAAGTATGGACCCAGGGAGTTTGGAAGCTAACACATTCCATAATTAAATCAAGAATACATTTTTAAAACCAATATGGAATGAGGCCTGTATCTTGTGGATAAACAGCTTTGCTAAAAAATGAAGATTCTAAACATTTCTTTAGTTCAGTAGTTTTAGGTGGTATACAGAAGAGATCAGGAACAACAATGCCAATCTGATGTGGCCTGGAAAACGATTAACCTGTATATGATGCCTACGACAGTGACATTCAAAAAGGGAAGTTAAGGATTTCAAATATTGAGTTGGCTGTCAGATCCCAAGTCTTGTGGCCTGAAAGTTCTTCAACATCATGATGAATATTATTCCTAAAGACCCAAACATACAATTAAAGTCAAATTAAATGGGTAGGTGAAAAAAAAAAAATGAAGACAAAAAGAAAATCCCATCCAGAATGATAAAATAATGTGATGCTTTTGCTTGTTAGTGGCATTTCTTTCTTGACCAATCCAGATGTACCCTTGTTTGACTTGCCCAACACTGAGTAAATAAAAAATATTCACTGTAAAAAGGCATTTTCTTGGTTTAGATTTTTTTCAGATATAATTGTGTAATAAAGCAATGACTAATATAACTATTCTATTCTTTAAATAATTTTATAACCATTTTGCTACATCTGAGGACTATATTTGTGGCCCTTAGTTTGGGCATTGTTCAATACGGTGGGGTTTTGTACTACCTATGTACGTTCTGGTGATTCCAACCCAGGTAACTAATTTTCACCAGCCCAGGACAAAACCTATAGATGGGAACGTTACAACTGTGCACTGGAGTCTTTAAAATACTGACAACGTGTACACATTTTGGCCCATGGGTATGAGGGGGAAAGTGCTGCCCGAAAGTGAACTGTACATACAAAGATAATTTTTATTCATTTATTTTTTTACACTTAACTGAGTGATGTTACAGTACATACGTTATTTACAACTGTGCAGTAATGTGTGGCAAAATAAATTATCTAGAAGGCAGCAAGTATACATTGGTTAACGAATATAAAAACTGTACATAATTTACGGAATACAATTTTTTTTCAGTTTTCTTTTTTCCCATTAAACTAATATTGGCTCTGTAGTGTTTCAAGTCACTTCCTCAGAAACAATTAAATGCCCAAGTAAAGAAACAGACAAAAAGAAGAATATTCTCCTCTAAACCACCATCTGTTTAGTCTTGAATCGCAACATTCTTGTATTATTCTTTTATCCTGTTTTTCCATTTGCAGTCATAGTTGCAGGTGAACAGGTGTGTGTGTTCTACCTATCTTGGCAGAGTGTCAGAGGCTGGTTCTTCCTGCATGCAGAACCAGGTGACCAGACTCTAGTGGGGATGCTCCGGTTCATCCCCATTCTCTGCCTCACTCCTCTGCCCAGGCCATGAGGTGGAAGATGCCGTCTCTTCCCCTCCGACATTAACCCCCGACACACTATGGACCCTTGGCTGTACTCTGCTCTGCTCCGGGGCAGGATGCTGGTTCTACCGGGTGTGGTGGTGGGCTGTGGACAGAGGGGACTGAAGCTCTCTGACTGAGTGTGGCCTTATGGTCCCGACCAGAGAGAAAGCGTCCACACAGACCCTCCTGTCCTTTCAACAGGAAGAGGCTGGAGGTCCCGCAGATATCACATGTTGCACCACCACATCGCACATGCATGCCCTTCAGGCCATGTGCTGCGTTCTCCTCCTCAAGGCTCACCTGGAGCTCTGTGTAGTGCCTCATTCTCATCCACCAGGAGATGATCCAGAATGGTGGGAGGGCTCCTCTCCAGCGTTCCTTTGTTGTTTGATTTTACGGGGACCAAAAAAATTCAGAAAAATATTTCTATATCTTATCCCCTATTCTCTGTCCAAACATCACCTAAAAGGGAGGTGGTGTTGGGTGGTTCAAAGCAAAGCCGTTTTGCTTTTTATATTCTGAACAAAAGCATAAAAACTTGAGGGATGAAAGTGCAAGTTGTGTTTTTCCCCGGTAAAAAGATGCTTCCTCCTCTCATGGAAGGGAATCATCAGCAAGTTTTTTTTTCTTTGAATTTTTTCTATATAATATATAGGTTTTATTCCTCTTCAAACCGGCTAGCCCTTACCATACGTTCTGTTTGATGTCTCTTTGAAAAGTGATGATATTTGACCTCTAACTCTGAACGAGTGCATGTTTCTGTCACGCGGGCAACAGCACAAAGTCATCGTTGACGTCAACCATTGGCACGTAGAAGGAGGGGACCTCGTTGACGCACAGAGACTTGTGTACAGCAGGGTCCAGCTCCTGCACCTTCAGTTGCCACTCCATCCTCTGCACTGCGTTCAGGGCAGCTGCCTCATGCTGCTGCCGCATTAACAGACACGTCTGAGAAGAGAGAGAGGACATAATGAACCAGCAGAAATACAACTGCCATTCTCAGATAGCCCGCATTTCAACCACATAGCAAATGTGCCATAAAAGATGAAGTACAGTCATATCGTTACCTTCATTCGGTCATATTTGTCATCCACGTCTTGGATCCAGGAAATGAACTGGCGAGCGTTGAAGCGATCTCTCACTGACTTGTTCTCATCACCCTGAGTTAAAGATGACAAGAATTAAAGCATGTCAGATTAGATTTTTTTATATGTACACTACCGTTCAAAAGTTTGGGGTCACTTAGAAATTATCTTTGTTTTTGAAAGAAAAGCACATTTTTTGTCCATTAAAATAACATCAAATTGATCAGAAATATAGTGTAGACATTGTTAATGTCGTAAATGACTATTGTAGCTGGAAACAACAGATTTTTAATGGAATATCTACATAGGCGTAGAGGCCCATTATCAGCAACCATCACTCCTGTGTTCCAATGGCACATTGTGTTAGCTAATCCAAGTTGATCCTTTTAAAAAGGATAGATCATTAGAAAACATAATTGCAAAAGGGTTAGCACAGCTGAAAACTGTCTGAAAACCAGAATATGCTGACGAGTTTCAGAAGAAAGGCCTTTGTTTCTAGACATTTTGAGCCTGTAATCGAACCCACAAATGCTGATGCTCCAGATACTAAACTACTCTAAAGAAGACCAGTTTTATTGCTTTTTTTAAATCAGGACAACAGTTTTCAGCTGTGCTAACATAATTGCAAAAGGGTTTTCTAATGATCAATTAGTCTTTTAAAATGATAAACTTGGATTAGCTAACACAACGCGCCATTGGAACACAGGAGTGATGGTTGCTATGTAGATATTCCATAAAAAAATCTGTCGTTTCCAGCTACAAGTCATTTACAACATTAACAATGTCTACACTGTATTTCTGATCATATTGATGTTATTTCAGACAACAAAAAATGCTTTTCTTTCAAAAACAAGGACATTTCTAAGTGACCCCAAACTTTTGAATGGTAGTGTATATAAAATATTAAGAGTAATTGGAAGAGCTGACTAAACAAATCCTATGTGAATGGCCCTGTCTGTCAACTTTTTGCCCACCTTTTTTACCACCCACAGACGCACCTGACTCTCTGTTGGCATGTTGTACACCTCAGAGTCCAGTAACATTGTGCAGGCACTGAATGGGACGGCCTGATTGGCTATCGTCCTTGCTGCTCTGCAATGGACCCGCAGTACTTCTTGCTCACATGAGACAATAAGCTTTTCCTGGAAGGAGAGATATAGAAAGTCAATACAATAAGACTGGAGACAGACTGGACTTTCAACTTTACTTCAAAATCTTTTTGAGCAGACTGATAAGGTTAATGTGAAATGTCACAAATTTGTACGATTGCTTGGTTGGAGAAATGCATATTGCAGTTTGGATTTCTATTACATAGCAGCTTTGAACATTCATCAAAGGATTGTTCAAAGCACTCCTCAGTGCGACTTCAGAAGTGAGATGGATAGATATTAGGGAGGGTACAGTGAGCCCGTGTTCTTACCCTCTCTATGCTGTGCTGCAGTCTCAGCTTCCCCCTCACTGCCTCCTGCTGTCTAAAGAGCTCCTTCAGGGGCTCCGATAACGATGGAGGTGGAGCAATCTGAGAAACCATGGCAATGATTTGAGGTTATGATGTAACCAATCTTTCCATTGCAACAAAGTTCAAACTTTTGTTGTAAATGTGCTGTGCGGTTATTATAGGTTACAGAATGCAGTTACTTGACGTGCATTATTGTAATGAAATAAAATCTAGGAATCAACAGAAGTGTGAACATTTGGAGGGGAAGGGAGGTACTCACCACTGGGATGTGCAGCTTGCTGAGAGGCTTGCCATCCAGCAGGTAGGAGCCTGTGTAGGTCACGTACTCAGCGTAGCACTGAGGGGCCTGTGGTGTGATGTAGCACAAGATCTTCCTCTTCTCCTCAATTTTTTTCCGTATCTGCAGGTATTCGAAGTAAGGGTTGGAGCGGTCACTGTGGTAGGGTTCTATGTCATCCAGTTTGATGGCATTGACAATGACAGCCAGCGTCTGTTGAATCATCTCCCTGGTCTGCTGCATGGCTGTGTTGACCAGCTGAACCTGCGGTTTCGGGAACTTCCTCTTGCGTGGATGCTGCGTCTGGGATTCCTCTTCCTCCACAGGCCGCCCTTTAGTTTTGCTGACCACTACAGGAAGCGGCGGAGGGGGAGCCGGGGTAATGGTTGGTGTGGAAGAGATGGTGGTGACAGGTTCCTTTTCTTTCTCCAGAACAACAAAGGGGACAAAGGTAGGGGTGGGGATAGGGGTGGTTGTGGTTGTGGTTACAGCCATGCTCATGGTGACAGGGGTAGGGACAGGTGGAGGTATCACACTAGCAGGTATAGTGGTGGTGGTTGTACTCTCTGCTACTACTCTACTACTCTGCTTTTTTGTGGTGGTGGTATTCTCCTGTTTTGCCAGCATCTGAGCTCTGTTTCTGGTCATCCTCTGTGGGATCTCCTCCACCTTCTTGGGAAGGTCAGTTGACAACGTTGTCAGAGTGACCGTGAGCTTAGACGTTGTCTCAAGAGCCTCTGAAACATGGACTGTGCCAGAAATCGTGACAGCAACTGGCAGAGGAACTGAGGGGACTGGACTGCAAGTTGGCCCAACAAAGGGATCTGATACCTGCCCACTTTGTTCTGGTTTAACAGTTGTCAAGGAGCCCATACATGGAGTAATTACAACTGATAAAGACTCGGTCAGTGACATCTGCTTGTGATGCTGAGTATTGTTTGTATCAACAGCTGAGAACATGTTTCCATCGCTCTCATCAGTCTTTTCATATGTGGCTCTGTTTTCGAAGACCTGTGTTTTCACTAAGTTAATTTCTGGGACATTCTGAGGCTCAGGCTCAAATTCTGGTTGGAAATTGTGTTTTGGTGAGGGCACAACCAAATCCTGCAAAGAATCATTGAGTGTTAGGACCTCGGGAGGGCACAGGGGTTTGGCCAGGATAGGCAGGTCAACCTCCATAAGCTCTTCACCCTCTATTGTTTCAATAGCAGGAGGCCTTATATGAGCAGATGGAGGCTTGTAGTCGGCTGGCTCTGCATCTCTGATGTCAAGCTCTGGCATCTCCTTGTCTGGCAGGGAGGTCGGGAGGGAGAGAGAAGGGAGGTCAGGTAGAGAGAAAGGGCCAAGATCATCCAGCTCATCCACTGTAGCTGAGAATGGGTCTGTCCAGGGCACCACTGGCTCGTTGCTTACTGCTAGAGGCATATGGCTCTCAGAAGTAAAGCCATGGGAGTTTTGTCTGCCGACTTGTACTGCACAAGAAAGCTCTGAGTCCATCTGGTGATTATCCTCCAAGTTTGGCTTGCAGTCTGTGAAGAAAGACTCTAACCTTGTGGAGGATGAGGTGGTTGTCAAGTAGTTTGGTTCCAATTCCATGGGTGTCATTTCAGGTCTTGCTGGAGAAATTGGAATGTCCTCCACAGCCTCTTTTTGCTCGTCAAAGTCAGGGTCAGGTACATAAGACCTGTAAGCAGCATATGGAGGGATCACTGATGGATGGCCAGGTATGGCAGTAATGTGCTGCAAATCACTGTCTGAATGCGAGAAGGGGCTGGTTATCTTGGAGACAGCTGCCTCTATTTCTCCATAAGTCCTTTGAGGAGATTTCAAAATCATCTCAGAGTTCCAGCTGATGGTATGATCACTGGAGTTCTCCACCAGATTGGGTGGTGGATGTGGGGGAATCAACTGACGCACCTCTGTAACTCTTCTGTCTGGAGATTCAGCCCAGCTCTTCCTCAAAGGCTCTTCAACTCTTGGAGGAGAGAATGAGCAGATGTCCCTCGTCTCCTCAGCAGCATGATGATTAGTATCTGTTGGTTCTTCAAGATCCCCTTCTTCCTCCTCCTCCTCCTCTTCTTCTTCTTCCTCTCCATCCTCTTCGTAGTCCTCTTCTTCCTCCTCCTCCTCCTCCACAACAGGGGGCAGATACTCACTGCCACTGACTGGGTCAGAGGGAACAAGACTGCGCTCACTTTGATGAGGCTCAGAAAGGTCATCAATATCCAGGGGAGGAAGAGCAGCAGGTGCAGGGGTGGGTGGAGCAGCAATGTCCAGACACGGCTCCTGTGGGTCAGGTCTGTGGACTGGCGTTGAGGGCTTCATCAGGAAGTTGTTGTAGACACTCTCAGGTAGGTGTTCACAGGTCTCTGTGCCAGCCATTGCTGTGGTGGCCCGATCTAGTGCTGGTTCGGCAAGTTCCAGCCCGGGAGACAGCATTCTAATAGGTGAGAAGTAAGGAGGAGACAGGCATTCAAGTCTCTCCACTGATGCTGCCTTGTCTTCTGGAGGCTGGGAGGCTGCCAAGTCAAACTCAGAGGTGTCTGGCAAAATGTGTTGTAGAAACTTGCCAGCTTCAGCTTTGAACTCATCTTCCAGGGGTCTTCTAACATCAGACGAAGCTGATCGACTGACATGGGGCAACTGGAGATTCTTAGCCGGAGTTATACAAGTCCCTTCTTGGAAGGTGTGTGATGAGTTGGAGTACCTGTCAAAGAAGGATGGTGAGCAGGCATTCATAGACATGGTCATGGCTGATGAGTTCTGACAATCTAACCCATCAAACATATCAGGGTAGTCCTCTGCACTGCAGGATGGAGTCCGTGGCGTCTGCATGATTTCCTCATAGCTGGGACAAGAGATTACAGATGTTGGGGTGGGAACACCCGTTGGTCTATTCTGATCTTGCCTAGGTGAGGCAGGGAGATTTTCTTTCATCTGATGGCCTGCAAGCCAGTCCTTTGAATTTTGAGTGTCAATGGGTAGTGGCTTTCTTTCCGGAGACATAATTTGGGCTGGGAGACCAATATCTTTGAGCTTCTTCTCTTTCAATGCAGATTCTAAACTATTCGATTTTTTGGATGATAGTTCATTGCGATTTTTCTTTATTTCCTCAGTGGACTTCGTTTTATCCCTAAGTTTGGGATCCCCTGATCTGTGTCTTAGTTTCTCCATCTGCTTCATCCTCTCCTTATGCTTCTTATGGCGTTCTTCAATCTCCTGGTCTTTTAAACCTAACATTTGCCCAAAGCTAGTTAGTCTGAGATCCCCATCAACCAGAAGCTTTGAACGTGGACGGTTGTCTTTGCGAGCTGTGTCTTTAGACTGAATTACTTTTTCATTTTCTTCTTTAACCTTGGACTTAACATGGTCCGCCCTACTGTCTTTGTCCAAAGAGTCTCGGTTTCTTTCTTTTTTCACATCAAATTTGGGACTGTCTTCCTTTGATCTTTCCTTCAGATTGGTAATTTGAGGGCTCTCTTTCAATCCACATTTGATATCCTCCTTGGAGTGTTTAAGTGATCCAAAGCCATCCGTGTACTTGTGCTTCTCCTCTTTGACTTTCTCCTTATGTTTCTCTTTTTTCTTTTTGTCCTTGATCTTATCACTGATGACAGTACTCAATTTGTCTTTGTCAGCTTTTTTAGACATCTCCTTTTCAAACTCCAATGTCTTATCAAATTCATCTTTATCACCCTTAGACCCAAATGGAAATGTGTAAGGGTCCGCTTCTAACGGCATAGGCTCTTTCTCAAAGGGCAGACTTTCTCTGCGTCCATAGGATTCTCTTATTTCCTCTATCTTGTCTTGTTTATCCCCCTTTTCCTTCTTGACTTTGTCCTTCTCCTTGTCATGACTCTTTTTGGACGATGATGAAGATGAATGCCGGTGCCGCTCTTTCTCTCTGAACTTGTCTTGAGGATTAGATATGGAGAGTGAGTCTCGTCTCTCATCAGTAATGTCTGGAAGGCTGATGTTGGAGGAATCATAGTAGCTGCTGAGCACTGGCTCATGACCCTGATCAGTGAAGCTGTCTGAGGATAACTCACTGTTCTTGTCATTGGAGTCATCCTTGTAGTCATTCATGGCCTCTTCCTCCAGCTTCTCCAAGAGTGACTTTTCATTTTCCCCACTCCCCTTTGAGGGCTTTCTGTCGTTAACATGATCTTGCTTGTCTTTATATTTACTCTTGGTCTTTTCCTCACTGGCTTCCCTCTTGTCCAACAGCTTCTGTTTGTTTTTCTTCTCTTGGTTTGAGTCCACAGACATTCTGTCTTTGCGTTCCTTGTGTTTTGCATCAACAGCATCCTTATCTTTCTTATCTTTGTTGTGTTTTTCTAAGGAACCCTTCCTCTCTTTCCCCATATCAAATGTGGTCTTGTCTTTTTTCTTGTGGTCTTTTTCTTTCTGTTTTTCTGTTGTGTGTTTGGCCTCAGCAGAATATTTTCTGGGTTTTTCCGTTTGGAAGTGATCAAGCTCATCCCTGTCAGATGTGGAGTCTTTCCTGTGAGAATCGGACAACCCAAGGGAATCACTTAACTTGGCCACACTCCCATTGTAATTGTCTTCTTCATCCTCACTTTCATCTGTGAAAATGTCTGCTATCTTGTACCACGTTTTCTCAGGTTTAACTTTCTCAGGTTTTCTCTCCTCCTTCTTTACCTCAAGGACATCTTTATCCCGGTCAGCATGCTTGTCCTGTGAAGCCTTTTCTTTCTTGTCCTTAGTTTGTTCTGAAGACATCTTCCTGTCCTTGTCTTTGCTGTGTGTGTCTTTGTGTTTGTCTTTAGCTCCCTCCTTCTTGTCTTTAGAGCCTCTATCTGTGTCTTTTTCCTTCAAAAGCTTCTCAGTTGAGATCTTCTCAGGCTTCTCCTTATCCTGTTCTATGGATCGGTCTTTAGGCTTTTCCTTGTGTTTGTCAGCTTTTGTCTTTTCTCTCTTTTCCACCCCATCTCCCTTTTTCTCCTTCTCTTTTCCAGAGTGGTTCCTCTCTCTAATTTCACATGGTTTGCTGACAGTTTCAATTTCTTTGAAGGAGGCATCGTTCCCATAATCGTCTCTTATGGACTCCTGTTTGATTTTCAAGTCCTTTCTTTCTTTAGTGAACTCATAGGAATCTTTTCGGTCTCTACTGCTGTCCGTGGAGTCCTTCTCTTTCTTCTCTTTGACAGTATCTGCAGATTCCTTTCGCTTCTTCTCCTTTTCTACAGAGTGGCTGGTGTTGAGTTTCTGTTTTTCAGTCAAATCCTTTTTCTTGTCACAGATTTTTTCTGAAGAGTCTCTCTCTTTCTTCTTGGAGGTAGGCTCTTTCTCTGACCGTTTGTCATTATGATCTAATTTCTTGTCTTTGATTTTGTTCTCCTTCCTCCGGTCTCTGCTCTCTATTTTTTCAGTCTCAACGATCAGCTTTACAGTGTTGCTTGCTTTATATTCTTTGTAGTCCTTCACAGGAGGAGCATCCCAGCTGTCATCTCCATATAGGTCGCAGTCAGAGGAAAGGTCTGACGCCCATCGGTCATGGTGGTCGTCTGAGGCACTGAGCTTGGTGTCTTCTAGGTTTAAGAAACGGTTACTGACATCATAGACTTCATAATCAGGCTCTTCCTTCAGAACCTTTTCTTTCTTAGATTTTTCTTTCTCCTCCCTGGCATTTTTCTCCTTCTCCACCTTAATATGTTTTTCTTCTTTTTGCTCACTGCTCTTCCTGTCTGGTTTAGATGTCTTGTCCTTTGACTTTTTCTTCTTCTCCTCTTTATGAGTCTTTTGTTGTTTCTCCTCCTTGGGCTTCTCTTTTTCCTTGAGGCTCCTTTCTTTTTCAGTTTTCAAGGGCTTTTCCCTCTCCTCCTTGCTAGGCTTCTCCTTGGTGGACTCTTTTGTTTTCTTGGATTTCTCCTCCTTAGCAGTTCTTTGCACCTCTTTTCCAGAAGACCAGTCTCTGTCCTCAGATTTGCCCTTCGACAACCTGTCCTCCTTTTTCAAATGCTCTTTTTCATGTTTAGACAGCTTGACCTTGCTTTCAGCTGGGGACTCAGTGTCAACAAGGAGTGACTTCTGCCTTGAATCATCAAAATCAAATGAGAAGCTTTTAACAAATTTCTCGTTCATGTCTTGATTGAGCACTAAACTGGGAGCCTTTTCTTTCTCTTTGTTTTTGTGCTTGTGTTTTACTTTATGCTTTTTCAACACTTTGCCATCTTTATCCGTTTTGGAGACCGTACTGTCTGTGTTGGAGTTCTTGTGAAAGTCAGAGTTCTTTTTGTCTAGTGCATTGGTGTGCACATTGTTTTTCTTTCTGTTTTCCTGTGCTTTCTTTCTCACCTGTTTCACTGACTCGACACTTGAGTCTGCAGAGGAGTAGTCCGACTCACTGGAAAGCCTTGTTCTAACCGAGTCAGAGAGGGAGCTTACATCTGACCATACAGGAGATGACACAGTCTTCCAGCCATCTGTCCTCCACTGCTTTGGGTTATGTTCTGTCAGCGAGGGTGTCAGTTTCTGAGAGCTTATGCTTCCATGAGAAGAGGAAGACGAGGATGCAGAGTGAGTACTGAACGCAGAGGATTCTTTTAGGCTCATTGTGGAGTCCTTTATACAGTTCGAGTTCTTCATAGAGCCTTCATCATCCTCACTCCCTATGTCCCCACAATCAGAGTCCGAAGTGCAGAATTTGTCATTGACTTTACCAAATCTGACCTCCTTACTGACATTTTTTGTCTCCTTCTTCCTCTTCTTCTTAACTTTAGTCTTCTCTTTCTGCTGCTTAGTGCTCAGCGTAGCAGAGTCCCGGGCCTTGGTATTAGTAGGTGGCGCTGGTTGCCGTGGTGTGGGCATAGTTGTGAAACACAACGTTCCATCATCCTCGTCTGAGCTGTCAGAGAGAATCCGTCTAACAGCCTTCTTTGGTGTGAGCGAGTTGCTTTTGGAATAGGTTTTGACCACCTCCCCCTTCGGTACTGAAATTAAGCCGCTAGCCTTAGTGACACTGGGAGACTCCTTGCGGAACTCTTTCTTGAGCAAGTGCTTGTCGTCCACCGGAGGGACGCGCTCTTCCTCATCATCCTCGTCAAATTCATACTCGTCCTTGACGGGGGTAGTTGTTGTGGATAGGGGCTGATCCAGGCCTTTCTTCCCTTTCAGCTTCAGGCCCTTCTCAAACTCTGAGTCTGTGTTATTTCCATCAACCGAACTGGATGGTGCAAACGATGGGGCATCTTCTTCCTCTGAGGATTCTGAAGGGGAAAAAAAGAAAGAAATAACAGTTAAATAACAGCAAAGATCTGTCACACCCAGTGGTTAAAAGAAAAGCAAGGAAGTTAAAATACAAGTAACAAATGGCAGAGTGAAGGTGTTCAGAGCTACTCATGGTATAAAATGTCACACACCTGACGAGCTCTCCTCACTGGAGGTATACGTGCCTTTTCCAAGCAACAGATTTAGCATCGTTGGGGAGTTAGCAACCTTCAACGCGGTTTCTCCCCTTCTGTTGCTTTGTCGAGGGTCCCCTCCATACCTTAAAAGCAACTTTACCACCTACAAAGAAACATCGAAACATTTGTCTCAGTCCTAAACACGGCCGTTGGCTATCTACATGAGCAATCACAAACGTTACTGAAGTTACCTTGAAGTGCCCGTTGTTTGATGCGTCATGCAGAGGGGTGTCGTCATCCAGGCCCTTGGTGTTGACCTCTGCACCGGCTGCCAGCAGCTGCTTGGCCACGTCGTAGTAGCCTCGGTTGCACGCTTCATGCAATGCAGTCCAGCCTGTGAATCCCAAACACAGTTAAATAACAGCTCTAATGTTCCTCAAACGTAGGATTCAAAATTATTACAGCACTCAATTCTGAACATTTTAGAT
Organism: Salmo salar; assembly: GCF_965601325.2. Lineage (NCBI taxonomy): Eukaryota > Metazoa > Chordata > Actinopteri > Salmoniformes > Salmonidae > Salmo > Salmo salar. The sequence goes on along the minus strand of NC_138316.1, from coordinate 15,781,064 downwards.
TGCTAGAGAAGCTAGAAATGTGCCACTATTTTCATGAATATAAAATATAATACAGAAGTATGGAGATATGATGTGAAAGGCAAGCGGTAGAGAGATCGAGAGAGAGAGGGGAGGAGGAGCAGCGAGAGAGCGAGGAGGAGGAGCAGAGAGAGCGAGGAGGACGAGCAGAGAGAGCGAGGAGGAGGAGCAGAGAAAGTAAGATGACCACCAGCCTGCAGTGGCAGCGACTCACCTGCAAAGTCTTTTACATTCACGTCAGCTCCCTCACTGATGAGCTCCTTGATGCGGCGTGCCTCTCCGCGGATGGCTGACCGGTGCAGCCTCGTCTCGCCCCTCTCATTTCTCTTATTTACTTTGTCTTTGGTTTTAGATGCAGAGTTTGGCGTTCCCTTCTGGCCCAGACTTGACTGTGACTGATGCTTTGGTGTTGTGTCTACAAGAACAGGACAAAAACAGAGTTTTAATAGAATTGGCATGATTCATTTCTATAGTAAAAACATAAGCCAAATGAGCATAGGGCTACATATTACAGTACCATTCTGTAACAGTGCAGAATATTTCATTGAAAAACAATTGTTACAACTGCATCGCCTGTAGGTGGCGCTCTTGCTCAGGACATCAGAAGGAGAACTCCAAGACTCCCAATTTCTCAAGTTCATTTCATCACATTTAGTGGATTAAACCAAAGCCTTAACCACATTTACATTATTGAGTTTGCAGAGCGTGGTCCTGAATGCCATTTGAAACTCACTTCGTCTGGGTTCTGTCTTTAAGGCACAAACTCAGGCACGGCTGTTTAACAGCAGCAACCCGCCAAATAATACAAGCAGGAAACATATAACCCAAATCAGAAGCACAACATAATGACTAACCCACAGAGATCAGCTCTATTACTTAATAAGAGGAAATATAGACTACTAAAGCCTATGTTTCCTAAACGTTTAAATCGCAATGTTTTAACGACAGAGCGTAAGTACAGCACTTGAAGAGGAAATGCTAGATCTGATTTATCTAATAACAGATAGCAGATATGAAATGAACAAAAAGCCTGGGTCTGGATATTCTGTGGTTTGGCCCAGATCTGATATGGCACTATTAGTCCCCTCAGACTCAATCCCTGGGGTAAGCTACTTTCATTTCCCTCATGGTTGAACGCTACATCCTAAAACAAAGCAGCACAATTTACCATACAGGAATGTGATTCCAACTTCTAGAGCCCAAAAATCTCCCCACAAACAGCCAGTCCCAGAAAAGAACATTGGATTAAGACAGCAGAGGCCCATTTCACTGCAGTAATGGAAATTGATGAGGGTTATCTTGTATAATTGAATTCTAATTAAGCAATGTGGTCTGTTCTTTAATGAAGCATGGCGCAAACGTGTGGCTGGGACGCTGAGCACCAGGGGACACAGCACCCCCCCCTTCACACCACCCCCCGCTGAACCCTCAGAGACGTGGCATCCATGACAAACACGCACCTGGACTGTTGACTGACTCTTCAGCCGTCATCTGCATGAGAAGAGCCACCTGCTGCCGCTCAGAGAGGGGGTACCCGGCCCGGATCCCTGGCATGCCCATCCCAAACGGCAGGCCTGACTTCCTGGTGTTGGTGGGCTCCTTTTTAATGCGCTTCCGTTCCGGACCTTGCTTTTCTGCGAGGAGAGAGGGGAATGGACAATGTGAGGCCTATGGGTAGCACAGACACACATACAAACACAGGATAGCAAATTGCTCAGGTTATAAATCGGCTTTTACTTCAGCAGTCAAATTGAAGTGATTTCATTTCTGACCACAACAACAGTCATTGATAACACTCACTCAACATCTCCATGGCAACAGGTCAGATAAATGTCCTCTGATGTTCTAAGGAACACTCTTGGTGAAACCCCTACCAACTTCTAGTCCAGTTTAGCCCACATCCATCTTCTGAGGCAGCGGATGGTGGTGGGCATTTAAACCCAGCTGCCACAGAGGCAGGGAGTCTGATGTTTACGTCTCTCTCAGGGGGTGTGTGACTTGGCAGAGTGACAGTGATTACTAAATGGCCGGTGTTCATTTCAATGTGGCCGAGCCAAGGTCATCACAATGGCGACTTGCTGCTGGACAAAATCAGCAAGCTCCTCAAAGACATGCCCATCAATTATTTTCAGTGTCATGAGGAATTATCAAATCCCCACAGCCAATGTCAGTCTTACTTTGCTATTGAGACACAAATACATAAACATTCTACATGTGCAACTCCTGGACGATTTGGAGGTACGCTCTGTCAATGTATGAAGCCCAAACTGCGCCAGCTTCAAGATCCTTCCAAAACATTCTGACATCCATAAAAACAAATGGACATGTCCTTCAACTGCGTCCATGGAGACAACACACATCGTCTAATCAAAAGGGGAGATCTACAAGCCTGCTCACTGTAGCACTCAACAGAGTGGATCGCTCAAGGCCACAAACACAATTAATAGGAGTAGGAAACATGGCAGCTCACGCTTCCGGTCACAAAACCCTTTCCAGAGATTTTCCATAGTCAGAGCTGATGAACTTTCACTAACATCTGTGAATACTTATGTCTAATGTTCCCCCACCCCTGATACACACTCACATTCTGAAAGGAATTTGCCATTTAGACACATTCCTTTTAATTCAGACTTAAACAGCATGAACCACAGCAGTGGATGTTTCAGGCGGTGGATGTCGAGGACTGAAAACGCTAGAGTTGCTTTTCCAAGCCTTTACAGTGGGCCCCAGTCAGTAACGAGCCCGCTTCAGTACTTGAAAAGGGCTGCTATCAAACTACATACAAGCTGCTAATTACAATGATTTTTTCCGACCAGATTTTGGACATGCATTGAGTAGGCTAAGTAGCATGCAAACATGTGTGATGCATCTTCAATGTAAACAAGATAGTGGGAAGATGGGAAAAACAACAAAACAGCAGGATGAGCCTCACACAATTCCATCCTTGTAATCCATGTGGAATAAGACAGAGGCATCTGAAAATGCAATGAAAGCCCATAGACATCCGTAGCTGCATCCATTTAAACAATTAAATAGTTAAGAAACATTTAAGAATATATATATATATATATATATATATATATATATATATATATATATATATATACATACATACATATATATATATATACATACACATATATATATATATATATATATATATATACATACATACATACATATACATACACATATATATATATATATATATATATATATATATACATACATATATATATATATATATATATATATACATATATATATATACACACATACACTGGCAAAAGAAGGCCTATGTTTACAATGTCATTTGGATTTTTCCTTTAACTTGAGAGATCTGATGGCAAAGTTGGAGGGAGACCAAGCTACCTCACTGTTCCCAAGAACGCCAACCTAGGCCAGGGGCGGGGCCCACAGCAAGACAACAGTCAAGTTACAATTGGCCCATGATGCCATTGTGTTAGCCTATTGTGGATACTTTGCTATCAGCTTCCCACAGTATGGGCAGGCAGAACCAGCTCGACCAGAGGAACCAGGTAGGCCTAGTCCGTTTGTTGTGTCCCCAAATTCAATAGGACAACAAAGATGACAAGCTCATATTTCTATCATTCCACTTGGGACATCAAACATGCTAACAGCCTGTCTTTCTCTGAGTGACAACTATGAATATATTCCGAGCAGTTGTGTCAGTTGGGGTTCCTGCACCACGGGAGAGAATTATTATTAGAGATAGACCTGATGAGCTCTGTTTGCTTTACTGCAATGTGTATGTAGGACTGGCCTTCCTGTGTGTTATATTACGTAGAACATGGGAATCAACTGTGAAGGCACAAGTGGGGCGACTAGGCAGGGTGAGATCTCATGGTCAATATGTAAATATATTAGCGCCACAACTCGGTCTTCATTCTTAAACTGAGATCGAAACTGAAAACAAAGCATGAACACTACTAGCGCTTACTACCACACACACACACGTCACCACCACCATGTACAGAGTAGACTGGGCCATCCTGATGTAGGCTACAGTACACAAGGGGTCAAAGATAGTCTGGAGAAACAATGGAACCTTTTCAGAACGCCTGGACAGAGTGCAACTACTAGCCTATCTAATACACCCAGTGGAGACTCAAGCTCCAAAACAACTGAACCCAGACCAAATCTGATTTCAAGTCAAGTAACAGTGAATAATTCATGGATCTTCCAAAGGATGGGAGATGAAACATTACAAAAACATTTCTCCCTCCAGGGATCTGAATAATAGTGGTGTGCAGCAGGCAGACAGGGCTGATTTGGGATGTGGTGGAGAAGACCTCAAGCCAGCAGCCCCTCCACCCCCGTCCCTACTGAAAGCAGCACCTGCTGCACCTGCTGATAAGACAGGATCCTGTATTCCTGCCATATCGTGAAGGTGATGTGTGTGCTAGCCTGCAAGTAGCTGATCTGCACTCATGACTGTCTCTTATCCGTCTCCCGCTCCTCATAGCTTTATCCAGAGCAGTCCCCTCGCTGAGCAGTCCTGGCCATGACTCCTACACTCCTGCTGCAAGGCCTGTGGATGGGCTCTACACCAATACAGGTTACAACAATCATCTGCTACACAAGCTACCATCTCTAGAAGAATGTCTTGTAAACTGTCAAATCCGGTGTGTTCAAGATAACAGAGCAATCACTGCAATTAGCTACATCATTCATCTAACAGATGCCTCGGGGAGAAAACCTTCAGCAGAGATCGAGTGCCCTGTTATAACCATAGAAATGGATGTTATGCACTCAAATAAGGCTCCACTACACACACGGACTTTACTTTATGTACTGACAGGGTAGTACTAGGCCTAGATAACTCACACAGTAGGAACACTGTCATCTTGTGGGTTTGGAGAGTGCAAAGACAACACAAATGCAGAATGCAGTAAATCCCTGTCTACAAAATGACCAACCGTATGAATTACGCATTTCAAATGGAGTATGTAGCCTAGTCCATGTTCGATGAGCTCCCTGTGTCCTCTGTCTGTTTCCATCAAAACTAGCCAAATAATAAGCGGATCTGAAGGGTCTGACTTGCTCATCTTTCATAGCTGAACACAAATCAAAAGTAGTCACGCTGTACATTTCTCAAAAGCCAAAATTATGCTACAAATTCAACACTAGCTGCCTCAAGCTATAGCTTCAAAACACTCTCTCATAGGCCAACTATGGTAAGTTGTGTTACAGATCCCATGCAAAAACACTGAGCATAGCCTCAGTCTGAACTCTCCATCAGCACACTAGCGCGAGGAGCTGGAAGCACAGGGGTGTATTCTCCCAGCAGCCCCGCAGCACAGTGAAAACAATAGACCTGCAGTTCCTTCTCTGAGTAGGAGAGGAGCCACGCTGGACTGACGGCCATAACCTCAAGGCAGATTGAGAGAGAGAAAATAGATATGACGTCATTAAGGAGGTTTCTGTTTCATCACTTGCGCTCTGTGTTATTTCTTTCCACTCAGGATGAGGGTAGAGCAATGTGAAGGCTCTCTCTCCTTCAGAGGGTCATATGAAGTGGAGAGGACTGCACAGCCTGCACTTCCCTCCACATTCTCAAAGTTCACTACTGGAATCCTTGTGGCTTTTCTGCAGGCACAAGGGAGCAGGCCAAGGGGCACACAACCCCTCCATACACGGGCCTACTGGGCCACAGGCTAGACTCTATCCCCACAATGTAGGGCCGTAGAAGGAGAGCTCACCATATCAAGGGGAGATACAGTATCACCAGAAAGACAACATCAACGTCAGGGGGAGGGGATAGGGCTGGCTGTAAAGCACTTACATTCCATAGGGTAGAGACAATAACACAGCATGAAAGGAACTAGCTATCAAGGCCAAGACAACAGAAGAGGGATGTGTGCGTGAAACCACACACACACACACACACACACACACACACACACACACACACACACACTACAGTGTGTATGGGTTAAATAAGGCAGCATGGAGACAAAACTAACACAATGAAGGATGAACCATTTAATGAATTTTTCCATTTTACAGCCAGGTTTAAGACATGTGGATGGAAGACACTGAGAAGGATAACACACACATTTCCACCCCGAAAGTGTATAAATTACAGGCAAAGCCAATGTATGAATTATGGTCTAGTTAATGTGAGAGACTGACAGACATCCAGCCTAGCTGTAGAGGCAGAGACTCCACCCTAACATTAGCATGACAATAGACAAGCAGAGCAGTGTCCTAGACAGGGGGAGGGGAGAAACTGAGGTGGGAGGCAACCTTTCTCTGCCAGGCTGCTAACAGGTTACAGGGTCACTACCACCAGCATACACACAAATACAAAACCAAGCCACTATAGCTGTGACTAAACAGTGATGACCAGGGGAATTTACTACGCTCCTGATTTGGTCACTCAAGCTGCACTGAGAACACAAATTCTATATCCAATATCTCTGCAAAACAGAGAAATACCATTTTCAAACGTTTTCTGCAAAAAAGCCAACACACGTCACCAAAAAAAAAAAAAAAGAAATGTACACAATGGTTTGGACTCCATATTACCCAAAGAAATAACAGCTGAAGTTCACAGCTGCATTTCAAACCAACCCAATAACCCAGCACACAGAGATGTGGGTTCCATTACCGTACATGTTATTACAGACCATCATCAACAAATCATTTCAAGATCCTCAAAGCCCAAACAAGCTGGAACAGTAGGTCCCCCTTTCTATCTTATTAAAGAATAACACAAGTGAGTGTCTCACCCCAAACCTTTTCAGGCCCTCGTGATTGACAAATCCTCGCTTAATTGGCCCATGTTCCGTGTGACTTTTTTCCTCTTTTTCCCAATGATGGATAGTTGAATCATGTTAAACCACGGCTAAGCAAAGCACACAGCCTTCTTTGAGGTGTTCTTCTTTGAGGTTATAAAGAAACACCGCCTGCAGGAGCTCCTCCATCACACCTCTCAGCCCAGTGCCTCTTCAACCTCAGGAGGCTGAAGAAATTCAGCTTGGCACATAAGACCCTCAAACGTTTATAGAAGCACCATTGAGAGCATCTTGTCGAGCTGTATCACGGCCTGGTACGGAAACTGTACTGTCCGCAACCACAAGGCCCTCCAGAGTGGTGTGGTCAGCCAAACGCATCACCGGGGGCACACTGCCTGCCCTCCAGGACACCTACAGCAACTGGTGTCACAGGAAGGCCAAGAAACTCATCAAGGACCTCAGTCACCCGAGCCACGGCCTGTTCACCCCGCTACCATCTAGAAGGCGAGGTCAGTACAGGTGCATCAAAGCTGAGACCGAGAGGCTGAAAACTGCTTCTATCTCAAGGCCATCAGGCTGTTAAATAGCCACCACTAGCTGGCTACCGCCCAGTACCCTGGCCTGAACTTCAGTCACTTTCACAAGACAGCTACCACCCGGTTACTCTACCATGCACCTTAGAGCCTTCTGCCCTATGTACATAGTCATGGAACACTGGTCACTTTAAGTCATGTTTACATACCGTTTTACCCACTTCCTATGTATATACTGTATTCTAGTCAAGGCATATCCGATTTAACTATTGCTGTACATATACTATACTTCATATATACACTACATATTCTATCCATATACTGTCCATATTGACTATACATCCCATCCACACACAGTTATACTCCGGACTCCGACATCGCTCGTCCTAATATTTCTATATTTCTTAATTCCATTCTTTTTCTTTTTAGTGTGTATTTTTAGATATTACTTAACTGTTGGAGCTCTGAACGCAAGCATTTCGCTACACCCCGAGTAACAGCTGCTAAATATGTGTATGCAACCAATAAAATATCATATAATTTCATTCTTCCAGCATGCAAAACTACACTTCCTGGCTGCCAGGCTGAGGAAGTGATGTCACATCCCCTCCCCCTCCAGTCTTACCTGAGTCAGAATCTTTCTGGTCTCCATTGGCTCCAACAGTGAAGGGTAGCTTCCTCTTGGATGCCTTCTCTTTCATCTCTTTGACGCCATCGCTGCGGTCCAATTTAGGAGTCTTGTTTGACAATACTTTATCCTGGAAAATAAAAAATAAAACATGAACACCGTATTGCACAGCTAAACTCAGCAAAAAAAGAAACGTCCTCTCACTGTCAACTGCGTTTATTTTCAGCAAACTTAACATGTGTAAATATTTGTATGAACATAACAAGATTCAACAACTGAGACATAAACTGAACAAGTTACACAGACATGTGACTAACAGAAATTGAATAATGTGTCCCTGAATAAAGGGGGGGGGGGGGGGGGGGGGGGGGGGGTCAAAATCAAAAGTAACAGTCAGTATCTGGTGTGGCCACCAGCTGCATTAAGTACTGCAGTGCATCTCCTCCTCATGGACTGCACCAGATTTGCCAGTTCTTGCTGTGAGATGTTACCCCACTCTTCCACCAAGGCACCTGCAAGTTCAGACATTTCTGGGGGGAATGGCCCTAGCCCTCACCCTCCGATCCAACAGGTCCCAGACGTGCTCAATGTGATTGAGATCCGGGCTCTTCGCTGGTCATGACAGAAATCACGCACAGAACGAGCAGTATGGCTGGTGGCATTGTCATGCTGGAGGGGTCATGTCAGGATGAGGCTGCAGGAAGGGTACTACATGAGGGAGGAGGATGTCTTCCCTGTAACGGACAGCGTTGAGATTGCCTGCAATGACAACAAGCTCAGTCCGATGATGCTGTGACACACCACCCCAGACCATGCCGGACCCTCCGCATCCAAATCGATCCCGCTCCAGAGTACAGGCCTCGGTGTAATGCTCATTCCTTTGACGATAAACGTGAATCCGACCAGCACCCCTGGTGAGACAAAACCGCAACGTCAGTGAAGAGCACTTTTTGCCAGTCCTGTCTGGTCCAGCGACGGCGGGTTTGTGCCAATAGGTGACGTTCTTGCCGGGGATGTCTGGTGAGGACCTGCCTTACAACAGGCCTACAAGCCCTCAGTCCAGCCTCTCTCAGCCTATTGCGGACAGACTGATCACTGGGGGAGAGATTGTGCGTTCCTGGTGTAACTCGGACAGTTGTTGTTGCCATTCTGTACCTGTCCCGCAGGTGTGATGTTCGGATGTACCGATCCTGTGCAGGTGTTGCTACACTTGGTCTGCCACTGCGAGGACGATCAGCTGTCCGTCCTGTCTCCCTGTAGCGCCGTCTTAGGCGTCTCGCAGTACAGACATTGCAATTTATTGCCCTGGCTACATCTGCAGTTCTCATGCCTCCTTGCAGCATGCCTAAGGCACGTTCACGCAGATGAGCAGGGACCCCGGGCATCTTTCTTTTGGTGTTTTTCAGAGTCAGTAGAAATGCCTCTATAGTGTCCTAAGTTTTCATAACTGTGACCTTAATATCCTACCTCCTGTAAGCTGTTAGTGTCTTAATGACCGTTCCACAGGTGCATGTTCATTAATTGTTTATGGTTCATTGAACAAGAACGGGAAACAGTGTTTAAACCCTTTACAATGAAGATCTGTGAAGTTATTTGGATTTTTACGAATTGTCTTTGAAAGACAGGGTCCTGAGAAAGGGACGTTTCTTTTTTTGCTGACTAACAGTAAAGACACACAGATGATAATTTTTTTAAACTGTATTTATTTAACTAGGCAAGTCAGTTAATAAGAACAAATTCTTATTTACAATGACGGCCTAGGAACAGTGGCCTTGTTCAGGGGCAGAACGACTGATTTTTACATTGCCAGCTCGGGGATTCGATCTAGCAACCTTTCAGTTACCAGCCCAACGCTCTAACCACTAGCCTACCTGCCGCCAAAATGGGGTACACTACTAGCTGGGAGGAATATTCTTTCATTAAAATAAAACAGTATTTTAAAATGAAAGGGACGATGTGGAAGGATATTTGTAGAACTTCCTCTAGATCAGTGCCAAGCTTTACCCTAATGTTGGAGACTTCCCTTAGCACTGGGAGTAGACAGAGCCTGGACAGACAGAGACACAGGGACACAGCCCATCCAGGACAGGACACACTGACAGAGGGACACAAAGAGAGACAGGCAGGCGGCAGCTGCGTATCCCAAAGCTTTACACTGCAGCGTGCTTCTGTCTGCCCCGAAACTTTCAGCGATTAGGGGATTTGCAGAGCGTGACTTTTCCATGGAATTTCCTCTCGGCGCTCCGGCAGCAGAGCAGCACAGAGCAGATGCAGACAGTCCCAGATGGGAAGAGAGAAATGGAAGGAGCGGTAACACTGCCGGGGTCTGTGGTCCACGGCAACTGGAACCCATCAGAAGACCCCTATTCTGCCCTTGAATTGCGTTCCCATGCAAAACTAGACAGAATAGTGAAAAAACATCACGGCGGGCTCAAGCACAAGAATAACCGCACACGGTGGTTATGTTTCTACGTTCATCAGCCAACAAAGCCTCTTATCCTAGGGAAGACCAGCAGTCTACGATGCAACAACCAGAGCCAGGTGTTCAACAGAAAGAGATGGAGGAGCCTCTTCAGCACATTGGGACCAAGTCTCAGTCTACAAGATCAAGGTCATCAAAACAGTCAAGCAGATCCTCAACGGCGAGTTCTGCAGCCATCAAAGCACACGCCAAGGTGGACGCAGCGCATGCTCAAGTCTCCTATGCTGAGAAGGAAGCTTCTGTGATGAAGCAAAAAGCTGACCATGATGCAAGTTTATGTTCTCCAATTTGAGAGAACAGCTGCTGCTGCGTTGGCTGAAGCTGCCGCCCTTAAAGAAGCTGTAGAATCAGAACGCAGAGAGCTTCGTGAAGAACTAGACACAGGGACACAGCCCTTAAGTCCAGTCCAACGTACTTGTGAGTATGTGCAACAACATGCTAGGCCCTACTTTTCTGAACTTCCATTTGAAGTAGAGAAACAAGAGCTTAGTGTTGACCTAGCTACATGCCATAATCCAGAAAGTAGCAAACGGAGCATGAGCAGAGACTCTCCGTTCAAAAGAAATGAACAGCAGCATGGTGGAAATGGAAAACAAGCCCACTTCCAGTCACATACACAAAGCGTCCCTGAGTCACAAGTGGCACCAGACCTCATCAAGTACCTCCTACGCCGTGAGATTGTGAGTTCCGGACTCCTGAAGTTTGATAATCGCCCTGAAAATTATTGGGCATGGAAAGCATCCTCTCTCAATGCGACCAGAGACTTGAATTTATCAGCCAGGGAAGAGTTAGATCTAATTACCAAGTGGCTAGGGGCAGAGTCGTCTGAGCAAGCAAAGAGAATTAGATCTGTCCATATTTTCAATGCAACAGCAAGGCTTAACATGGTCTGGCAACGACTAGAAGAGTGCTATGGTACACCTGAAGTGATCGAGAATGCACTGTTGAAGAAAATTGATGATTTTCCAAAACTGGCTAACAAAGACTATCACAAACTAAGAGAACTAGGTGACATTCTTCTCGAACTGGAGTGTGCTAAAGTAGAAAGGTACCTTCCAGGCCTCGCTTATCTGCACACATTTCGGGGGATAAACCCTATAGTAGAGAAACTTCCCTTCAGTTTACAAGAAAAATGGATAGCACAGGGATCCAAATACAAGGAGGACTATCGGGTAGCATTCCCACCATTCTGGTTCTTCGAGAGTCATCAGGAACCAGGCGAAAACTAGAAACGACCCCAGTTTCACCCTCTACACCTCAATTAACCAGGTGTCTATGAAAGGTGAGAAACCTGCCAGGTACAGCAGCAAGACACCTGTGACTGTATACAAAACAGATGTGTCATCAGAGCCCTCAGACCACCAAACCAAACCCAGTAAGACAAAGGTTGAAAGCCCTGACCATCACTGCCCAATACATAACAAGCCTCATCCTCTTAAAGTGTCGTGGGTTTAGATACAAAATTCTAGATGAGCGCAAATCATATTTCAAAGAGAATGGCATTTGTTTCCGATGTTGTGGGTCAACTCAGCACAGAGCTAAAGACTGTAAGGTGTCAATCAAGTGCTCTGAGTGCAACAGCGACAGACATCTTGCTGCTCTGCATCCAGGTCCAGCCCCTTCAAATACAGACACCGCTACAGCAGAGAAAGAGCATGGCTGGGAGCAAGGTGACGATGCTCTTCTATCTATCACCTCAAAGTGTACGGAGATCTGTGGTGAGGCAGTCAATCCAAGATCATGTTTAAAAATATGCCTAGTCAAAGCTTATCCAGCTGGGAAAAGAGAGAAAGCTGTCAAAATGTATGCATTGCTTGATGAACAAAGCAACAAATCTCTGGCCAAGACAGTTTCTCTCAATCTCTTCAACAAAAATGACAACTCTGCTCCATACACCATGAAGACCTGTTCTGGGGTAACAGAGACTTCAGGCAGGAGAGCCGTCAACTTCATGGTGGAGTCTATAGACGGACACATGCAGCTCACTCTCCCTACTCTGATAGCGTGTGACATGATGCCAGACGATAGGATGGAGATTCCCTCCCTCGACATTGCGTATCATCATCCCCATCTGCAACCAGTGGTGGACAAAATTCCAGCAGTGGACCCAGACGCTCTCATCCTCCTGCTCTTAGAACTAGACATCTTAATGGTACACGAGGTACGAGAGCAAATAAATGGGCCCCACGACACTCCTTAAGCACAGCGACTCGACCTCGGGTGGGTCATCGTGGGTGAAGTCTGTCTGGGAACGGCTCACCGACCAGCCAATGTTAACGTGTTCAGGACAAACATACTTCAAAATGGTCGCACATCCTATCTGAGCCCTTGCCCTGACATCATCCAGGTAAAAGAGAACTACAACAGTGTAGCTCAGAAACACATCTCTCCCTCTACAGTGCACTCAAGAGATCCAAGCACAACTGTGAACACAGACAGCCTGGGATGTTCCGTGTTCGACAAAACACAAGACGATAATAAACCAGCACCATCAGTGGAGGACAAAGCCTTCTTGGACATTATGGACAAACAGGTTTTCCAGGATGATGGAAACAACTGGGTGGCTCCACTACCCTTTCGCCCCACTAGACGTCACCTTCCTAATAACAGGGAGCAGGCCATGAACCGTCTCGCTTCGCAGGACTTTAAACAAAAAGCCTGACATGAAGCATCATTGTGTCAAGGCGTGTCACTTAACGATGTTCTGCTCAGTGGTCCAGACTTAAACAACACACTCTTGGGTGTCCTAATGCGCTTCTGCAAGGATTGCATTGCACTAACGGCAGATGTGCAACAAATGTTTTACTGTTTTGGTGTACGTGAGGATCACAGAGATTACTTAAGGTTTCTCTGGTATGAAGACAACAATCCAGATAGAAACATAACTGAGTACAGGAAGAAAGTCCATGTATTTGGGAACAGCCCCTCACCAGCCGTAGCCATCGACTGCATGAGACGAGCAGCTCTACAGGGTGAGAAGGAACACGGGTCAGAACCCAAGCAATATGTAGTGAGGAACTTCTACGTCGATGATGGGGTGACATCAGTAGCTACTACAGAAGAAGCCATCAACATTTTTAAGAGAAACACAAGCAATGTTAGCGGAGTCCAACATTAAACTACACAAGATTGCATCCAATAGTAAAACAGTTATGGAAGCCTTCCCTATGGAGGAACGTGCAAAAGACTTAAAAGATCTGAACCTAGGAGTGGATCCTCTCCCCTTTCAACGGAGTCTGGGACTTTCCTGGAACCTGGAAACAGACAGCTTCTCATTCCAGGTGTCCCACAATGAGAAGCCTTTTACACGGAGAGGCATCCTGTCCACAGTGAATAGTCTTTATGACCCCCTTGGGTTCGTGGCTCCAATAACAATGCAAGGTAAAGGCTTAATCAGAGAACTCTCTTCTGATCAGAGTGAGTGGGATGCCCCTCTTCCCACAGAAAAAGAAAAGAAGTGGAAAATGTGGAAGGAATCTTTGATAGAGTTGGAACATGTGTATATTCAACAGACCTACATCCCAGTCTCTTTGTCTACCACTCAAAGAAGAGAGCTACACATCTTCTCGGATGCCTCTACAGTAGCCATAGGAGCGGTAGCCTACCTGAGAGTTATTGACTCGGAAGGTCAATGCCATGTTGGATTTGTCATGGGGAAATCAAAATTGGCCCGTCGTCCAGCCCACACTATCCCACGCCTAGAACTGTGTGTGGCTGTGCTAGCTGTTGAGATGTATGAACGGATCAGAGACGAAATGGACATTGATGTAAATGCAGCCAAGTTCTACACAGACAGTAAGATAGTTCTCGGTTACATCCACAATGTCACCAAAAGATTCCATGTGTATGTTGCCAATAGGGTAACTCGCATCAGGAAGTCTACCCATCCAGACCAGTGGTGTTATGTAAACACTGACAGCAATCCAGCAGATCATGCAACCAGGCCCATACTAGCTGCACTCTTAAAGCACACCAGTTGGTTCTCAGGTCCACCTTTACTGACCCAAGCAAACTCAAGTGAGCCTGAGTCCATCAATTTTGACCTTGTAGAGACTCACGCAGATGCAGAGATTTGACCAGGTGTCACTGTCTTTGCCACTAAGGTTTCTGGAGCTCAACTCGGCTCTCATTGCTTTGAGAGGTTCTCAAGCTGGAAAGCTCTCAATCGAGCCACAGCACGACTCATTCATGTTGCCAGATCCTTTCATGACGGCGCGGACAACACCAGCTGCAGGGACGCAGAAAATGGACAGCAGAAAAGCCTAATGTAAAAGTAGGAGATGTTTTCTTATTGGAAGACAGTCAGGCGCACAGAAATGTCGGGCTTGTGGTCAAAACCTTTACCAGTAATGACAAAAAGGTTAGGAAAGTTGAACTAAAAATTGTCAAGCAAGGAGCTGTTAAGGTGTTTCTGAGACCATTCTCAGAGATTGTTGTTGTTCTTTCTGAAGCTTCCTAGAGACAAAACATAAAAATAAAAAGGACATGATTTGTTTCTTAATACATGTTTTATCTCATAGTGGCACAATTTCATTACACCAGGCGGGGAGTGTGCTGCCATCCTGTTAGAAGGTAACAGATCATTTTATTACAATGGTTAAGATGGATTTTCATTGTGTTCCATGGTGTTAATCGCCCCCTAGTGGAGCTTTCTGGTACTTAGAAAGACTGTACGCAAACAGGAAGTAGAGAATTTGTTTTGCACATAGAGAAGCAGCTAAAAACAACACTACGGTGCAGGTCTTTCAGTGTAGCCATTTCTTGTCACGCTTCAGCCTCGGAAAATATTTGTTTGTAAGTTGGATTCAAGCATTTAGCTAGTGATGATAATCTTGTTATTGATAGAGTTGCTTACATATCAATGTTGGTTGGTTGTATTTACTCACAAATTGCAATGCCTTTCATGTATGCCGTCAGCTGTATTACTTTGCTCGACTTGTAAAACATACAATACTGAAGTTTTGTTACAGTTTCTAGTGTAATATGCTTTGTTATTCTACAGAGATGTTGTACATTAGAGTAATAAAAGGAGATAGCCAATTACCATATGAGTAACAATTAGCTATATGGTTGGCGTCATGCCAGATGCATGATACCTTGGCACGTGCTTTGTATTTTCATGCAACTTGAAATGTATAATGTACAGCTACAGTATGTCTTCGTGAATTGAATACTAAAGTATATTCTTTTCTGTATTTTGCAGTTTCACAACATAAACGTTTTCAATATATTCATTCAAGAAAAGTCACGCCTTGGGAGTTTTAGTGAAGACTTAGTTGTTAGCTATCGGTCTTGTTTTGCATGGGAACGCAATTCAAGGGCAGAATAACCCCTTCGCTCCGTCAGCAAGCGGCCTGCTCCGGCACCAATGGCTCCCTTCGGCAGGACGTTCTGTCTATACAGCACAGTGCTGCCTCTCCCTCAAAAGATCGCTGTTGAAGGGCCATGTAGCAGGTCTGCTCGGGCCTGTCTGCTCCCAAACACTCCCATTTAGCTCTAAGAAGCGCAAGGATTTCAGTGTACAGAGTTCCAAAGACAGGAAAATAGATCTCTCCTCTATGCAATATCCTGCTTATATATTCAAATATCAGGCTAGTAAACTGCAACTTGATGATTTAAGTTTGTAGTCAAAGTTAAAAGAACTCTGAACTCAGATTTGAATGATTGCTATAATTAAAAACATCTCAAATGATTATAAAACAAATAAAACCTTATGTAATGCCTGTTTTTTCTAACCACTAGATTTAAAGGAGGGCCAGAGCAGCTGAGTTGTTGGCCGGGTGCTGACTGTGGTAAGGAAGGCTAATTAAAGAGCTCTGTGTAGGTGGCTGTTTACCACAGAGCTGCGATGCAGGACCCGATCAGGACAGATAAAAAGGTGGCATGTAGCAGAACGCTCGCTCTTTCTCAGGCTAGTTCCCACTGCTGCACACTGCACAGTGGCACGCTCTGCAGCCCGCCCTGGCAAGTCCCAGCCCCCAGCCCTCCTACAGTCATGAGACTATGATGTCATCCTTACAGTAGAGCGTAGACACACAGAAAGCTCTTCCTGCTGCTTAGAGCTGGGCTTAGCAGTAACTCTGTACACCAGCGAGAGGGAGGGAGGGAATGAGAGACAACATACATAGGTCTACATGTAGGAGGAATTTCCAAACAGAAAGACAGTACACAGTATACAGACAGCTGACACAGGCACACACCTACACAAAACAACATGTCAAGACAGACAGAGGCGTTAGCGCTAGGCAGAGCTAGTCTTGCTGCAACACACAGAGAAACGAGCTGGATTAAAAGACAGCTGTGAGCCACTGCTTCAAGGCTGCCTTCATGAGAAACCGTGTTTACTGGTCTCCTAGCAATGCTCTCGCTCCTCCTCTCCCTCCCAGAGTCTGATGCAATTCTGTGCGGAAGGCTGTACATAGCCGACACGCGTGTAAGCTGCACCTCTGGGTTCGCTGCTGAACCACGATGTCATCATTCTGCGTCTAAGCTCACTGTTGCCAGCATGAACAGCCACACGTCCACAAAAACACAGGCTGGCTTTAGCTGCCATTTGAAGGGACAGCTCTCCCCACTACCTAGGGGAAAACACCACTGAAATGTCTCCCTAATCCCTAGTATCACAACCATGTGGAGAAACAATAACACAGGAAATGACACCTGTTATTACGTTACCATTATAACTCTGTTCACATCTAATTAACAGCTCTGTTCATTAGAATCCACTCCTGGGAAATGATTTCAGTGGTCTAACATAGGATCTAGGGTGAACATCTCTAGGATCCATTCTCTCTTGTTTTGTCTGAAAGAGTACAGAGAGTCTCAGTGTCAGGTTGACTGTAGCAGAATGCCCTGGCCTGCCTGCCAACTTAATGCTGCGTTTGATGCATGAGGATCTAAATTTGCCACACAGTGCCAGAACCTCCGCTTCATTGATCAAAAATAAAGAAGATTAGTTCATAGATAAAACCTTGACTACCTACTCAGACGAGCCATATATAGCTGGCTGGCTAAAGCACATAACCTATGCTATATCATTAGTCATTAAGCTGATGCAACCCTACATACAGCCATTTCCCTGGCTCTAGGCTACATCTAGAAACACAGAAAGCATGTCCGTGTTTAAAGGGGAGGATTGTGTGATGTTATTCATAGTGCATTCAATATAGTAGCAAGGAACGTTTCAGAGAGCGGGACACGTGTATAAATTGCAAGTGATGCAATAATTCACGTAGGTAAAAAAAATTAAAAGTTTGACATAGTGCACTTTGCAAACTTGTATTTTAAGTGTTCTCAACAAGCTTTTTCTTCTACTGTAGAAATGTCACCATAGCCTAAGCCCAAAATGGGACCTCAGTCATAAGAAATAATCCCCAAAAAACCGACAATGGGCTCTTAGCCAGTTGAATGCCAACTCCCATCGAGCTGCTTATAAAGTCCATAATGATTTTTACCGTGTAATGAGGACATGACCCCTCGATGCAGGACTCAGCAGCAGGAGCGGTAAGGGGCTTGTGTGTGTGTGTGTGTGTGTGTGGATATATATGTGTGTAGATTTGTGGTGTCAGTACGTGTGTGATGCATGTGTTTCTTACCTTCTTCCCACCCTGCTTCTCCACCATGTCAGTGTTGAGTGGGAAGTCTTCCAGCTGGGGGGTTTTTGAACCCCCACCCTTGGGCATCGTTCAGCTATCGCCACGCCAAACCTCATTCACGCTTCCATCGCATCGTCATCGACCGTCTGCCAAAGGAGAGAGCGTGCGAGATAGAGATGGAAAGAGAGACGTTAGCACCGGGCCACTCGCCTCCACAGAAAACACATTTCCGCCTCGCCACACATTGCTTCCATTAGCAGTAGATCAGGCTACCCAATATCAACAATTACACCTGCACTCTGGTTTCAAAAGGTGAGGAAGAGCGCGGGATAACGGCCCTGTTCCTGACCCACTCTCCGCCCTGGAAGAGTAGGGTGTTTCAATGCTCTGCCATGTCCATAGGGTGAGAGAGATACTATAGTGGTCAATGCCGGTGAAAGACAGGCCTACAGAAGTAAGTCTAAGCAAGATTTTAATACAATCCTGACATGTAGCTAATCCCTTATTCACACAAAACACATTCCTAAATGAAACCAATGTAATGATCAAAAACATGAGAATTATATAGGTTGGGGGAAATTGTGCAATGCCAGTAAAACGGTTTTTACTGTTGGACAGGAGGAGACAAACATCTCTGCTTCATGACTCTCGGTAACAGCTGAGGAATGTCTTCAGGGATATGGCACGTCTGGACAACAGCCCTGCTGCCCTACCCTACCCAACATACATACTACACAGTGTTGGTGTGCTAGCAGGGAGTGGTGTGCTAGTGTGATGCAGGGAGTGGTGTGCTAGCAGGGAGTGGTGTGCTAGTGTACTCCAGGGAGTGGTGTGCTAGTGTACTCCAGGGAGTGGTGTGCTAGCAGGGAGTGGTGTGCTAGCAGGGAGCGGTGTGCTAGCAGGGAGCGGTGTGCTAGCAGGGAGCGGTGTGCTAGTGTACTCCAGGGAGTGGTGTGCTAGTGTGGGAGTGGTGTGCTAGTGTGGGAGTGGTGTGCTAGTGTGGGAGTGGTGTGCTAGTGTGGGAGTGGTGTGCTAGTGTGGGAGTGGTGTGCTGCAGGGAGTGGTGTGCTGCAGGGAGTGGTGTGCTGCAGGGAGTGGTGTGCTGCAGGGAGTGGTGTGCTGCAGGGAGTGGTGTGCTAGTGTACTCCAGGGAGTGGTGTGCTAGCAGGGAGCGGTGTGCTAGCAGGGAGCGGTGTGCTAGCAGGGAGCGGTGTGCTAGCAGGGAGCGGTGTGCTAGCAGGGAGCGGTGTGCTAGCAGGGAGCGGTGTGCTAGCGTGGGAGCGGTGTGCTAGCGTGGGAGCGGTGTGCTAGCGTGGGAGCGGTGTGCTAGCGTGGGAGCGGTGTGCTAGCGTGGGAGCGGTGTGCTAGTGTGGGAGCGGTGTGCTAGTGTGGGAGTGGTGTGCTAGTGTGGGAGTGGTGTGCTAGTGTGGGAGTGGTGTGCTAGTGTGGGAGTGGTGTGCTAGTGTGGGAGTGGTGTGCTAGTGTGGGAGTGGTGTGCTAGTGTGGGAGTGGTGTGCTAGTGTGGGAGTGGTGTGCTAGTGTGGGAGTGGTGTGCTAGTGTGGGAGTGGTGTGCTAGTGTGGGAGTGGTGTGCTAGTGTGGGAGTGGTGTGCTGCAGGGAGTGGTGTGCTGCAGGGAGTGGTGTGCTGCAGGGAGTGGTGTGCTGCAGGGAGTGGTGTGCTGCAGGGAGTGGTGTGCTGCAGGGAGTGGTGTGCTGCAGGGAGTGGTGTGCTGCAGGGAGTGGTGTGCTGCAGGGAGTGGTGTGCTAGTGTGGGAGGCCTTTCTGAACCACTGTTAGGTGCTAGCATGAACACCTCTATACACACTCTGCAGTGTTTTCATAGTAAAGGCCAACTCTGCAGTGAGCTAGTGAGGCCTTGCTAAAACCTCTGCAGTGTTTTCATAGTGAGGCCTATTCTGCTGTAAGCTTAGTATGGCCTCTCCTGCCCAGTTCCCTCCTGCTGAATCGCCATGCTACTAGATTAGCCCTATTCTCTTTAGTATCCACTGCCCTGTCTGCATGTGGAGAGGTCGCTTCCGAGCTCTTATGAATAAATTATATGTAAAGAGTTTCTCAATATTTTTTCTCCTTCATAATGCATTTTTCACCAGAGTGGGCCCGGGCTGGAGCCTGCCCCTCCTCCCTCTCCCTCTCCACTACCCGGGAACGCTGCTTGGCACTCAGCTCTGCCCTGGAGCCTGCCCCTCCTCCCTCTCCACTACCCGGGAACGCTGCCTGGCACTCAGCTCTGCCCTGGAGCCTGCCCCTCCTCCCTCTCCACTACCCGGGAACGCTGCCTGGCACTCAGCTCTGCTCTGGAGCCTGCCCCTCCTCCCTCACCACTACCCGGGAACGCTGCCTGGCACTCAGCTCTGCCCTGGAGCCTGCCCCTCCTCCCTCTCCACTACCCGGGAACGCTGCCTGGCACTCAGCTCTGCTCTGGAGCCTGCCCCTGCTCCCTCTCCACTACCCGGGAACGCTGCCTGGCACTCAGCTCTGCCCTGGAGCCTGCCCCTCCTCCCTCTCCACTACCCGGGAACGCTGCCTGGCACTCAGCTCTGCTCTGGAGCCTGCCCCTCCTCCCTCACCACTACCCGGGAACGCTGCCTGGCACTCAGCTCTGCCCTGGAGCCTGCCCCTCCTCCCTCTCCACTACCCGGGAACGCTGCCTGGCACTCAGCTCTGCCCTGGAGCCTGCCCCTCCTCCCTCACCACTACCCGGGAACGCTGCCTGGCACTCAGCTCTGCCCTGGCGCCATGGCCCTCCCTCTGCAGCTCTCCTACTCAAAGACAGCTATTTATATCCCAGAGCCAGCGACACACACAGTCAGAGGAACACTGCTCCCCTCTCCTCCTGGCATAAGGAAAGTGAGACGCGGCAAACCTCTGCCTCCACCCTGTTCTCTGGCCCCGTCCCCCAAAGCCCCACACACTCCAAGCAGCACAAAGTGGCAAAGGGGTCAACTACTAACAGAGATAAACAAAGATTCTATGATCCACACATTGTGCCGACCTAGTTTGAGCTATCTAGAACAATAAACTCCACACTATTTTAGGATAATCTAATCTACAACACCAAACCTCCATTGTAAATTCACACATTGTGACTGAAACCAGCCTTTGATGTTAGTGGTGTGAAACAGTTTCATATTAAATTGATATTACAATTATTTTTCTAATAACTTAACCAAGTACAATTTCCCCTCTGTTGGTGCCTGTAATGCCCATGGGAGGGTCAATAAGAACCTATTAAGTTTTCCTATATGGATTCCACTGTGTACTATATCAGTGACTGACTTAGTAAAACACTATTTATTGAAGCTTCTCTCCCCCTTTTTTTAAAAATCATGTAATAACTATATTATATACTACCACAGGCCTATATTATTATAGACATCACTATTCAGATGCTGTGCTTCTTGACGTAATTGTGTTATTAGGTTGTCTTCAAGGATTCCGGGGTGGTTTTGGCACAGGGGCTAAATAAGTGTATTATGTTATTGAGTCAGTCAGTTCCTCTATAGGGGTTTTTGGCGGAGAGTCTTCCATGTATTATCTGTGTGTTCTGAGCTTTCATCTCTTAGTGGGGAGAGGAACACAGACGACACAGAACCCTAAGAGGAAACACAATAACATCCATTCCAAAACACAGGCCTCATTTCCTCCGCCTTCCACCCCATTCAAAAGCTGCACAGCATCTGCTATCAGTCTGTGTGTGTGTGTCACACAGAGGGGCCCGCACTCCACAAGCCAACAGCTCTAATTCATCACATATGAGTAAGTCTATGCACTGTAAGGTACTGTAGAGAGGCCGAGGCCCTGGTCCAATGCTGGATCCTGCAGCATCCGCTTCCCGCTCTTTTACACGGGAAAACAACAAACCCTGGCTCTCTTCCTTCCAACCCCATAAAACACACACCATGTGTGCAGTCTGTCCACACTCCCCCAGGGGTCCCTTCCTGCCACTCTGTAAACAGGGTCCACCCTGGGGGTGGTCAGAGCTATTGATGCAATGTTGTACAGTTATCTTGCTTCAGCATTACTTACATGAGTAATGAAATTACATCACCGATTGAATTTCACTTTGACATTGTTTAGTCTGGGAGGCTAGGTAAACAAAGCCCACGTCATCCTCACAGCACTGCTTACAGTGGAAGAGCAGCTCACCAGGAGCCAAATTGCAAATGCTAAAGGCCCATTGGTGAGAAAGTTGATCTGCTATCAAGGAACAGCAAAATGGCGATAAGTGTGGTAAGTATAAATTTGGCATTTTAAGGCAAAGTAACGTACGTTCCTTATTTTGCTTGCAATATCTTATTGGAAATGCCTTATCCGTCCAATTTCAACAGCATAAACACGGTGCACATGGCAGCCATGTTAAAGGTCTACATAAACAGTCTTTGATGTGGGTTGTTTTGGTGAAAGCCCTTCCAGGCACCAATGTCACCTGACAGCAGTGATTGGTCATGTAACTAGGAACCACGCAGTTGAGGCATTAGACCAAGCAAAAAGCATTGGCTTGCTAGCTAGCTGACTATTCTCAACTATGATTGGTGCTTAGAGAGGGTGGGGGTGGGGGGTTCACACACAGGTTAGAGTTGTTACTCTTAGCATGAATCAGACTATCCCAACAGAGGCAGGGTTCATCGCACTGACCTAGTAGATGAGTGAAGAATGTGGTCTTTTATGGGTTCCCAATGGGGACGTTTTTACTGAGACTGACCCCTGGTCAGCAGAGCTGGAGGTTAGGCTCTAAAGTGCTTTCTCCTGCTTCAATACGCTACATCGAGAGCCCTCACCTCTTTCTCCTGCTTCTACACTACACAGAGCCCTCACCTCTTTCTCCTGCTTCTACACTACACAGAGCCCTCACCTCTTTCTCCTGCTTCTACACTACACAGAGCCCTCACCTCTTTCTCCTGCTTCTACACTACACAGAGCCCTCACCTCTTTCTCCTGCTTCTACACTACACAGAGCCCTCACCTCTTTCTCCTGCTTCTACACTACACAGAGCCCTCACCTCTTTCTCCTGCTTCTACACTACACAGAGCCCTCACCTCTTTCTCCTGCTTCTACACTACACAGAGCCCTCACCTCTTTCTCCTGCTTCTACACTACACAGAGCCCTCACCTCTTTCTCCTGCTTCTACACTACACAGAGCCCTCACCTCTTTCTCCTGCTTCTACACAGAGCCCTCACCTCTTTCTCCTGCTTCTACACTACACAGAGCCCTCACCTCTTTCTCCTGCTTCTACACTACACAGAGCCCTCACCTCTTTCTCCTGCTTCTACACTACACAGAGCCCTCACCTCTTTCTCCTGCTTCTACACTACACAGAGCCCTCACCTCTTTCTCCTGCTTCTACACTACACAGAGCCCTCACCTCTTTCTCCTGCTTCTACACAGAGCCCTCACCTCTTTCTCCTGCTTCTACACAGAGCCCTCACCTCTTTCTCCTGCTTCTACACTACACAGAGCCCTCACCTCTTTCTCCTGCTTCTACACTACACAGAGCCCTCACCTCTTTCTCCTGCTTCTACACTACACAGAGCCCTCACCTCTTTCTCCTGCTTCTACACTACACAGAGCCCTCACCTCTTTCTCCTGCTTCTACACTACACAGAGCCCTCACCTCTTCCTCCTGCTTCAATACTCCATTGAGAGCGCTCACCTCTTTCTCCTGCTTCAATACTCCATTGAGAGCCCTCACCTCTTTCTCCTGCTTCTACACTACACAGAGCCCTCACCTCTTTCTCCTGCTTCTACACTACACAGAGCCCTCCCCTCTTTCTCCTGCTTCTACACTACACAGAGCCCTCACCTCTTTCTCCTGCTTCTACACTACACAGAGCCCTCACCTCTTTCTCCTGCTTCTACACTACACAGAGCCCTCACCTCTTTCTCCTGCTTCTACACTACACAGAGCCCTCACCTCTTTCTCCTGCTTCTACACTACACAGAGCCCTCACCTCTTTCTCCTGCTTCTACACTACACAGAGCCCTCACCTCTTTCTCCTGCTTCTACACTACACAGAGCCCTCACCTCTTTCTCCTGCTTCTACACTACACAGAGCCCTCACCTCTTTCTCCTGCTTCTACACTACACAGAGCCCTCACCTCTTTCTCCTGCTTCTACACTACACAGAGCCCTCACCTCTTTCTCCTGCTTCTACACTACACAGAGCCCTCCCCTCTTTCTCCTGCTTCTACACTACACAGAGCCCTCACCTCTTTCTCCTGCTTCTACACTACACAGAGCCCTCACCTCTTTCTCCTGCTTCTACACTACACAGAGCCCTCACCTCTTTCTCCTGCTTCAATACTCCATTGAGAGCCCTCACCTCTTTCTCCTGCTTCTACACTACACAGAGCCCTCACCTCTTTCTCCTGCTTCTACACTACACAGAGCCCTCACCTCTTTCTCCTGCTTCTACACTACACAGAGCCCTCACCTCTTTCTCCTGCTTCTACACTACACAGAGCCCTCACCTCTTTCTCCTGCTTCTACACAGAGCCCTCACCTCTTTCTCCTGCTTCTACACTACACAGAGCCCTCACCTCTTTCTCCTGCTTCTACACTACACAGAGCCCTCACCTCTTTCTCCTGCTTCTACACTACACAGAGCCCTCACCTCTTTCTCCTGCTTCAATACTCCATTGAGAGCCCTCACCTCTTTCTCCTGCTTCAATACTCCATTGAGAGCCCTCACCTCTTTGTCCTGCTTCAACACTACATTGAGAGTCCTCACCTCTTTCTCCTGCTTCTATCGACAATGTACTGTAGCTGCGTTCTGTGTCTGTAAAAGTTTGTGGTAGATATAACGTCATTGCCCGGCAACACATATGTAATAGGACCATAATGTAATAGGATATCTATATATCTATCCATCGATCGATCTATTTGGAATGTGAAATGTGAAATGGAAAATGTTGAGCAGCAAAAAAGAAAATACAAACCAAAAAACTTGGTTAAAACTAAGAAAAATCCACAAATTCCGCATGAATTCCCAACGCAGCTGCTCTGGTCCAGCGATGGTTTGGGTCTCATGGTCTATCCCTTTCAGATGGTTAAGAATTGCATCTGTACTACCATTACTGCACGTCAATTCAACCTTGCAAAGTTTGCATTTCCTTCTCACTTAACTTCTCAAAGTATTGGCATACAGGACTTTGCTGCTGTCGCTTGCCTTTCTCAGCCATTTTACCAACCGTTAACGACAATGACAGTGGTGGAGAGTAGACTCCAAAATAATTGCTTCCTCGACTGCTTGCACGTCGACTCCTTTTGTCGACTCCCATTTCAGTCAAGATTCGATAGGAATCGACTCCTAAGCTTCAGTATTTTTGGAACAGAGTCGACTGATTAGTTGCGGTATTTCCGAGAACCAAAAATGGCATCTTTCATAGCGAACTAGGAAGGGATGGAGAGAGAAGGGATGGGCACTGTACAGGCAGGTTGACAGAGCCAGAGCCTATCTACCGGCAATCAAAAGCTGTATCTCGTAATGGAATGCTGTATCTCGCAATTTCTTGACTTGCAATATCTCGCAACTTCAGTAAAGCAGGGCCCACTATGCTGTTAACTATCTGCAGCCACACAAAAAAAGCATCTGAATCCCACCCCTAATATTTCTACGTAATTTGAAGTCTGGCTACATTTTCTGGTGCCTCCCTCATTTCAGCATCGGTGTGGACATGAGAGGGTGTAGCCAATATGTGTAGGCTATCACCTACAATTGACATGTAGGCAAATTATTTATGTACATTTGCATATATTTAAGTTTTTTTCTTAAACAGAATAGTGTTTTTTTTGGTCTTCAAATAAATGTCATTGGATATTTTGTGGTTTGGACACCAAAACACATTAAGACATTATTTTACTGTAATAGAGGAGAACTTAACATTTGTAACAATACCCTTTTTACATCTCGGCTCCCAAAATTAACAACAGAGCAGACCCTACTAACATGAAAGCTCAGTTTGTCACGCGGTGCCGCCAGCAGCATTTTAGCCACAGACTTGTGCTAGCTGTCTAGTCTGTGTTTAATAAACGTGCAATGAGAATAATCAAAAACATTTATATAAGGAATTGGGAACTCATTCTGAGAAATAATCATCTTATCCAGGTAGGCCACTTGATTTCAACGTTCTAAACAACGTGAACAGGCTGTTGTTCAAACAGTTAGAGACAAGAGGATGTACCGTTCTACAGTATTAGCAAGCAAATAGTGCCAAGTTGGCTAGATTGTAAATATAAAGATTAGCTGTCTATTCACGAGCGGGTGGGCATGTGCTTTAGAGATTGTTTATGAGACCTGTGTTCATTTTCTATAATGCCTGCTACCAGAAGTTCATTATTAATATATGTGCATTATGCATGGGTCTGGTCAAAAAATGTAATAACAAAAAGGGGGCATTTTCATAGACAGACTTGAAAGCCAGATCAGTGATTATAGCAAAAAGCAGGTTATACTATTTTGATAAAATAATTAGTGGGTCTTATGGTTGAAGGCTTATATTTAGCCGAGGTATAATTTGACAAAGCCCTGAATTCATTAGATTATTACCGACTGTTTGAAATGCAGTGTATTTACCTTTAAATTGTGCAACAAAGCTTATTTTGAGAAAACAAAAATAAAATAAAATCATTTAAGCCATATCATCCCAGCCCTACCCCTAACATCACAACATTCCAGGCCTTGTGACACACTGAATTACTCTTGCCTGGCCCTCATGGTCCCAGCTCTGTTGACAATTGAAAAATGTAATTACTAGTATAATTCTAGGAAAACTACTGTGGAAATAGTGTATAGTGCACTGTGTTTGCTATTATATTTGTTATAATTTTAGGCTCTAGATTGCAGGAAATGGTGTTTCAAGTGTTAAAAGATGTAAAAATCTCTGAGTCAAAACAGGGACACAGCACCCCTCCGGGCTTCACCTCAATAATCAGTACCAGCTTGTTAAAAAAAAAATATTTGGGAGAACCCTGGTCTGGAATACTATGGTAAACATATTCCATGTTAATTACATAGCCATGATACTAACAGATGATTATGTCGCTGCGCAAAAACCTAATTTCATTCTGAGACAGCACTGTGTGTTGTTCCCAGGTAGCTCCAATATTGTGAAGGCCTCTGTCCCCCTCACTGTCCACTGACATGGTAGGACCCATGAGGAGAACACACACTGCTAATAAATCTCCAGTCTCCACTCGCAAGCAACTGCATCTGGCTTACAAACACATTTACTGGACAAGCTGCTTATGAACATGAAACAGTCGGGATACACAACTACCGTAATTCCATTGGGATGATAAAACAAACAAGCCCCTAAAATTCTAGCAAGCCTTAGTAAACAGACACAGTCCTCTGGGAGCTTGTGTGCAGCGGTGGGGTTGAGTTCACTTTTTCCACTGCGTGGGCTGAGCCTCTCCATACGTTTAACAGTATCACATGACCAGCTAGCACGGATATACACACAGAGAAAGAGAGAGGACATATCTACTACTCCGCCATGGGCTGCAGGGACTATAGGTCCACACAGCAAAGTAAAGTTTCAATGAAAATCACAGAAGCGGGTTGAGGAAGCAATATTTCCCCATTGAAAGCAGTTCAGCCAAGCCTCTTATATAACTGGATAATAGCTCCCTTCCAAATGTTGTGAATGAGATATATAGAGATATGGATACACATACATGCATACCACACACACACACTGAACAAAATAATAAAACGCAACATGCAACTATTTCAAAGATTTTACAGAGTTACAGTTCATAAGGAAATCAGTCAAATCGAAATAAATTCATTAGGCCCTAATCTATGGATTTCACATAACTGGGAATACAGATATGCATCTGTTGGTTACAGATACCTTTTTTTTTAAAGTAGGGGCGCGGATCAGAAAACCAGTCATTATCTTATGTGACCACCATTTGCCTCATGCAGTGCGACATCTTCGTCGCATAGAGTGATCAGGCCTGTGGAATGTTGTCCCACTCCTCTTTATGGCTATGCGAAGTTGCTGGATTATGGTGGGAACTGGAACACGATGTCGTACATGTCGATGCAGAGCATCCCAAACATGCTCAACGGGTGACATGTCTGGTGAGCGTGCAGGCCATGGAAGAACTGGGACATTTTCAGCATCCAGGAATTGTGGACAGAACCTTGCCTCACGGGGCCATGCATTATCATGCTGAAACATGAGGTGATGGTGGCGGATGAATGGCACGACAATGGGGCTCAGGACCTCATCACAGTATCTCTTCAAATTGTCATCGATAAAATGCAATGTCCATAGCTTACACCAGCCCATACCACAACCGCACCACGAACATGGGGCACTCTGTTCACAACGTTGACATCAGCAAACCACTCACCCACACAACGCCATACGTGTTCTGCGGTTGTGAGGTCGGTTGGATGTATTGCCAAATTCTCTAAAACGACATTGGAGGCAGTTTATGGTAGGGAAATTAACTTCTCTGGCAAAAGCTCTTGTGGACATTCCTGCAGTCAGCATGCCAATTGCACGCTCCCTCAAAACATTGGGTTGTGTGACCAAACTGCCCATTTTAGAGTGACCTTTTTGTCCCCAGCACAAGGTGCACCTGTGTAATGATCATGCTGTTTAATCAGCTTCTTGATATGCCACACCTCTCAGATGGATGGATTATCTTGGCTAAGGAGAAATGCTCACTAACAGGGATGTAAACACATTTGTGCACAACATTTGAGAGAAATAAGCTTTTCGTGCCTATGGGCAATTTCTGGGATCTTTAATTTCAGCTCATGAAACATGGGACACTTGACATGTTGCGTTTATATTTTTGTTCAGTGTATATTCATGTCGTAGTTTCCAGTCAACTCCATTTCACTGAAAAGTTACTTCAACAAGTGAATGCTAGCG
Source organism: Salmo salar (assembly GCF_965601325.2). Lineage (NCBI taxonomy): Eukaryota > Metazoa > Chordata > Actinopteri > Salmoniformes > Salmonidae > Salmo > Salmo salar. The sequence continues at coordinate 15,752,130 of NC_138316.1, read as the reverse complement.
ATGGCTAGCTATTCTACCAGTCTGTTTTAAATGAGTGTTATCATGCTAACAGCACACCCTGCACACGAAAACACACAAACATTCCCAGCTAATGATAAAACAGTCATGGTACTTCATTTAAGAGAATGAACAAGATTTAACAAGGCAACCTTGGGGTTAATTTGAAATTGGCACCAATGGCAGATTGAGGGATTATTACATCCGTACCCCAGTACGACCCACGTGACCGCGGGGAAACGTCACGCCGTGAGGAACTATTAATGAGCCAAAAAGATTCAACGGAGCTTCCTGGTACCCCAACGTCAAGCCACCAGTGATTGGAGGAGGACCACATCAGCATTCTGAGTGTGGCAAACCCTGTAGGGACAGGGTCAGAGACCCCAAGGAGAAGACAGGGCGGAGGGGGGGGGGAAGTCTGTGAGTCTGCCAGACTGGATAATAGCTCAGTGAGGCGCACACACAAACAAACAAAGACAACACGCGCACACAGGATGGAAATAGAGTGAAATAAATGCTGCGCTTTGATACGGTTTGGATGACGCCACTCCTTCTGGCACGCCATACCATGTGACCGAGTAAGAATTGGACGCACAAAAAAAAATAAACAATTGCAGGCATCAGAGAAATGGGAAAGGTGGTAGAAATAAGCAATCTCTGTTTCTGCCTGAGGAGGTGGAGAGGCCACAGCCAAGACACATTCCCTCTGCGTCATATCACTCTCTCTCTCCCTCCGCTTCTCTTCATGTCTCCCTCTATCGAGCCACTCCCTCTGCGGTCAGACAGAGGCCAACGCTTCACCTCACTGCGGGATGTCGTTGTTCTTCCACACACACACACACACACCGCACGCACGCACGCACACAGCGCCAATGAGGGGTATTCTGAAAGCCCCTGCTGCTACTGCGAAGATGAAAAGCAGATCGGTAGCCCTCCCCCCACTCCTAACTCAGGCCTGTCATCAGGTCCACACCACTGCATTTTCCACTACAGCAGCTGCTCTCATTCTAAAAACGTATAAAGCTAAACTGCCACAGACCCAGCAGCTGCACATAGTCATTCGGCATGGCGGGTGTATTTTGGGAGACTTGCCATATTATTCTCTCCATGCCTCTCTACTAGATACGGAAACAACTGCACAGTCTCTGGCATTCCATTTCTAGTGCTGTAATGTCTGTTATGGTTATAGTGTATGGTCAATCACCCCCTACACTGTCAATCATTCATCATTGTCATAATCATGGTTTGCTAGATCACAGGAGTTATTGAGAGCTACCTAATGAGGGGAGAGCAGGAGCAGTGAGGCCCTTCCTGCTGTGTGTACCATCCCGGCGGCTGTACAGTCTATTTACATTTCATATAGGAGAGGGGAGCAGCAGCTAGCCCTGTTTAGTGTGCAAATAGAGCCAGCCTGGCCCACTCCAGTATCCAGGCAACCAGGACCCAGATTGGCGGTGCAGCCCCTGACCCGCACAAATTCATTTCATTAGAGGCCTTTGTAGGGAGGGGGAAAGACAAACAAGCCGAGTAGGGATGCATTAAGGTGAACGGAGTGGCCTGGGGGGTGGAGATGGGATGGAGGGGGCTCTGTCTCATCTCTCTCACCTGAGAGACCATAGGCCAGACAGACAGGACAGGACCTCCATCCAGACTGGACAGCGCCACCTGTCCACCCAGCAGTCTCTGGTCTGAGAGCAGGGGGCTGGAATCCAATAACTTCATCTGATATTCGGAGCGTGACAGCATTCCCCTACACCTCTCTCTCCACTGTGGAGAGAGCACTCTGACCAATACAGCTCTGTGCTGCTGCTTGAATGCGTCTCTCTGGTAAATCATCTAGTCTTTCTCGGCCAGTGACCTCAGCAAAAGTGAGATTGTGCCATATATTCTGCCATGCATCAGGGAAAAAAACCTTGTATATTTTCTACCCTCATATCATAAGGCTTCATCTCTTTGTCGCTGACTCACTCATCTTAGTGCTCCTCCCCCTCCACGCATCCTTCCTTTCCTCATCCTCCTTTCTCTTCTCCAATCCAAAGCTCAGCATCTGATCCTACCATCTCCTGGACAAACAGAAATGAGAGAAAGGCAGAGCGCCTGACATAGCCACAATAATAATAATAATAATAATAATAATAATAATAATAATACTACACACTGGGCTTGTTGCCTAGCAACGCGGGGACAGGGCACATGTACCGAATGAGCTGACAGAAAGAGAGAGCGTGTGAGGGGGGGAGGGATGGAGAGAAAGCCAACAGCGCTGGAGTAACCATGGTAATGTATGCCTCTGCATACTAAGCCTAGCCAGCGATGAGGATCCATTTCTGCCCTTCACCTTCTGAAAGAGTAAGACTATTTTCCCTGTGCAGTCTCTCCACCCTAGTCTTACAGAGATGGGGATATTCCACATTAAACACCACGGAAACACAGACATCCACAGCGACACGTCCGGGGCTCGAGAGATGCTCGAGGTGTCACAGTCGTCATGCTGCCCGGTCCTAACTAGCCTCTGGAAGGAAAGATAAAACACCAATCAAGAGCAGTAAGGAGACTGTGTAGTTTTCCCGAGCAACCAATGCTAGCCAAGAAGCTACCTAGTTTGTTTTGATTCAATGGAGAGATGGCTGGCTGATTATTATTGAGTAGCTTGTATCTAGGAGCAGGATGGGCATGGTATGGTTACCAGCTATACTGCACACTGAAATGTCACCATCCTGTTATCAACATACAGGGTACTGGGATTGGTGGCAATTGCACACGCTTATTTACCTTGATTGACTCCTTTTAAATGAAGTTAACGGATTTAGAGGCACTTCAGCTAATTAAGGGCTCTACCAGTGATGAGGGGAGGCCCCTGATCCGAAGGAGGGGAACTAGGGTAGTAGAGCAGGGATTGGGCGGAGACAGACGGATTTACGGAACAACAACAGTAAGGCGAGGGAGGGCAACACGTTACTCTAAAAGTCACACGGTCTCTACATACGCCTGGTAGATTTCACCCTCTAACTTACACTAACATAAAACATCGAGGCCAGGCTGGAGCTTTAAATCATGAATTCGGGAGGAACGTGCATGCCGAATCTCAAACAAAATCAGAAAATGGGCCAGTCGACTACTCTGCCTAAGCATTATGCATACACGCCACACACACGCTTAAAACCATGCACACAAAGCACCCAGCTAGCTTCATACCTGCAGCCCAGCAGGCCATCTCCATAATGGATAGTAAATCTGCTTTCCTCTACGATAGCTCTGGCATCACTAGTAGGATGCTCTGAATGGTTATTGGATTTCCACCTAGTACTGCACACGCATTGGCCATATAAAAAAGGCCATTTCATAATGCATATTCATACAGATCAATGGAGCGTGTAACAGGGAGTCCATCAAATCAGAAGTGCATTTACATTGGGCCTATCAGCAGCTAGGAGGCCGGTGCTATTGCCATGGCAGCGAGCTAGATAATGCCATGCTAGATGAGGATCCCAGCAAAACAAAGCCTAGCTCACTGCTACAATGGCACTGCTGTAGTATTTACTTACGTCCATGGGACCTGTTTAGTGTCATTACAGTAACTCACTAGGGGCCATCATCCCACCGAACCTGCTTCTCAAAGATCTAGAAATGAACATCAGTGGATCCCAACGATGACAAACAAGACTGGGCCATCTCGCTCTACTTCCTCTGAATGTAGAAGGCAGCTGGGGGTAACCACAGCAGTTCCTCAGAGCTCAACGGCCGATCTGGAGGGCCACGACGGGATTAGCTTTGAGCAGCTTCTCACAAGCTCCTTCACACGCATGTAGGCTAATACACACAGTAACAAGCCTCCGCACCTCACTCAACCCCTTACACCCACCTCACTCAACCCCCATCCCCCTCACTCAACCCCCATCCCCCTCACTCAACCCCCATCCCCCTCACTCACACCAACGCACTCCACAACTAATGAGCTGAAGCCTGAGCCTGGAACTCACAGCCCTGAAGACCTGCCGTGCCTCAGTGGGGGAGGAGAGCATACACACATACATGAACAATGTAGGCTTACGTGTGTGTACGTAGATCAAACATGCACCTATGGAGGGCAAAGAGCAGCACGTCATTGCATGTCTAGGCCAGGCTGCAGAATGTAGAGCAGTCAGAAACCAAGCGCTGTTCCGTTTATAAATTGCTGAAACACTGCCCTTTACAATGCGCTGTGACCGGCACCAGGGACAAATCAACTAAACTCACGTTGGCAACACAAAAACACACCCACATTCACAAAGCTAGGAGACATAAACAACCTGTTAGTGCGTGACACACCCACATTCACAAAGCTAGGAGACATAAACAACCTGTTAGTGCGTGACACACCCACATTCACAAAGCTAGGAGACATAAACAACCTGTTAGTGCGTGACACACCCACATCTGTGGAGGGAGCTGTGTGTTGTTCTCCCTCACGCTGCTATGTTTATACGCTAGGTGTTGGTTGGCTGATGATCACGTGGCACCTGCACACACAATAACTGCGGCGTCGGCGTGGTCCTTCTAGGAAACAGTGAGAATAGCCATGACATGCAGACTGATAACAATTGGAGTCAGAGTGCTGTGGCCAGCCACGAGGTGAGGGCTGCGGCTCCTGCCAAGCCAAATCTTGTCAGGATGAGACTGCAGCCAAAGAAAGGCGGGGGAACGGCAGAACGACCCCCGCCCCCATCAAACATACCCCTTACGACCTCACACTGGACATTTGGCCGTCTTTCAATTCCCTACTCCTGAACTGAAATGAACACACGCTATGGGGACTGACACATTTCCGCCTTTGAAATTATATTACCATCTCTAATCAAAACGCTAGCGTTAAGGAACACCAGGGTAGTATCAACATGGTTTCTGTGCACTGAAAGGACCCAAGTATCCAAACTCATGACAGTTCTGCACAGGTGTTTCCCCATTTACTGTGCTACAGATGAATCAAATGAAAGGAGAGAGAAAGAAGAAATAGCTAGCATGGTTTCTCACAGATAATTCAGCAGGAACGTCACTGCCTACCAGTGTGTATGTGTGTATAATCAGTGTGTGTGTGTGTGTGTGTGTGTGTGTGTGTGTGTAAGAGAGATAAATGCGAGGCGCTGTGACTAGGGCTCCATTAATTAAGGATTATGGGAGGAGGTAAAAATAACTGTGGAGCGGAGCTGGGTAATGAACAAAGCACGGGGGAGGAACACAGGGAGACGGGATGTGACCTTTACCAACATGAGTATGAAAACATCATCAAAACAATTCGCCATCAAGCGCTGCCTGCACCCATCTTGTCGTGCCAGGATGAAAAAGCTGTCAAAACCTTTCCCGACGTAACGGGATTACGGAGTCATGTGTGAAAGACACTCAGTAGATTACTGATGGGATGGGAAGCATGGGGCTGGCAGGTTTACCAGAGACAACATGGCTGGAGAGGTTTCTCAGGCCTCTCAGCCATACTAGTGTTGTAAATGTCTGCCACTGCTAGGTTAGCTCCTCGTGGGTCAGTAGCCTAGATCTTACTGGGAGTGTGTTTGTGTGTGTTTCTGGGGCTCCTAAGAGCAGGCTCGGGCGCCAAGACAGGCCGAGGCCCCAGAGCCCAGACCACAGGCAGGCTGACAGGGGACAGTTGGCAGGGCTGCCTGAGACAACAGCATAAACAACACAGTGGAAAAAACCCCCAGCGCACCAGGCAGGCAGAACAGCAGAGAAAACACTGTCATAATACCACCTCATTCCACATGGAGCCTCTCTGGCTGGGGAGCAGATTCACAGGAATCCTGGCCTGACAGACACACACACACGTCCTCTCTTGCTCTATGGGGAAGTTGATTGGGAGCGTTCCGGGGGACCAAACAGAATTCTAATTTGTCCTGGTTCAGCAGTAGCAGTGGCATGAGAGGAGCCGCTCCCTCAGATCCCAGATGAATTATATATCTATAAGCCAGATGAAAGGCCTCTAACAGCACAGCATGGCAGTCTGAGAGCTGGGGCGGGGCCCGGGGTGCTGCTACGCACCCCCAACTGCCCACTGGGAGGTGGCTGGCTAAAAAGGGTACAGCCAGGGATACATCGTGTGTGTGTGGCTGGACTAAGGGAACCAATGGGCTGGAAAACACTGAAAGCTTGGCCAAGGTGAACGTCACACTCTAACGGGCTCAGAAGTTATTTCCCAGCGCCCACGCCCCTGGGGATCGCTGTATAACTTTGGAACATGTTCCCCACCAAGCACACAAGCAATTACAGCCACAGATGACCTGGAGTAAGCTGGCTCTACTAAATATGCTCTTTCCTTCTGAATACATTCCACCTCAAGCTCTGTCATTCAGTCACTCCCTGGTTTCCCCTTTCTATCCTCTCTGCAATGTTGTCCTCCCATACATGTATTCTCATTGCTACTAAATTAAATCACCATTGGCCACCACTGAACCCCACATATCCAGGGCAGCCCCCTCCCTCAGACAGACACACTGCGTCCACAGCCGGCCAGATCTGAGCCACACAATGGAACAATCAATACTCTCATTAGACAAGTAGACCCGCACCAATTAGTGGTTTGGACTCGTGCCATCCAAGAACCCTTCCACTGAACCAATGACAGCGGTCAACAAATATGGCAGTTTCCAATGACTAGGCTACCTGCATGGCTGGTCACAGGGGATGTGAATGGATTAGTATGGAGTGTTTCTCTCTGCTGTCTGCAGTGGATTCTAATGCAGGTCTCTTATACCCAATTCACATAGGACTTGCGGTACATTGCCTGAAAAAAAGAATTGGGCAATGTTTATAGGGTCCCCATTCAAAACGCCAAATGTTTACCACATTCTTGTCACCATTCGCCTTTCATGTCGCCATTGCTGATGCCAGGAAGGAGCGTGAGACATTAAACGTGGACCCTGTTGTGATCGTTGTCATGATAACCGGAGTGACAGGAAGCTCGTGAATGCAAATTAATCCGACAGAAATATGATTATCTTTTATTTAATTAGGCAAGTCAGTTAAGAACAAATTCTTATTTTCAATGACGGCCTAGGAACAGTGGGTTAACTGCCTTGTATTACGCGGTCGTTTGGTGGAAATAAAAGTCTCGGCTTTGATACCGGAAATACCTTTCAGATAAAGAAAATGCGAAAAATAGTTGGCGGTATGGTAAAGTTGGTGGTAAAATGTTTTGGTATGAAAGGGATATTCTTCCCTCCTCAGTGAAGCCAAGGCAAGCTGAAGCATCACTGAACTGTGACTGGCTGCCCATGTGTGTGTCACTGGGCAGTAAACAAACTCTACACATGTGTAAGGGGAGAAGAACGAGTAAAACACTTGATTAAGAGACAGAGGGTGTATCCCGTTTAAATAATAAGTATGTGGACGCACAGGCAGAGAGAGAGAGCAAGAGAGAGAAAAATGAGAGAGAGGAGAGTGATTGAGAAATAGGCCTACTAGCTAAAAGCTCACATGATCTCACAAGGCTGAAGGAAAGATGGAATGAAAGTCCTCCTTCCCCCTCATAGCGGACTACTAGACGGTGTGAGAGCAGCAGCCACTCTGAATTCAGAGCACAGCCTCACGCTACAGTGCATTCTGGGAAGCCCTCTCCATTAGCAGCGCTGGAGCGGCGCGCACACACACACACACACACACACACACCCTTGTTCAAGGGAGCAGATGGAATTGGGAGGTGGTGGGGGGAGGAAAGGAAGCCCCGCTACCTTCCAGTCAACATCACCTCTTCCTTCTCAGAAAAACAGCTAAGCTTGGAGAGATACCTAGCTAGCAAAGAGAGCTGCAGCGCACACATCAGGGTTTTAGCCTGCGCTAGGCAGTGGAGACACAATGGCAACAGACTCACATTCGGAGCTTGAACAGAATCATGGACATCTCGAAGAGCAGCTTGGCAGTGTCATTCCCTGGGGCAGCACTGAACCAGACTAGCACCATTTGCCCTGGTGCTCCCTACCCCACAGTGACTGCAGAGTAGAGCAGGCCTTGAGGCCGGCTGGCACAACGTTCCTGGAGTAAATATCAGTAAATTGGGAAAAGTAATGACTCATCCTCGCTCCCAGCAGCCAGTATTGGGTCTGAGTGCTTTTAAGAGACTCCGAGCAGAGTTCCTCACTGATTTTAATACAGGCCTTTAATGCAAGTGTTAACATAAAGCCAACCCGTTCACCACTTTAACCCAGGCCTCCTCCATTATTGTGGCTCCTGCAGAATGTACTATGTGGAATACCATACATCTGTACCCAGTGAGAGACTGTCTGGCCCTAGTATTACAGAGGTAGAACGAGGGGGAAGACTGACACAGTGATACCACATCATTTCTCACAGGAGCTATTTGCATTCAGTAAGAAGGCGTAACGTTCTTCTGGTCACCGTTTACGTTAGTGCAATGCCAACAGGGCACAGCTCTGCTGTATGGTTCCCTATAGGGGTGGCTGGCTGGGCTAAAATGGCTCCCGTGTGCTCAAGCCAGTGAACCAGGGCTGTGTGGGCGGCTTCAGCAGGATATCAGGGTCTTTGGGACACACTCACTCCAGCTATGAGCGGAGCCCTCTGTGTAAAACAAAATATCTGAGTCACAAGACCGGCCCGGCGGAGCTGGTCAGCTGAACACGGCAGTCTGTCCACAGTCACCACATGTGGAGGGGTTAGCGTCAACAATGACTTCACAAATCCAGACCAATGTTTTCCTTTGACAACCATACATCAAATAAACTGTTCTCTTGCACTCTGGGCCAAGAAATGTGCTTTCCTTCAATGTGTGCCTCGGTTGACTGTAGTGGAAAAACACTTGTATAGCTGTGGCTTGTGTTCCCCCTTCCCATAGTGTCTGTATTTGAGGCTTGCGCCTGCTCCTGGCCCCAGGCAGGACAAAGAGCCCTGGCTATTTAGCCCAGGCCTGATTTAGCCCAGGCAGGGAGCAGCAGTGTTTGGCCCCTATTGGGTTTCAGCTCAATGGCTGGACAGGCTTCTCTGTCACAATGGCCACTCTGTTCTGGAGCCTCATTGGGGGAGTGGGGATGCCATGACCCCTCAGACTCAGGGAGGGGGTTGATGAGGGTAAAAAGGGGGGCGACAGACAATTTGGCTCAAACCAGTGCATTGTGGATCTCGTCGCAACTTATTCCCTCTCTCCTCTTTTCCATGTCAAGAATACAGATGAATGACCTGTCCAGCAGAAACCATGTGACGTACTAAACACCAGAAAGGCCTCGAGGGACACGCCCTTCCAGCCAATGATGTGTCTTTTGGACATTTCAAGCTGCGCTTATCTCGTCATACAATCTCACAATTCATAGTATTGTCAGCTATCAGACTATTGCCAATTTAATCTTGTCGTTAGGCTAACTCTTAATATCTGTGAAATGAGTTTCAATATAGTTTAGGTATAGTTTTGATTTGCCATCTGCGTAGGCTGGCTGGCTGGCTGGCTGTGAATGACTGGTGGTGAATGGGGGGAGGGGTGATATGTCCTCTTAAAACTACATAACACAAATTACTGTTTGTGATATTAAGATTCTAACAACGACAGTGTTTTGTTATAGACTTATTTAGGGAAAGTCAAGGGGGGGGGGGGACTATAAAAACGGCAGAGTAATTAAACATGTAAATGAGTTGTCCACGTTGTGGGCTTTTCTAGTGTTAAAAGCACACACTTCCTCATTCACATGGATTCTGTAGCTTGCACTTTTACACACCCTGCTATAGCCTTGTTATTGTGTTACTTTTTATTATTACTTTTTTATTTTAGTCTACTTGGTAAAAATGTTCTGCTTAAACTGCACTGTTGGTTAAGGGCTTGTAAGTAAGCATTTCACGGTAAAGTCTACACTTGTTGAATCGGCGCATGTGGCAAATAAAGTTAGATTTGATTCGCTATGGCCTGTGTTGGCCAAGCTTTTAACCCCATGACCTCAAATATAAAGTGAGTCAAAACACCAGCCTGACTCATCACATTAATGGAGGGAAAAGACATGAACGCCAGCGCCACAACACCCTTTCCCTGTGTAATTGTGTCTGTGTGATTGAGCGAGAGTGTAAATCTCTCTCTGCGTGTGTGTGTGTGTCTGTGTGATTGAGCGAGAGTGTAAATCTCTCTCTGCGTGTGTGTGCGTGTGCGTGTGCGTGTGTGTGTGTGTGTGTGTGTGTGTGTGGTGTGTTCCAGCTCTGCAGTCCTGGACAGAGGCACAGGCCTGAGGGGATAGTTCTTCCCTTTTTCACAGGGCATCACCACTCTGTCTGTAATCAAAGCTGCAAGACACTTCCAGACACCAACTCCAACCAGATGTATGCAATTTAGACAATTAAAGCTTTCCCCTAACACTTGGCAGCTCTACTGCAACACAGGCACTTCTCATCAGCCTGAGCCTCACATCGTCCCGACCTAACCCAGGGAGCTACATCAGCTCTCTCTCACGCTCTACCCGTGTCGCAAACATCCAGCCGCTCTCTTTTATGTCTGAAAGCTTTACACAGCAGAAAGAGAGGCAAGAGACAGGCAGGCCTCTCCTGAAGCTATAAGCTCTCCCTCTCCTGCCGTGCTCCCGCTCTCCTTCCCTCTTTCAGCCTGGAATTTCCTGTTGATGGCCCACTGCTAACACCCCACTCACTCATGGAAAAATTCGACAAGCTGCAAACATTTTATCGCCACGAGCAGGAAGGTAATCAGCCAATCAGCGAAGAGAGGGAGAGAATGACAGAGTGGCGAGAAAAAGGAGAAACGTGTCGTTGAGGGTTTTGGTGTACCAGGAGTTGCACCACACCAGCCCAGGGTCCTAATTACCCAGCCAGAGACAAGGCCTGGGAGGGCTGTAATGATGCACCGCTGCTCGTGATACAGACACCTCTTGATAGCACAGAGATTAGGCCTCCGCTGGTCTTGTCAGGCAGCCTGGCAGCCTGCAGCATGTGACTGGGCCAGCAGACATGTGAAGTACAGAGCGAAAGAGCTGCTGATATAATACAGCTCTATCAGATAAGCCAGGCCAGGGAGAGAGAGGGGGACGTGGGAAGAAAGGGAGAGAACATCAGGTAGGCTGGTCTGGGCTGAGACGGATAGACATGTGGGCAACAGATTGGGTGCGTTAGCTAGTGTCAGTGGTGGTGGTAATTGTTTTTTGTTTGGGCTGGGTGGAAAACAGAGCCGAGGAGGGCGGCCCCGGGTCTTACCAGTTGAACAGCAGGGGCACGGGATCCACGACAGCCTGGGCGCTCACAGGACAAGGGGTGCATTGAGACTGGGGAGAAGGGAAAGATGATACACGCATGAGAATGTGCAGACTGCATACCCGGCCACTCATGTTCCCTCCACAAAGCTCCCATTTTCCCCCAACCTCCCACCTCCCTAGTGGTTTCCTGACGCTCTCCCTTTGCATGTCTCTCTTATGTTCCAGTACAGCGTTGCTCCTAAATGGACTTGGCCAACACTGTGAAAGGTAGTGTAATACATCTCAGCCCAAATAAGGACGTAACGACGGGATGTTTTTAGAGTGTGGTTGAGTGACTCATCAGTGTGCTCCTCACATCAAGAGGCACGCTCACACTGACATAAAAGAAGACACAGAAAGGGGAACACAAAAGGACACGTGCGCACGCTAACGGCTCCGAAAAGTAGGCCAGGGCATCTAGCTGTTCTTCAAGGCCTCTGCGTCATTTCTAAACGCCTGTGACAGGCGTCTGCATCCAGCCAGCCTTCCATCCTCCACCACAAGACTCCTGTTTAGTGTTCCCCTGACACACATCTTTCCAGGTCTTCCCTCTTCAGTGTCGTAACACGCACACACGATTGCATAACAGCATGTGGGGAGCGGGGGCCCCTGTGCTGTGAGTGGGGGGGGGGGCATAGGGAGAGGGCTGGGGCTCCACTCAGTCTGAGCAGAAGGCCATATTCATATGCAGATACTGGGGGCCATGTGTGGAGAACAGGAGAAGAACTGCCTTCCCACACTGGAACCAATCACTTGTTCACAGTGAAGACTTCCAGGAAAACAGAAATGGAAACAAATAGAAACAAAGCAATTACACACCTTCTTTCCACCCTTTAACTTAAATAGGGCTGCCTTTATAAACAGTCCCAGACACATATGAAGAGGGGCTTAAAGCGGACTTAAAATCTCATCTGCCGGGCCGCAGCAGCCAACAGGTTAAAAAAGATTGGGGAAAGTTGCATGGAGGCTCAATCTGAATTTGGCATAATGGCCCCATTTTAAAAATGTCATTTTATCAGTAAGATGGCAACTTAAAGAGCAGAGCACATCCACTATGGCTATTAGCTTGAGTTTACAGCCAAAACACTTAAGATTACTACAAGCTCTACGGAGATGCAAGATTGAGTGTTGCTCGCCCCTACCTGGGCTCAAACCAGGGACCCTCTGCACATAGACAACAGCCACCCTTGAAGCATCGTTACCTATCGCACCACAAAAGCTGCAGCCCTTGCAGAGCAAGGGGAACAACTACTTCAAGGTCTCAGAGCGAGTGACGTCACCGATTGAAATAGCGCGCACCCCGCTAACTAACTAGCCATTTCACATCGGTTACATCAGCAATTGTTCAAACAGTAAACCAAACAACTAGAATACACCCAAAAACGTATTTTGTTTAGAAATAATAACTTAGCGTGTAATAACTGATTACAGTTATGTAATGTGATTCCCATTAGAAGAAAGTCGTTTCCCATTAGACAAGGAGAACGCACGATAGGTCGTTTCCTGGAGTCAGGGTTTGCATTAGCTTTTAGAAACATGCGTTATCAAAATGAAGACCATCAAAATCTGCATTTGAAACCATTACACCTGCATTTTATATTGAAAGTCAACAGTGTTCAATTGCTTCAATAGATTGATCAAGGACGTGAAACTATGGGTATTTTCTCCACACAAAATAAATTCATGCAAAACATTCAGCAGAAATCCGATGACAACAGAAGTGCAACACTATTTGGCTAGCAGCCACAAAAGGAAATTAGAATAGAAAAAAAGGGATTTTTTGCTAAAATGATGCATGGCCATCAGATTTCATTCTCATCATAGAAAGAATGTCAGCACCTATATTTCCATATGTTAATCGTGCATTTTAATTTGCTACAGGAGAAAAACTACACCAGAGAAAAGTACTTCAGTGAGAGCGTTGACGGAATGCCCGTTCGTGAATGCAGGAATCAGATTTATCAAGACAATAGTAAATATTTATCAGCGTGGAGAAGTGCAACTGAAGCGCACTAAATTAGTCCATTTACATCATGATTTGGGGGCTAAATGTGACCGAAGCCGAGGAGAAATTACAATAAGAATTTCAGATCTGCGTTTATAAAACGCAGCAAAATAGTTAAGTGGTTTTTTTTCTTTCTGCGTGACAAACGCAGAATTCTAAGTTAACGCGAACCCCATGTGAGTTAGCTGGAGGCATAAGAGCTACGACCTACTGTAGGCATGGTTCTCCCTCCAGAATGAAACAGCTGTGCTCCCTTCAATAACTAACCTCTGCCTCTCCTCTGCCAAAAGGTAACATAGAAACACTAAGAATTGGTCCTAATGTATGAGACAATCACGGAAAGTGCAAGATATGTCTGCACACTTTTTCCACTTCACATAGGCATAAACTCCGCACTCCAGCCTGCTAAACGAATTAGGGCAAAATGTAATGAATTTAAAAGCACATAAGTCTGTTAGTGTCGACCAGATAAGGTGAGAGCAGAGGCAGAGAGTGGGCCAGAGCTCTCTCGGGTAGGCCAGCGTCTCAGCTCAAAGTCTGTCACAGACGCAGTCAGCTTAGATCAGAGCAAACCCCAACTCACTGTACCGTGCCGTCCCATACAGCCCCTGCCCTACACAGCCCAAATCCCATCAGGAGAGCTGGGGAGACAAACACACAGAAAAACTGTCCTACAATAGGTCAGCCAATCACTCACTTTACCAGAGTGCATAAGTAAACACACAGCTAATGACCAGTGTTTCACACTCTGATTCTTGGAGATCTAGCTGACAAAATTGGCAGGAAGTTACAGACCAGCACAAACTAAGTAACAAGCTATTCTGCTCCCATGTGATTTAAGCAATCAACAATACAACACCCAGTGGAGAAGATTCCTACATTTCGAAAACAGGATATGTAGCCTACGCTTTCTGGTTGGTTGCTAGTGGATTTTAGCAATTAGGTCAGAGCGAAGTCTGCAGGCTGTGTAGAGGAGAAGAGTTGTGTTTAAACATGACATGTTCCCTCTGCTTGGCATTCCTTGATTTTAGTTCTAGTACATTGAAAGGCCAGGTGAACATGAAACTCCGGGACAAAATCACCATAGAACTTCCCATGGGAACTGGCCTGGCAAATTTCACACAAAAACAACACTGCATGACAACACCATGTAGCATGCTTCCAAAATGAGAACACAAATCAATCATGACAAATAGCTCACAAATCAGAGACAACCTCAGCAAAAAAATTAACATCCCCTTTTCAGGACCCTGTCTTTCAAAGATAATTCGTAAAAATTCAAAGAACTTCACAGATCTTCATTGTAAAGGGTTTAAACACTGTTTCCCATGTGTGTTCAATGAACCATAAACAATTCATGAAAATGCACCTATGGAACGGTCGTTAAGACACTAACAGCTTACAGACGGTAGGCAATTAAGGTCACAGTTATGAAAACTTAGGACACTAAAGAGGCCTTTCTACTGACTCTGAAAAACACCAGAAGAAAGATGCCCAGGGTCCCTACTCATCTGCGTGAACGTGCCTTACAGGCTGACTACACCGCTCGTGTGTGCGAGCATCGCAAAATAAATGTAGAAATCTATATTATTCAATTATTGCACCCACATTGCTTGCGCACGCCGACGAGCGTCTGCGTTGCCAAGGGCTAAAATAGAAGTCAGTTCTATTTCTGACGCAGATTGTGCTGCAAGTCCTGCCTCTCCCATCTCCTCATTGGTTTATAGAAGCAGGTATCCACGTGCCATCTCCTCTAACCACGTGGGTGACTGAAAGACAAACGAGGTCAGTGGCGGTAATACACCAAATTTATGAAAGTTGCCAATTGCAATATTAACTCAAGAGAAGAAAAAGCCTAGAAGGAGGAAAGATGACTAGAAATGATTCGGTTGACCGTGGATTCATGTGTGGATTATGTGTAGAGGTCGACCGATTAATTAGGGCCGATTTCAAGTTTTCATAACAAATCGGTAATCGGTATTTTGGCCACCGATTTGCCGATTTATTTTTATATTTCTTTTTTTTTTTATCTTTATTTAACTAGGCAGTTAAAGAACACATTCTTATTTTCAATGACGGCCTAGGAACGGTGGGTTAACTGCCTTGTTCAGGGGCAGAACGACAGATTTTTACCTTGTCAGCTTGGGGATGCAACCTTACATTAACTAGCCCAACGCTCTAACCACCTGCTTTACGTTGCCAAGGTAAGTTGCTAGCTAGCATTAAACTTACCTTATAAAAAAACAATCAATCATAAACACTAATTAACTACACATGGTTGATGATATTACTAGTTTATCTAGCCTGTCCTGCTTTGCATATAATCGATGTGGTGCGCATTCGCGAAAAAGGACTGTCTTTGCTCCGATGTGTACCTAACCATAAACAACAATGTCTTTCTTAAAATCAATACACAAGTATATATTTTTTAAACCTGCATATTTAGTTAATATTGCCTGCTAACATGAATTTCTTTTAACTAGGGAAAATGTGTCACTTCTCTTGCAAACAGAGTCAGGGAATATGCAGCAGTTTGGGCCGTCTGGCTTGTTGCGAACTGTCAAGACTATTTCTTACTAACAAAGACCGCAGACTTCGCCATACGGGGATGATTTAACAAAAGCACATTTGCGAAAAAAAAGCACAATTGTTGCATGACTGTACCTAACCATAAACATCAATGCCTTTCTTAAAATCAATACACAGAAGTATATATTTTTAAACCTGCATATTTAGCTAAAAGAAAGAGAGGTTAGCAGGCAATATTAACCAGGTGAAATTGTGTCAGTTCTCTTGCGTTCGTTGCACGCAGAATCAGGGTATACAGAATCTGGCTCGTTGCGAACTAATTTGCCAGAATTTTACAAAACGATGAAATAACATTGTAGGTTGTGCGATGTAACAGGAATATTTAGACTTATGGATGCCACCCGTTAGATAAAATACGGAACGGTTCCGTATGTCACTGAAAGAATAATGTTTTCGAGATGATAGTTTCCGGATTTGACCATATTAATGACCTAAGGTTTATTATATTATAGTTAAGTCGATGATTTGATATTTGATAGAGCAGTCTGACTGAGCGGTGGTAGGCAGCAGCAGGCTCGTAATAGTCAAAGGTATATGGTTTAGAGAGAAATAGTCGACGCGTCATAAGTCCTGTAATAACTTGCGGCTGAACTTGAAAGGGGTTCCTTCGTTATTTTACCGTTCATGTCTTCCATAGAGAATGTCTTGATCTGCATCAAATAAGGTCTGTGTTTTGTACTTAAACCGCCTCGGCGTTTTGATACCCGTGTAAATCTCACTTTGTCAACATATTTTCATAAATCCACTCTACAAAAAAAAGTATCTTCGCTTATATTGATCAGAGTTATATCCTATGGATATCTACACAGTTATAAAATTGGCAAGGTGGTGTAAGCCTAAACCAAACACAGACCTTATTTTAAGTTAATCTAAATATATCCTATGGAATAAATGAAGGAACCGCTTTTCAGATTTTGCTAGAAGGTGTCATGGGAATTATGACTTGCACTTTGGTAGTCAATTCTTACCATGCCCATTATTAAAATAGGATTTCCTGCATATAGAAATTACAGTTTTTGTTTTCAGCATTCATCACAGGTAACTTAACCTGTTAGGGCTAGGGGGCAGCATTGACACGGCTGGATAAAAAAAACATACCCGATTTAATCTGGTTACCACTCCTACTCAGTAACTAGAATATGCATATACTTATTACATATGGATAGAAAACACCCTAAATTTTCTAAAACTGTTTGAATGGTGTCTGTGAGTATAACAGAACTCAAATGGCAGGTCAAAACCTGAGAGATTCCTTTACAGGAAGTGGCCTGTCTGACCATTTGTTGAACTTCTTTTCCATCTCTATCATTTACTAAGGATCTCTGCTCTAACGTGACACTTCCCACGTCGTCCATAGGCGCTCAGAGCCCGGGAAAAAACAGAATGTCGTCATTCCAGCCCCAGGCTGAAACACATTATCGCCTTTCTCAAGTGGCCCATCAAGAGACACTAGCTTATGCGCGTGACCCCGACCGCCCCCGCCTTTGGGATTTTTTCCTCTGTTTGCCGAAAAGGAGATTCCCTGTCGGAATATTATCGCTTTTCTACGAGAAAAATGTCGTAAAAATTGATTTTAAACAGCGGTTGACATGCTTCGAAGTACGGTCATGGAATACTTAGAATTTTTTGTCACGAATTGCGCCATGCGCGCGACACTTCTTTACTATTTCGGATAGTGTCTGGAACGCACGAACAAAACGCCGCTATTCGGATATAACGATGGATTATTTTGGACCAAACCAACATTTGTTATTGAAGTAGCTGTCCTGGGTGTGCATTCTGACGAAGACAACAAAAGGTAATGAAATTTTTATAATAGTAAATATGATTATGGTGAGTGCTAAACTTGCCGGGTGTCTAAATAGCTAGCCCGTGATGCCTGGGCTATGTACTTAGAATATTGCAAAATGTGCTTTCACCAAAAAGCTATTTTAAAATCGGACATATCGAGTGCATAGAGGAGGTCTGTATCTATAATTCTTAAAATAATTGTTATGCTTTTTGTGAACGTTTATCGTGAGTAATTTAGTAAAATGTTAGCGAATTCCCCGGAAGTTTGCGGGGGGTATGCTAGTTCTGAACGTCACATGCTAATGTAAAAAGCTGGTTTTTGATATAAATATGAACTTGATTGAACAAAACATGCATGTATTGTATAACATAATGTCCTAGGGTTGTCATCTGATGAAGATCATCAAAGGTGAGTGCTGCATTTAGCTGTCTTCTGGGTTTTGGTGACATTATATGCTGGCTTGAAAAATGGGTGTCTGATTATTTCTGGCTTGGTACTCTGCTGACATAATCTAATGTTTTGCTTTCGTTGTAAAGCCTTTTTGAAATCGGACAGTGTGGTTAGATTAACGAGAGTCTTATCTTTAAATGTCTGTAAAATAGTCATATGTTTGAGAAATTGAAGTAATAGGATTTTTAAGGTTTTGAAAATCGCGCCACAGGATAGCCGTGAGAGGTTAAACTCTATTTTTATTATTCAAACAGTTGAGAGTATTTGTCTCCTAAGCAGACTCTTCAGTATCGTTGTCACTTCAGAGCTGTGTGTGTGTGTGTGTGTGCGCACACACAAAAGCACAATAATAATCGGCCGATTAATCGGCCCTCCAATAATCGGTATCGGCACCGAAAAAAAAATAAAAAATAATCTGAATCGGTCGACCTCTAATTATGTGTGGATTAATTGTCGGAGTAGAGGGCCTTGTGTATTTCAGGTAAAATAAATGTTTATATCCCAGTACAAATTAGCTAGCAACAGCAAGCTAGCTAAATAGGACAAATTAGCTAACAAGTGCAAGCTAGCTAGCTAAATTGCCATAAAGGCTTAATGCTTTTAGAACTGTCCCCAAATTAATGTAATTGGTTCAGAGTTTGTTTTGATATTTTAACCTGCGTGTCGTGATTGCGTTTGGTGTGGGGGGACAAAATAAATTTATGCACGATGTCGCGCAGCCGGTTTGGGTTCCGTGTTAGGCATGCTGCAAGAAGGCATGAGGACTGCAGATGTGGCCAGGGCAATAAATTGCAATGTCCGTAGTGTGAGACGCCTAATACAGCGCTACAGGGAGACAGGACGGACAGCTGATCGTCCACGCAATGGCAGACTACGTGTAGCAACACCTGCACAGGACCGGTACATCTGAACATCACACCTGCGGGACAGGTACAGGATGGAAATAACTGCCCGAGTAACACCAGGAACGCACAATCCCTCCATCAGTGATCAGACTGTCCGCAATAGGCTGAGAGAGGCTGGACTGAGGGCTTGTAGGCCTGTTGTAAGGTAGGTCCTCACCAGACATCACCGGCAACAACGTCGCCTATGGGCACAAACCCACCGTCGCTGGACCAGACAGGGCTGGCATAAAGTGCTCTTCACTGACAAGTCGCGGTTGTGTCTCACCGGGGGTGATGGTTGGATTCGCGTTTATCGTCGAAGGAATGAGCGTTACACCGAGGCCTGTACTCTGGAGCGGGATCGATTTGGAGGGAGGGTCCGTCATGGTCTGGGGCGGTGTGTCACAGCATCATCAGACTGAGCTTGTTGTCATTGCAGGAAATCTCAACACTGTGCGTTACAGGGAAAACATTCTCCTCCCTCATGTGGTACCCTTCCTGCAGGCTCATCCTGACATGACCCTCCAGCATGACAACGCCACCAGCCATACTGCTCGTTCTGTGCGTGATTTCCTGCAAGACAGGAATGTCAGTGTTCTGCCATGGCCAGTGAAGAGCCCAGATCTCAATCCCATTGAGCACGTCTGGGACCTGTTGGATCGGAGGGTGAAGGCTAGGGCCATTCCCCCCAGAAATGTCCGGGAACTTGCAAGCGCCTTGGTGGAAGAGTGGGGTATCATCTCACAGCAAGAACTGGCAAATCTGGTGCAGTCCATGAGGAGATGCACTGCAGTACTTAATAATATGTCCCTTTGTTCAGGGACATATTATTCCATTTCTGTTAGTCACATGTCTGTGGAACTTATTCAGTTTATGTCTCAGTTGTTGAATCTTATGTTCATACAAATATTTACACATGTTAAGTTTGCTGAAAATAAACACAGTTGACAGCGAGAGGAGGTTTCTTTTTTTGCTGAGTTTACTTGGTCAAAATTATTCAAATTTAATAATGGTGCTCTAACCCAATCCAAACCACATTCATTTTCTCTCTTCCTTGCCTTCTGAATGTGAGAATCTGTGGAGTGCAAAAATCCGTGGGCATGTGAAACTTTGTCATGGTGACCTACATAGGCAGTGTGTGGAAGAGAAGGTTGTGCTTCCGCATATAAAAGTATTTACTTGGCTCCATTCTGCACGCACCTTCATTAGGGGAGGAGGAAAAACAGAGGAGAGAGAGAGGGGAGAAGGGGCTATGAACGAAGAGGAGAGAGGGAACAGAGGGAGAGGGAGAGAGAGAGCAACAGAACTTCAATAACATTGCAAGGTAGAGTATTGAGATGACTTTAGGGAGCGATTCTCTTTCTCCAACAGAAGAGGCCAGAGAGCTTGAGGAGGGGAGGACAGGGAAGTTAGTTGGAGAGGGAACAACAAGGGAGAGGAAGTCATCTTTGATTCAGCCATTATTAGTGGACCTTCCTGACTGCACCCCTGCCCAAATCTCTAGTACTTTCCCCACTCTCAGACACAGCACTTGATCGATTCAAAAGATGGACAGGCACCGGCGCCAAACACATTCCCCACAATGCATCACAGAGTCGCGTAAACACGCACAGACACACAAACACACTTCAGTCAGGGTCCTGGTAGGAAACAGGTCTGCACTCTCTCCTCTTACAGACAACACATTCTTAAAAAGGCTTCCGTGGCTGCATTCACAATAATCCACTCTTATACTTAAGGAGAGCATAGCACCATTAATTGAAAGAAACGTAGATGAATCTGCTCACCGCCTTGGATCTATAGGCACATATATATATAGAGCCTTTCCTAGTATAAGCCTATTGACCTGCCTCTGGAGCACATGAGGGCAACAGCATTCCATTTTTAATCAATAGGCTCTGCAGAAGTATTCAGTTCCCTTTGAAGCCCAGCCCTGGATCTGGTTTCCTAATCACCTCCCCATCCCCCCAGCCTTTCCAATACAATGTCGCTGTTTTCACACACTGCATGAGGCCGAGCTGGGTCAGTCTGTTTAGGGAGAGGGAGAGGGGGAGAGGGGAGAGAGACCTTTCCCTGGCTCAAACTCAAATTGACAAGATTGGACAAAAACCCAGACGCGGGCCAGCATTCAACACATCTAGCGTCCTGCACACAGCTAGCTAATGGTGGAATTATCTTCCTCCAATGGTCGGCCTGCTTTACTGAAATCAATTATACAGCTCTCATCCAATCACAACAGCAGGAGACGTTTCTGTCTGATATTTGAATAGCCAACAACATTCTATGCAGCAATGTGTTGAGAATGAATAGCTTTTCTAAGGTGTCATGTAGGAAAATATCTTTATACAAAGAAACAAAACCACAAGAACAAAGCGTGGGTTTGTGTTATGCTGAAACGATAACTAAACCCAAGGGTCTTAAAAGGATACTTTTGGGATTTTGGCAATAAGGCACTGCATCTACTTCCCCAGAGTTGGATTAAGTCATGGATACCACTTTTCATGTCTGTGTCCAGTATGAAGGAAATTAGACATTAGACCAATGCTAACTAGCATTAGCGCAATGACTGGAAGTCTAAGGGTATCGACTAGCATGCTAGCAGAAACACAGACATCCAGTCATTACGATCTACTGGCATGCTAAAAGACACCCATAGACTTCCAGTCGTTGCGCTCACGCAAATAAGCAAATTGCCCTAGCGCTAGTTGGCAACTTCCTTCAAAGTGCTCGCAAAGACATAAAAAAAGGTATCCACAAGTTTATCTGACTCTTGGGAAGTAGATAAAGGACCTCGTGGCCAAAATCCCAAAGTATCCCTTTAAGAGTGGTAGCAGGTTAGCTCAGAGAAAAACACTCTACGGTGAGGGAGGAATTGCTCAGCAAAAGACAAAAACAGGCTAGTTCGTGTGCTCATCCCCGTACAGCCCAAGCAGAGGCCTAATTGTTCAGCATTTCCCGACAGAGCTAATTAAAAAAAAAAGAGAAGAGGTGGAAGAGGAAGCAACAGAAGCAGGGCATTGATCAGCCAGGAGGGGAGGCCTAACAAACTCAGCAAGAGCTGCAGTGATACACACTACAATATTGATGGGCCTACAAACAGAGCGTTTAACAAATACAAACCAAAGACATGGGTTGTTATCAATGACGTGTATAAACCCTGGATTGCTGATTCTATGTATTGGCCGTGGAGATGCTTTGAAGCCACCAGTCGGCCATATTGGCACTCCCCAGTAGCAGCAGCCCTCCATAGGAATTAATGGAATTCTACGGTATTTCAATTCAATGTTTCAAAGACAAAACAACATGTATTTAAGTATTTTTGTTTGGTAGTAGTAATGGGGACACTAACATCAGTACTCCCCAAAAATATAATTTAAAAGTATTCATAAGGGTATCTAATAGAGTAAACGTGTCAAAAACAAATGTAGACATTAAATGCATTTAAACAGCTTGCTAATTCTTTTTTACAATGGTGGAGGAGTACCAAGATGGCTGTGCGGTGGCTTCAATACAGTGCCCCCAATGTCAGTCACCCAGGATGTATATACATCATTGGTTGTTATTGCCTAGTACTCTGGCTAGGCCTAGCATTGTGCAGAGTGAAGCCCGGACAGATAAGTGTTGTTCTGGGTCAAGATTCTCCAGCTTGTCTTACTGCATTAAGAGGGGAGGAGAGGAGACTGTTCTGAGGAGAATCAGCTTTCCTCTCCTCTCTGTGTCTGGTTTCTGCTGTGTCACCACTAAAGCTGGTGGGTCTGATCACTGCCAGAAACCTGAGGGATCACACAGCCTCAGCCTGAGAGCACAGCCAGCACCAAAACCAACTCACTTCGTAGACGCACGCACACATGAACGCACACACTTACACACAGCTGTAAAACTAACAACAGGGCACAAGTAGGACAGAGCCTAGCTTAATCCCTGTGAAACCAAAGACAACTGGCTTTGACCACCCAAGAAACAGAGGAGCAACAAGAATGCTCATGTATTTAAATGCAACATCAAGGTAGGAGTGTGTGGCACTGACAGCTTCAAACTTGTACCTGCTGGTTCCAACCTACAAACACCACAATCATCATCTTCGGGTGGTAAATTGGAGACCAGACAGGTCGTCTCCTCATCCCCTCTCATCCCAGTCAGAATGGTGAGAATTGAGGACAAGCACATTGAGGCCCAGGATGTCTGCTTTCAATCACAGCCCTCTTTTACAACGAACCTCTGACACGGTCTCCTCTGAAACCCTCTCCTCTGCCCCCTTTCCCCTAGATGACCTCTGTTGCAACAGGCAGCGGTGGAACCAGGACTTTATTAAATGACTGTAGTAGTGTAGTGCCTCGCCCTAATAGGGGCTTTAACATTTCAGGCTATTCCGTTAAAAACAACCAGAGCCTATGTGCACTGTGTAATCAAAATTAAAATCTCCATCGCTGCATTTCAAAACAGTCTTTTGGTGAGGCGCAGCCAGGAACTACTTCTATACGATGGCGAGTAGCGGGGTGGATAATCCAGGAGGATTCTCCATCATTTCAAATCTCCAGTTTGGGAATAGTTTGGCTCCTCAGATAAGGGCGATGGACAGAGAGTTGTGGATAAAACATGAAGATAATAATTGGCACCGCTCAACCAGAATAACCTATGTAGCTGTCAACACCTCAAACATGTTGACACGTTTATGCCAAAATCACCCCAGTATTCCTACCACCATCCCCCCGTATTCCTACCGGCGGAGTGAGACGAAAACAGAGAAACAATTGTCTCCCCACTCTGGATTCAAGCAGACCTTTGCAGCTGATTCTGACCGGGCCAAAGAAATTACAAGAGCAATAGGGGTTTATAGCCGCAAACATGCGCCCATTCTCGGTGGTTGATAAGGGGTTTCATTCAGCACCTCGTTAAAGTGCTCGAGCCACACAACTTACCTCGCCCACCTATTTCAGCAAACAGGTAGTACCTGCTCTATATAAGCAAGCTAAAGACGCAGTTGTCAATGAATTGGGCAATGCACCCGTGTTTGAGCAAACTACAGATGGATGGACCTACAGAGAGCTACTTAAAAAAAATGAATGAAACATTCACCCATTTTGAATGCTATATTGTTTTGTGCATCTGAGCGATGTTTTATTGATTCCCGGGGTCATTTCCTGTGTGTCTGAGCTTTTGCCATTCAAGAAGGCAGGAAATTGGCCGGTATGACATAGCAGTGCAATAAAGCCACTCGTTACACTGGAAGTTATACGAATAGGACTTTAAGATCGCGAAAAAAGTAAATCATATGTCAGATTTCAACACTGGCCAATGTCATAACGCAGGAGGTTGTCTTCTCTTGAATGAGCCATTGATCGTATTTTTGTGATATTCCTCCCGCACGAAATGTGTAACCTAATAAAGTGTCCACCACATTTCTCCTATTTGTCTGCCTCTTCAGTCAATAATGTATTGCATGGTGCCGTTGGCCGTTGCGAATCTCAGACTCCACTCTGCGTGGAACATCGATCTGCAGGTTGAACATAGTGAGATTGCAGACTTCTAAATTGATGGTGCAGTGTGTTTGGGAGATTTTACAGCCAACTAGCTACTTACTTCACATGTTGACATTGACTTTGGTATTATTGTGGGTAGCTAAGTTTGCTAGCCATCTACACTTAATGACCAAAAGTATGTGGACACCTGGTCTTCGAACATCTCACTCCAAAATCATGGGCATTGATATGGAGTTGGTCCCCTCTTTGCTGTTATAACAGCCTCCACTCTTCTGGGAAGGCTTCCAACTAGATGTTGGAACATTGCTGCGGGAACTTGCTTCCATTCAGCAACAAGAGCATTAGTGAGCGGGCACTAATGTTGGGCCATTAGGCCTGGCTCGCAGTCGGCGTTTCAATTAATCCCAAAGGTGTTTGATGGGGTTGAGGTCAGGGCTCTGAAGGCCAGTCAAGTTCCTCCACACCGATCGACAAACCATTAATGTATGGACCTCGCTTTGTGAACGGGGGCATTGTCATGCTGAAACAGGAAAGGGCCTTCCCCAAACTGATGCCACAAATGTGGAAGCACAGAATCATCTAGAATGAGCCGTTATTGCTCCGAGATGTCTTATTTTACAAACTGACTTGTTGGAAAGCTGGCAACCTATGACGGTGCCACTTTGAAAGTCACTGAGCTCCTCAGTACAGGCCATTCTACTGACAATGTTTGTCCATGGAGATTGAATTGCGGTGTGCTCGATTTTACGGACCTGTCAGCAACGGGTGAGGCTGAAATAGACGAATCCACTAATTTGAAGGGGTGTCCACATACTTTTGGCCGCATACTTTTAGTGTACCTTGCAAGCCAGCCCTTAGAGAAAGGGGGATACCTAGTCAGTTGTACAACTGAATGCATTCAACTGAAATGTGTCATCGAGAGCATTGCATTGTGGGTTTTGTAGTTGACTAGCGCTGCAACAAATCTCCACAATGATTGAATTGCTACCAACCTTAAAATAACGACAAAATTAAACATTTGTTCACCAGAAATGTAACAGCGTAAATGATGGGATTGGTGGTTTTAGGAGGATTTTTCCTTTAACAGTGACAGCTCATCACTTAACCCCAGAGTGGGAGAGGATACAGACACCTTCACCAGTCTACATATAGATTTCACATGCATAGTGCACTTTATTTTAGTGTTGTTTTTGACGAGTAATCATGTGTTTTCACAAAATCAGGAATACCAACACTGCATTTTCTTTAATAAACCAAAATTAACTACAGTAACTGCCGGCATTTTAATTTTCCTGCTGTACCAAAACTGAACCTTTATCCCAAAACCAAAATACGTACCGAAAGATGGGTTTGGTGAACCGTTACACCCCTAAGCTCGCGAGTGGCGCAGTGGTCTAAGACACTGCATGCCAGTACCTGGTTCAAATCCACGCTGCATCACATCCGGCCGTGATTGGGAGTCCCATAGGGCGGCGCACATTTGGCCCAGCGTCTGAGTTTGGCCGGGATAAGCCGTCATTGTAAATAAGAATTTGTTCTTAACTGACTTGCCTAGTTAAATAAAATAAATATGCCCTAGTGTAAGGTAAGCGCTTAATAAGGAGTTGATTGGACTGCATGCTTGGAGGAGCATGTTGACTGGGCAGTGGCAGGAAGCAGCACTGAGGTGTGACCAGTGGGGGGGAGAGTGTTGGGGGGGTAAGAAGCACTAAAAGGATCATGTGAATTATTGATGATTGAGCCAGCAGTCCAGGCCACAGTGCTAATGCAGAGAGCCTCTACATAAAGCAGCCTGGATATGATTACACATTACATCATCCCTTCCCCCACCCCTGCCGCCAGACTCTGCTCCCCCATCCGCAGCACACACTCTTTGGGATGCATTGTTAAAATCAGGCCCGGGGATTGCACAGGCCTGCTGAATTGAGATGCACTACATTTCTCTCTTCCCCTCTCGTTTTCTCTCCCTCTCCAACACACACAGATAGATCAAACAAGTGCTTCACCAGCCAGGAATTATGGAGGAGCGGATGCGAGATAAGTACTGAGAATAAAGAATGAAAATGCTATGTCATGTAGCCCAGGTGCAGCATTAGCTTTTAGAAAAATCAGCATTTTCAAAACGTAGAGCATCAACAACAAAAAAATCTGCATTTGAAACCATTTCACCTGCGTTTTAAATTGAAAGTCAACAGCGTTTGCGCAGGTAACCTAGCGGTTAAGGGCATTAGGCCAGTAACCAAAAGGTTTCTGAATCCCTGAGCCGGCAAGGTGGAAAACTCTACGGTTCTGCCCTGAAGCAAGGCAGTTAAACCCCAACAACAACTTCTCCCCAAGCAACGATGACGTGGACGTCGATTAAGGCAGATTGAGGGTTGGGTTAAATACAGAAAACATTTCGGTGGAATGCATTCAGTTGTGCAACTGAGTAGGTACCCCATTTCCCTTACAGTGATCAGGGACATGCAACTGTAGTTTTCTTTCACACAAAAAATGAATGCAACACAGTCTGCAGAAAAGACCTTTGTTTTCATCAGATGACGACAGAAGTGCAACACTATTTGTCTAACGGACACATAGGTCAATTAGCTTACAATGAAAAAGCAAGCTATTTCTTCTTTGCAAAAACGATGCATGGCCACACAATTTCTTATGTTTATCGTAGAATGTAGCCAGCTACATTTCCTAATGTTTTGCTTGAAGTTTATATCTTGCTACAAGAGAAAAACTACACCAGACAAAAGTACAGTCAGAGCGCTGTCTGCTGATCGAATGCCCGTTTCTGAATGCGTGAATCTGATTTATCAACAGACAGCAAAGATTTCTCATCCGAGTGGAGAAGTGCAACTGAAGCACAAAATCAGTCCTTTTACATTCATGATTTGGAGCAAACTGACTGAAGCCGAGTAGAAATTACAATAAGAAGCATTTTAGATCTGCGTTTACAAAACGCAGCATGACTCAGCGTTAACTTCACTAGGATAGGGGGCAGCATTCGGAATTTTGGATGAGAAGCGTGCCCAAAATAAACTGCCTGCTACTCAGGCCCAGAAGCTAGGATATGCATATAATTTGGATAGAAAACACTCTAAAGTTTCCAAAACTGTTAAAATAATGTCTGAGTATAACAAAACTCATATTGCAGGCAAAAACCTGAGACAAATCCAACCAGGAAGTGGGAAATCTGAGGTTTGTAGTTCTTTTAAGAAATTGCCTATCCAATATCCTGTGTCGGTGGGGTCAGATTGCACTTTCTAAGGCTTCCAGTAGATGTCAACAGTCTTTAGAAGTTGTTTCAGGCTTGTATTGTGAAAGGGGATCGAATAAGAGCTGTTTCAACAAGTGGTCAAGCTGAAAGACATTAGTTTAGTTGCGCGCGTGGCCATGAGCGCGACGCTCGTTCTCTTTCCTTTCTAATGACAACGGAATTGTCCGGTTGGAATATTATTGAAGATTTATGATAAAAACATTCTAAAGATTGATTATATACATCGTTTGACATGTTTCTACTAACTTTAATGGAACTTTTTTGACTTTGTCTCGACTTTGTGCCCGCGCTTTGTGGATTTGGATTACTGGACTAAACGCGCGAACAAAAAGGAGATATTTGGACATAAAGATGAACTTTATCGAACAAAACAAACATTTATTGTCTAACATGGAGACCTGGGAGTGCCATCAGATGAAGATCAAAGGTAAGTGATTCATTTTAATGCCATTTCTGACTTTTGTGACACCTCTCCTTGGAAAATGGCTGTATGGTTTTCTGTGGCTAGGCGCTGACCTAACATAATCACATGGTGTGCTTTCGCCGTAAAGCCTTTTTGAAATCGGACACTGTGGCTGGATTAACAAGAAGCTTATCTTTAAAATGGTGTGAAATACTTGTATGTTTGAGGAATTTTAATTATGAGATTTCTGTTGTTTGAATTTGGCGCCCTGCAATTCCACTGCTCACGTCCCGAACGATCCCAGAGAGGTTAACGCGACTCCTGGTAGCCTAGTTCCCAAACAACTTCACAGGGTAGTGCCTGTGCAGCTCAACGGCAACAGACAGCTGGACTGAACCATTCCACACTATGCTTAGGTAGGAGTACTGAACCACCCCCCCCCTGCTCTGCACAGAACTCATGTGAGCTCTGTGTGAGCATGTTTGCCTCTAGCCAGCACCGTGTGGCCTGCAGGAAACGGTGGGAATGAGACAGCGGAAGGAAAGAGAGGAGGCCTGGAGGAGAAATGAACTGGAGGAACAAAGGGACAAAAGGGAAACAGGGAGAGAGGGTAAGATAAGGAGTCGGATGGACCTAGGGCCTGTTTAAACCACGGTTTTAAGACTGTTGGACAACGGATGGGGACTCAAAAGATATTTATGATGAGTGTGTATCACAAAAACCGTTGTACAACTGTGGTATTACCGCATAAGAGTACGAGTAAGAAGGCATCACCTGCATACTTTTGTCTGTTTGTGGGGAGGCGATCACACAAGTAGTTGGCAAAATATCGCACAACAACTAGTCTTCCTCATGAGTCAATTGCCAAAGTGTAACCTAGGCTACACCACTGGAGAGACAGTGTAAATCAAAGTACACAAAACAACTGCTACAGAAAGCAGAATGAGGCTTGTGGACACACATCTTATTCCCAACCAGTATCGAACCAAATCACAGCTGAAGCCTGGATGTTGTTTCAGTGTATTTACCAAGCAGACCTCCCACCCTCCTTATGCACACAAAGTACAAACATGTAGAGTGCTTGCTTGGCGCCATCAAACATAGATTGCAACACCCGTTGGCCACCGCTCTGTGCCTCTCCCACAGTGAAAAGTGCACGGGCTCATGTTTGCGAAAGAAGCGAGGGAGACAACAGGAAGCGCAGAAGAGAGGAGAGGGGGTGCAGCCTAAAGCCTCAGACCAGGAAAGAAAAGAGCGAGAGAACGAGAGAGGGAGGGAGAGAGAGAGTGTAGGCCGAGCACAGAAATGAATAAAGATAACGTAACCTCTCGAACACGGAGGCAGAGTGAGATGTCTATTCAGTGTGTTTCAAGCCTCAAGGCCACACATTCTATGAGCTTTTCAACATGGAAATACAATTGTATGAAAAGAAAAACAAGCCAGGGAATGTGTGTGAGCGAGTGTGTTGACTTTGCAGTAGACCAGCATCAGTCTGTTTTGGTTAGAGGAGTGAGTGTGTGTGTGTGTGTGTGTGTGTGTGTGTGTGTGTGTGTGTGT
Organism: Salmo salar; assembly: GCF_965601325.2. Taxonomy (NCBI): domain Eukaryota; kingdom Metazoa; phylum Chordata; class Actinopteri; order Salmoniformes; family Salmonidae; genus Salmo; species Salmo salar. The sequence continues at coordinate 15,722,492 of NC_138316.1, read as the reverse complement.
GTGTGTGTGTGTGTGTGTGTGTGTGTGTGTGTGTGTGTTTCTGCTGCAGCAGTTAGCCAGTTAACAGCCTGCACACAGCACAGCAGAGCACCATGAGCCTGAGTTGCTGCCACTGCCTCCAGATATTCATTGTTGCCTGTGGAGCCTGAGCCGCCAGCCCTTCCCCTCCCCCTCCCCTTCACTGCGGCAGCGCAGATGGTAGCTCTGTGACCTCGCCATTCCTGCCTCCTTGTTTTGATCCTGCAGTCCTGATTGTTCAGGCTTATCCCACACTCCCAGGGTCCTTGGCAGAGTGCCAGGACTGTTATTAAGCACACAAAGGCTTTAAGTCCCAGCTACTGTCATCACTGCCCCTCTGTCTCTGGTTCTCCCCCTCTGTGTTGATGAAGCAGGCTCGGCCAGCCTCTACCTCCATGGCTCTCCCCAGACGTGTCTGATCAGGGAGATCCACCTCGCCTCAACATCTCCGTGCCTACAGTTCTCACAACACTGAGACCTGCCTCTCCCTGTCACAACACTGAGACCTGCCTCTCCCTGTCACAACACTGAGACCTGCCTCTCCCTGTCACAACACTGAGACCTGCCTCTCCCAGTCACAACACTGAGACCTGCCTCTCCCAGTCACAACACTGAGACCTGCCTCTCCCAGTCACAACACTGAGACCTGCCTCTCCCAGTCACAACACTGAGACCTGCCTCTCCCTGTCACAACACTGAGACCTGCCTCTCCCTGTCACAACACTGAGACCTGCCTCTCCCTGTCACAACACTGAGACCTGCCTCTCCCTGTCACAACACTGAGACCTGCCTCTCCCTGTCACAACACTGAGACCTGCCTCTCCCTGTCACAACACTGAGACCTGCCTCTCCCTGTCACAACACTGAGACCTGCCTCTCCCTGTGACAACACTGAGACCTGCCTCTCCTCCTCTTCCTGTGACAACACTGAGACCTGCCTCTCCTCCTCTCCCTGTCACAACACTGAGACCTGCCTCTCCCTGTCACAACACTGAGACCTGCCTCTCCCTGTGACAACACTGAGACCTGCCTCTTCCTGTGACAACACTGACACCTGCCTCTCCTCCTCTTCCTGTGACAACACTGAGACCTGCCTCTCCTCCTCTCCCTGTCACAACACTGAGACCTGCCCCTCCTCCTCTCCCTGTCACAACACTGAGACCTGCCCTTCATCGTCTCCCTGTCACAACAGAAACCTGCCTCTACTCCTCTCCCTGTCACAACAGAAACCTGCCTCTACTCCTCTCCCTGTCACAACAGAAACCTGCCTCTCCTCCTCTTCCTGTCACAACAGAAACCTGCCTTTACTCCTCTCCCTGTCACAACAGAAACCGGCCTCTCCTGCTCTCACTGTCACAACAGAAACCTGCCTCTCCTCCTCTCCCAGTCACAACAGAAACCTGCCTCCCCTCCTCTCCCAGTCACAACAGAAACCTGCCTCCCCTCCTCTCCCAGTCACAACAGAAACCTGCCTCTCCTCCTCTCCCAGTCACAACAGAAACCTGCCTCTCCTCCTCTCCCTGTCACAACACTGAGACCTGCCTCTCCCTGTCACAACACTGAGACCTGCCTCTCCCTGTCACAACACTGAGACCTGCCTCTCCCTGTCACAACACTGAGACCTGCCTCTCCCTGTCACAACACTGAGACCTGCCTCTCCCTGTCACAACACTGAGACCTGCCTCTCCCTGTCACAACACTGAGACCTGCCTCTCCCTGTCACAACACTGAGACCTGCCTCTCCCTGTCACAACACTGAGACCTGCCTCTCCCTGTCACAACACTGAGACCTGCCTCTCCCTGTCACAACACTGAGACCTGCCTCTCCCTGTCACAACACTGAGACCTGCCTCTCCCCGTCACAACACTGAGACCTGCCTCTCCCCGTCACAACACTGAGACCTGCCTCTCCCTGTCACAACACTGAGACCTGCCTCTCCCTGTCACAACACTGAGACCTGCCTCTCCCTGTCACAACACTGAGACCTGCCTCTCCCTGTCACAACACTGAGACCTGCCTCTCCCTGTCACAACACTGAGACCTGCCTCTCCCTGTCACAACACTGAGACCTGCCTCTCCCTGTCACAACACTGAGACCTGCCTCTCCCTGTCACAACACTGAGACCTGCCTCTCCCTGTCACAACACTGAGACCTGCCTCTCCCTGTCACAACACTGAGACCTGCCTCTCCCTGTCACAACACTGAGACCTGCCTCTCCCTGTCACAACACTGAGACCTGCCTCTCCCTGTCACAACACTGAGACCTGCCTCCCCCTGTCACAACACTGAGACCTGCCTCCCCCTGTCACAACACTGAGACCTGCATCTCCTCCTCCCCCTGTCACAACACTGAGTCCTGCCTCTCCATAATACAACAGAAACCTGCATCCCCTCCTCCTGTAACACTGAGACCTGCCTCTCCTCCTCTCCCTATCACAACAGAAACCTGCCCTCCCTCCTCTCCCTGTCGCAACAGAAACCTGCCTCTCCTCCTCTCCCCGTCGCAACAGAAACCTGCCTCTCCTCCTCTCCCCGTCGCAACAGAAACCTGCCTCTCCTCCTCCTCTCCCCGTCGCAACAGAAACCTGCCTCTCCTCCTCTCCCCGTCGCAACAGAAACCTGCCTCTCCTCCTCTCCCCGTCGCAACAGAAACCTGCCTCTCCTCCTCTCCCCGTCGCAACAGAAACCTGCCTCTTCTCCTCCTCTCCCCGTCACAACAGAAACCTGCCTCTTCTCCTCCTCTCCCCGTCACAACAGAAACCTGCCTCTTCTCCTCCTCTCCCCGTCACAACAGAAACCTGCCTCTTCTCCTCCTCTCCCCGTCACAACAGAAACCTGCCTCTCCTCCTCCTCTCCCCGTCACAACAGAAACCTGCCTCTCCTCCTCCTCTCCCCGTCACAACAGAAACCTGCCTCTCCTCCTCCTCTCCCCGTCACAACAGAAACCTGCCTCTCCTCCTCCTCTCCCCGTCACAACAGAAACCTGCCTCTCCTCCTCCTCTCCCCGTCACAACAGAAACCTGCCTCTCCTCCTCCTCTCCCCGTCACAACAGAAACCTGCCTCTCCTCCTCCTCTCCCCGTCACAACAGAAACCTGCCTCTCCTCCTCCTCTCCCCGTCACAACAGAAACCTGCCTCTCCTCCTCTCCCCGTCACAACAGAAACCTGCCTCTCCTCCTCTCCCCGTCACAACAGAAACCTGCCTCTCCTCCTCTCCCCGTCACAACAGAAACCTGCCTCTCCTCCTCTCCCTGTCACAACAGAAACCTGCCTCTCCTCCTCTCCCTATCACAACAGAAACCTGCCTCTCCTCCTCTCCCTATCACAACAGAAACCTGCCTCTCCTCCTCTCCCTATCACAACAGAAACCTGCCTCTCCTCCTCTCCCTATCACAACAGAAACCTGCCTCGCCTCCTCTCCCAGTCACAAGAGAAACCTGCCTCTCCTCCTCTCCCAGTCACAAGAGAAACCTGCCTCTCCTCCTCTCCCTGTCGCAACAGAAACCTGCCTCTCCTCCTCTCCCCGTCACAACAGAAACCTGCCTCTCCTCCTCTCCCTGTCACAACAGAAACCTGCCTCTCCTCCTCTCCCCATCACAACAGAAACCTGCCTCTCCTCCTCCTCTCCCCGTCACAACAGAAACCTGCCTCTCCTCCTCCTCTCCCCGTCACAACAGAAACCTGCCTCTCCTCCTCCTCTCCCCGTCACAACAGAAACCTGCCTCTCCTCCTCCTCTCCCCGTCACAACAGAAACCTGCCTCTCCTCCTCCTCTCCCCGTCACAACAGAAACCTGCCTCTCCTCCTCCTCTCCCCGTCACAACAGAAACCTGCCTCTCCTCCTCCTCTCCCCGTCACAACAGAAACCTGCCTCTCCTCCTCCTCTCCCCGTCACAACAGAAACCTGCCTCTCCTCCTCCTCTCCCCGTCACAACAGAAACCTGCCTCTCCTCCTCTCCCCGTCACAACAGAAACCTGCCTCTCCTCCTCTCCCCGTCACAACAGAAACCTGCCTCTCCTCCTCTCCCCGTCACAACAGAAACCTGCCTCTCCTCCTCTCCCTGTCACAACAGAAACCTGCCTCTCCTCCTCTCCCTATCACAACAGAAACCTGCCTCTCCTCCTCTCCCTATCACAACAGAAACCTGCCTCTCCTCCTCTCCCTATCACAACAGAAACCTGCCTCTCCTCCTCTCCCTATCACAACAGAAACCTGCCTCTCCTCCTCTCCCTATCACAACAGAAACCTGCCTCGCCTCCTCTCCCAGTCACAAGAGAAACCTGCCTCTCCTCCTCTCCCAGTCACAAGAGAAACCTGCCTCTCCTCCTCTCCCTGTCGCAACAGAAACCTGCCTCTCCTCCTCTCCCCGTCACAACAGAAACCTGCCTCTCCTCCTCTCCCTATCACAACAGAAACCTGCCTCTCCTCCTCTCCCCATCACAACAGAAACCTGCCTCTCCTCCTCCTCTCCCCGTCACAACAGAAACCTGCCTCTCCTCCTCTCCCAGTCACAACAGAAACCTGCCTCTCCTCCTCCTCTCCCTAGCACAACAGAAATCTGCCTCTCCTCCTCCTCCTCTCCCCGTCACAACAGAAACCGGCCTCTACTCCTCTCAGTCACAACACTGAGTCCTGCCTCTCCATAATACAACAGAAACCTGCATCTCCTCCTCCTGTAACACTGAGACCTGCCTCTCCTGCTCTCCATATTACAACAATAACCTGCATCTCCTCCTCTTCCTGCCACAATACTGAGACCTGCCTATCCTCCTCCCCCGTCACAACACAAATCTGCCTATCCTCCTCTCCCTGTCACAACACAGATCTGCCTATCCTCCTCTCCCTGTCACAACACAGATCTGCCTATCCTCCTCTCCCTGTCACAACACAGATCTGCATATCCTCCTCTCCCTGTCACAACACAAACCTGCATCTCCTCCCCTCCCTGTCACAACACAAACCTGCCTCACCTCCTCCTCTCCATATCACAACAGAAACCGGCCTCTACCCCTCTTCCAGTCACAAAACTGAGACCTGCCTCTCCAAATCACAAAAGAAACAGTCTCTCCTCCTCTCGCTGTCACAACACCGAGTCCTGCCTCTCCGAAATACAACAGAGACCTGGCTATCATCCTCTCCTCCTCACAACAGAAGCCTGCCTCTCCTCCTCACAACAGAAGCCTGCCTCTCCTCCTCACAACAGAAGCCTGCCTCTCCTCCTCACAACAGAAGCCTGCCTCTCCTCCTCACAACAGAAGCCTGCCTCTCCTCCTCACACCTGCCTCTCCTCCTCACAACAGAAGCCTGCCTCTCCTCCTCACAACAGAAGCCTGCCTCTCCTCCTCACAACAGAAGCCTGCCTCTCCTCCTCACAACAGAAGCCTGCCTCTCCTCCTCACAACAGAAGCCTGCCTCTCCTCCTCACAACAGAAGCCTGCCTCTCCTCCTCACAACAGAAACCTGCCTCTCCTCCTCACAACAGAAACCTGCCTCTCCTCCTCACAACAGAAACCTGCCTCTCCATCACAAGTGAGAACTGCCTCTCCATCACAAGTGAGAACTGCCTCTCCATCACAAGTGAGAACTCCCTCTCCTATTCTCGCTGTCACGACACTGAGTCCTGCCTCTCCATAATACAACAGAAATCTGCCTCTTTTCACATAAACCTGCCTCTCCATAATACAACAGAAACGTGCCTCTCCCTTTCACAACGCTGAAACGTGCCTCTCCCTTTCACAACGCTGAAACCTGCCTCTCCCTTTCACAACGCTGAAACCTGCCTCTCCCTTTCACAACGCTGAAACCTGCCTCTCCCTTTCACAACGCTGAAACCTGCCTCTCCCTTTCACAACGCTGAAACCTGCCTCTCCCTTTCACAACGCTGAAACCTGCCTCTCCCTTTCACAACGCTGAAACCTGCCTCTCCCTTTCACAACGCTGAAACCTGCCTCTCCCTTTCACAACGCTGAAACCTGCCTCTCCCTGTCACAACGCTGAAACCTGCCTCTCCCTGTCACAACGCTGAAACCTGCCTCTCCCTGTCACAACGCTGAAACCTGCCTCTCCCTGTCACAACGCTGAAACCTGCCTCTCCCTGTCACAACGCTGAAACCTGCCTCTCCCTGTCACAACGCTGAAACCTGCCTCTCCCTGTCACAACAGAAACCTGCCTCTCCCTGTCACAACAGAAACCTGCCTCTCCCTGTCACAACAGAAACCTGCCTCTCCCTGTCACAACAGAAACCTGCCTCTCCCTGTCACAACAGAAACCTGCCTCTCCCTGTCACAACAGAAACCTGCCTCTCCCTGTCACAACAGAAACCTGCCTCTCCCTGTCACAACAGAAACCTGCCTCTCCCTGTCACAACAGAAACCTGCCTCTCCCTGTCACAACAGAAACCTGCCTCTCCCTGTCACAACAGAAACCTGCCTCTCCCTGTCACAACAGAAACCTGCCTCTCCCTGTCACAACAGAAACCTGCCTCTCCCTGTCACAACAGAAACCTGCCTCTCCCTGTCACAACAGAAACCTGCCTCTCCCTGTCACAACAGAAACCTGCCTCTCCCTGTCACAACAGAAACCTGCCTCTCCCTGTCACAACAGAAACCTGCCTCTCCCTGTCACAACAGAAACCTGCCTCTCCCTGTCACAACAGAAACCTGCCTCTCCCTGTCACAACAGAAACCTGCCTCTCCCTGTCACAACAGAAACCTGCCTCTCCCTGTCACAACAGAAACCTGCCTCTCCCTGTCACAACAGAAACCTGCCTCTCCCTGTCACAACAGAAACCTGCCTCTCCCTGTCACAACAGAAACCTGCCTCTCCCTGTCACAACAGAAACCTGCCTCTCCCTGTCACAACACTGAGACCTGCCTCTCCTCCTCACCCTGTCACAACACTGAGACCTGCCTCTCCTCCTCTCAGTCACAACACTGAGACCTGCCTCTCCTCCTCTCAGTCACAACACTGAGACCTGCCTCTCCTCCTCTCAGTCACAACACTGAGACCTGCCTCTCCTCCTCTCAGTCACAACACTGAGACCTGCCTCTCCTCCTCTCAGTCACAACACTGAGACCTGCCTCTCCTCCTCTCAGTCACAACACTGAGACCTGCCTCTCCTCCTCTCAGTCACAACACTGAGACCTGCCTCTCCTCCTCTTCCTGTCACAACACTGAGACCTGCCTCTCCTCCTCTTCCTGTCACAACACTGAGACCTGCCTTTCCTCTTCTCCATATCACAACAGAGACCTGCCTCTCCTCCTCTCCCAATCACGACAGAAACCGGCCTCTACTCCTCTCCCTGTCAGAACAGAAAAATGCCTATCCTCCCTGTCACAACAGAAACCTGCATCTACTCCTCTCCGTCACAACAGAAACCTGCCTCTCCTCCTCTCCCTGTCACAACACTGAGACCAGCCTCTCCTCCTCTTCCTGTCACAACACTGAGTACCAGCCTCTCCTCCTCTTCCTGTCACAAAACTGACACCAGCCTCTCCTCCTCTCCCTGTCACATCAGAAACCTGCCTCTCCTCCTCTCCCTGTCACAACACTAAGACCTGCCTCTCCTCCTCTTCCTGTCACAACACTAAGACCTGCCTCTCCTCCTCTTCCTGTCACAACAAAAAACTGCCTCTCCTCTTCTTCCTATCACAATACTGAAACCTACAGTGGGGCAAAAAAGTATTTAGTCAGCCACCAATTGTGCACGTTCTCCCACCTAAAAAGATGAGGCATGTAATTTTCATCATAGGTACACGTCAACTATGACAGACAAAATTAGGAGAACAAAAATCCAGAAAATCACATTGTAGGATTTTTAATGAATTTATTTGCAAATTATGGTGGAAAATAAGTATTTGGTCACCTACAAACAAGCAAGATTTCTGGCTCTCACAGACCTGTAACTTCTTCTTTAAGAGGCTCCTCTGTCCTCCACTCGTTACCTGTATTAATGGCACCTGTTTGAACTTGTTATCAGTATAAAAGACACCTGTCCACAACCTCAAACAGTCACACTCCAAACTCCACTATGGCCAAGACCAAAGAGCTGTCAAAGGACACCAGAAACAAAATTGTAGACCTGCACCAGGCTGGGAAGACTGAATCTGCAATAGGTAAGCAGCTTGGTTTGAAGAAATCAACTGTGGGAGCAATTATTAGGAAATGGAAGACATACAAGACCACTGATAATCTCCCTCGATCTGGGGCTCCACGCAAGATCTCACCCCGTGGGGTCAAAATGATCACAAGAACGGTGAGCAAAAATCCCAGAAGCACACGAGGGGACCTAGTGAATGACCTGCAGAGAGCTGGGACCAAAGTAACAAAGCCTACCATCAGTAACACACTACGCCGCCAGGGACTCAAATCCTGCAGTGCAAGACGTGTCCCCCTGCTTAAGCCAGTACATGTCCAGGCCTGTCTGAAGTTTGCTAGAGAGCATTTGGATGATCCAGAAGAGGATTGGGAGAATGTCATATGGTCAGATGAAATCAAAATATAACTTTTTGGTAAAAACTCAACTCGTCGTGTTTGGAGGACAAAGAATGCTGAGTTGCATCCAAAGAACACCATACCTACTGTGAAGCATGGGGGTGGAAACATCATGCTTTGGGGCTGTTTTTCTGCAAAGGGACCAGGACGACTGATCCGTGTAAAGGAAAGAATGGGGCCATGTATCGTGAGATTTTGAGTGAAAACCTCCTTCCATCAGCAAGGGTATTGAAGATGAAACGTGGCTGGGTCTTTCAGCATGACAATGATCCCAAACACACCGCCCGGGCAATGAAGGAGTGGCTTCGTAAGAAGCATTTCAAGGTCCTGGAGTGGCCTAGCCAGTCTCCAGATCTCAACCCCATAGAAAATCTTTGGAGGGAGTTGAAAGTCCGTGTTGCCCAGCGACAGCCCCAAAACATCACTGCTCTAGAGGAGATCTGCATGGAGGAATGGGCCAAAATACCAGCAACAGTGTGTGAAAACCTTGTGAAGACTTACAGAAAATGTTTGACCTGTGTCATTGCCAACAAAGGGTATATAACAAAGTATTGAGATAAACTTTTGTTATTGACCAAATACTTATTTTCCACCATAATTTGCAAATAAATTCATAAAAAAATCCTACAATGTGAATTTCTGGATTTATTTTTCTCATTTTGTCTGTCATAGTTGAAGTCTACCTATGATAAATTACAGGCCTCTCTCATCTTTTTAAGTGGGGGAACTTGCACAATTGGTGGCTGACTAAATACTTTTTTGCCCCACTGTACCTATCACAACACTGAGACCTGCCTCTCCTCCTCTCCCTGTCACAACACTGAGACCTGCCTCTCCTCCTCTCCCTGTCACAACACTGAGACCTGCCTCTCCTCCTCTCCCTGTCACAACACTGAGACCTGCCTCTCCTCCTCTCCCTGTCACAACACTGAGACCTGCCTCTCCTCCTCTCCCTGTCACAACACTGAGACCTGCCTCTCCTCCTCTTCCTGTCACAACACTGAGACCTGCATGTCCTCCTCTCCCTATCACAACAGAATCCTGCCTCTCCCCTTCTCAACACAGAAACCTGCTTCTCCTCCTCTCCCTGTCACAACACAGAAACCTGCCTCTACTCCTCTTCCTGTCACAACACTGAGACCTGCCTCTCCTCCTCTCCCCAATTCGATGGGCTTTATTGGGATGGGAAACATGTTTACATCTCACTCTATCATGTTGTTCCCTTCCTGCCCTTTTTACGCCTAGCTTGGTGAGAGAGGTCATTTTTCTTTTGCCTAGATGACAGATGGAAAATAATTACGTGAAGTCAAAGGGCTTAGGCCTGGACTGTAACACACAGCTCTGTCCACCTCCTTCCAACCTTCTCAGGCTATGAAATTAAAGATACCCGAACCTGAGAATACTAGAACAGCATGTTGCTTAGCAACCCATGCAAGCCACACTGAAAATGTCCATGTAAGGGGCTAGGCAGAGTGTGACGTGCACGCACACGGATATATGCACACACGTTCCAAGTCCTGGCTGTCAGGCAGGTTCATAGGCGTGTGTGCAGCCAGGACTAAGTACACCGCCAATATCAAGTCAATTTGCTTGTGCTTTAAAGCTTCACAGACGGAGACCCCTGTACAGCCAGGTTGGACAAAACATAACGCAGCTGGCAAACTGTTCTGGCCAATTTACCTTAGATCGATGTGCTAAATTAACAACATTGACTCTAACGTAGCATGCTACAATCACAGTTCTTCCGAACGGAATATAGGCCGTTCCTATAGGTGTGTGTTAGTGCTCTGTGGGTTGTATGTCTAGAAGGTTGCAGCTTTTGGACTACAGAATACAGAAGGCGAGCACGTCCCAACCCCATCGACCGGGCTGTAGTGGAGCGGGTCGAGAGCTTCAAGTTCCTCGGTGTCCACATCACTAAGGAATTAACATGGTCTACGGATGATGTATTGCTGTCTCTACCTTCTTGCCTTTTGTGCTGTTGTATGTGCCCAATAATGTTTTGTACCCCGTTTATTGCTGCTACCATGTTGTGCTGCTGACATATTGTGTTGCTACCATGTAGTTGTCATGTGTTGCTGCCTTGCTATGTTGTCATCTTCGGTCTTTCTTTATGTAGTATTGTCTGTCTTGTCGTGAAGTGTGTTTTGTCCTATATTTTGTCCCCGCAGGAGGCCTTTTGCCTTTTGGAAGGCTGTCATTGTAAATAAGAAGTTGCTCTTAATTGACTTGCCTAGTTAAAAAGGTTAAATACTGTTAAAGACTCCCGCCAACCTAGTCAGAGACTGTTCTCTGCTACCGCACGGCACACGGTACCAATGCACCAAATCCCAAACCAACAGGATCCTGAACAGCTTCCACCCCCAAGCCATAAAACAACTATATAGCTTCCTGCATTGACCCTTATTGCACTAACTCTTGACGCTGCTGCTACTGTTTATCATATTGCCTAGCCACTTTACCTCTACTTATATGTACATTACATTCTACCTCCGCACATTGACTCAGTACTAGTACCCTGTGTATATAGCCAAGTTATCGTTACTCAGTGTATTTATTCCTTGTGTTTCTCTAGGAAGGGCCCGTAAGTAAGCATTTCACTGAGTGTGTTCACCAAGCATGTGACATACAATTTGATTTGATTGAGCCACACAGCTGTGATGTTAGGCGGGTTGCTGGGTGAGGCACGGCAGGAAAGGGGTGTGAGGGGCTCAGCAGCAGGAAGAGATCAGACAAAAGGAAACAGAGGCAGAGACGCAGACTGAAGACGCATCGTAAACGAGAGCATTTTTACACTTTTACAACACCGCCATATTTACCAACACAAAAGGCCCGGCGCAGAGTACTGCCCTCTCACCCAACAGCTGTCATTTACGGAGCCTGAGTAACATCTACGGTGGCCCTTCTAAACCAAAATACCACTCCATACAATACAACTAGTTTTTCCTCCCCTGAAAATATACAGTAAAGACTCATTCCAGCTACATTTAGTTTGTTGGAAGGCAGGGATAGGGTCCATGAGAGACTGTCTTGGAGGAGGTGGTGATGGGCTATTGCCAACCGCCTTCTGTACTTACCAATCAGGTGTAACAATCAATATGAAGAGGGCGCTTCTTTGTGCTGTCGCTGCCACATCGCAATAAAAGTCTGGGCCTGATATGAAAGCAGCTCGGCTCCCACGGTACAGCACAGCTAAGACACTCACTTTCACACATCAGTCACACACTCACAAAGCCCACAGTCACATTACGACCACACTGTTCAGTTCAGTCACATGCACACTAGGCTCCAACTCCCCTCTTTCTCGCTTTCTCTCTCACACGCGTCCTCTGACAGTGGGGCATACAGAGGACTAATAGCATAAACAAGTCTCTCTGGTCCGTGTTAAAATAGGCCTGTGGCTGAGGAGAGGAGCTGGGTGTCAGGCAGCTGCCCACACGCCTGCAGCAGGATCTGGACTCCAGTTTTGGAGCCAAGTCCCAGGCTTTTATACAGTATCAGATTTCATATTAGAAAAGCTTTCTGAAAGAGCTAGGCTATATGACGACTATGTGAGGAGGTAATGCTAGTAACGACTGGATGTGTATCATGAGTTCACAAACACTCCAGCTTCTCGTGAGAAGAGGAGAGGTGCAGCCAGTGTGACGCGCGGGTGTGTGTGTGTGTGTGTATATAGGTGGGAGAGCATGTCAGGGCCTGATGACGGACAGGAGCCATCACTGGGCTACAGGGTAGCACAATGTTCTCTCTCACGTGACTCAATGCTAACAAAGGTGTGAAAGGTAAACCGGGGAGGGCAGGACCCAGCCAACACCTGCTCCAGCAATCCCTGACACTCCAAGGATCTAGCTGCTCCCCCCAGCATTGGCCAACACCCACACCAACCAACCAGTCAGTCGGTCGGTCAGTCAGTCGGTCAGTGTTGTGTGCTGCTCCCTAGTCCTACTGTCAGCCAGGCAGGACTCTAAACTATGGTGCCTTAACGCTGAGCACACTGCTGTCAGGTCAGAATGACCCCCCCCCCCCCACACACACACAGACAGAGACTGGACCTTGGATCATAATGAGGTGTTATCCCAGATTGAGCGTTTGAACCACTGGCAGAGAGTGACCGTGCTCTGTTAGCCAACGTGTGTTAGAGTGAACCTGCACCACGCCTTCCTGTCCTTGAGGAAGCAGCAGCGTTTCGGTTGCTGCGTCACTCTTGGGTCAACAAGACTCATGCCAGCAGCACAGTCTGACTTCATATCGGCCTTCCCTAGAGATTGAAATAGTATCCTCCCTTACGCCATGCAACACGCACCAGTACATCCCTAATCCACACTCAAAACACCCTTCCCGTCACAATAGCAACATCAGCTGACACACACACACACACACACACACACACCCTCTAATCAAAGTGAGCATGAGCTGTCAGGGTGATGTTGATTTGACCTGAATTGAGTAGTAAAAGACAAGCATTTAGAGAATAAATACATCTAAGTTCTAATCCTTATTTTTCAAAAACAAACATTTCTCAATGCACGCTTGCCAACAGCCTTAGACAAAATCGGTTTCCTTTCATTTATCTAACGCTCATTTATCCGTCTCCCAGAGCTGACGGTAAAACGCTGGGCAACTGAACTCAGCAGCGCTCCACCTCTCCTCTGGCCCATGACATCACTCCTCCAAAGCTGCTCTATATATAGCTGCTCACCTCCTGCTGTGTCTCAGTACTCTCAATGCCCAGGCCTGGCTCCCTCCCTCCCTACGATGGCTCATCTCTCAGCCAGCCGGGGGGGAGGATGGGCCACTCGTAAAAGGATTGAGGGGAAAGGGAGAGAAGGAAAAGGCCATGGTTGAAAGAAGAGATAAGAAGGAGAGGGGGGTATTGAGAAAGGGGTCAGGGAGGGGGGCTGGGATGGGGTGAATAATACAGCTGTAAAATCAGGCTGTCTATAAACTCTGTTCCATCTCTGTGAAACCCGCTCACATGTTCCCTCATTACGTTTCAGAGCGCCCCACTGTCCCTGTCTACCCATCCACATGACTTCAAACAAAGCATGAAGAGCACAGCTCAGCTCTGGGCTCTGCTACGCTGCCATACTACGCTCTGCAACAGCGGTCTGCCTGCACAGAGAGGAGCAGCTGGGGTAGGGGCAGGCAGGAGCAGTATGCACCATGAGCCTTGCTGTGACTGCCATTTCAAACATCCTACCTCCACAGAATTACATCCTGTGAAGCTAACCAGTAGAGTGATAAAACCATTGAGCAGGAGGAAGTGCAGGAGACGAGCAGTGCTTCTTCTGTCTAGCGACTCTCCACATTCAGAGCAGTACCATTTAAAGATATGTATACCACTTCACCTGTCCACTGTGACACTTTGGGTAACGAGCATCAGAGAGCGTTTGACTCCAAGTGTGAGGTAGAATAGATTCCCAAAGCAGCTGCTAGAGAGGGAGGGGCAAGGCTGACAAACATTCTTCTGTCCACATCTCCCGGAAGCCGATCCCCATGGAGAGAGGCCGCTCCCCACGTGTCTGACATGAAAGGCCCTTATACAAGGCACCAGGAAACAGCAGCACTAGCCCCGTAGTACCCAGCACCCTATAGGCTTACAGCCACAGGGCTCCAGAGAGCAGCCTGAGAGAACCAGCCAAGGGAAACAAGGCCTAGAGAAAAACTACCAAGCCACGGTCAAGGAGAGAAGAGAAACCGGACATTTTGTCCCCAAACAACATATATTCACTCACATCTGATAGATTTTTTTCAGCTGTGCTCCCACAGATTCAATTAACAAATTGGACATTGTAAAAGGGAAGAACTAGCTAGCCTATATTTATGTTCTCCTGCAAAGTACCCTCATTGCCAATGGATGATTTTACCATCTAAAAAGAATATCAGTTTGAGTGGCGCATTAAAATCCCTCACCCATCTCACCACGTGGCCACAGCCTGCAGTAAAATCTCCCATGACTCAACAGGGAGGTTTCCCCTGGAGTGAATGGTTCCTCGCTCCGTGGTCATGCCCAGCAACAGTGACAAGCCAAGGGCTTTGAAAGCCCAGCAGCTACGGTCAGAGCAGAGGCCTGGAAAAACCCAACTCTTCCAGTCACGTCTTTGGAAAGGTCATCCTGACCAGACAACACTGGGCCTTTCATTCCCCGCTCCAGTGCCTGTATTTACACCATGAAAACCGTGGAGCTTGGACAAATCAGCCACTCGAGCAGCCCAAGGTCTCTCCTTTAGCTCAGTGTCAGGGAAGGGCAACAGCACAAAGCCTCCCAGGGCAGAGGGAGAATGAAACATGTTCAGAAAACACATGCATCACCATGACCCAACAACACAGTGTTAGCATGTAGGCCCTATTATGAAAAGCAGTGCCTAAACCAGGGGGCAGTGTGAATGTGTGGTGCAGAGTGAAGGAGTCTCGGAAGATATGCTGCAGCCTGCAAGCAACACACACACAACATGTAGCCTAACCGCAAAGGCACGTCCATTCCGTCAAGCAGAATATATCATCAATTTCTTTGATGTATACATAATTTGGAGCCTCAAATCCCAACACATCCACACTGACCTTATCTACTGTTACACTCCCAGGCAGCCAATTCTACCCATCCATTCTCATTCCATGAAGTCCCATTTACATTCCCCATGAGTCACTGGTGAGATGAGAAGAACCACCAAGAACAGCTGCCCTCTCTCACCTCTTCAAACAGACACACCACAAGTCCACACTCCCATCTCTCCACTGTGTTGGGATTGGGGACTTGGGCCGCAGTAACAGGTGGGCTTGCATGCAATTCAGAGTTTAGTAGATTATCTGGTTGAGGCTCCGGAGAGAGTCAGAGAGGGAGAGAGTCAGAGAGAGAGAGGGAGGCCTGTTCTGCTGCTGTTGTGGGTGTCTCTCTGCAGGGCAGGTGAACAGCAGATCCACCTCATCTCATTCCCTGTCACGTACAGCGCCAGCGCTCACTCCATTACCCCCTCGCAGCACCGAGCGCCGTCCACCAGGCAGTTGCCATGGCAACGCCCGCTGGGGGAACGTGGAAGCGAGGAGATGGAGAGGGCCGTGTGTGTTGCCTGCCAGCCTGCCTTGGACCCATTACTGTAGACTGAGGTTCTGCAAAGGAACGGAAAATCTGCATCTCCTCAGAGACTGGGAAGAGGGAGATAGAAATACCTTACAACCCACTGTCTTGCTAACGAGGTTATCTTCCAAATATAGAGAGGATGAAAAGGCAACATGATGAATTGTGTGTTGTGATCATTGGCTCTAGGAGCAGCCAGCCTTCCTTCCCTTCACTCTCTCAGGCCTGTGATGGGGGTTGCTTTCCACTGTGCCTCACTAATGAGGAGAGCACAGGAGATGAGATGCACACCCAACTGGGGGACAGGTCAGCCTATCAAACCATATTGAACACCTCCAATGCTGGAAATAAACCAGAGCCAAACCGGTCTGAAAAGAGATCTATGTAGATAACAATGCAGCCAGTTCCCCAGTCTAACCCGAATGCCACAACTGAACTAAATGACCCAACAGGAGGAAACCAGATTAGATAAACATCCACATTAGCCCAGGCCTCGTCGCACACTCACACAATCCAAACAGTATTAGGCTACCACTACATCACCTCCACCTTTCCCAAACAAGAACAGTAGGCTAATTACTAAGACAAAACACACATTACAGCAGTCTGTCTCAGCAGAGCTGCTGTGTGGCTGGGCGTTGACTACAGTAGCAATCTAATACGAGACCAATTAAATAATTAGCTTCTTGACACAATGCCCGCTTAACCCGGAAGCCAGCCGCACCAATGTGTCGGAGGAAACCTGGCGACCGGGTCAGCGTGCATTGCGCCAAACCATCCCCTAACCCAGGGCGAAGCTGGGCCAGTTGTGTGCCGCCCCCTTGGTCTCCCGGTCGCGGCCGGCTGCGACAGAGCCTGGACTCGAACCAGGATCTCTAGTGGCACAGCAATGCAGTACCTTAGACCACCGCGCCACTCAGGAGGCCCAAGGCCTAAATATTTTCAACAGTAGGAATGGCAGGATACAGCTGACGACCCAAACATCCCTGCAGGTAGCTCTCCAACAGAGCCAAGCACTTGTTATGCACTCTCCCTGAGCTCCCCAGGGGCCCACTGCACCAACAACTGGACCCTGGTGAGGCTCCAACCTGGGCTGGGCTCCCCAGGGGCCCACTGCACCAACAACTGGACCCTGGTGAGGCTCCAACGTGGGCTGGGCTCCCCAGGAACCCACTGCACCAACAACTGGACCCTGGTGAGGCTCCAACGTGGGCTGGGCTCCCCAGGGGCCCACTGCACCAACAACTGGACCCTGGTGAGGCTCCAACCTGGGCTGGGCTGAGCACCGAGCACTAAGCCCTGATCGAACGTGTCAGCTGCTCTTACACTGATGATAGTATCGATCAGCTCATTGCGTTTCTTTTACACCCACCCAACTAAGAGAGGCTGGGATCACACACACACACAGGATTCCCCAGATCATCATTCCCAGGAGAATAGACCGATTTGTTTTCATTATGAATACACTTAAAAATATTTGTTCGTTTTTTTTGAGACGCTCCAAAATCGTACTTTTCCTGATGATAATAAAACGGTCCAGTGAAAACACAACATGTCACACTGATCATCGTACGAACGACACCAATAACAAACCCCGTGCAACCGGATCCTCCTTCCTCCATGCTCTGATGGTATAGCTTGTAGCCGGGCGGATTACAGCACCATGTGCATTTAACGCTGTATCTGAATAAACGCTGTGGGTTCTGTTCTCTGGAAAACAGTCATGATGCAACTAGCTTATGTCCTTTAATCAACTGCTGCTTTCTGCCTGATGAGCAGCCCCACCGTGAATATGGGGATATGAACAGTTCGGAGAAAGGGTAGATTAGACTGGCTGTTGTTTACCTTCATTTATATGGCTCAGAGAACCAAGGACGGATTAATACCAAGAAGAAAAATGACAAAGGGGAGGAGAGCGGTGGTCTAGAAGGGGAGGAGAGCGGTGGTCTAGAAGGGGAGGAGAGCGGTGGTCTAGAAGGGGAGGAGAGCGGTGGTCTAGAAGGGGAGGAGAGCGGTGGTCTAGAAGGGGTGGAGAGCGGTGGTCTAGAAGGGGAGGAGAGCGGTGGTCTAGAAGGGGAGGAGAGCGGTGGTCTAGAAGGGGAGGAGAGCGGTGGTCTAGAAGGGGAGGAGAGCGGTGGTCTAGAAGGGGAGGAGAGCGGTGGTCTAGAAGGGGAGGAGAGCGGTGGTCTAGAAGGGGAGGAGAGCGGTGGTCTAGAAGGGGAGGAGAGCGGTGGTCTAGAAGGGGAGGAGAGGGGGAAATGACCGGAGAGATAACAGAGTGGAGTAGCCGCTATACGCTAGGAATTTACAGCTAGAGTTTAAACCACTCAGCTGAAATAGTACAGTACTCGTCTAGACAGTGTAACAGCAAAACCCTGCTCCATCAGCACTTACAGACCTGGAAGCTGCAGCTCTCGGTCTAGAAAATGAACAGGCCTAATGGCCTTCATAGTTATGATTGCCACATTTACCAATGGCACGATCTCCAGATCAAATCGGGTGGATTTCTGCGTAAGCTTCTACTTAAGTTACAAAAAAAATGCAGAGAGGAAAGGACACAGGATTATTCTTTACATAGTCCTTTGAGCAGAGGCAACCAACATCCCAGGTGTCCCACTTGACCACAGTGCTGCCACATAAGCCATTCCATTTGCTACCGTTGGTGTGTGTGTGGGTGGATTGATGGATGAGTGAGTCACTCCTAACAACTGTCCTTGGCTTGGATGAAAACGGAACACGAGGAGGAAAGGTTTAGGATTAGAGAATACATGTAGCCTGCATCGTAATTCTGTTGTGCCATTTCAGCATTCAATAACAAGCATGTGATCTCATATGTGACCGTCGGCCTACACTACGAGGACCATAAAGTAAACATAGAGTGTGAGACTGTAAAGTAGAATATTTGCAGCCTGGGAAACCTCTACACCTCCACAAGACATGAGTGCTAGTAGGAAACATGCATTGTGTTTCCCTGCACACCGTTCCTCCAGACAGTGATCAGTGCGAGCTGGGCCGTGCTGCAGACAGGACTAAGGCCTCACACGGCGGCTGTCTGCTGCTACCGCTGACATATGGCGCTCTCCTTCACGACAACAGCCCCATTCACACCACTGCCTCACTTAATAAAGGCAAGGAAGGAGGGGGGGTTATTATTAAAAATATGTCTGTCTGTCTAAAAACCATGGGAGCGGGATTCATTCATGGTGCAGCTCAAGTTCCTTATCTCAGAGCAGCTCAGATGAGTTTCCTCTGCCATAAACGAGGTTCACAGGTGCGAGGCCCAGGACCCTCAGCTCCTCTCCTCCCTCCCTCTCCGTCTACAGAAAGGAGAAATGCCCCCACACCAGATCCTGTTTCCCCGAACAACCCCCTTCGTATCCTCCCTCCTGCAGAATCCGGAGCCCAGACCACAGATCGGTGAGAGAGATGAGGAGCACAGCAATAAATCTGGCTGATGCAATCTAATGGAACATTGTATTAGGGCGGGCTCAGTGCTCTGCTCGGTAAATAATGGAGTTCTTGCAGCCAGGAGAGATAATGCTCCCACCCAGGGGAGAGAGAAAGCCTCAGGAACACTATTATGAGTTTCAATGGAAACTCAAAACAGGCAGGCGCTCCTGGATGGCTGGAGGCTGGCTCAGTCACGTCTGTACTGTTTGCTCACCACTGATACAGCCACTGATACAGCCACTGATACAGGTCAGGACCAGGAATGAAGGATACACTAATGTAAACTAATGTAACTAACAGAGAAAACCCTTGAAGAAATAGGTCTTACATGCGGACCAGGCCGCCCACGTTGCAAAATAAAATGTACACATATGCTATTCAATCATTTCATCCAAACTGCTCGCGAGCCTCTGTAGTCAGGCGCTAAAATTGAAATGCGCTATATTTAAGACGCTTGAAGCGCCACAAGTGCCGCCTCATTGATTTTAGGAGCATATAACCACGTGGGTGATTGAAAGATGAACGAGGTCCACATTCCAGTCCAGTTGGTGGCGGTTCTGCACCTTAAAAGGGTGTTTGCCAACCGCCACAGAAAATCCACAAAAAAAAGAATGTGGATTAATTGTAGGAATAGAGAAGACACGATTTTGTATGACTCAAAATAGGTCAAAATTCTAGAAATAAACGGGCAAAAAAGACCATACGCATTTCAGGTATAAAAAAAAAAGTTTCTCCTAGGATAAATTAGCTAGCAACAGCAAGCTAGCAAAATGTCCATGAATGTTCCATGTGTTTTTCAACCTGTCCCCAATTTCATATGTACTTACATACTTACTGACTTTGTCCCTATGGGTAAATTTTGTTGCAGTGTCATGTACACGTTTAAAGTGGCGTTTAAATACAAAACAAAATTGACAATACAACTTTCATAACAGTTACATACCAAAAAAAAAAGACAACTAATATTGTTGGTTCACCGTTGGTTTTGCCATTTGAACCTGTACGTCATGAACGCGTCTGGCGCAGAAAGGCAAAATCAACATGCGCATGATGGCTGAGTCAGTTTGGTCAGGATGTTAGTATACAGGCCTATACCCAGAGAGAGAGATCATCAACAGTTGAACAACTGATGTAATTGAAGAGCTGCAGACAGATCTCACATACAGTGCATTCGGAAAGTATTCAGACCCACCTTCCAACAGGACAACGACCCTAAGCACACAGCCAAAACAACACAGGAGTGGCTTCGGGACAAGTCTCTGAATGTCCTTGAGTGGCCCAGCCAGAGCCCAGACTTGAACCAGATCGAACATCTCTGGAGAGGTCTGAAAAAAGATTTGCAGCGACGCTCACTATCCAACCTGACAGAGCTTGAGATTATCTGCAGAGAAGAATGGGAGAAACTCCCCAAGCTTGTAGTGTCATACCCAAGAAGACTCGAGGATGTAAAAGCTGCCAAAAGTGTTACAGCAAAGTACTGAGTAAACGGTCTGAATACTTAAGTAAATGTGACAGTTTTTGATTTGTCATTATGACGTAGTGCGTGTAGATTGATGAGGGGAAAAAAACAATTGAATCCATTTTAGAATAAGGCTGTAAGGTAACAAAATGTGGAAAAAGTCAAGGGGTGTGAACACTTATTGAATGCATTGTATCTACACTTAACATATAAACAACCTCCAAACTACAGCAGCACTCAGGCTATGTGGGTGATTATCTCAACCTGCCGTGATTGGCAGTCCCATAGGGCGGTGCACTATTGGGGTAGGCCGTCCTTGTAAATAACAATTTGTTCTTAACTGACTTGCCTAGTTAATAAAAGGTTAAATGAAAAACAAATGATTCTATGTAGAGCAATTACACAGGAAGCACATAAACCACATTTTTCTTCCAGAGGAGAGAAAGAGAGAAGGAAAAACACATGGAATTAAAATATGATAATTGACGTACTATTTCAGTCCAGAATATATCAGCTATTCCTGTGTTGTGAGTGACTCCTGGGACTACCATGACAAACAAGGCGAATGTGGAGTACTCTGAACCCAGAGGGACCTGCCATTTTGACAGGAACACATTCCTGGCTGAGGGAAATAGGAAGAGCTGGTCAAAGAGCTGCTTGAGAAGCAGAGGGGAAGTTGTTGCTGCTGCAACAACAAAACATGGTAGTTTCCCCAACAACGCAACACTCAAAATGACCTTGCACAACTGTTACAAATAGCCTACTGAATAATAAAGCACATGATGCGCTGGATGAAATGAGGGTGAGTTTATATAATTTAGACTAAAATAAATAATTCCTCGTGGGCCATGTCTACGGCAAAGGAGTCCAAATGAGGTAAACAGAAACTTGGTATTTGGCAATGCCACTCCGTATCCTTGAAGAATGCGAGACTTAATAAGGAAAGTTAATTTCAATTAATGTTGTAGTTTTGCTTAGCTAGAATACTGCTGTAGCAGTATAACGAGAACTACAGCACAATACTCTGAAGCCCAGAATCCATCAGGAGAAGCAGGGCTGCCACTGGAGAGAATCCAGACCATTCCTTCAGAACCTCTGGCATGAAAACACACACACACACACACACATGCAATCCCCTCTCTCCCCTTCACTGCTTCTTTCAGAGTGGAAGTCCAAATTCCTAGCTTCACTAAGTCCAAGTCAAACACAAGAGGCGGTGACAAGGGTAGCGAACCATGTCCAAGACAGACACTGTAGGTTCCTGGCAGGCACCATTGCATGGAAGCAGACAACATAATCTGAAAAGTAAACCACACCAAAACCCCTTCAATCTGGGGCTAATGTGAGGCCCTCTGTCCTCTGGGTTCTGGACCGGAGGCTGGGCGAGAGCCATTTATTTAGGCCCTATAGCAATGGGCTCCATGGTCCAAGTGTTCCATCTCATCAGTCACACCATGCATCATCAACAGCTCCAGCCATCACCGTTCCAATCCAGACCTCAAATGAACAGAGACCAAGAGCTGCTTTCTGTTCCCCAAACAATAACAGAATGAGAGGGGGACATAAAGCCTCCCTGGCGATCATTGGGAGGTCATTAAGTCTTAGCCAGAGGTCACCAGAAAAGCCACTTTTGTCCAGAGAGCCTTGAGAAGTGAAATGAGAACAAAAGCAGGACAATGGGAGAGAGGAGAGAGCCCCCCTACTGCCCTGCATCAGGTTGGGTCAGGTTGAATAATGCACAGCCTCCCCTCCCCAACAAACAAAAAGGAGAAGCCAAGCCTAAACAGCCCAGAGGACGCCGTGGATGGCCAAAAGGGTGAGGTTGGGGCCTCAGGGGGGGCCTATAGCGTGGCCCTTTGTTAAGAAGTAGCAAGAGATTGTATCACCGACTATAGCTTACTCAAAGATTAAACCATGGATGAAATGACTGTTTGGCTGCTATTCTCTTCACTAATAAGTAAAGCTAGTATTCATTACAGAACCAGAAAGAGATGCTGCCAGATAACAGCATTGGTCAAATGGCAGTGCAACAGATGGAGACTATCTGGAAAGGGAACAAAATCTAAGACACAACCTTGAATTCCCTGAAAGAGAAAAGTGGATCCAAATAGCTTTCCAAGCAGTGGACACCTACAGACAGAGCAACACACTAGGGCTTCTCCAAAAGAGAAAGATTAATATGCATGTGATGAAACCTGCTTCCCACCTTGTAATCTCCTCAGGTTCCCACTTGCAGGGTGCAGGTCGTCACAGAGCTTGCCTCCTCTCATCAATTACCCTGGAGTTTGTATCGATCCTCCCAGGGGGGCTTCTATTTAAAGCACTGGGGCCAGGAGGGAGAGGGAAACCATCAAAACAGTTGGCTGAGCAAAAATGGATTAACAGGTAGCAAGGGACCTGGGATCCCAGGCCCTAGATCTGCATTTGGAGATAGCAGGTGAGCATGCTTAGGCCTAGTAGTATGTAGACCAGAGATTCTCAGTAGCAGGGTAGTCAGATTCAAACTAAGCCCATGTTTACCGCCCAGTGAGACAGACAGACTTTTCGCTCACAGACAGCGGTCATCTGACCGAGTTGGCAGGCAGCCAGTGGTTATCACAGGGGTGTGATGTGTCTTCATTTCCATAAACCTGGAGCGGCAGTACACCAGGCCCTTTCTCAGCAGGAGAGAGGAGAGGGAGATGGAGTGTGAGAGAGCGGATAGGGGGACCGAGAGAGAGAGAGGATGAGGGAGCACACTCCATGGAGACGGCCATATGTCACCCTGACCACTTCTCATCAGACACCGATGGTCCGCCATAGTGGATATCACATGGCTTGGATGAACACTGAGGTGGCTAAAGCGAGCCATGAGAGCGTTCCTTCCTTCCTGCCTGGACAGACAGGCCCGTGAGAGGCGTGGGAAGGGTTAAGTCCGAGAAGGCCCATCTGCTGCCTCGTCTGTTCCCCTGCTTGGCTCCGTCAGAGAGCATGGAAACACAGAGATGCTCAGTGACTCGATCTCTCCCCCCCCCCGCTCTTTATCACCATCTCTGAGAACAGCTGAACAACAACTCAGTCCAAAACATCAATCTACTGCTCTGTTTCTCAGGATCCATCTATATCCCCATTATACTGGCCCTAAGGGCAAAGCAGGAGCAATGAGTTAGCCAGATAACTTGTATTTTTTGGAAAGAGAAGCTTGAATTAGGCATGGACTAATTGACCCAACAACCAAAAAAACGCATATCTAAGTTTATCTTTCTTAATGAACCAGAAAATCTATAGCAATTTCTGGTAAACTCATTGATTCTGCTTTGTAGTATACCCCCCTGTCGTAAGAAGGTCCATACCAACCCAGAGTGCTAAGAGCTTATGACAGGGCAACACATTTTGTTTACATCAAAGGAGGTAGATGGAAAGTGCAGGGCTTTACATTATTTTTATTATATCAAGAGTTTGTATAAAAAAAAAAAACAGACCCCCAAGTTTACATAATGTAACAAGGCACTTTAAGCAATAAACCCCCCCCCCCATTAGCTAAAATGGAAACTTAGTGAGATGGGGGACATCTTCACATAAAACAGCAATTACAATTCCAAGCATGAATTCTCCCCAGCATACAAGCCTGGGCCGATTCAGAGCCGATTCCAGTCGGCCAGCTGGAGTGAATCAAAGCCAGGAGCAGAGATGGGGCACACACACACACACACACACACACACACACACACACACACACACACACACACACACACACACGGCCCACATTAAGTGTCTGCTGTCTGTCGCTGTGAGCCCACTGATAGAGGAACACCTGGATCCGGAGAGAGCGAGCAAAGAGAAGCCCGGGCCCCCTAACCTTCTATGTTTCTCTGCATGCACGGGCCAGGACACACAACAACAACAATAAATGCCCTGCACCCCTCGCAACAGAAAAGGAAACACACGCTTTTAGGTTTCATGCAGATAGTCCTAAACCGTTTAAAACAGGCAGGCACAACAACAAACTGCTTCATTGGTTGTGTACAGATATGAGACCGAGCACCAACCGCATCATGGAGACTGAGGCTGCACCAACACCACAGTGACAACTGAGGTGGTAGCTGGTGGTAATGCAGCTGGCCTAGGGGAGGAATTAACAGGAGGAAGCCTATGAAATCAAATCTTATTTATCACATGTTCTGCCACCAATGCTTACTTACGGGTCCTTTTCCAATAAAGCAAAGTTAAAAAATATCGAATAAAAAGTGACGAGGAATAAACACACAGTGAATAATGAGTTAAAAATAACATGGCTATAAAACAGGGAGTACCGAGTCGATGGGCAGGGGTATGAGGTAACTACCGGTGTGTACATATAGGTAGGGTAAAGTGACTAGGCAACAGGATATATAATAAACAGAGCAGTAGCAGCAGCGTATGTGGTAAATGTAAAAGTGTGTGTGTCGGTGTCAGTATGTGTGAATAGAGTCCAGTGTGTGTTTTTGCAGAGAGTCAGTGCAGGAGTGTTAGAACAGGTGTTCCCAAACTGAGGTACAGGTAGCCACGTCAAATAATAAACATCCAATCACATTAACCGTTACTATCTCGCGGGAAACCTTCACTCTTGCGCAGACATTTAGAAATGAAAGACGCCAATTTGAAAAATAGGTCACGGGAGTTTTTGGAGCGAGAATAAATAGACGACTTTCGAGTAGTAAGACTGTTTCATAACGCATCAGTGACATGGCAGGAGATGTTTTGAAACAATTACTGCTTCGCATACAAACCAGTGAATTCTATGCGTTACAGCTGGATGAGTCAACAGACGTGGCGGGCCTGGCACAGCTCCTGGTCTGTTACGTTTATGGGGGGTCAATTAAGGCAGACATCCTCTTCTGGAAACCACTGGAAACCAGGACAACAGGAGAGGATATGTTTAAAGTACTGGACAGCTTTGTGACATCAAATGGACTTTGGTGGTTAAGATGTGTTGGTATCGGTACTGATGGCGCAAAAGCCATGACAGGGAGACATAGTGGAGTGGTAACGGGCGTGCAAGCAGTTGCTCCCGACGCCACTTGGGTACACTGCAGCATCCACCGAGAGGCTCTTGCTGCCAACGGAATGCCTGACAGCTTGAAAGACGTTTTGGACACTACAGTGAAAATGGTTAACTTTGTTAAAGTAATGCCCCTGAACTCTCGTGTATTTTCTGCATTACGCAATGATATGGGCAGTGACCACGTAACGTCTTCACAACATACAGAAGTGCGCTGGTTATCAATGGGCAAAGTATTGACACATTTTTTTTAATTGAAAGACGAGCTTAAAGTTTTCTTTACTGACCATAATTTTCAACTTGTCTGACCGCTTGCATGATGACAAGTTTCTCACCTGTCTGGACTCTCTGGGTGATGTTTTTTCTCGCCTGAATGATCTGAATCAGGATTACAGGGACTCTCAGTAGCTCGGCTAACTGATTTGAGGGGGTCAGAAGCATCTGCCAGATTTCTGGATTGGGCTGCGCTCAGGGTGTCCGGCCTTGGCAAATCGGCTGTTAAGACACTGATGCCCTTTGCAACCACGTACCTATGTGAGAGGGGGGATTCTCAGCCCTCACTAGCATGACAACTAAATACAGGCACAGACTGTGTGTGGAAAATGACAGACTCAAATACAACCCAACATTTCAGAGTTACGTGCATCCTTTCAAGCACACCCTTCTCATTAATCTGTTATTCTGTTATTATTCACAATTGTTGATGAACAAGTAAGGTTTTATATGTAAAACGGCTAAATAAAGAGCAAAATTATTGATGATGATTATTATGATAATTATTAGTGCCCTGGTCCTATAAGAGCTCTGTCACTTCCCACGAGCCGGGTTGTGACAAACTCACACTCATTGTTATGTTTAATAAATGTAATAAACGAGTGTGTGTGGGGCAGGCTTACAATGATGAAGAAAAAAAATAACATTTGAGAGTGCGCTGACCCTGGTGCTAGAGGGGGTACGCAGCTGGAGGTTGAATGTTTGAAGGGGTACGGGACTATAAACAGTTTGGGAACCATAGTGTTCGAAAAAACTAAAAAAAGGGTCAATGCAGGTAGTCCGGGTAACCCTTCGATTAGCTATTCAGTAGCCTTGTTTAGCAGTCCTATGGCTTGTTCAGGGTCCTGTTGATTTCAGACTTGGTGGAATGGTACTGATTGCAGTGCGGTAGCAGAGAGAACACTATGGCGTGGGTGGCTGGAGTGCAGAACTGGTCATGAACCCGTAAGACAGCTGACATCCACTTCAGCGACATCATGATTTAGGATGCTGAAACAGGATGCTGACGAGAGACCGGTCCAGCTGCTGAACTAGAGGTCCTTGTTGTTCAGTCAGATACACTGCTAGTACCCACTGGGTTTACATAAGGCTTTTCCACTCTGTGACAACAAGCATGTGGCTCAATAACCAGCATAAGACAACAGTGATTTGACACAACAAACCTCAACCACAAAAGAAGCCATAGGATTTCACTAAGAGAGCATATCAGTTAAATCAAATTGTATTGGTCACGTTGGGGCGGCAGGGTAGCCTAGTGGTTAGAGCATTGGGCTAGTAACCGAAAGGTTGCAAGTTCGAATCCCCGAGCTGACAAGGTACAAATATGTCGTTCTGCCCCTGAACAAGGCAGTTTACCCACTGTTGTTATTGAAAATAAGAATTTGTTCTTAACTGACTTGCCGAGTTAAATAAAGGTAAAAATAAATAAAAACATACACGTGATTGGCAGATGTTGTTGGGGGTGTAGTGAAATGCTTGTGCTTCTAGCGCCGACAGTGCAGTAATATCTAACAAACAGTTAGCCTAGCTACTGAGCAGTTCCATTCATTCAGACAACATTAAAACGTGCCGTTATCAACTCCCTGTATCAACGATAAGACACAAACCTACACAGTTCCAACCCAGGCAAGGGGCCAAATGACAGGTGTACTAGACTAGAGGGAGCTCATTTGATGGTGACGTAACAGTCTTCTGCTGTAGCCAACACACAGGGAACCATGGAGGGCACCTGTAGAAAAACCATCACAGCCTCTCAGAGCAGAGCCCAGGACTGGTTAATACCACATTCAACAACCTTCATGCAACCAGCAGCAGGACAGGGACAATGACAATCCAATGACTCAATTTCTTGTTTTGAATGATCACAGCAAGCAAAGGTCACCCCCTCTGTCAAGGGGGGAGAGAGGCATGCAGACGTACAGTGGGCTGGTGAACAAGGTCACACCATCCCAGGAGTGGTATTGGCTTACTACCAAGCCAGGGCTACTTGAAACCAAGGTCACAGTGCTCTGGCTGCTGGAGTGACAGCGGACTGAACCGAAAAGCTGGAAATAGGATTGGGTTGCCACTGCTTGCCATTGGGCTGGGCTGCCATGCTACAGTTCTGTCCGCCCAGGCCCGAGCACTTTGCTCCAGGCTCCCCTGACAGGTGGGCTGGGTGGGGAGCACAGGGAATTCAGATTACTGGAAGAAGAAAAAACATTCACTGCAGAGTTTCCTGAAATCAGATCCCGCCTGACATAAATCAGAAACGGAGCCATTATGGCTGCCATTATGGTGAGAAACCAGAGACGAGGGAACAAGCAACTCCACTCATTCAACCTTTAATAAGTGGCTCCCTAAAACAGGCCCGTCTACTACCAGAGCACTCGGATAGAGCAGGAGATTAGGCTGTGTGTGTGTTTAATACAAACTCAATACATTCCATTCACCGCCACAAGGGTATAGCTTACCATGACGCTGTCAGGCTCTCGCCAGCACAGCCCAGGCCCAATGTTAGGGGGTCTGCCCTGTGTTGTTCAGCAGGCCCAGGCCCCATCACTGTATCTGTCTGTGCCTCAGCTTCTCCTCTCCCACTCAACACTACATTAGCCTGCTAATCTCCAGCCCCGTGCAAACAGCTCAGTCATCATGACCCAGAGAGAAGAGAGGGGAGGGAGAGACCTGGCAGCAGTCAGGGGAAAAACCACAGCGTCACTCAGGGATGGGGGAAGGACAGGGAAAAGGATAATGGTTGTTGTGGCTCCTTTTTCCCGCTCGCTTACTTCACTGATTTCCAGACACAATCATCTCAGAAATTGTAAACAATAGCTGCAAGTGAAATAGTAAGAAAAGTAATGCTATCGAAGCAAATCGTTGAGGCAATGTTTAGAAATATTTATTGATCATGTTCTTTAGATCTTAAAATATGATTCTCTATTTTCCCCATTATTCATTGTAATATTGAGTACTCAAATCACACAGACATTGACAGCAAAGTCAGAAATATATGAAAACCCTAGTGTTGTGGATCGAGAAGTCTGGTGACATTGACAAATTGTATTTTTTTATTTAACTAGGCAAGTCAGTTAAGAACAAATTCTTATTTACAACGACAGCCTACTGGGGAACAGTGGGTTAAACTGCCTTGTTCAGAGGCAGAACGACAGATTTCTACCTTGTCAGCTCAGTGATTCGATCCTAGTTACTGGCCCATCGCTCTCTAGGCTACCTGCCGCCCCGCCCCAGAGAGGGAGACACAAAGGCAGAAATAACCAATTCATCTGCACTAAGTCCCATCACTCATATCAAACTGTCCTTTCCCGTAAATAGAAGACTAACAAAGTGCAGAAGAACTGTGGTGTAGGCCTATTCACAGTCAGGCTGCTGAGCTGACACTATACTCCACCAGTCAGATAAAGAGAAAAAGGTCCATTCCTTCCATATTTCCAACATGTTACATTACAAAGAATCCAATTACAGCTTGCAGATTGAGCTGAAAGGGTCAGATAAAGAAATACATGTACAGTGTCTCCATGTTCCTTAAATCACCCAGCCAGAGTTCTAAACACCCTAGCAAACAGGCAGAAACACAGGCTGCCAGGAGATGCTGTGGGAAGGCCCCTTTAACTCACATTAGAACAAACGCAATCATTTGTTCCACTGGGTTTTGTGGTTCATACCCCCCCCCCCCCTCCCCTGTCAGATTTGATGGGGGGAGTGTTTGATCCTCTGAGGAGACAAGGGGTGGAGGAGGTACAGTAGAGAGGCCCAGAGAGGGAGACACTGGGTGCCTGGCGGGTACATAGCACTGTTCAGAGGGTATTGTACTGGAGGGAGAGGGGCAGAGGGACAGCGAACAGGTTAGGACCAGTCACTCTGGTCTCTTGGACCCTGACTGAACAGAATCACGTGAGGCCATTGTCTAGTCTTGTCCAACGCACTGTCATATCTTTTGGTTAAAGGCACACAGCAGTCCATAAAAAGGCTACTGTTATTCTCAGCTCTAAAAATTTGACTTAAGATCTAAACACAGACTTTGTGGACGGACGATGGGAACTTAGCTTTGGAGAAGGGGAGGTAGAACATTTAAAGACATTCTGTCCCATCTTCAAAAACAGCCAGCCAACTCCTCGGCATCCAGACACACACTACACATCTGACCAGTTCAGAGTAGCACTGGCTATCTATCATCACAGCCAGTCAGCCAGTCCCCTCTCCTATGCAGTCAGTAGGTTGCTGTGGTGGGCGAGCTTGGTTCTGACCGAGTGTGTGGGAGTGGCGGGACAAACGCTGGCCTGCCTGGCTGTCAGCAGCTCTGAGCCATACCCTTGAGCAGAGCTTGAGAATCAACCCTGACCTTCTAGCAGCACATTCTTTTCAAGCAGGCAGCATAACGTCTCTTAATTAAAAAATGGATACGTCCTGTTCTCCTCTCCACCACAAACTGCATTCAAAGCACTGTTCTCTTCTGACATATTCAAGACTTAAATATTCTCCCTTCCCATTTCATCTCCCCACCGCTTCCCTTTGAAACCACTTCCTACCTCACAGGAGAGTGCCCTGCAGTCGGCACTTACAAACTATTTTCTATGTAGCCGGTGCTCTGTTTATCCTTTTCATTCTCACACCTACATGCTAATTTCCAAAGCACAGTGTGGTGCTAGGACCACCCTGCCATCAAAAACCATTTCAGTGGCAGAGTCGGACATGGCCCCCTGTACCTTCCTATTACTATGGCTACCTTCAACTCCTCTAGCAGCCATGGGGCTTCGCCATCTGCAAAGAGAAAACACACAATACAACGTTTCTGCAATCAAGCAATGCACCAAGTGTCGGTGTCTCAGCCCGTTTGTCAAAGGGGTTATGTTTGATTGGAGCTTGTAACCGCACACTTCCGAAATCCGCATTTATAGTGTCCTGTGAGTAGACAGAGAGAAAGACAGCTGGATGCTACCTACTGCCTAGCTACGGTGGGTATCTCCGATATGTGATGACTCCAAATCGGCATTACGGTCTGGCTAATGGAAAACGCAGCCATGCCTCTTTCAACTAACCTGCATTTGGCTATACTTTGTTCTCGAGACGGAAAAATAGTATCGTATAAACGCCTGTGTCCAGTTGCATGTGGTTCTACAAAAAAAACAGACATTTCTAAAAGATATTAAATCCATGTTTTGCGCTGCCCAAGTAGGTTCCTCGCCATCTTATCTGCCGCACACCTAGCATTTCCCAGCATCTTGGCAGGAACTAGGATTGTCTATGTGCCTCGACCAAGTGTAGAAGTAGATGACAGCACGTCACAGTTCGACCAAAACAAAGATCTACACATGCAAGAGGCATTTCTCACTCAAAACATGGACTTAATAGCTTTCAGAATCGTCTCTGGTTTTTATAAAGACACACCTTTTCCTGTTTCGAGAACAAAGAAAGAGTCGGCAAGTGCAGGTAAGTTGAAAAACACATGTAGGCGTTTTCCGTCAGCCAGGCCGTACCGCTGATTGGAGTCGTCACATTGGCGATACCTACCACGGCTACCAACATCCCTCCCTCTGCAGTGGGATATATATGAGAGAGCGAGAGAGAGAGAGAGAATTTGAACTTGAACCTGAGCCAATCAGCAGCTGCGCTGATTAATGGAACAATGACATCACCCTCTTGGATATCATCTTAAAGAATGGATCCTCCTCGGTGCTTAGCTCTAATGACTCGTTACAGAATGACCAGAAAAACCTTGGGCAAAGGCACCATTTTATCCCCTACCAATCCTGCTCTTCACATTATGCAGCAAGCCTACTAAATGAACAAACCGTCAAACTTCTGCTCAAATAAGCTACAGAATCCCGAGACATGGGCTTATACCAGAGAACAATACAACCACAACACAGGTCTGCACCCTAAGTGGTTGTTAATGGGGCACAATAGTCTAGTCAGAGGGGATAACCCCAAACAAGAATATTACAAATGAGAGAAAAACAATACATGACATGCCAACACCGCAAAGGTTCAATCCTTTGAACGGTCCACAACCTATATCATCTCATCATTCAACATGCGTACAAGAAAACCTAATCACACCAAAGTTCCCGCTCCGTCTGCCTCGAGTTCACATTCCTCAGCTAAAGATATGAGTGAAATGCCAATTTGCAGGGTAATGATGCAGAGTTTCTCTCCTCCCTGGCCACAGAGCCATGCCTGTTTGGAGCACACAGACTCTTTCAATCGAGCATTAGCATGTGGCCTGCCAGGAGGAGAGGTAGGCGGGTGGGAGCGGGTCTGGGGAAACAAAGCCCCTATAGTTGTCTCAAGCCAGGCTATGAGAGTTATGTAATAAGACAGGCAGGGCCCACTTTCCTGTTCAGAGTGCTGCAGACTAATCCCATTGAAGAACAGGCCTACCTTAGAAAGGGGAGGAGGGAGAGAGAAAAAAAATAAACACTGCTGGTAGGGAGTTGAGGCAAAACGGTGCAGGGAGAACATTCACAGGAGACACACTTTCATCTGCACTACCGTCCAACACAGCACAACTCCCAACCAGCAGATAACGCCGACAATAATATCAGTACTGCCGAGGGCTGGGAGCAGGCTAAACACAGAGAGACAGAGAGCGAGCGAGAGAGAGAGAGAGACAGGGAGTGGCAAAGAGAGAAAGGAGAGAGGGGGGGGGACAGCGCATGAAACAGAGGGAGAGAGAGGTACACAGTAATCCTACGTCTGTTTCTGCTAACCATTGGCAAAGTGGAGGATGTAGAGCAGTTAAAAATAAAATCTGATTCTGATTTACTCTACTGGTGCCTGGAAACCATGTGACTGGCATCACATGAGGAGAGGTGGGGGTGGGGAGGAGAGAAACGGTACTGGCAGCATAATGAGCTTTTTGATCAGTTTCCTTGGTTTCCACTGACAATAAGCAGATACGGTATGATTCCAGAGGTAAACGTCACCAGCTCCCGATGCACAGAGTCTGGCTAAAGAGAAGGCTACAGGAGAACAGAACCAGAGTAGGGAGAGAACGAGAGGGGAGATGGATTGTACAGCCCCCATGCTGAAAGTCTCTGTGTGCCGTGGGGAAAAGGCGGCCGTCTCTTCAGAGGCGTGGGGCTGCCACTACTTACTGATCAAGCAGCACGGTCACATGAGCCGCATGCAGGAGAGGGACTCTTCATTAGTGACACTGAGCTCTACGGGAGCTGTGACCTACTTTCCAAACCAAGTTGCTCACCACACAAACAGCCATGCACACACACCAAATCACACACACAAAAGCCCACACCAGCCCACACCAGCTAAAACACAGAACCCCTTTAACAAAGGGACAGGAAGGCAGGGCCTGGGCTTGCACTAAGTCCTACTCTTAATACACACATTCCAGTCGAGAGTGCAGGGCTTTAAAGCTGCCAGTTGGTACTAGCACTGCTCCTGTCTGTCTCTGTCTCAGTTCCACAGCAAACCCTCTCTATAGTGCCTTATGAGTGTAGTTTATTTAGCATCAGTCAAAACAACTAGACTGCTGGATTACAGGAATACAGGCCTTAGAAAACAAACCCATTTCTGTAAACATTCTACTGCGTGTTCAATCCTTCAGTACGTCATGACAAACACAGGACCAAGAAACAGAGATGGCTCCAGAGACAAAGTGGAGAGAATGTAGCGATACATACCGATTCCATGGCTGTCCGCGGATGGGTGACGTTAAAATCCTGCTTAAAAAAGGGCTGCAGTAAGGAAGTCCAAAGAATCCTACAAAACAAAAGAACACCGGAGGGTTAGTTACCGAGATGCTAGCTGGCGTTTCACATTCCTACTGAGATCTGGCGTAGGGAGTCATCTTCCCCCATTCAGGTTGTGCTATTCCCCCAACACAGTATGGCTTCCAGAAGAGGCTGGTCTTAGTGCAACCTTTCAATGGTCAAAGCCTCACTATGCCAGCCTCTCCTAACCCTGTAGACAGCCCCTCACAACCAACCCCACAGCCACAGCCCCACAACCCCCCCAGCCACAGCCAGCCCCTCAACCCCCCAGCCACAGCCACAGCCACAGCCAGCCCCTCAACCCCCCAGCCACAGCCACAGCCACGCCCCCCTCAACCCCCCCAGCCACAGCCAGCCCCTCAACCCCCCCAGCCAGCCCCTCAACCCCCCAGCCAGCCCCTCAACCCCCCAGCCAGCCCCTCAACCCCCCAGCCACAGCCAGCCCCTCAACCCTAGCTTTGTCCCACCTCTGAGGGCAGGGGTTTATCAGGATTTGAATGATAGAGGGGCTTTTCAAAGGCCTTCAGTTGTGCCACATCGGTTACATTCCTGTCACCTAGCCCCTCGCTCACATTTCTTCCATGGCAGTTGTTCAAATAACATTGAGTGTGTCCACTAGCACAAAAGTTGACTCAAGAGGACCACACCCCAGCAGTTAGGCTCAGTGGTATTGTGGAAAAATATAGGTGTAAAGGATAGAGAATAACATGATTTCAGTCTTAGATGGCGTTATTAACCAAGACTTTGTTCTTTTCAGAAATTTATTAAATATAAAACGGGCTTTCGCTTGCATCTTGCCCTCTTCCCTTCTGAAGAGAACAGGTGCAAAGCTGACCAAATCTGTCAGACTGTCATTACACTGTGCGAGGCCATGAAAGCAAAATCGCATCCCGTTAGTAGAGACGTTAACGGTTACATCGGTTAGAAAACATATTTGACCGGTCACATCCAGTCTATAGGTTCATTTGCATCATTTTGTGGAATTACATTGCAGCGTGTGTATTTTCGTTAGTCGTCATGCATCTTATTTATCACACGCGCAAACCTTTCAGAGCCTAGTGTGAGGAGCAGAATAGCCTATTGCCTGTCAGACAACGCAAGACGAGCTCCTCAAAAAGCTGGTTCTGGTGTGCTTTTATAGGCAGTCATTGCACAACAAATAAGCAATGTAAAAAAAATGTTTTTAAATAATGGTTTTGACAAATAAATGTTTTGATGGCCACGATTAAAAACAGCTAGTATTTGTATTTCTCAATCTCAACTGGTAATTAAAGCGAGCCCCTAAATCTCCATTTGAGTGCATAGACTATAGTCAACCGTAGGCAGGCTGTCAGCGTGTCACCCACCAATATGCAATGTGAGCTGGAGGCAGCATAATAGTTTGAAACATGAACATCTGACTTCAAATGAGAAACGTCTTACCTTGCTTCAAAGTAGCCTAGCCAAAATCCAACCATAGAAAGGTGGAAGCAATTATTTCATAAAGACTTCCTGACGTCATTAACCAGCATTTCTCTGCTGTTCTATTGGTTTTCATATCAACTTTCTTTCGCTGTCCAGAACCCAAAGGCACAATCCTAGTCATATTAGCAACCCATCCTTGTTGTTGCTATTAGATTCCCCCTCTGTTTCTAACTGAGATTTTCAGCTCGGCTGGCACTAGGTGCTCTGTTCAGAACAGCGTTTTCAGCTCGGCTGGCACTAGGTGCTCTGTTCAGAACAGCGTTTTCAGCTCGGCTGGCACTAGGTGCTCTGTTCAGAACAGCGTTTTCAGCTCGGCTGGCACTGGGTGCTCTGTTCAGAACAGCGTTTTCAGCTCGGCTGGCACTGGGTGCTCTGTTCAGAACAGCGTTTTCAGCTCGGCTGGCACTGGGTGCTCTGTTCAGAACAGCGTTTTCAGCTCGGCTGGCACTGGGTGCTCTGTTCAGAACAGCGTTTTCAGCTCGGCTGGCACTGGGTGCTCTGTTCAGAACAGCGTTTTCAGCTCGGCTGGCACTGGGTGCTCTGTTCAGAACAGCGTTTTCAGCTCGGCTGGCACTGGGTGCTCTGTTCAGAACAGCGTTTTCAGCTCGGCTGGCACTGGGTGCTCTGTTCAGAACAGCGTTTTCAGCTCGGCTGGCACTGGGTGCTCTGTTCAGAACAGCGTTTTCAGCTCGGCTGGCACTGGGTGCTCTGTTCAGAACAGCGTTTTCAGCTCGGCTGGCACTGGGTGCTCTGTTCAGAACAGCGTTTTCAGCTCGGCTGGCACTGGGTGCTCTGTTCAGAACAGCGTTTTCAGCTCGGCTGGCACTAGGTGCTCTGTTCAGAACAGCGTTTTCAGCTCGGCTGGCACTAGGTGCTCTGTTCAGAACAGCGTTTTCAGCTCGGCTGGCACTAGGTGCTCTGTTCAGAACAGCGTTTTCAGCTCGGCTGGCACTAGGTGCTCTGTTTAGAACAGTGTTTCCCACGAATGGCATTTTGGCAAATGTTTGAAAATTATGTCTTATTAGCAGCTTCATTACAGCAGTTGCATGTTCAATAATAGGCAATATAGCCTTTTGACTGTAAGATAGAAGCATATTGTTGCATGCGTTCATTAAACTCTTAATGAAAAATGTCAGTTCCTTGAATGCATGCATAGCAATTTCTGTAGGTCACGTCTTCTTACGGTTTCAATAGTCATAGATTAAGAAAATATGTTACATCTGCAATCAATTTTAATGTCTTTCAATCTTTGCAGCTAGAAATGGGACAGCAAGAATCTCAAGTTAACATACCAACTGAAGTGACTGAAGTGGATGACACTAGAGCCCAGGCCAGGCCAGGCCAAGGGCTGGTGGTGCCAGGGCAAAAAAGGCAAGCAGGCCAGATTAAAGGGGCGAGGCCTCATTGGGATGGATTGGGAAGGGGGGGGGGCTGGGTGATGTGTCTGGTAAAAATCAGAACCCTGTTGGTTCTCCCAGCAGGAATCCAGGGATTGGACTAATCCAGAATGGAGAGCAGAGCACTCCCTCGTAATGGGGCTTGAATACAGGCTTGTAATCTTACTAAGAAAATCCCCTGACCACACAGTAACAAAATACACTCCCTTTAAGCCGGGTCATGTTAAAACACACAAGACATCGCTCATGGATAACACAGATCAGTCTCTGGCAGACCGACCCAGGGTAAGCTCTTGGTTGGGTAGACTACGGACATCTGAGGATATCATGCCAGGGTTAAATTCAACTTGACACTGAGTGAAATGTCGGATTTAGAACCCGTATGGAGGTTTAAATCCTGATTGAAATAAAATAAACTCTGCGATAAACGCCAAACTCACTGATTTCCCTTTGTGCACTTAGGAACAAATGAGCGAGACATGTTTCCTTTCAGTCACAGATAAGAACCCTTACTACTAGCAAACACACTGCACATTAGAACTCCATTATGTGTCTACGGAGGATCTCTCTCCCTCTAGGGCTGGCCAGAGGTTTGCCTCCACTCGTAGGGTGCACACTACGTTGACCTTAAAAGGGAAACATAGAGCCTGAGAAGCTAAGCTCCAGTGCTTTGCCGCAGCTCTCGGAGAGCTGGTGATTTTCCTCTTGAAAGAGGATGCTTCCACAATTATTCATACACTGGGAGGGATTACCAAAGACAGGAGTTCAGTTTCACCACAGGGCATGGGCCAGGCTCTGCAGACTTCATGCCAACATAGTTGTGACTGTTTAAGCTACCAGTCATTGCAAGGAGCCCAAGCCTAGACTTCTCTGATGACTCAGTCAAATACACATGGCTCCTACCTTGTGGTAATGTGGTGGCCCCCCCATGCCCTCAGGGCAGGCACAAGACTCAACGAGAAGAGACAGCTCTGTCTGTAGGCAGGGGGCAGGGAAGACCAGGTATTTTAAGAACGCCAAAACAAGTTCATCCTGTGTCAGTATTTGAGCACTTCCGGTTTGGAGCGAGCAGTCGCACCACGCTTCGCTCCACAGGTAATATTCCACTTCGCTACATTACAACGGCTTGATTTGTTTGATCTGAGCAATTCTTCTTAGCTAGCTACATAGCCGTCTTTGTATCAAAGATAATTGTGTAGTTTAGAGTAACTGAGTAATTATCGAGGCTAGCTATCTTCGTCCTCCTAATGTAGTCAACACTGCTAGCTGCTAGCTAGCTAGTCATCACCGTTAGCTAGCCAACTTCTACCGACTAGCAGCACCGCAGAAACTATTACATTACAACGCAACGACTTGATTAGTGTGGTGTTAGTGTTAGTTAGCCAGCTACATAGTTGTCTGTGCTGTCTCTGTATCTAAGATAATTGTGTAGTTTGAGTATTATCGAGGTGTGCTAGCCAGCCGCGACGCGGCGCCAGACTTACTCAACACACCTAGTCATCATTAACCCACTGCCAGCTAGCCATCCGTTACCGACTAGCAGCGCTGTAGTTACTAATACTAAACAACGGAACGATTTGACTAGTGCAGTGTTACCTAGCTAGCTACCTAGTTGTCTTTGTCATAACTTGATAATTATTAATTGATAATTGTTAGCTAGCCAGCCATCGAGGTTAGCTAGCCAGCTATTTCCGTCCCCCGCGACGCCATTTTTCCTAACCTAGCCAACTATTACCGACGAGCAGCATTGTTGAAACTAAATACACTACAAGGAACGTCTTGATTAGTGTTATGTTAGCTAGCTAGCTACAAAGTTGCTTTGTATCATGACAAGGTGTAGTACTGAAACTACCGAGGTTACCTAGCCAGCTACACGTTCAAAGTCAACAACGCAGCCACTGCTAGCTAGCCTACTCCACCAGCCAGCAGTACTGTATCATTTTAGTCAATAACATTTTTGCAACATAAGCTTAACTTCCTGAACATTCGAGACGTGTAGTCCACTTGTCACTCCAATCTCATTTGCATTAGCGTAGCCTCTTCTGTAGCTTGTCTACTATGTGTCTGCCTATCCCTGTTCTCTCTCCTCTGCACAGGCCATACAAACGCTCCACACCGCGTGGCCGCTGCCATTCTAACCTGGTGGTCCCAGCGCGCACGACCCACGTGGAGTTCCAGGTCTCCGGCAGCCTCTGGAACTGCCGGTCTGCGGCCAACAAGGCTGAGTTCATCTCAGCCTATGCTACCCTCCAGTCCCTAGACTTCCTGGCGCTGACGGAAACATGGATTACCACAGATAACACTGCTACTCCTACTGCTCTCTCCTCGTCTGACTACGTGTTCTCGCATACCCCTAGAGCATCGAGCCAGCGGGGTGGTGGCACTGGAATCCTCATCTCTCCCAAGTGGACATTCTCTCTTTCTCCCCTGACCCATCTGTCTATCTCCTCATTTGAATTCCATGCTGTCACAGTTACCAGCCCTTTCAAGCTTAACATCCTTATCATTTATCGCCCTCCAGGTTCCCTTGGAGAGTTCATCAATGAGCTTGACGCCTTGATAAGTTCCTTTCCTGAGGATGGCTCACCTCTCACAGTTCTGGGTGACTTTAACCTCCCCACGTCTACCTTCGACTCATTCCTCTCTGCCTCCTTCTTTCCACTCCTCTCCTCTTTCGACCTCACCCTCTCACCTTCCCCCCCTACTCACAAGGCAGGCAATACGCTTGACCTCATCTTTACTAGATGCTGTTCTTCCACTAATCTCATTGCAACTCCCCTCCAAGTCTCCGACCACTACCTTGTATCCTTTTCCCTCTCGCTCTCATCCAACACTTCTCACTCTCCCCCTACTCGGATGGTATTGCGCCGTCCCAACCTTCGCTCTCTCTCCCCCGCTACTCTCTCCTCTTCCATCCTATCATCTCTTCCCTCTGCTCGAACCTTCTCCAACCTATCTCCTGATTCTGCCTCCTCAACCCTCCTCTCCTCCCTCTCTGCATCCTTTGATCTCCTCTGTCCCCTATCCTCCAGGCCGGCTCGGTCCTCCCCTCCTGCTCCGTGGCTCGACGACTCACTGCGAGCTCACAGAACAGGGCTCCGGGCAGCCGAGCGGAAATGGAGGAAAACTCGCCTCCCTGCGGACCTGGCATCCTTTCACTCCCTCCTCTCTACATTTTCCTCTTCTGTCTCTGCTGCTAAAGCCACTTTCTACCACTCTAAACTCCAAGCATCTGCCTCTAACCCTAGGAAGCTCTTTGCTACCTTCTCCTCCCTCCTGAATCCTCCTCCTCCCCCCCCCCCCCCCCCTCCTCCCTCTCTGCGGATGACTTCGTCAACCATTTTGAAAAGAAGGTTGACGACATCCGATCCTCGTTTGCTAAGTCAAACGACACTGCTGGTCCTGCTCACACTGCCCTACCCTGTGCTTTGACCTCTTTCTCCCCTCTCTCTCCAGATGAAATCTCGCGTCTTGTGACGGCCGGCCGCCCAACAACCTGCCCACTTGACCCTATCCCCTCCTCTCTTCTCCAGACCATTTCCGGAGACCTTCTCCCCTACCTCACCTCGCTCATCAACGCATCCTTGACCGCTGGCTACGTCCCTTCCGTCTTCAAGAGAGCGAGAGTTGCACCCCTTCTGAAAAAACCTACACTCGATCCCTCCGATGTCAACAACTACAGGCCAGTATCCCTTCTTTCCTTTCTCTCCAAAACTCTTGAACGCGCCGTGCTTGGCCAGCTCTCTTGCTATCTCTCTCAGAATGACCTTCTTGATCCTAATCAGTCAGGTTTCAAGACTGGGCATTCAACTGAGACTGCTCTTCTCTGTGTCACGGAGGCTCTCCGCACTGCTAAAGCTAACTCTCTCTCCTCTGCTCTCATCCTTCTAGACCTATCTGCTGCCTTTGATACCGTGAACCATCAGATCCTCCTCTCCACCCTCTCCGAGCTGGGCATCTCTGGCACCGCGCACGCTTGGATTGCGTCCTACCTGACAGGTCGCTCCTACCAGGTGGCGTGGCGAGAATCTGTCTCCGCACCACGTGCTCTCACCACTGGTGTCCCCCAGGGCTCTGTTCTTGGCCCACTCCTATTCTCGCTATACACCAAGTCACTTGGCTCTGTCATATCCTCACATGGTCTCTCATATCATTGCTATGCAGATGACACACAATTAATCTTCTCCTTTCCCCCTTCTGACAACCAGGTGGCGAATCGCATCTCTGCATGTCTGGCAGACATATCAGTGTGGATGACGGATCACCACCTCAAGCTGAACCTCGGCAAGACGGAGCTGCTCTTCCTCCCGGGGAAGGACTGCTCGTTCCATGATCTCGCCATCACGGTTGACAACTCCCTTGTGTCCTCCTCCCAGAGTGCTAAGAGCCTTGGCGTGACCCTGGACAACACCCTGTCGTTCTCCACCAACATCAAGGCGGTGACCCGATCCTGTAGGTTCATGCTCTACAACATTCGCAGAGTACGACCCTGCCTCACACAGGAAGCGGCGCAGGTCCTAATCCAGGCACTTGTCATCTCCCGTCTGGATTACTGCAACTCGCTGTTGGCTGGGCTCCCTGCCTGTGCCATTAAACCCCTACAACTCATCCAGAACGCCGCAGCCCGTCTGGTGTTCAACCTTCCCAAGTTCTCTCACGTCACCCCGCTCCTCCGCTCTCTCCACTGGCTTCCAGTCGAAGCTCGCATCCGCTACAAGACCATGGTGCTTGCCTACGGAGCTGTGAGGGGAACGGCACCTCCGTACCTTCAGGCTCTGATCAGGCCCTACACCCAAACAAGGGCACTGCGTTCATCCACCTCTGGCCTGCTCGCCTCCCTACCTCTGAGGAAGCACAGTTCCCGCTCAGCCCAGTCAAAACTGTTCGCTGCTCTGGCACCCCAATGGTGGAACAAGCTCCCTCACGACGCCAGGACAGCGGAGTCAATCACCACCTTCCGGAGACACCTGAAACCCCACCTCTTCAAGGAATACCTGGGATAGGATAAGGTAATCCTTCTAACCCCCCCCCCTTAAAAGATTTAGATGCACTATTGTAAAGTGGTTGTTCCACTGGATATTATAGGTGAATGCACCAATTTGTAAGTCGCTCTGGATAAGAGCGTCTGCTAAATGACTAAAATGTAAATGTAAATGTAAGTGTGTTTGCCCTGGCTATAGCAAGGCAGAAGTACACAACTGCTCGTGCAAATATCCATAGTCCCGTCTGGCAGAGGCAGCTAGGCAGGATGTGACATATGTTTGGCGCATCGGCTCATGTGAAGACGGCAGAGACAGCCTACTGGTTTAAGAAAAACACACACCCATGAGGTAATTTACTACTTGTTGACGTTGAGCTGGACTAGAAGTCACCTGTTCACACACAGAGGCAGTGCAGGGAGCTGCCAGTCAGTCCAATGTGTCCAGGAATTGTACATTTATGACTGGGGAAGTAGTAAAGTCTAAAAGGACCAAACTGGACCTTTAATCTCTACCACATGGGGGGGACAGACTGCTGGGAGCACCGACACGCCACCATAGGTTTGGCCATTCACTCAAACCCAGAAATCCTAGTTACTTAGACTTAACTGAAGGTTTTGCAGGGCATGTGGGGAGCCTGGGCTATTTCTGGCCCATTTTAAGAGCCTCTTTGCAGGGGCAGTGAGGCTTGAGTGAGGCCTGTCTGCAGAGAGAAGGGAGATGCTGAAGTTATTCATTTTCTTTCCCTTTTGGTTCTGTGCTGCAGCTCGGTGCCCCTCCAGGGTCTCACACCAAAGAGAGTGTGTGTGTGTGTGTGTGTGTGGTCTACAGTGACCATCCAGGCGCAACGTCTCCAGGTTCCTACTCCAATGTATTTCTGTGTGGTATTAGACATGTTTAACACGGTTCTCTGGTGAATGAGACCGGTTCCCCAAAACCAGCCGTGTTTACACGACTCGTGTCGAGCCACACTGAGGCTTTGACGTGCTCATTTGTAACGGCTGCATCTATCCTGGCTAATTAGGTTTGACTCGATGGGAGTTTGAGAAGGCAGGCGACAAGTAAAAACTGCCGATTGAGGCAATAAACCTGGCACAAAAGCTTCACAAAAATCCAGAGATACTAATCAGCATGGCTTTTAGGTGAGCCTACCAGAAAGACCAGGCTTAGAGAGCACAGTCAGCACACAACTAGCCTGTAGCTTCACATCCAAACACCCTTGCAGGACATAGGCCTACAAGTACTAGCTAGTTCTCTCTCCTTCTGGCTAACATCCCTGTTGTGCTCCTACAGGGGTAAGGTTTTATGATATGGCCAAGTTGATGAGAAGAAATACAAGTAAAGCAGGACATATAGGAGTTGACCTAAACATGCAAAAGGTCAGAGGTAAGAGTTCAAGCCTCCCCCTCCCTTCCCCCCATCCTGACAGTAAGCAGAAACAGCTCAGGACAAAGGTGGTGTTCTTTCGCATGTTTGGCTATTTGAAGTGAAAATACTAACACCGTCTTCTAAAACAAATCCCTACTAGATATGGGGTATTTCAACATCAACAGGGGAATGCCAAATACTGGACTTTGTTCATGAGGAGTGGTGTGCACATATGTGCATGAGAAGGCAAGTCATACTTCTGACAAGTTTGAGAACCTGGCCAGTGTTGATTTCAACTACGGTCTCTGTAGACTCATGAGTCCAGCTTTGAAGCCCAACGTCCAGGGTTTTGGAGGAGTTGGGAGAGCAGTCATGGCCAATCCTAGGACCTAGCCTCAACAACAGACAATGGCTGCCAGAGCTGCTCTGTTACAACCATACCATACTGTGTCCAGATAACTGCCTGGAAATAAGACAGAGGGAACACACACACACACACACACACACACACAACAACGTT
This sequence comes from Salmo salar, assembly GCF_965601325.2. Classification (NCBI taxonomy): domain Eukaryota; kingdom Metazoa; phylum Chordata; class Actinopteri; order Salmoniformes; family Salmonidae; genus Salmo; species Salmo salar. The sequence goes on along the minus strand of NC_138316.1, from coordinate 15,679,242 downwards.
AAAACTCAGACCCTCGATCTCAAACAAAACAATTCCACATGCCATAGAGCCATAGCTATTTAAAGTGTATATTTCCGGTGATTAGTCTGTTGCAATGGTGATACGGCTGAAAACACTGGCTGTGTCTGCGGGGGGGGGCATACTGGACGCAAGAGTGCATACACATGCTATTCTGATGCCCAAAGCTCAAAGCAAAGACAGGAAAATATGGAAAAGAGAGCCGAGCTACTGAGGGGAGAGGTCAGCCCCCTTTGAGCTTTAGTAATATGGCTGGGGGAGGGTAAAGTGAGTGGAGCTCTAAAAACAACAGGCTGGATGGACTGTGTTGTTTCAGCCCGGGCTGCCACTGTGTGTCTGCGGCCTGGCCCGTGGCTTGTGCGAACATGCAGGCTTATGTGGGGCACCAGTGCATTGTGGGATTACGGAGGAGACGGGTGGTCTAATGGTCGCCTGAGGGCATGCACAGCCATCCTTTATTGTGCCTCTTTTCTGTTGTCCCCCCCATACCCTCCACTCTATTCTGCTCCCCAGGGCATCGGATTAGAGGAAGCGCCACCATTTTCACAATCTGGTCAGCTCCATTTATCTGGGAAATCTGGACGATGAGGCAGGCCCACCCCCCTCCCTGCTTTCCCTGTGTCCCTGGGATACAGAGCACCTCTCCAGTCCTCTCCGGCTGCCCTATCAGAGAACAGATCTGACGGAGCTGACAGCAACCTGGGACTGGGACACTAGCTCCGACCTTTATGTCTGAATACTGAACATGCATCACAGAGCAGACACGGACACAGGGGGACAGGGAGAGTCTGCACTGCTCACCTACAGAGCAGCATGCACAACGACAGCATTTCCCTTAGCTCCATTTTTTTGTGGGCGGGGCACCAAGCTGCTCAGGGTGGCGTTGTTATTCAACACTTGTTTGTAGAGTGCATTTTTTGTAATCTGTCCCAAAATACAAGTATTACTAAATAGAATACAGGAATAGACCTACTGTTGTGAATTAATCTTGAAAACAATATGTTAACCAAGTCACCCAAATAGCTGGAGTGTTGGGTACCAGGGATATATTTTATTTCCAGTGGAATCTAAAAACAGCAGGAGCGCTGTAAACCCAAACATAAACTGAAAACAATAATGAGACTAAATGGCAATTCGGGTTTCAGTTATTTACATCAGTTGTGTTAATACCGTGAATGATTCACTACATTTACATTTACGTCATTTAGCAGACGCTCTTATCCAGAGCGACTTAGAAATTGGTGCATTCACCTTATGACTAGACCAAAACACACAGCTAGCTCTTACAGTTTCACTTCAAAATTAGACGTTCAGCCATGTTTCTCAAACGTCAAATTTAGAAGGTGTTGCAAACGTCAAATTTCAAAGTGTAAGAATAAGTTTAGGCATTAACTCCGAATGGTTAAGGGTTAAGGTTTGGGATAGACTTAAAACTAAAATCTCAAAAACAACTTTCTATCGCTGGATTTGAACTTGCAAACTTTGGATTCAGAGGCAGATGCTTACATCCATCTGCCACCCCAGTTCACAACGACCTAGCTAAACCTTGAAGGTAACAGCGCTCACGGCTGCCCCAGTGACCGATTTTCATATAATCTCCTGATGTCCTCAGACATGGATAGACGTCTTATACTGGCTTGTATCATGTGTGACCTGGCTGCAAAAACAAGTACGAGTTCAAAGCAATTCAAAACATGATAAATAAGTAGTATGGCATGGGTGTGTGAAAGGAATCAATTGTGTGTTGGCAGCCTGCTATTCTAGCGGTCCTCATTTTTTTACATTGGTGCACACAGCGCCGTTTATTGGCTTCTATTCTTTATGCTGTGGGACTGCGGCGTGGAACCAGGTGACTTAAGGCTCGCAACAAATGTGCATCTAGCTTGTCTATCAATAGTTCAGCGTGCGGGGTTTTAGAGCCCACCTTCTGTAGACGTCTGACTGGCTACTTTATCCCCCAAACGATTATTCAGAAAGTATTCACACCGTGACTTTATACACGTTGTTACAGCCAGAATTTAAAAGTGATTAAATGGAGATTGTATGTCACTGGCCTACACACAATACCCCATAATGAAAAGAGGAATTATGTTTGTAGAAATGTTAACAAATTCAATAAGTATTCAACCCCTTTGTTATAGCAAGTCTAAATAAGTTCAGAGTAAAAACAATATAACATGTCATAAGTTGGATGCAATAATAGTGTTAAAGATGATTTTTGAATGACTAACTCATCTCTGTACCCCACACATACAATTATCTGTAAGCTGCATCAGTCGAGCAGTGAATTTGAAACAGATTCAACCAAATCGTGTTTAGCAAATGTTATTGCGGTTGTAGCGAAATTCTTGCGTTTCTAGCTCTGACAGTGGAGTAATATCTAACAATACACACAATCTAAAGTAAAGGAATGGAATTAAGAATATATAAATATTTGGATGAGGAATGTCAGAGCGGCATAGAATAAGATACAGTAGAATAGAATACAAATGAGATGAGTTAAGCAAAATATGTAAACATTATTAAAGTGGCTAGTGTTCCAATTATTAAAGTGGCCAATGATTTCAAGTCTGTGTGTATATAGGGCAGCAGCCTCTAATGTGCTAGTGATGGCTATTTAACAGTCTGATGGCCTTGAGATATACTGAAAAACAGCTTCTCTCTGTCCCAGCTTTGATGCATACAGACCAGGGAGGTTTTCCAATGCCTCGCAAAGGGCACCTATTGGTGGATGGGTAAAAATAATAAAATCAGACATTGAATATCCCTTTCAGCATGGTGAAGTTATTAATTACACTTTGGATGGTGTATCAATACACTCAGTCACTATAACAGATACAGATGTCCTTCCTAAATCAGTTGACGGAAAGGAAGGAAACCGCTCCGAGATCTCACCATGAGGCCAATGGTGACTTTAAAACAGTTACAGTTTAATGGCTGTGATAGGAGAAAACTGAAGATGGACCAACAACATTGTAGTTACTCCACAATATTAACCTAAATGACAGTTTGCAATAAGGGACTAATGTAAAACTGCAAAAAAATGTGGCAAATAAATTTACGATATGTCCTGAATACAAAGCATTATGTTTGGGGAAAATCCAGCACAACATCACTCAGTACCACTCCATATTTCCAAGCATGGTGGTGAATGCGTCATGTCATGGGTATACTTGTCATCGGCAAGGGAGTTTAAGATAGAAAAAATATATATATAAAATAAATGGAATAGAGCTATGCACAGGTAAAATCTGATATTTCTCCATTTCATTTTCAATAAATATGAAGGAGAAAAAAAATCAAAAAAGCATGTTTTCACTTTGTCATTATGGGGTAATGTGTGTAGATAGGTGAGAAGAATTTTTTTTTATCCCATTCTGAATTCAGGCTGTAAAAATGGACTAAGTGAAGGGGTATGAATACCTTCTTTAGGCGCTGTACATGTAAAATCGGTGCCCACTTGGCTCGCAAACTACATTTAGAGGTGCTAAGTACTCTCGTCCACCACGCTATTGGAGTGTCTGAACCCTTACAGAATGCCTTATTTCTGGAGTTCATACGCAAGGTGCAAACCTTGCATATAAACTCCAAATATGCACAAAATTGCTTAATGTAACAAAACAGGAACATGCAGCCTAAACTAGCATTGCTAAATACTGTATAAAGTAACGTGACCGCATTCACAAAAGCAAAGCCTCCATCTACCCTCTGACGAGACACAGGCACTTACTATCGAGACCTGGATCGCGTAAGAGTTCAGAAATCAGCATTTTCCAAAAAGCAGACAGTCCCCCAAAAAATGTAAACCATTTCAACCTGCGTTTTATATTGAAAGTCAGTGGGGTTTTTTGCTGATCAGGTGCCTGCAACTATAGTTTTCCACAGAAAATACATCAGTGCAGCACATTCAGAAAACAGCTTCATTTTCATCAGATGACAGAAGCGCAACGCTATTTGGCCAGGAGCCACACAAGTAAATGAGCTACCAATGAAAAAGGTATTTTTTGCAAAAACTACACATGATCATCATATTTTGAAAATGTTTATCATAGAAGAAAATGCAGCCAGCTATATTTCTTAATGTTTTGCTTGAAATGAATCTAGCATTTTACCAGAGAAAAGTAGACTACACCGAGAAAAGGACAGGAGAAAAAGTAGCTACACATCTGTCAGAGTGCAGTCTCGTGATAGAATACTCATTAGTGAATTCTCAGAGTATGTAAACAAGGGGAGCATGCTATGTTCCACCTTATCCAATATCTCACCCTGTCCGCCTCTCAAAGCCCCCACAATAACTTACAGCTCTGAACAACAGCAGCTCAATAAGACTGACGCCAGAGTCTAGTGGCAGCCTGCTATATTTCAAGCATCAAGTATCAGCTGCACGCTTATTTTAATATCTTACTGAGGCAAATTAGATTCAGCCATCCCATCTGTCCTCCACATTGGAGAGGAACCTGACACTGCCACCTGAGAGAGGGGGGGGGAAGTGGAGGGAAGGAGGGATGTGCGCTGCATGTGAGAGAGACCTGCACACTGCCCTTCTTCAAAAACCATCTACATTATTGATCAAGCTGGCTTCTGCATGCCAAACCACCTCACCGCCAGCGCAGGCAGGCGAGGCTGCAGAGAAGCAGTCAGGCAGGCAGGGGGACTGAGAACAGAGCCAGGCAGGCAGCACCACAGGCCCTTTCACACTGCGGGAACACAACACAGGCACAAACACACCTTGCTGTTTGCACTCACGTGCACATCCATGTACATGTTCTGTATTCTAAAGGTTGCAGTGAAATGGGAAATTACCTACCATTTACTGATTATTCAAGAACAATAACATATGCCCCATCCTTTCTTACATCATGGCCTTTGATAGGTTCTTAGCAGAATAAAAAAAAATGTTCAACAAGGTACTTAAAGCTACACACTGAAATAGGGCAAAGTTTTAGTCCTAAACATGATATTGATGACAGAGTTTGACTACTGAAAAAAAATATATATATAATCATTTCAAAAAAGCTATTTGCATATGGAAAAGATAAGCTTGTGCCTTCAACTAGGCCCCCATAACAGGCATTCCAGAAAAATGACCATTGCACTTTGACCACAGTTCAGACATATGGATCTCATTGATTTCTAAACTGGAATCCAATTCAATACGACTTTGAACCTCCCCAAAACATGCGACTTCATAAAAATGTCCATCTGAATGGACGTGCATTATTACCCAAGGTCCACGTAAAGAAGGCCTCTAACATGGCCAGGGTAGTTTAAGGATAGAGGGTCCATCTGTCTAATACTATAGGAAGAATTAGTCATACAGACATCCACATACCCTCTGAATTCTATCTTAAGATGAATACTCTAAGTTGCTCTGGATAAGAGCGTCTGCTAAATCACCGGAATGTAAATGGAATGAGGAACAATTATGAAGGGAAGATGAGCAGAGTGATGCAACCAGATGGTGAGGGGAAGATAATGTTAGAAAATAAAAAGGACGAAATGAAGGGATTTTATAAAATGAAGGAAGAAAGCGAGGAAGGAGAGAGAGGAGGGTTGAATTGAGCATCAGCACCATTCCTGACAGTGACCAGTACTTGTTTGTTCAGCGCAGCCACACCGGGCTCACACACTCCATCAGCAAAACACCCAACATTCTGCTGTTGTCAAGGTAACCATTTCTCCGTACTGCAAAACCCACATTCCCCCTGGCCCGAATCTAAAACGTGCGCTTTCTCCTGGGGAGTTTATGCTTCCTTTTTAAAGAAATAAGAAAACCCTTTACAGAATTCAAGAGGAAACGTGAGTATGATAAATGAGTGGGTTGTGGACGAGGAGGTCAAAAGGAAATCAAACCTCGCCTCAGGGGGGCAGACATCCCTGGTCTCCTGTTGATACGGTCTTCTGAGATTACAGACAATAACACTGCCATTTCAAAATGGCCCCTATTTAAAACATAAAGACTTTCTAAATGTCAGGCAGGCAGCAGACATGCACACACATCTTCACTACGGCTGAGTGCTTGTTTGTGACTGACTAGCTCACAGACACGATGGGAGGGGTTGATGCCCTTCCCACCAGCTGTCTACCACATACACATGCCCTAGTGCAACAGCATGCCCTAGTGCAACAGCAGAGGTGGATTGAGGGTCAGTCAGAACACAGATTAACCCCCCCCCCAGCTCACTAACATCACGTTTTAGAAGAACCAAAAATGGAGACTTCAGAAATTGCACAAAAAAAATTAAATCTAAACCAACCCCATAGTCTTCCCTAATGTAAAACTCAGCAGCACATTTCTCAGTACCAACTCCAAACCCCATCTCATTCCACAGCCCATCATCGCCATCACCACGGTGATGTGTACATTGATATTACATTTACACTCCTCTGCAGAAGCAATTCAGAGGCTGAATGCCAGGTTGTTAGAATGCCTGCGCAGATTTAGCCATGACATTTAAGACATTTTCCGATTTTACCGTATTATTCATTGGAGAACAGCAGTGGATAGGAAGATGGTTTTAATTTTTTATTTTCACCTTTATTTAACCAGGTAGGCCAGCTGAGAACACGTACTCATTTACAACTGCGACTTGGCCAAGATAAAGCAAAGCCGTCTGACAACAGAGTTACACATGGGATAAACAAACCTACAGTCAATAACACAATAGAAAAATATATATACACATTGTGTGCAAATGTAGTAAGATTAGGGAGGTAAGACAATAAATAGGCAATAGTGGCCAAATAATTACAATTTAGCAATTAAACACTGGAGTGAGATGTGTAGATGATCTGCAAGTGGAGATACTGGGGTGCAAAAGAGCAGAAATAAATAACAATATGGGGATGAGGTAGTTGGTTGGGATATTTACAGATGGGCTGTGTACAGGTACAGTGATCGGTAAGCTCATCTGACAGCTGATGCTTAAAGTTAGTGAGGGAAATATGAGTCTCCAGCTTCAGTGATTTTTGCAATTCGTTCCAGTCATTGGCTGCAGAGAACTGGAAGGTGGCCAAAGTAGGTGTTGGCTTTGGGGATGACCAGTGAAATATCCCTGCTGGAGTGCGTGCTACGGGTGGGTGTTGATATTGTGACCAGTGAGCTGAAATAAGGCGGAGCTTTACCTAGCAAAGACATATATTACCTGGAGCCAGTGGATCTGGCGACGAATATGAGGCGAGGGCCAGCCAACAAGAGCATACAGGTCGCAGTGGTGGGTAGTATATGGGGCTTTGGTGACAAAACGGATGGCACTGTGATAGACTGCATCCAGTTTGCTGAGTAGAGTGTTGGGGGCTATTTTGTAAATGACATCGCCGAAGTCAAGGATCGGTAGGATAGTCAGTTTTACGAGGGAATTTGCAGCATGAGCGATAGAGGCTTTGTTGCGAAATAGGAAGCCGAATCTAAATGTAATTTTGGATTGGAGATGCTTAATGTGAGTCTGGAAGGAGAGTTTACAGTCTAGCCAGACACCTAGGTATTTGTAGTTGTCCACATATTCTAAGTCAGAACCGTCCAGAGTAGTGATGCTAGCCAGGCGAGCGGGTACGGGCAGCGATTGGTTGAAAAGCATGCATTTAGTTTTACTAGCATTTAAGAGCAGTTGGAGGCCACGGAAGGAGTGTTGTATGGCATTGAAGCTCGTTTGGAGGTCTGTTAACATAGTGTCCAAACAAGGGCCAGAAGTACACAGAATGGTGTCGTCTGTGTAGAGGTGGATCAGAGAATCACCAGCAACAAGAACGACATCATTGATATATACAGAGAAAAGAGTCTATTCGATGCTAATGCAGACCGCCACAGGATGTTTTTGTGCTGGTCAAGGGCAGTCAGGTCTGGAGTGAACCAAGGGCTATCTGCTCTTAGTTCTACATTTTTTGAATGGGGCATGCTTATTTAAGATGGTGAGGAAAGCACTTTTGACGAATAACCAGGCATCCTCTACTGACAGGATGAGTTCAATATTCTTCCAGGATACCCGGGCCAGGTTGATTAGAAAGGCCTGCTCACTGAAGTGTTTTAGGGAGCGTTTGAAGGCGGACCCATTACACACGCAGACAATGAGGCAGTGATCGCTGAGATTCTGGTTGAAGACAGAAGAGGTATTTAGAGTGCAGGTTGGTCGGGATGATATCTATGAGGGTGCCCGTGTTCACGGATTTGGCGTTGTACCTGGTAGGTTCCTTGATAATTTGTGTGAGCTTGAAGGCATCTAGCTTAGATTGTAAGACGGCCGGGGTGTTAAGCATGTCCCACTTTAGGTCACCTAACAGTACGAACTCTGAAGATAAATGGGGGGCAATCAATTCGCATATAGAGTCCAGGGCACAACTGGGGGCTGAGGGAGGGTCTATAGCAAGCGGCAACAGTGAGAGACTTATTTCTGGAAAGGTGGATTTGTAGAAGTAGAAGCTCGAATTGTTTGGGCACTGACCTGGATAGCATGGAAGAACTCTGCAGGAGATTGGGACCCCTTTGGCAGTTCTATCTTGGCGGAAAATATTGTAGATCTCAGAATTTTTGGTGGCCTTCCTAAGCCAGGATTGAGACACGGCTAGGTCATCCGGGTTGGTGGAGTGTGCTAAATCAGTGAATAGTGAATAAAACAAACTTAGGGAAGAGGCTTCTTATGTTAACCTGTTAGGGCTAGGGGGCAGCATTGACACGGCTGGATAAAAAACATACCCGATTTAATCTGGTTACCACTCCTACTCAGTAACTAGAATATGCATATACTTATTACATATGGATAGAAAACACCCTAAATTTTCTAAAACTGTTTGAATGGTGTCTGTGAGTATAACAGAACTCAAATGGCAGGTCAAAACCTGAGAGATTCCTTTACAGGAAGTGGCCTGTCTGACCATTTCTGGAACTTCTTTGCCATCTCTATCATTTACTAAGGATCTCTGCTCTAACGTGACACTTCCCACGTCGTCCATAGGCTCTCAGAGCCCGGGAAAAAAGAGAATGTCGTCATTCCAGCCCCAGGCTGAAACACATTATCGCCTTTCTCAAGTGGCCCATCAAGAGACACTAGCTTATGCGCGTGACCCCGACCGCCCCCGCCTTTGGGATTTTTTCCTCTGTTTGCCGAAAAGGAGATTCCCTGTCGGAATTTTATCGCTTTTCTACGAGAAAAATGACGTAAAAATTGATTTTAAACAGCGGTTGACATGCTTCGACGTACGGCAATGGAATACTTTGAATTTTATTGTCAGGAATTGCGCCAAGCGCGCGACACTTCTTTACTATTTCGGATAGTGTCTGGAACGCACGAACAAAACGCCGCTATTCGGATATAACGATGGATTATTTTGGACCAAACCAACATTTGTTATTGAAGTAGACGTCCTGGGTGTGCATTCTGACGAAGACAACAAAAGGTAATGACATTTTTATAATAGTAAATATGATTATGGTGAGTGCTAAACTTGCCGGGTGTCTAAATAGCGAGCCCGTGATGCCTGGGCTATGTACTTAGAATATTGCAAAATGTGCTTTCACCAAAAAGCTATTTTAAAATCGGACATATCGAGTGCATAGAGGAGGTCTGTATCTATAATTCTTAAAATAATTGTTATGCTTTTTGTGAAGGTTTATCGTGAGTAATTTAGTAAAATGTTAGCGAATTCCCCGTAAGTTTGCGGGGGGTATGCTAGTTCTGAACGTCACATGCTAATGTAAAAAGCTGGTTTTTGATATAAATATGAACTTGATTGAACAAAACATGCATGTATTGTATAACATAATGTCCTAGGGTTGTCATCTGATGAAGATCATCAAAGGTGAGTGCTGCATTTAGCTGTCTTCTGGGTTTTGGTGACATTATATGCTGGCTTGAAAAATGGGTGTCTGATTATTTCTGGCTTGGTACTCTGCTGACATAATCTAATGTTTTGCTTTCGTTGTAAAGCCTTTTTGAAATCGGACAGTGTGGTTAGATTAACGAGAGTCTTATCTTTAAATGGCTGTAAAATAGTCATATGTTTGAGAAATTGAAGTAATATGATTTTGAAGATTTTGAAAATCGCGCCACAGGATGGCAGTGGCTGTTACGTAGGTGGGACGAATTCGTCCCGCCGGTCCCATAGAGGTTAACATGCATGAAACCAAGGCTTTTACGGTAACAGAAGTCTACAAATGATAGCGCCTGGGGAATAGGTGTGGTACTGGGGACTACAGGGCCTGGGTTAACCTCTACATCACCAGAGGAACAGACGAGGGGTAAGATAAGGGTATGGGTAAAGGCTATAAGAACTGGTCGTCTAATGCGTTGGGAACAGAGAATAAAAGAAGCAGATTTCTGGGCGTGGAAGAATAGATTCAGGGCATAACGTACAGACATGGGTATGGCAGGATGGGAGTACAGTGAAGGTAAACCTAGGTATTGAGTGACAGAGGTTTCGTCTCTGGTGGGACCAGTTAAGCCAGGTGAGGTCTCTGCATGTGTGGGGGGTGGGACAAAAGAGATATCTAAGGCAAGGTGAGCGGGACTGTGACTATACAGTGAAATAAAACAATAAGGACTAGCCGAGACCGCAGTAGACAAGCCATATTGACAGAGAGAGGCATAAAGCAGTCACAGGTGCTGATCAGGAGAGCTAAAACAACAAGTAAATGGCAATGAACGGGCAGAGCGGGTCAGTTAGGTACATACAAGACCTGAGTTCGAGGCTGGGGCCAACAGATAAACAAAATGAGGTAGTGTTATTGAAACCGTCCAGGGGGCATCAGCTGTGTAGCTGAGTGATCATCGGGTCCAAAAGGACAGCAATAGTTGAGTCAGGGAGCCGTTCAGTAGTCAGTACTACGCTAGGCGAGTGGGAGACACGGCGCGTAGAAGCTAGCGAGCCGGGGCAAGAAGATGGGTCTTCGGCGGCATCGCAATGGAAAAGCCCGTTGAGACCACATCGGGCGACCATGTCGGCAGACCAGTCGTGATGGATCGGCAGGGCTCCGCCAATTGGCTAAAGGCAAAAGAGGTATTGTTGCCCTAGAATTAGCTGGTATATGGGCCTAGCTCGTGGCTAGCTCAAAGCTAACTGGTGCTTGCTTCGGGACAGAGGCGTTAGCTAACAGTAGCCACTCGGTAGCAGCTAGCTTGCTGCGATGATCCGGTGTAATGATCCAAAGCGGCAGGAATCCGGTGATGTGGTAGGGAGAAGCAGTCCGATATGCTCTGGCTTGATATCACGCAGAGCAGACTGGCATGTATTGTTCGAGCTAAAGCTGGCGGTGTCTGAGCTAAAAAGGTGAAGACCGCTAGCCGTGGCTAACAAAGACTAGTAGTTAGTTAGCTGGCTAGCTCCTGACGGAGGTTCCAGTTATAAGGAATAAAAACAGCAGATCCGTACCACATTGGGTGAGGTGGGTTGCAGGAAAGTATATTTAGTTCATAGATGGAAAGTGAGATTAAAATGTATACAAGAAAAAAAAATTAAAAACGGCTACTCACACGGGATAAGACAAACACAACACACGACCGACTGTTACGCCATCTTGGAACGAAAAGTTAACTAATAAACTAAAGCGCACTTCTCCCATAGAATAATATTCAATGTCTTGACAGGATGGGTGGGTAGCTCTTTACATGAACAATTAAGGGGTTTAAATCCATTTGAACCCCAGGAAAGAATGAGAGGTGTACAGAGATGGTGTAGCAGAATAATTAACACTACTATTACCACCAACATATCATTTGACATTGATACGCCCAGAGGAAACCAATAGGTAGAACACATATGGTAAGAGAGGCTACATGTGTGAGAAAACATTTTAAAATGAGCATTATCCTCCACCCATCTCCAGCCCCCTCATGTTGGACCTGTGATGGCTGCACTGAAATAATGAAGTAAACACCATCTGACTGAGTCACAGCAGAAATGGAGGCAGGGAAGGGAACAGCGCTGTGTTTCTGTGGAGCAGCTCACTGCATAAGCAGCCTCACGCACTTAACATTCTGAGACGAACAGGGCTGCAGGAGCCTTGGCTGGTGCACTGACACGGTCTTCGAATGCAGAGAGAGATGGCAGCGAGAGACCAAGAGAGAGAGAAACAGAAAGGGCGGTGATTAAAAATGGAATGGAAAACATGGTTGAGGAGATTTACTAGAGGACGAGCCCTGGGGGAGTAAAGGCGTCAGCATGCTTCAATTCGGCTGGTACCTAGACAAACTGTGCTTGCATTCTCCCTTAAAAGACCGTTGCTTGAAAAACAAGAAAAAGCCGGCTAGGATGTTTGATGCAGTATTTCTCAAGTTAATACATTTGCATGAGGACGAGTTGTCTCTCGTTGAATGACTACACACACTTCGTTGAAGACTCCCTACAGACTTCAGCTTGCACGGAGAGAAAAATGTGTGACCGAACAGCCGAAAAAAAACACCTTATCGAAGTCCAAAACGAACAAAAACATCAAAATGTCATCGTAATATATGCAAACTCTTCCCAACTATATCGGCTGGGAAGCATGCGGACGCCTTAAGAGTGACATTATGATGAGAAAGGAACGTGACATGAGGGGAACTGTGACAAGCTTCTCAGAAACCCATAAAATGGCCTCAGTATCGTAGGTTATACTAGCAGCAACGACTCCACTCACCCAAGTATATAGGAACTGAGGTGGCCAATTACCCTAGAGAGACAGCCAAGTAAAAGAATTTAAAAAAATATTCCTCACATTGGAAGATTTCTTTTTCTCACTGATGTTAGATCTACTGCCAGAGAGCCTACCTGACCGTTTCAAGGACCATTTTGTTTGTCATTTCCTGTTCCCATGGCAGCAAAGGCAGAGGGATTTCAATGATGGCTGAGTGAATCTGAAGATGGGAGGGAGGGAGGTGGAGGCAGCAGCACATGGCACATCATCCCCATACAGCCACCCTAAATCAATTCTGCATTAAGACTGCCCATAGCCATCCACCCACTCACCAGCTCTCTCTCAGCCAGGCAGCCAGACACAACCGATTAATCTAATCTGCTGCTACACCAGCTGACTTACAGGACGTGGACATAATACCTGTGGTGCAGAAACCAATGACTGTTATGGTTGTTTAAGCACAGTCAACACTCTTCTCCCTCATCAAGGCAGTATGGGCCGGGTGGTAATGTGCTCTGAAGGTAATTTCCATTCCCATAGCTTTGAGAGGCACGCCGTCCCTGGACAGGGGCCTCACTGTAACGGTAGCTGACCACCATGGCTATTGGCTAACTGTGGGTGTCAGGTGTGTGTGGGGCGGAGGAGGCATTTCAGAGGATCTCTGTCCTCTGTGTCACTTCCAATCCTCCCCCATCAGCCAGGAGCCAAACTACCAGCCACCAATCCCCCACCCTCCCCCTCTAACAGACAGTCCCTGTGATTTCTCATTTTCTCCTCATCGGAAACCTGTCTGCCCAGAAGAAGTGGATATGCATGAATTAAGGCTGGGCAGAAATTACTGCCAAGTCCACAGAGGGGATGGGGAACATTTGTGTGGCAGTATGCGTGTACATGCTTGTGTGTGTGGTCCCTACTGAAGGGTCTATTTAGTTCTGCTTCCCAAGTACCACCTGGAAGATGAAGCATTGAAAACATCACAGATTGCAGCTACAGCCAGCCTTAAGAGGACTCAGAACAACACGATGTGCGGAGGTGTTACCAAACGCTCATTCACACACAGAATCACACAGGACTCTAACAGGCAGAGGCTACGCTTAAGGCCGTGGTGGTCACTCTCACTTCACCACTAGAGCACTGATGGTGCTGGGCATGGGGCCTGGTTGTGGGAAAGACGCATTAACTTCCTGTTCTCACAGGCAGGGCTGGCATGCAGCACTGTACAAAACACTACAGCTAGCCCTGACAGGCTGTCATTAAGGAACGCAATAAGCCTTCATAACAAACCTCTCCACTATCATTCTGTGCTCATACCGCCTCGCTCTCTCTCTCTTTTAAGGGCACACATACATTCAGATTAATACACGTTTAAGCTTGAATCGTATGTCAACATGTTGTTCCTTTTTTAGATTAGAGAGAAATCAATGATGACGTCGCAAAAAGGCAGGAGAACAGCATGTCTACTGCCGTAAAAAATGTTTTAAAAATAAGCTTTAGCCTATTTAAAATCTTGGTAATATTGTCTTAAGTGGTAAGAATCAGTGTCAAATGAAAAGCGAAGAGCTCACAGCCGCTAGCAGGCTGACTATTCTGGCTGAAGAGTCATTTTTTTCAGAATTTAAGGCCATGCATATGTTATCAGAAGCACCATTAGCCATTCTTCTAACCTTCCACTGCCAGGAAACACAAACACACACACACACACACACACAGCATCCCAATGAGCACAGATGAATCTGAGGTTGGAGCATGTTTGCTAAAAAAGTGCTTAAAAGAAGTGCACGCTGCAGAGGCTTTGATCACACAGATTCAAAGAGAGTCTTTCCACCTCCTGCCTTACATTTGAGGTGCTGCATACCTGGCGTTCTCTCACTGAAGGAGAAGTGAACTTTCACAACAGCCTTCTTTCACTCAGAATTTACATGTTGCAGAGACACTGTAGGAAACCTATGACTTGGCAAACCAAGCTCTGCAGAAACAGTGGGGATGGAAAAAAAACACTGGTACCGCATAGCCCCTCCCCCAAACACGCTCAAGTGTGTCAGTGATTTACTCAATGAAGGAAACGAGGAAAACAGTTAGCTCCAACGCCCTTCACTTCCGGTGAACAGCGCTTCCTGAAGAACTCGAGCTATGCATAGGTAGAGTGCCTTGCCAACTGTGTGAGGAAGTATAGCAGCACCTTAAGCAGAGACTAGCTAGACCATCCTGAGCAGAAAAGTTGTTTGTAGTGATGTGACCAAGTATCGATTTGTAAAATAAATAAAACGATCACTAGGTAGCTTTAGTCAGCTGTACCTGTGTCAAAGGTGCATTAACTTTCACCCTATAACTTGTTCTACGACCTTTTAAAAAAAATAGTAAGCCAACATGTTTCAAGAACTTATTTCCATGACTGATCAACTCATTTTCTCATGCTCTCTCGTGTCTATATAGCAGACGTGCACTACTGGTCACCTACTCATTCAAGAGTGTCTCTTTATTTTTACTATTTTCTACATTGTAGAATACTAGAAGACTTCAAAACTATGAAGTAACACATATGGAATCATGTACTAACCAAAAAAGGGTTGAACAAAGCCACCATTTGCTTTGACGACAGCTATGCACACTCTTGGCATTCTCTCAACCAGCTTCATGAGGTATGCATTTCAATTAACAGGTGTGCCTTCTTAAAAAGTTAGTGTTGTGAAAAGGTAAAGGGGTATACAGAGGAGAGCCCTATTGGGTAGTTCATTAGAGTTACCAGCCTCAGAAATTGCAGCCCAAATAAATGCTTCAGAGTTAAAGTAACAGACATCTGAACATCAACTGTTCAGAGGAGACCACATGAATCAGGCCTTCATGGATGAATTGCTGCAAAGAACCCACTACTAAAAGCAAACCAAGAAGAAAGACTTGCTTGGGCCAAGAAACACAAGCAATAGACATTAGACCAGTGGAAATGTGTCCTTTGGTCTGATGGGTCCAAATTTGAGATGCTTGACTCCAACCGCCGTGTCTTTGTGAGACGCAGTGTGGGTGAACGGATGATCTCCGCATGTGTATTTCCCACCATAAAGCATGGAGGTGGTGGTGCTTTACTGGTGACACTGTCTGATTTATTTAGAATTCAGGGCACACTTAACCAGCATGGCTAACATAGAATTCTGCAGCGATATGCCATCCCATCTGGTTTGCGCTTAGCGCGACTATCATTTGTTTTTCAACAGGACAATGACCCAAAACACACCTCCAGGCTGTGTAAGGGCTATTTCACCAAGGAAAGTGATGGAGTGCTGCATCAGATGACCTGGCCTCCACAATCACCCGACCTCAACCAAATTGAGATGGTTAGGGATGAGTTGGACCGCAGAGTGAAGGAAAAGCAGCCAACAAGTGCTCAGCATATGTGGAAACTCATTCAAGACTGTTGGAAAAGCATTCCAGGTGAAGCTGGTTGAGAGAATGCCAAGTGTGGAAAGCTGTCAAGGCAAAGAGTGGCTACTTTGAAGAATCTAAAATATATGTTGTTTAACACTTTTTTAGTTACTACATGATTTCTAATCTCTAATTTAAAATATATTTTGATTTGTTGAACACTTTTTGGGTTACTACATGATTCCATAGTGTTGATGTCTTCACCATTAGTCTACAATGTAGAAAACTAAAAATCTAAAACCTTGAATGAGTAGATGTTCTAAAATCTTTTGACCAGTAGTCTATAGTGAGCAATACATTTGGAACAGCAAATCACAATTTTTTTTTTTTTTATTATATAATAATAATAATAATAATAATAATAATAATAATAATATTGCAGAATCTAAATACATATAGACTCATGAGAATCGCAATATCTTATTGTGAGGTCCCTGGCAATTCCCAGCTCTAGTTGTTTGTGTGGTGTGGGTGTATGTGTGGTTCAGGAGGGGGTTTGTTTAGCTAGCATGACTGTGCATGACATGGCCACACCTGGCTGTGCTGGGGCCAGCCAGGAATGCAGATAAGCATGACTGACAGTAGCAAGAAGGGGCACTGCAGACCTCGACCCTGTGAAGTTTCTCAGTGGGTGGCTGGTCAGCCCTCTTACTGCACTTTCAAGTGCTCCAAAAATAACCCTGGTACACACAATTGAATAATTCATTATGTAAAACATTCCTAATAGAACAGCAATAGCCTTAAATAGATTCCAATGTGGACCCTGCAACTGGAATGGTTCTCTGAAAGTGCACCGTAAGTTCCACATGAAATTGAAAACCGGCAACTACAGACTATAGGATCAGCCAATATTTTCAAAATCTCCTGTGCTATGTTCAAAACAAGAGATCATTCCGAGAAATTAGCATGGCATTTCAAACCTAAGGCATAGTACAGGCATGTAAGGCTTTCTATATGGAAAATAACATCTGTGCCATAATTGTGGGTGAAAAATGGCGTTAGAAGCATACATAATTAGCAAGTAATAAATTGTTCTGTCCTACTTACATACATACTCCAGCAAGATAAGGCTGGCATGTTTCTATAAAAAGCAACACTACCGAGTGGAGTTTGACACACGCAGGACAAATAATGAAAGTAGGCCTACATTTGGCAGTAGGATGATTAACATTCTCAACATCAAAACAAGAGCATGGGGACTATCGTGATAACCTAAACAGTAGTGATGGGGTGGGTCAAGTTACTTATCTGAATACTATGTTGATAGTTTGATTCCAAGTACTGATTTTTGCTAGGTAGCATTAGCTAACGCTAGTGGGCTGTTTAACAAGGCTGTAGTAGTGACAGGCATCAGCTCCACTCTAGGTTGCCTTTAGAATGAGAAAATTAACTACCAAAGGACACATTTTATTACTTCTCCCATTGACTTACCAAACCCCAATTTGGTTTGTCGAGTCGATGTTGGCCTCAGAGTATGAAAACTCAGTGCTGAAGGTGTTTTTCCCCAAGCGGACCATTCCAGTTAACTGCAGGAGGTACAGTGCATTCAGAAAGTATTCAGACTGCTTCCCTTCCTGCATTTTGTTACATTACAGCCGTATGCTAACATTGATTAAATACATGTTTTTCCTCATTCATTTACACACACACACACACACACACCACACAAAGAAAAAACATGTTTAGAATTTACATTTACATTTACGTAATTTAGCAGACACTCATCCAGAGCGACTTACAAATTGGTGCATTCACCTTATGATATCCAGTGGAACAACCACTTTACAATAGTACATCTATATCTTTTTTTTGGGGGGGGGGGGGGGTTGGAAGGATTAAGGAATACCTGGGATAGGATAAAGTAAAGAGGTGGGGTTTCAGGTGTCTACGGAAGGTGGTGATTGACTCCGCTGTCCTGGCGTCGTGAGGGAGCTTGTTCCACCATTGGGGTGCCAGAGCAGCGAACAGTTTTGACTGGGCTGAGCGGGAACTGTGCTTCCGCAGAGGTAGGGAGGCGAGCAGGCCAGAGGTGGATGAACGCAGTGCCCTTCTTTGGGTGTAGGGACTGATCAGAGCCTGAAGGTACGGAGGTGCCGTTCCCCTCACAGCTCCGTAGGCAAGCACCATGGTCTTGTATCAGATGCGAGCTTCAACTGGAAGCCAGTGGAGTGTGCGGAGGAGCGGGGTGACGTGCGAGAACTTGGGAAGGTTGAACACCAGACGGGCTGCGGCGTTCTGGATGAGTTGTAGGGGTTTAATGGCACAGTCAGGGAGCCCCGCCAAGAGGGAGTTGCAGTAATCCAGACGGGAGATGACAAGTGCCTGGATTAGGACCTGCGCCGCTTCCTGTGTAAGGCAAGGTCGTACTCTGCGAAGGGTCGTACTCTGCGAATGTTGTATAGCATGAACCTACAGGATCGGGTCACCGCCTTGATGTTAGCGGAGAACGACAGGGTGTTGTCCAGGGTCACGCCGAGGCTCTTATCACTCTGGGAGGAGGACACAATGGAGTTGTCCACCGTGATGGCGAGATCATGGAAAGGGCAGTCCTTCCCCGGGAGGAAGAGCAGCTCCGTCTTACATAAGTATTCAGACCCTTTGCTATGAGACTCAATTGAGCTCAGGTGCATCCT
The DNA here is from genome assembly GCF_965601325.2 of Salmo salar. Classification (NCBI taxonomy): domain Eukaryota; kingdom Metazoa; phylum Chordata; class Actinopteri; order Salmoniformes; family Salmonidae; genus Salmo; species Salmo salar. Next base: position 15,660,570 of record NC_138316.1, on the reverse strand, counting down.
GTTTCCATTGATCATCCTTTAGATGTTTCTATAACTTGGAGTCCACCTGTGGTAAATTCAATTGATTGGACATCATTTGAAAAGGCACACACTATATAAGGACCCACAGTTGACAGTGCATGTCAGAGCAAAACCAAAGCCATGAGGTCGAAGGAATTGTCCGTAGAGCTCCGAGACAGGATTGTGTCGAGACACAGATCTGGGGAAGGCTACCAAAACATTTCTGAAGCATTGAAGGTCCACAAGAACACAGTGGCCTCCATCATTCTTAAATGGAAGAAGTTTGGAACCACCAAGACTCTTCCTAGAGCTGGCTGCCCGGCCAAACTGAGCAATTGGGGGAGAAGGGCCTTGGTCCATTGATTATGGACATCGTTTGACATGTTTCTATGAACTGTAATGGAACTTTTTTTACTTTTCGTCTAGCCTATGCGCCCGCGCATTGTGCATTTCGATTAGTGAAATAAACTGAAGTAAACATGCGAACAAAATGGAGGTATTTGGACATAAATATTGCTTTTATCGAACAAAACAAACATTTCTTGTGGAACTGGGAGTCTTACGAGCGCATTCCGCCGAAGATCAGCAAAGGTAAGTGAAGATTTATAACGCTGTTTCTGACTTTTGTTGACTCCACAACTTGGCGGGTAACTGTATAGCTTGCTTTGATGGCTGAGCGCTGTACTCAGAATATTGAACAATGTGCTTTCGCCATAAAGCTGTTTTGAAATCTGACAAAGCGGTTGCATTAAACTTCTCCTTATCTTTAATCCTATGTAAAATACTTGTATCTTTAATCAAAGTTTATGTGTATTTCTGTAAATTGATGTACTCATTCACCGGAGGTTTTGTAGGCAAAACATTTCTGAACATTATGCGCCAATGTAATTTTTTTTTTTTAAATATATAAATATGTACTTTATCGAACAAAACATATGTATTGTGTAACACTGAGTCCTGGGAGTGTCATCTGAAGAAGATCGTCAAAGGTTAGTGATTCATTTTAGCTGTATTTCTGTTTTTTGTGACGCCTCTCCTTGCTTGGAAAATGGCTGTGTGGTTTCTCTTGTCTAGGCGCTGTCCTAACATAATCTAATGGTATCCTTTCGCCGTAAAGCCTTTTTGAAATTGGACACTGTGGTTGGATTAACGAGAAGTTTCTTTAAAAACGGTGTATAATACTTGTATTAGAGGTCGACCGATTATGATTTTTTTTTTATTATATATATTATTTTAAATCTACGCCGATACCGATTATTGGAGGACCAAAAAAAGCCGATGCCGATTATTAAAATAATTTTTTGGAAAGCCCATTTTTGGGGGTTTGTAATAATGACAATTGTAACAATACTAAATGAACACTTATTTTAACTTAATATAATACATAAATACTATCAATTTAGCCTCAAATAAATAATGAAACATGTTCAATTTGGTTTAAATAATGCAAAAACAAAGTGTTGGAGAAGAAAGTAAAAGTGCAATATGTGCCATGTAAAAAAGCTAACGTTTAAGTTCCTTGCTCAGAACATGAGAACATATGAAAGCTGATGGTTCCTTTTAACATGAGTCTTCAATATTCCCAGGTAAGAAGTTTTAGGTTGTAGTTATAGGAATTATTGGACTCTCTCTATACGATTTGTATTTCATATACCTTTGACTATTGGATGTTGTTATAGGCACTTTAGTATTGCCAGTGTAACAGTATAGCTTCCGTCCCTCTCCTCGCTCCTACCTGGGCTCAAACCAGGAACACATCGACAACAGCCACCCTCGAAGCAGCGTTACCCATGCAGAGCAAGGGGAACAACTACTCCAAGTCTCAGAGCGAGTGACGTTTGCAACGCTATTAGCGCGCACCCGGCTAACTAGGTAGCCATTTCACATCGGTTACACCAGCCTAATCTTGGGAGTTGATAGGCTTGAAGTCATAAACAGCGCAATGCTTGAAGAATTGCAAAGGGCTGCTGGCAAAAGGCACGAAAGTGCTGTTTGAATGAATGCTTACGAGCCTGCTGGTGCCTACCACCGCTCAGTCAGACTGCTCTATCAAATATCAAATCATAGACTTATTTATAATAAACACACAGAAATACGAGCCTTAGGTCATTAATATGGCCGAATCCGGAAACTATCATCTCGAAAACAAAACGCTTATTTTTTCAGTGAAATACGGAACCGTTCCGTATTTTATCTAACGGGTGGCATCCATAAGTCTAAATATTCCTGGTACATTGCACAACCTTCAATGTTATGTCAGAATTACGTAAAATTCTGGCAAATTAGTTCGCAACGAGCCAGGCGGCCCAAACTGTTGCATATACCCTGACTCTGCGTGCAATGAACGCAAGAGAAGTGACAATTTCACCTGGTTAATATTGCCTGCTAACCTGGATTTCTTTTAGCTAAATATGCAGATTTAAAAAATATATACTTCTGTGTATTGATTTTAAGAAAGGCATTGATGTTTATGGTTAGGTACAGTCGTGCAACGATTGTGCTTTTTTCGCAAATGCGCTTTTGTTAAATCATCCCCCGTTTGGCGAAGTCGGCTGTCTTTGTTAGGAAGAAATAGTCTTCACAGTTCGCAACGAGCCAGGCGGCCCAAACTGCTGCATATACCCTGACTCTGTTTGCAAGAGAAGTGACACATTTTCCCTAGTTAAAAGAAAATCATGTTAGCAGGCAATATTAACCTGTTATGGCTAGGGGGCAGTATTTTCACAGCTGGATAAAAAACGTACCCGATTTAATCTGGTTACTACTCCTGCCCAGTAACTAGAATATGCATATAATTATTGGCTTTGGATAGAAAACACTCCAAAGTTTCTAAAACTGTTTGAATGGTGTCTGTGAGTATAACAGAACTCAAATGGCAGGTCAAAACCTGAGAGATTCCTTTACAGGAAGTGGCCTGTCTGACCATTTCTTGAACTTCTTTGCCATCTCTATCTTTTACAACGGATCTCTGCTCTAACGTGACACTTCCGACGTCTTCCATGGGCGCTCAGAGCCCGGGAAAAACCTGAACGTCGTCATCCCAGCCCCAGGCTGAAACACATTTTCGCCTTTCTCAAGTGGCTGATTAAGGGACTGTGGGCTTAGGCGCGTGCCCTGGCCGCCCCCGTCTTTGTGATTTTTCCTCTGTTTGCCGAAAAGGAGATTCCCGGTCGGAATATTATCGCTTTTTACGAGATAAATTACATAAAAATTGATTTTAAACAGCGGTTGACATGCTTTGAAGTACGGTAATGGAATATTTAGAATTTTTTGTCACGAATTGCGCCATGCGCGCGACCCTGATTTACCATTTCGGATAGTGTCTGGGACGCACGAACAAAACGCCGCTATTCGGATATAACGATGGAATATTTTGGACCAAACCAACATTTGTTATTGAAGTAGCAGTCATGGGAGTGCATTCTGACGAAGACAACAAAAGGTAATCGAACTTTTATAATAGTAAATCTGATATTGGTGAAGGCTAAACTTGCCGGGTGTCTAAATAGCTAGCCCGTGATGGCTGGGCTATGTACTTAGCACATTTTGCAATATTCTTTCACCAAAAAGCTATTTTAAAATCGGACATATCGAGTGCATAGAGGAGTTCTGTATCTATAATTCTTAAAATAATTGTTATGCTTTTTGTGAACGTTTATCGTGAGTAATTTAGTAAATTGTTAGCGAATTCCCCGGAAGTTTGCGGGGGGTATGCTAGTTCTGAACGTCAATGTAAAAAGCTGGTTTTTGATATAAATATGAACTTGATTGAACAAAACATGCATGTATTGTATAACATAATGTCCTAGGTGTGTCATCTGATGAAGATCATCAAAGGTTAGTGCTGCATTTAGCTGTCTTCTGGGTTTTTGTGACATATGCTAGCTTGAAAAATGGGTGTCTGATTATTTCTGGCTTGGTACTCTGCTGACTTAATCTAATGTTTTGCTTTCGCTGTAAAGCCTTTTTGAAATCGGACCGTGTGGTTAGATAAAGGAGAGTCTTGTCTTTAAAATGCTGTGAAATAGTCATATGTTTGAAAAATTGAAGTTGTATTTTTGAGGAATTTGTCATTCGCGCCACGCCTATCATTGGATATTGGAGCAGGTGTTCCGCTAGCGGAACGTCTAGATGTAAGAGGTTAACTAAATATGCAGGTTTAAAAATATATACTTGTATTGATTTTAAGAAAGGCATTGATGTTTATGGTTATGTACAAGTGGGAGCAATGAGTCCTTTTTCGCGAATGTACACCGCATCGATTATATGCAACGCAGGACAGGCTAGATAAACTAGCAATATCATCAACCATGTGTAGTTAACTAGTGATTATGATTGATTGATTGTTTTTTATAAGATAAGTTTAATGCTAGCTAGCAACTTACCTTGGCTTCTTATGCATTCGCGTAACCTCGTGGAGTGCAATGTAAAGCAGGTGGTTAGAGCGTTGGACTAGTTAACCTTAAGGTTGCAAGATCAAATCCCCGAGCTGACAAGGTAAAAATCTGTCGTTCTGCCCCTGAACAAGGCAGTTAACCTACCGTTCCTAGGCCGTCATTGAAAGTAAGAATGTGTTCTTAACTGACTTGCCTAATTAAAAAATATTCCTTAAAAAATAATATATAAAAATTCGGCAAATCGGTGGCCAAAAATACCGATTACCGATTGTTATGAAAACTTGAAATCGGCCCTAATTAAAAATCGGCCATTCCGATTAATCGGTCGACCTCTAACTTGTATGTTTGAGGAATTTTAATTATGAGATCTCTGTTTTGAATTTGGAGCCCTGTTATTTCACTGGCTGTTGGCGAGGGGTTCCGCTAGCGGAACGTCTTTCCGCAACAGGTTAAGGTGAAGCATTGTGGTGGCAGCTTTATGCAGTGGGGAACTTTTTCAGCTGCCGGGTACTAGGAGACTAGTCAGGATTGAGACAAAGATGAACGGAGCAAAGTACATAGAGATCCTTGATGAAGTACTGAGCGCTCTGGAGCAGGTTCTCAGGATGAAGCAAAGGTTCCACTTCCAACAGGACAACGACCCTAAACATACAGCCAAGACAACGCAGGAGTGGATTCGAGACAGGTCTCTGAATGTCCTTGAGTGGCCAAGACTTGAACCTGATCGAACATCACTGGAGAGACCTGAAAATAGCTGTGCAGCAACGCTCCCCATCTAACCTGACAGAGCTTTAGAGGATCTGCAGAGAAGAATGTGATTAACTCCCTAAGTACAGGTGTGCAAAGCTTGTAACGTCATACCCAAGGAGACTCCAGGCTGTAATCGCTGCCAAAAAAGGTGGTTCAACACAGTACTGAGTAAAGGGTCTGAGATATCTGTTTTTAATATTAATACATATGCAGAATTTGCTACAAACCTATTTTCTTTGTCATTATGGGGTATTAACGAGGAAAAGTTTATTTTTATTTTTTTATCAATTTCAAAATAAGGCTGTAATGTAACAAAATGTGGAAAAGATCAAGGGGTCTGAAAACTTTCCGAATGCACGGTATGAGACACTTTAGGAAAAGCAGGTGTCAACCAGCACCTCAGCCAGCAGGGGTTGACTATCTATAGACTCAAACACCACAAACTGGTTTGAAGGGCAGTTGGCTTGGCTTCAAGAGGAAACAGTATTTGGGTGCAAAACAAACTGAAGCATGCTTTAACCTTAGAAGGAACTATGCAAGGCAATCTCAACAGTTAGGTGAAGGTGCCCACAGGGTAAGTACGACAAACATAAACCTGTCCAAATGAACAGCATGTAGAAAAACATCCCACCACCCCACCAGACAGAGCCTCTAAATCAGTGTCACACTTCACAAAGGAGCTTCAAGCAATCCTGGAAAGCTAGCTATACCAACCTAGTCATGACACAGTGGCCTCATTTGTCTGAAACACAGTTGTCTATCAAACCCTAATGAGTAACAGAAAGTTCCTGTGTGCAGGCTTAGTTTAACATCCAAGATCACAGTATGACACCCATTAGAACTGGCAACGGGAAGGACTGAATGCAATGCATAATAACAACCAGAGTATAGGCTAGTGGAAACAAGCCAGAGAATATGGTGGAAACAATGTGATGAAAGAATCATAACAAATGTGTGGTTAAAATACATTGGCAATGTGCAAAGCACAAAAGCAAACAAAAACTTCAGCTGCTAATTGTTGGAAAGAGATTGACCAACAAACAAACTCCACAAATCAAAGCGTGGTTGTATAGATATATATATATTTTTTTTTTAAAGAATAGCTGAGTGGTGAAAATGTCCTTGGTGGTCAAAGGAGGGTGCTTAGGGCCTTTGTTGGATGTATATGGCACCACGGCTGGTGAAAACAAAGCGTCATGGCCCCGTGGTGGACGTCCTCTTTGGTTAGGTCTGCTTTTCTGTCACGCACTGCCCCACGTCCCCCTCCCCCTTCCTGTCGCTGCATTTCAATGTAAATGGGACGATTGAATGGCTGCAGCTGCCCCGTCAAAAGGACAGCAGAGCTGAAGGCCCCAGCTGAAGGTCCCAGTGATTGAGATTCAGCCAGGCCACGCTCCCCCACCCACCCCATCACAGGGGATATACGAGCCCACAACAACCCACAGGCAATTCAACTGGCTACTGCTCCAATTCTCCAGCACAACTCTAGCCAGTAGCCTAAACTCATTTCTAAAATGGCAGTCCTCCACCCAAGCATGTTTTTTGTATGTGATCGAGAGGCATTTCAAAACGCTGGATAAAACTCTGCTCACTTAGAATTTGAGCAACAGAGAGAGAGAGGAGAAAAAAAAGAAAGAATAAAACATTTAAGAGTGAGGAGGAGTGATTGAAGCAAGGCAAGCAATTCCATGTGAGCTGAGCTTGGCCTCTTTCTGCCCAGACAGCAATAGAGGACACGTCAGAGCTCTCCTCTTTCAGGGGCTCACAGGCAGTGAATGAAGAACTGGCCGGCCAGGCCAGCTACAAAAGGACATTCTCAGTGCCACGTATGGATAAAACATCACAAAGTGCTCAGCACATCCAATCAAAACACCAACTGTTGTCTTCAGCTTTATACGACCACCCCCCGTGATCCTTCCCAGCTCACATCTGCCCATGTTAGCAATGCTGTAGCCCTCCCCCACACTCGAAACAGTAACTGCTCTCTCATACGCAAACAACTTCTTGAACATAAAGTGCTGCACTTTTTGGGAGGAAATATACAACAGTATCCATCTGTAAACAAGGAAGCAAAAGCCCATCATTAAAGCGTTTGCGTCATGACAATGTTTGGAAAACAACGTACTGGTCTCTGAAAAATAACACTGCGTGCCTCTCACCTAAAAGCAATAACAAAATGCTCTACTTCAAGTGTGCCCTTAACAAAAGATCAAAAACAAAACGGTTAAAAGTTATGTTTTAAAAATGCAGCAAACCAGAGGATGGGAGACCCGTTCCCTTTAATCTAAGAGTCAAGGAAGAAATATTATCAGAAGTGCTGCAGTGGAAGACGTGAGCAAAACCTGTGACCAGTAGAGGAGGCATCAGACACAGGACTACCCAAACCCCAAATGAGGCTTCCCTGTCCGTGGGGCAGAGCAGGGAGAATGGGACACAGCCATGTTGTTATTTGTGTGTGTGTGTGTGTGTGGACGGGAACCAATTTCAAAGAGGTTTAAATGGCATTTGACGGTCCAGAGAGATTGCGCTAGCTGGGAGAAAGCTATAAAAGATTTTTTCTTGGCAGTGTCAAAGGGAACAAAAGAGAAGCAGGAGTAGACATCCTTGTTTGCCAACAGACCAACACTCAGCACTGGGGGAGAGTTTGGTAGGAAGAAGCCAGACCGTGTGAGGACTTTGAGCTGTATTCTCCCTGTGCCTATACACAATGGGTTCTTCTTTCCCATTTCAACTAGAATAAGTAGGTTACGTCAACAACACGCACCCTACTGCTGCTTATGTCAGGCACTGTCAGTACGGTGGACCCACATAATGTTGCATGGTAAGCATTTCACTGTTGTACTCGGCACACCCGACAAATAAAATTTGATTTGATCAACAAAATGTAAAAGCTCCATTCTGTGGGCACAGAAGCTTTTGAAGCACTGCTGGCCAATGTGGAACACTGGCTATACCTAAATAGTGTCCACAGTATTGGTGGGGCCAGCTAAATGACTGGGTTTCTCATCATAACAAAACCTTCCTTCCCACATTCAAACATGTGGCCTGGAACCAGAGTAAACAAAAATAAAAAAAACATTGTGATTCAAGATCCAAAAGCTTGTCAGAGCTATGACTCAAGCCAATGGAAACAATTGCCTGTGTATAAACATTGTTCATCTTTAGGTGAGCAGTTTCTCAGCCCTGTATGTCACAACAAGCGTGGCGGCAATGCAGCTACTGCACACTGACCTCAGGGCAAAAGCGTAGAGAGAGGATGTGGTGGGACGAACCACAGACAGTCGCAGTTCTGATGTTTTGCTGTGTCTTTCCTGCACTGCAGGTTTAGATAGTCGCACACAGCAGCGACGTAAACACAGTAGAGGGCTGCAAGACGGAGGAAGTACAGACTTGCAGAAGCCACGCCACTCTCCTCTACACAAGATATAACATACCAAACTGAGCAAGGCCGTCCAATCAGACTGCCAGAGAGGCATTGTGAGGGACGCTCATTGTTCCCCACCGCGATTTATATTTGTACCCGTTATTAGCCTACCTGACAGTGCTGAAGGTGTCACGTTACACACTGTAGGCAGGAGAGGGCACAGTGGGACCATGTCAAATAGTGGCTCTGCCATGACCACAAATAGGCTAAAGCTCAGAAGACTTGGGCTAGGACACAACAGGAACCACGGTATGTGAACCTGAGTAAAAGAGGTTCACTTAGGCAGCTGAAGACGGGTCACACAGGATGGCTGCCTTGAACAGGAAATCGTTCTGAGACATCCCAGCTCTCAACACAGCTCCTGACCTCACTGACCTAGGCAGGACACAATTTCCTGTCTCAGGCTTACACACAACACGACACTCTGGTGAAAATCTAGGCTATAAAGTTCTCCAAAACCTCATCCTAAAGCTGAAACTAACATGGGGAGTGTACAAGCGTATACATCAAGTAACTTCTGTTGTACAAGGGTACTAGGGCTACATATTGCAGAAAGTTCATTTAATACATCCAACACAGAGCCAAGATGTATTTACATCAAAAATGAAGGGGGACGAAGTTGCAAAATAACTACAGAAACTAAGATACATGAAATTGGCACTTCCAACATCTTGACAAAGGTGGTGGGGATTATATGCATTGCTGCGTCTGCAATGAATTTCAATGTGAACGCCCAACAAGCCGAAGAGCTCAGACTATCTCTGTAAGGAAATACAGCCAGCAGCTCCACTGCAGTGTTTTCAACAGAACTGATACTGCACCAAAACGTTATCAACCACAGTCTACTCCAAGTAGAGTGGTCGTTTGTTAGGAACCTTGCCCTTCTTTTCATGCTCTCCCACAACCAGAAGTCAAAGCCTTACTGTTGTGACTTCTTGTTGACTTGAAATATTCATACCCTTCCACAGCCACTCAAATGATAGAGCCTGTCAAGCAATGGTTTTGGCACTAATATGAAAACACTGCACACCTGTGTTACTTTAATGACAACCATAATGATGTGCTTGTTAGGACAGAGTAAATGACACATTTCACAGTAACTGTGTTAATACATTACAGTAAAATATTCGAATCAAAGTACCAATCCTGGATCCATGGACCATGAGTCGACCAGGAAAACACGTTGCCAAATCGAGAAGTCAAGCAACTTTGGAGAGCACTAACGTTCATTTATTATGAGGCACGTCTTAGTTGATCTCACCACTGCATTACACATCAACATAACCAATTATTTCATCCCATCTCAGTGTCTTTTTCCAAAAAGAAATAAACAGATGAGTTGTATGAAATAACGTCACTGGCAGTGATGCAATATCCCCTTGAAGATGGTGTTATTCTTTTTTCTTCTTTTTTTACAAAATACATCAATCGTCGAAGAGAAGTGTAGGCTATTACATGGATGGCACTGAAGCCATTCAAATACATGTGAGTATATCCCAACTACCTATGCAACTACATATCTAGCTATAACATTAACAGCCTATGTAGGTCAACAAACGACTCGCAGGCTAGTTAGGTAGTATGCCACACTTCTCGCCTAAATTAAGTCCTTACCTGTCATCTTACTAGTTAAACGCGTACGCAGTTAGAATGCTGGGTGGGGGGGTGGGGGGGGGGTCATCTAGCTTCATAACACATTTCTTCGACTCGAGCATTAAACCATGTTATCTAGTTAGCTTAACAGCTAAGGCTAACGGTATAACTAGCTAGCATATCGAGTAACGTTATTCGCAGCTAGCTAGCCAACTAATGTTATTGTGTCTTACCTTCAACAGAATCCGAGTTACGTCGACAAGCTTATCCCCGATATTCCTGTCCGATGCTTGTTTTTCCCATTTGAGGCCCTCTGGTTCAGCAATCTGCCGTCCGTAGACATCCGAGAAATGCTGCAAACATCTCAGTTGAAAATCAGACTATTGGAAGCTAACGTTAGCAAGCCAGGCTAGCTAGTATTTCTAGGCTAGTGCTAACTAGCTTGCTAATTCCTGAACACCAACAACCGACAGAGAAAGCTTCAAATCTCCTCGAAAACGTCCTTGTACACTTTTTATTTTGTCACCGTGGTCTGAATTGAAGATTTGTATGCTCAGTAATCAAAACTGGAGCATTGAAAGGTAAACTTAAAGTAGCTAAAAACGATATTTTGTTTCGGCTTAATCTTCTTTAACGACCCCTTGCAAACTGTTTCCAGACGGGCTTTGGCTTTGATATGCGTCTGAAGGAAAGAGAAAGAGGCCAAATGAAACAGTGATTGTGATTGGCTCTTGAATGTGGGCGGGTACTATTTGTGCACCGATGAAACCGGCGCCATTATGGATCAAATCAAAGTACTAAATCTACATTGATACAATAATATGAAGGCGCGAACATGGTTGACCGAGTACTTCAGTTTCCATGGTTGGGGACCCATCTCCATTATACAGTTGGGAGAGCAAGCAAAGGAAATGGAGTACGAAGGTTGGGTGCACTTGACTTACCTCGCCCATCGTGATGGAGTGAGACACCTCATATCGTATTATTATCATTCACCTGAACAAACATATTATTGCATACTTGAATCTTATCGTAGTCCTACTCATGATGTCAGTTATAACCAAAGCACCTTTACAGGTAACTAGCACCCTAGTCTGACCCAAATGTCCAGATCACAGGTAGGACAGGTCTGAATAGCCTATTTCACTTCCAAAACACTCTTTCTCAGTGCGATCATCAATACATGATTTCTTACCGTTGACAACTACAGTCTCAATATCGTAATGTTGTTGATGATGATGATCTCTGCACACTTTGAAAGTGAGACGGGTTTGGGTTGTTTGGTAATGCATATCGATTGCACCCATTGAAGAGCGTCCTCTGCTGGGCGACAACATGACATGCACGGAGATGTAAGAAGCGCTATCATTGGTTAAGATAAAAAAAATATATATTGAATCTATTTCCTCATTGGCTTATTTAAATGTTCGTCACGGTGATAGGATGGGCCTTTATTTTCTTTCAAAACATGATTTGTTTTTAGGTCCTCTACCATATTAAATGGACATACACGTTGTACTGCATGCTTTTAGGATAACTTTTTTTTATGTGACATGCTTCGTAAACAACAGGTGTGGACTAACAGTGAAATGCTTACTTACGGGCCCTTCCCAACAATGCAGAGAGAAAGAAAATATAAAAATAATTGTAAATAGTAAAGTAAAACACATAATAATATTAGATACACAATAAGTAACAATAACTTGGCTATATAGAAGAGGTACCAGTACCGAGTCCATGTGCAGGGGTACAAGGTAATTGAGGTAGATATGTACATATAACTAGAAATAAAGTGACAGATAATAAACAATAGCAGCAGTGTATGTGATCAAAAAAGTTTATGCAAAATAGGTAAATGCAAATATTTGGTTAACTATTTAACTAATCTGTACCTCTATATGGTTAACTATTTAACTAATCGTTACCGTTTGCCATGCGGTAGCAGGAGAGAACAGCCTATGACTTGGGTGGCTGCAGTCTTTGACAATTTTCATGCTTTCCTCTGACACCACCTAGTGTAGAGGTCCTTGTAGACTATACCAAAAATGATATACTCTGTGGTACAAGACTGAAGTAGAGCAGTTTGGGTGCTTCCTTGGTGTCCACATCACTAAGGATCTATCATGGTCCAAACACACCAACACAATTGTGAAGTGGTCACGACAACACCTCTTCCCTCAGGAGGCTGAAAATAATTTGCAATGGGCCTTTCAGATCCTCAAAAAGTTCCATAGCTGCACCTTGACTGGCTGCATCACTGCTTGGAATGGCAACTGCTTGGAATCTGACTGCAAGGTGTTACAGAGGGTAGTGCGTGTGGCCCAGTACAACACTGGAGTCAAGCTCCCTGACATCAAGGACGCAGCTATGGAACTTTTTGAGGATCTGAAAGGCCCATTGCAAATTATTTTCAGCCTCCTGAGGGAAGAGGTGTTGTCGTGACCACTTCACAATTGTGTTGGTGTGTTTGGACCATGATATATCCTTAGTGATGTGGACACCAAGGAAGCACCCAAACTGCTCTACTTCAGTCTTGTACCACAGAGTATATCATTTTTGGTATAGTCTACCAGGCAATTTAAAAAAAATTTAACCTTTATTTAAAGGTCAGATTTTGTCTGGTATTTCTTAGGCAGGGCAGCTTTTACAATCACAATGTCATACACAAACCTTTAGGAACAAGAAAACAACAACAAAACTCTCAAAGCTGTTTCACCATGATCTTACTGATAAAAGTATTAGAAATTTTATTTATTTCTAAATATAAACACAATGAATGCTCGATGCCATAGCTACCTCTGGTGGCTACTTTTGTAACTACAGCAGAGAAGTCCATAGAGACATTATTTAGCATACACAAGAGGCAGATACAGTAAAATACAATGATGTATCAGCGCACAAACACATTGTCAATAATAAGTGTATTTTTGTATTTTATTACAGTTAGCATCTATTCTTTGTGCCATTTTTATCTCAAGGAACGTGTTTGCGGGATGTGAAAATCCTGCGCAGGTAGAGCGCTCATGAAGCAATATCGTGACGTAACCCGATAAGGGTCAAAGGGCCGTTCAGTACTGAATATTTTATTTGATGTACTGTAGCTACTGTAACTGTGAGCAACAGGAAAAGGTCCTAGTCTAATATTAGTTTATTGACAATAAATTCTATATTTTCCGCAAATTGAAAGTTATGTCTATCTCAGCGTGAACATAGAATCAAATCAGATATATAGATACTCTTTGGTCAAGGGATACGTATCTCTTGGGGTTAAAGTTCGGGGTTCAGCAAACACTTTTTAAATGTGTCAGGATATCTATGTGCTTATTTGCTCTCGTGGTCAGCCTAACAAGGAATTGGAATACCTATTTAATTCACTGACCTTGCTTCAATGATACAAATTCGTTACCAAAACAGAATGATGGGTACATCTACATTTCAGAGCATATCAAAGGATTTGTGAACGAAACCTTGTCGTTTAAGATACATAGACAGTTGTACATGTACTGAGGACGGATCAGTGTAAGGAGTGATATGTCTTTAATGTAGCAAACCATATTTATTATACTTATGTTGAATAACAACAGCTAGCTAACTATGTAGTTCTCTTTTTTATAACAAAATACCGCGCTGACCACTGCTGCAATCTCAAGGTCGAAAGCCTATTGTCATTACTGACGTTGGCTAGCCAGGTAGTGAATGCACTGTTAATGGTGACCATGTCAGTTTTATTAGCTAGCCAGCTATACTGTAGTTGTATCTAACCTGTGCGAATGTTCGGTAGCCTAGCAGGCAGGGAAATGGCAGCTCTGCGACGTGCCAGTTCTTGTAGAAATTACAAGACGATAATATGGACGGTGTCAGGACGCAGCAACTGTCAATTTGTCAACAAGTGCCCAAACAACGATGGCGCCAAACTGCAGCTATCGACATGTATGAACTGTAAAATGTTATCATGCTCACTTCGTCCATTGGTGACTCAACCATATAATGGCCTCAACCCTGGGCTCATTCAGGTTAGTTGCCTGTCTTTGTTTCCACCATGACAGTAGCTGACTGTCATTCATATCACACATAAGTACATATCCTTTGTCATGTACTTAGCTACTGTAACTGTGAGCAACAGGAAAAGGTCCTTGTCTAATATTATGTTACCACTTCTTTCTCCAGCAACTGCTACACAGACCCATGAGTCCCGGATTGACTGCAGTAAGTAAGCTACTGATCAAGAACAGCTTGTTCAAAAACCCTGTTGGCCTGTGGAATATTTTAGGTATGCAGCCACCCCCACCCACTAATTTGAAGATGATCTAATATTTCCCAGTCTGATGACACTGACTAGTAACCTATCATTGCAGGTTCCACAAATAATTTCAGCTCATCTCAGTCTAAACAACAAGATCAAAAGAACAGTGATGGACCCAAGGGAAAAACTCCAGAGGAAGATGAAGGTCAGTAAGAAACCTCAACACAGCATTGCATTCAGGCTACAGTCCTTTATACTAGCTATCTTGTGCCATGATGACACAGGTGAGTTGTTAGCTGCCCCTCTTAGTTCCCCATTGTCTTTCAGAGGAGAAGAAGCGGCGGGAGCAAGAGGATCAGATGTACAGGGAACGTCTGCGCACTCTCTTCATCATCGCCCTCGTCATGAGCCTCCTCAACTCCATCAATACCAGCGGGGGAAACATCTCCTGGAATGACTTTGTCAATGAGATGCTGGCCAAGGGTGAGGTATCTCGTGTGCAGGTGGTCCCGGAGAGCGACATGGTGGAAATCTACCTCCACCCTGGAGCAGTCATCTTCGGAAGGCCTGTACGTTCCTTTTCCTCATTCTAGAATCTGGACACTGATGTACAGTATACCACCAAGCAGAATCAAGGGGTTTGCCAGTTAACTTGCCTAAATATTCAGATAGTTTTTTAGAAAGATGAGCTTGGTCTAATGCGTTTTCATTTGTTGAATCAATATCTAAATTTAGCTTTTTAATTAACCAGAAAATCAATAGTTATTGCTGGTTGCTTATCAATGTTAGCTGGCTAACTCATTGATCCTACTTTGTAGTCTACCCCTCAGCTTTTAGAATCTTGATACATTCCATCCCCACTTTAATGTTGCGATGGCCATGTCACCTATTTATAAGCACAGGAATCTAGATGATGTTCAGTGAAATATGCCCCCCCTTCACACGCTTCCTCCATCCATCTGTGTGCAGAGGCTGGCTCTGATGTACCGTATGCAGGTGGCCAACATTGACAAATTTGAGGAGAAGCTCAGAGCTGCAGAAGAGGAGCTGAACATTGACGCCAAGGACAGGATACCAGTCTCCTACAAGCGCACTGGCTTCTTTGGAAAGTGAGTACCTGACTCTCAACCAACAGATGTATCTGTGATGTGATCATGAAAGAATGAATATCACATTCATGCCATGGTTAGGTAATATGTTTATACCGCAATAACATGTAATATGATTTTCCATGGCATTGGTACAATGCTGCTTTTGTCTCTGTGCACTTTACAGTGCACTTTATGCCCTTGGAATGGCTGCCATTGGGGTGGCAATCCTGTGGTATATTTTCCGCCTGGCCGGCATGGGTGGAAAAGAGGGAGGCTTCAGTGCATTTGTAAGTAGGGGCTGTTGAACTGTTTTTTTCTTTACTAGTGGTCTTAGCCATTTTGTTGTGTTTCTCATGCTTGTCTGTGACGTGCTCAACAGAACCAGCTGAAAATGGCCAAGTTCACTATTGTGAATGGCAAGTCTGGGAAGGGTGTGAGTTTCAAAGATGTGGCGGGCATGCACGAGGCAAAAATGGAGGTGAAGGAGTTTGTTGACTATTTGAAGGTAAGATGGAAAATGTAAAGAGGTGATTTGTGTGACGGTTATTAGCAATGTCACCAGGTACCTCAGTGTCTTGCTGACCCCTGATTTCTCTTGGCAGTGCCCAGACAGGTACCTCAACCTGGGGGCCAAAGTCCCTAAGGGCTCCCTGCTGCTAGGGCCCCCAGGCTGTGGAAAGACTCTGCTGGCCAAGGCTGTGGCCACAGAGGCACAGGTACCCTTCCTGGCCATGGCAGGCTCTGAGTTTGTGGAAGTCATTGGGGGTAAGATTTGCACTGTTTCCAATCAGAAGTCATATCAGTAATCACTTAAGTTGTCCAAAGAAGACTGCAAGGTGGACAGAAAGTCAAAGCAATAATAAAGTATCTTTTGTCTGTAAGTGCAGGTCTTGGTGCTGCCAGGGTGAGGAGTCTGTTCAAAGAGGCGCGTGCCCGAGCTCCCTGCATCGTCTACATAGATGAGATTGATGCTGTGGGAAAGAAGCGCTCCAATAACATGTCTGGCTTCTCGAACACGGAGGAAGAGCAGACCCTCAATCAGCTGCTGGTGGAGATGGACGGTGAGGAGGGGGTTTGTTCTGAGTTACACAAATGATCGTTTTCCGTTACTTCGTCACGGTTATCAATCTCTTTTATCATAACTGACATGTGAAGGTTTAAGTATTTTTTGGGGGGGGGGGGGAGAGACATAATATATGTATCTCATGTCTTTTTTTGGGGGGCTATTCAACAACATTGTTTGCACTTATATACTGTTTATTACCGTTCTCCCAATAGGAATGGGCACTACTGACCATGTGATAGTCCTGGCCTCTACAAACCGGGCGGACATTTTGGACAATGCTCTCATGAGACCAGGGAGACTGGACAGGCACATATTTATCGACTTCCCCACTCTGCAGGTACAGTGCCCTGTCCTCTGAAGGTATCTATGTCCAGAAGATCTCCAACGTATTACCTGTGCATGAGCTGTTTCCTTGTGCATTTCAGGAGAGGAAGGAGATCTACGAGCAGCACCTGAAGATACTCAAGCTCACCCACCCAGCCAGCAGCTATTCCCTGCGTCTGGCAGAGCTCACCCCAGGGTTCAGTGGTATGTACACACATGGCTGAAGTTAATCAGTGGGTCTCTCCCACACTCACAAATACAGACTATTATAATCTGGGTGGTTCGAGCCCTGAATGCTGATTGGCTGACAGCCATGGTATATCAGACTGTATACCACAGGTATGAGAACATTTACGTTGGTAACCAATTTATAATAGCAATAAAGCACCTCGGGGGTTTGTGATATATGGCCAATATACCACGGCTAATATACCACACCTCCTCGGCCTTATTGCTTAAATGGCACCCCTCTAAAACAACTGTATATTCACTTTCTTGTATGCTGTCACTAAACATAGGCTCACAGTTTTCAGAATACACTGATTTACTAACGGGATTGTGTATTACTCTCTCAGGGGCAGACATTGCCAATATCTGTAACGAAGCAGCCCTGCACGCTGCCAGGGAGGGCTACAAGTCCATCGACACCTTCAACTTTGAGTACGCTGTGGAGAGAGTCCTAGCCGGTACGAGGTCATTACGATGTCTATGAATGTCTGCCACCAAATTTGTTGTGGTAGAGATTGATTTCTGGTCCCTTATTGACTTTCTCTGTTTGTGTACAGGAAGTGTGAAGAAAAGTAAGATCCTGTCCAAAGAGGAGCAGAGGATTGTAGCGTTCCATGAGTCTGGCCATGCCCTGGTTGGATGGTTGTTAGAGCACACAGAGGCACTCATGAAGGTGACACCACCTCCATAGCTGTCTGTCCACTAATGTCAGTGTGCCTTTGCTCAATGTGATATTGTTGAATACTATGGAGAAATGAACAGGACCAAGAACATAGTAGATGGCCATATATTGTACAATAGTGATATATTCGCTGGTTGTCTTGTTTGCCAGGTGTCCATTGCCCCCAGGACCAACGCTGCCCTCGGCTTTGCCCAGATCCTGCCCAGAGACCAGTACCTGTTCTCCAAAGAACAGCTGTTTGAGAGGATGTGTATGGCTCTAGGAGGAAGAGCCTCGGAGGCCATCACCTTCAACAAGGTCACCACAGGTAGGCTGTCTGACCATTCATCACAACATACACACACCTATAGCATTCAGTCTGTGAGACGTTTTTCTCTGCGCTAGGTGCCCAGGATGACCTGCGCAAGGTGACTCGTGTGGCCTACTCCATGGTGAAGCAGTATGGCATGTCCTCCAGTGTGGGTCAGATGTCCTTCCCTGAGACAGAGGAGCAGGGGGCTGTCGGACGCAGGCCCTTCAGCCAGGGCCTCCAGCAGCAGATGGACCACGTAAGTCTGCACCCGTGAAACAGTACGAGTAGAAGATGCCCCTGTTGTAAGTTGACCTGTAGTTCTGTTCACTGGAGATAACCTTGTGAAGGATGGCTTGTATTTTGGTTCTTGCAGGAAGCTAAGCTGTTGATAGCACGTGCCTACAGACAGACCGAGAAACTGCTTCTGGATAACAGAGACAAGCTGATAATGGTAAGACCCTCATTCCACATTTGTTAGCCATATTTTTGTGTGGCGTGGTGTCTACATAGCTACCATCTTTAAACACTCATGCATTATATTCCATTGTCAAACATAACTTTGCTTTCACAGTTGGCTTTCTCTGTGTGTATTTTCAGTTGGCCAATGCTCTTCTGGAGCGGGAAGTGGTGAACTATGAGGACATCGAGGCTCTGCTGGGACCCCCTCCCCACGGGCCCAAGAAGATGATCGCCCCTCAAAGCTGGATCGAAGCGGAGAAGGACAAGCAGGACACAGGGGAGGATGATGAGCCACGCCCACGTCCTCGTAGGAAGGACGATAATGATGAACATCTGAACCCGAGGACTGTATGACCCGGTCAGTCTCAACACTCCTCTGCAGGAATCTGTACACACACTTCTCCAGCAATATAATGTAGGAGGACCAGAGTGCCTCTCTGTGGGGCTGCAAGTTTCCAGTACACAAATCACTATAAACAGTTAAGTGCCACCTCACCTGCTTTTCCTGGTGGATATCAGTTCAGTTTGTTGATCAATGTCCATTCACTACAGTGAGGTGTCTGTTAGTGGTGAGGAACAGTGAACTCATAGACCTTTTGAGACCAAGGGTCCTTTTTCACTTCCTTGGTGGGCCTTTTTTTAGGTTTGAAGAGTATTTCAACCATACTCCGGGTAAGTGGCACTGAAAAGGATGCTTCTGTTTGATTAACTTGGTCTGGGTCAGCCTTATAGCATGGCATAAATGGTGTACCAATAAAGGTTGTTCATTGCTGCAGTGGATATGCAGTTCATTGTATTATGGGAAGAATCCTACCTTGAGTTGTAAAATGGTGATTTGCTCCAAAATCCCTGTGATGCTCAGGGGTGTTTAAATAAAGCTTCATTTCAACTGTCCTATAGTTGCCAGCGCCATCTTGTGTTCTGTTTACCAAAGTTCAATATGACTTCAAGACAATGTCCTCTATTTTGAGTATTTATAAATGAATAGTAATATGAGACAACTGCTTTGAAACATTTTTATGTATTGTGTAAAGATGTCAGTAAATAATTTATACATGTCAATCAAGAAAACAAAAGTGTCACATCCAAACCATTTGGTTCTCACAGGAGTTTGAGTATTGCATGATGTTGGAAGGAAAATCGTCCACCAAGCCATATCTCCTCAAATGTAAAGGCGTCGGTTATTGGCTTCAAATGTTAGAATTGTAGGTGTCAAACTGAAATGGCAGGAGAATTAACAAATGATCAAGTGTATAGACCTCCCAAGTGGATTTTGTTTTAGGAGTTGAGGATTAATGTAATATTGTTAGGGGGAAAAAACTAAAAGAAGTGGAAAATATATGTACAGAAATATTTATAAAAAAAGGAAAACATAACACTAACAGCATTTGGAAAATCAAAATGTTTTCAAATGGTAGTGGTCACATAGAGTATTTAAAAGTTAATACCAGACATGGGTACAATCCCACAGACGTTCTGTGCCCCTTAGCATGCTTATCCCTTTCTGCTATCACTGTTCAAGTACATGGTCAACCTTTCTCTACATTCCTCCTACATATAAAGCTTTCTACAAAATACAAACCAAAAATGATTAGAGAAACCTCAAGACAACACACCTGACTGGTAAAGCCACTGTGGTTTTAAGTGGCTCTATGGACTGACTGACTGGAGGACTACAGTGCATATTTCTCTCCTCTCATTGCTATGCTCTACCATGTTTCCTTCCCTCCCGTCGCCATTCACGCGCATACATACCACTCAGCACAAGGTGATCCGTTCATATGCTGCAGAATGCTGTGTGGTTGTCTCATCAAACCTGTCAGAAACTCACTGAAATGTGAGGAGAATATCAACATTACCCATGATAGTCCTGAAAATGACAACGGTGACCTTTACAGTTACAAACAGAGGGATTGGAGGAGGACAATATGTAGTGTCAACAGAGCCTAAAGAATTGAGCTAATGCACTACTGGAGACCATTGGAAACATGAAGGAATAGGAACACAGATCTGCTCTAACCTTCTGCCAATCAGTCAAAATCCTACCCTGTCCTTCACCGAGGGGATGATATCAGGTTCTAGCTTCAAGAAGAAGAGGGAGGATGTATGTTGAAGAATAGGGAGTTGGGGGGGAGTTCAGGAGAAAATAGATGGCATCTGAAGATAAAGCTACGGTTAAGTGTACTGGTCGCTAAATAACCAGGCAGTCTCCTTAGCGTGGGTCGTACATGTTGGCCAGTTTCTTAAAGCGTGGTCCCCAGTCGTTGAGGTAGTCATAGTCCTGGTCGCCGTCTGAGCTGGCTGAGGCGATGGAGCTCAGGCTGCCTGCCAGGGAGCCATCACCCTCGTAGTCATAGATCAGAGCTGTGTCGTAGGGAGGGACGTTGGGGTCATGGTCTGCTGCCTCCAGGCCCTGTGGAGACACAGGCAAGAAATACATTAGTTTCTCTCTGGGGATTTGGACCGTTCTTATTTCAACTGACTAACAATAGTCCAGGGCCATGATGGAATCCTCTCTCTCACGTCATTGATGAAGTCCTCAATGTCAGTGGGGTCCGCTGGGGGTTTCCGTGGATACGAGGGGGAGGGCAGGTTGTCTGGGTAGTCTTTCCTGAGTGGCTGCTTTCCCCTGGGGATGCCAGAGACGGGTGGGTAGAAGGATATTGGGAGTGGTCCCACATCCGCTGGGTTCCTCAGTAGGTCAATGTTGAAGGCATTCTAGTGAGAGTAAAGGATGAGGAATATGAAGTGTCTACAGGACAAGAGAGGTGATATTGTCACCAGATAACTTGGTTCTGCCAGCTGCGACGTGTTATAATGTCTGACCTCATCCTCCTCTCCACCACCCTGCTCGTCATAGTTCAGGACGTTGTCACGAATGTCTTCGTCTGAATCCCCCACCAGCAGCCCCTCTCCTTTCTTCATATGATGCCGTCTGCAGTTACCCACAGCTACAGCCAGGAGCAGCAACACTGAGAACACAGAGACCCGTCTCACTGCACAGAAACATTTGGGAAAATGTGTGTGTTCATGTAGCGATGTGCTTTGTTCAGGTGTTGTGAGGGTTTACATGAGGTATAGCTTACAGAGCAGGAGTGCGATGCTGGCCATGATGACCAGTAAGGCGATGAAGCTGACACCAACTCGTGTTCCGAATATGGCAGCAGCTTCGGCCTTACATTCACCGTCTTTCCCACACGGACACACAGTCACATTGACCTGAGCGTATGCACCGAGACTTGGGGTGCCAGAGTCATTCACCAACACAGTGACAGCATACTCTCCTGTCTCCAGCTCTACCAGGGGTCGCAGCACTGCATGAGTCTCTAGAGAGAGAACGACACAAACACACAGAGAGAGAGAGAGGGAGTTAGAATGAGAAGACATAACATATCCTGCGTGGACTATAGGAGTGTCTAATTCTGTCCTTACCATTGACCTGTATGATGGTCCAGTTGGCAGACACATTGATGTCTTGCAGGTGGAAGGTGAAGGGTTCAGCATGAGGGGGCAGGTCCTCATCCACAGCACTCAGGAACAGACCAGATGTCTTCCGGCCTGACTCGCTGCACACCGTCCCCATCAGGGGGAACAGCTTAGGGAGGAAGTCATTGGTCTCCCACAACGTGATCACCAGAGACGCTGTGGTCGAGATTCCACCAGCATCTAGGAGGAAATGGCATCATTATTCACTGTCACTTCCTGCTTGACCTGATGTCTCAAGTTATGTGAGGTGAAGCAGTGGCTAACTCGGGATACTCACCTGTGTCTGTGACTCTGATGACTGCATTGTAAATGTTGTTCTTGACGTGAGGGGAGCGGACATTGAACGGTTTCCTGGCTGTGATTTCTCCAGTATTGTGAATGATTTTAAGCCATCCCTCAGGATCTCTGAGTATGTCATACCTGATTGATATGACAGCAATGTTTTCATTTCCTTATAGATGCAGATAGTATATAAACTTATATTCTTATATATTCAGTGTAAACACAAATGAAAGAGTTCTCCAGTGCACCAATCTTACTTGAGTTTTGTATTATCAGGATCGTAGGCGATGTTACTGGCCAGCACTGTGCCAGGGACCACAGACTCAGGAACCAAGATCTCTATGGGGTCTTTAATAAAGCGTGGGGCCTCGTTCTCATTCACCACGGTCACCACCACTGTGGCACTGCTTACGGGGTTCTTGGGGGCCTTGATGCTGAGAGGGTTCACATTCTCCACTGTCAGAGTCAGAGTATACACCTCTTGGGACTCGTAGTCCAGAGCCTGCAATTAAAAAAAGGCAGAGGTTTTGAAAGACAGCTTGAATAGTTAGTCACCACTAGATGGGGTAACAGTGTCATGTATCAAGGCCTGTCTCTGACCACTGTGTGTGAACACATGCTCTATACTCTATATAGGATCTATATAAACTGGATTAACTGATTGTCATGTTTGTCATTCTAACATGGAGCCAGAATGTCCCCCCACACATTCCCTCCCGTCCTCCTGCCGGATGGAGAATAACTTACCTTCACCACTGACAGAATACCCTCATTGGTCACAGGGTCTGTGTGAATGGCAAAGTTCCTCGAGGGGTTGCCCTTGGCGATGGTGTATTTTGTCTCCCAGTTTCCTGTCCCTGGCTCATCATTGTCTGTGGCGTTGACCCAGCCAATCACGAAATCTACTTTGTTCTCCACAGCTGACATAGTGTACTGTATTCAGGAAACAGAGACACAAAGCAGTTGTGTTGTGTTTAGTTTATATAAACACATGTGAATGTGCATGTCTATATTTTGAAGCTGGTCTGAATGATGTGTCCATATCGTTTATATCATCTGATAAAAGTCAATTGATGGAAGGGAGCTAACAGTTTCTGAGATTAAACAGTCAAACTCACCAGGTATGAGGAGAATCGTGGTGGATTGTTGTTGATGTCAATCACATGTATGACAGCATTGGCAAGACTGGTTAACCCCATGCCTGACATGTCAGCAACCTGCAGTATCAACCTGAAACCTTTAACCACCTGTAAGGAATGCACAGACGTTCACAGTCATTTATGGTATATTATTTTACATGAATTAGTTTTTCCTTTCAAACACCTTTCAAAATAATGTGCTTCTGTTGAACCAGAAAGGGCATGACCTAAATAATGGGTCAATGAAAAGACAAAGGAAGAGCCCCTACCTCCCGGTCTAGCCCCACGTCTCGTGTGTAAATGGCCCCTGTCTCGTTGTTGATGCCAAACATGGTCTTATTGATGCGGAGAGGCGGGATGCTCTCCTGGCCAATGATGGAGTAGCTCAGGATAGCGTTGTCTGTGGTTGGGTCGTCAGCATCAGTCGCAGTCACAGACATCACAGATGTGCCTGTTAAAACAACATCAATCACTCTCTCAGTTCACTACCCAATCAGTTGACATTTTGTGTACCGACTGCGTGTACATCCACCGTGTGTGTAGGTGATGCATCTGTTTACCTGGTACGGAGAATTCATAAACGGATCCAGCAAACTCTTTCTGGGAGAAGTTGGGCCGGTTATCATTTTGATCCAGTACTACGATCTCAATGGTGGAGGGATTCTCCAGTCTCTCTCCACTGGGCGACAGGGCAAAGGCTTTCAGCTATAGAGAACAGAAACAGGACATTACTCATATGTTTCTCGACATCCTCTTTTCATTCATAGTGTTTGCTGCTCTTACACGATTCTCAGTTTATTGACTGTGATTTGATTTGGGTCTATATTCAGCTGCTCATGTATACCTGCAAAGAAAACAACCCACTATAGTAACCTACTTCCTTCCTCACTCAACTAAGACAGTCAATTTAATAAAATCGCAGTGGTAGATGTTTAGTTGAAAAACATTGAATGACATGCTAACATTGAATAACATGCTATTATGTCATGTGACATTCCTTGTTACCCAAACAAAAGAAGGGTTCTGGCTGACCTGCAGCGACATAGTATAATTTTCGTGTCAAAGGCAATAGTGCTAATGTCTCTCCTGTGAGTTGTACCGTGAAGCTTCTGTATTTCTCTCTGTCCAGAGGAATCATGCTCCTGATCCAGCCTGTTTTATCGTCTATCTCAAACAGGTTCTTAGGGTCCTGGTCAACCCCTGGTCCTTCCAGCTTGTAGATCACTTCTCCGGTGAAAATCTTGTCTGATTTGATCTGGAGGAACAAACAACACAGGAGGATGTCTGGGTGAGAATCTCCTTGGAAGGGTGAGAGGAGAGTGAACTGAACAGAACAGCACATAGAGTACCAGATGTGAATGTGGTCACTGATGGGAACAGAGAGGGAGAGCAACAGCACATAACTGGTTAGTGGTTCTGCAGGTCAGAGAGGCCAGCGTGGCTCTTTCATGCTCAGTTTAAAGGGCTGCCTGTCTGGATAATAACCATGTTCACTTTAGTCTGAGAGCAGTGGGTTGTCTTGATCCCGTGACTGATCTTACATACCGTGTTTGGTAAGATCACTTTCACTGGACCAAAAAGTGTCAGTGTTACCCTAACATTTACATTGTAGTCACTTAGCCAAAACTCTTATCAGTTAATGTGTACAATATAGAGGCCCTAACATCAGTATAGATGAGATGTCGTAATACAGTACCTGGACCAGGTTTTCAGGGACTTGCTTGCTGTTCTCCAGCACCCTGATTGGAGGGATGATCCAGTCCCTCTTCACCCTGCTCAGACCCCCACTGCTCCTCTGTCTCCATGGATACAGGACCGCTGGGTTCAGGTCCTCCCTGCCCGCTTGGCCGCTGCTCCCGACCTGGGGGCAACAGAATGGGATTCATTTAAGAGAGCCAGTATACCCAATTCATTCAATGACAACTTCCATGTAGATGGTCAGAGTGAGGGCCATACATTTCTGGATGAATGAAGTCATTGAAATCATGATTCACATTCTTCATGTCAAGGAGTACAGAACCCAAATACATTTGTATATTTTTGGTAGTCGTGTTGTGGCTACTAATATCAGTTGGTGAGGGGTGCAGCAGCTGGCCTCTCTCTGTGGCCTGGTGGTGGTTGAATGGTGACCCCCCCCTGCCCCGTCCCTAAAGTGGGTGAGGGGGTGGAGAGGCATGCGTTCAGTTTTCACACACTACATCTCCAGCGCTTAATTTGTAAAGTGGGAGGTGCCGGAAACAAAAAGAGGGGGTGCTCTGGGGGGGTGCTCTGGGGGGGGGTGCTCGGAAGTACCAGAACGTATCAAAAGAAGTCACTTTTATAATAAAGCAAGGTGCTTGCATAAGTTGCACATATGGGGACAATTATTTTGTGGCCTAGCATCCGGGAAAAATGTGGCCTTTTATAAGCGCATTTCATGCAATTCTACATCATTTTAGATGACTGGAGACTTTACCGGAGACTTTACCTCACAAATGATCTAAATGACAGGCTACTTTTACAATGACAGACAGAATCTGAGATCAATAAAAAAATGACATTGTCTTGAATCCCTCAATAGCCTAGGCCTAGGTGTGTGGAGACATACACTGAGTATACCAAACATTAGGAATACATTCATAATATTGAGTTGCACCCCCCCCTTTTGGACTCGATTCATCAGGCATGGTCTCTACAAGGTGTTGAAAGTGTTCCACAGGGATGCTGGCCCATGTTGACGCTAATGCTTCCCAGAGTTGTGTCAAGTTGTCTGGATGTCCTTTGGGTGGTGGACCATTTTTGATACACACGGGAAACTGTTGAGCGTGAAAAACCCAGCAGTGTTGCAGTTCTTGACACAAACCAGTTTCTCCTGGCACCTACTATCCAGCCTGGTCTCATAGACTAGACGTAATATAGTAAATGTAAATCCTGGACACTCAAATTAGTATGATATGTTACGTTTGGCAGATGGTTACTTAAGGCAAAAACGAAAGTAGGGTGGTTGGATGGGTGGAACAACCTTAGCATTTTAGATAATTAGCAACTTTTCAACTACTTACTACTTTTTATCTACTTTACAACTACTTAGCATGTTAGCTAACCTTAACCTAACTCCTAAACTTAACCCTAACCCCAACCCCTAGCCTATCTAATGTTAGTCAGCAAGCTAACATTGGCCACCTAGCTAGAATTCGTAACATATCATACGTTTTGCAAATTAGTAGCATATACAGTTGAAGTTGGAAGTTTACATACACCTTAGCCAAATACATTTAAACTCAGTTTTTCGCAATTCCTGACATTTAATCCTAGTAAAAATTCCCTGTCTTAGGTCAGTTAGGATCACCACTTTATTTTAACAATGTGAAATGTCAGGATAATAGTTGAGAGAATGATTTATTTCAGCTTTTATTTCTTTCATCACATTCCCAGTGGGTCAGAAGTTTACATACACTCAATTAGTATTTGGTAGCATTGCCTTTAAATTGTTTAACTTGGGTCAAATGTTTTGGGTAGCATTCCACAAGCTTCCCACAATAAGTTGGGTGAATTTTGGCCCATTCCTCCTGACAGAGCTGGTGTAACTGAGTCAGGTTTGTAGGCCTCCTTGCTCGCACACGCTTTTTCAGTTCTGCCCACACATTTTCTATGGGATTGAGGTCAGGGCTTTGTGATGGCCACTCCAATACCTTGACTTTGTTGTCCTTAAGCGATTAAGCGATTTTGCCACAACTTTGGAAGTATGCTTGGGGTCATTGTCCATTTGGAAGACCCATTTGCAACCAAGCTTTAACTTCCTGATTGATGTCTTGAGATGTTGCTTTAATATATCCACATAATTTTCCTTCCTCATGATGCCATCTATTTTGTGAAGTGCACCAGTCCCTCCTGCAGCAAAGCACCCCCACAACATGATGCTGCCACCCCTGTGCTTCACGGTTGGGATGGTGTTCTTCGGCTTGCAAGCCTCCCCCTTTTTCTTCCAAACATAACCATGGTCATTATGGCCAAACAGTTCTATTTTAGTTTCATCAGACCAGAGGACATTTCTCCAAAAGTATGAACTTTGTCCCCATGTGCAGTTACAAACCGTAGTCTGGCTTTTTTATGGCGGTTTTGGAGCAGTGGCTTCTTCCTTGCTGAGCGGCCTTTCAGGTTATGTCGACATAGGACTCATTTTACTGTGGATATAGATACTTTTGTACCTGTTTCCTCCAGCATCTTCACAAGGTCCTTTGCTATTGTTCTGGAATTGATTTGCACTTTTCGCACCAAAGTACGTTCATCTCTAGGAGACAGAACGCGTCTCCTTCCTGAGCGGCTACTTGTGTCATGCACAAAGTAGATGTCCTAACCGACTTGCCAAAACTATAGTTTGTTAACAAGAAATGTGTGGAGTGGTTGAAAAACAAGTTTTAATGACTCCAACCTAAGTGTATGTAAACTTCCAACTTCAACTGTGGTATGTTTTGCAAATTCATAACATATTGTACGTTTTTGAAATTCGTGTCATATAATACGAATTGTATTTCATAACATGTCATACGAAATAGGTGATGGACATCCACAAATAAATACATACCATACGAAACGTAATATACCATACTAAATGGAGTATCTCGGATTCACGTACAGAATAATACGAAATGGTCTGAGACCAGGTTGTACTACCATACCCCATTCAAAGGCACTTAAATCTGTTGTCTTCCCCATTCAGCCTTTGAATGGCACACACACAAGCCATGTCTCAAGGCTTAAAAATCCTTCTTTAACCTGTCTCCTCCCCTTCATCCACACTGATTGAAGTGGATTTATTAAGTGACATCAATAACGAACCAATTCACCTGGTCACCTATGTCATGGAAAGAGCAGGTGTTCTTAATGTTTTGTATACTCAGTGTATATTGTACACTGAACAAAAATATAAACGCAACATGCAACAATATCAAAGATGTTACTGAGTTACCTAATCTATGGATTTCACATCTAGGAATACAAATACAGTATGCATACAGTGCCGTGAAAAAGTATTAGCCCCCTTTCTGATTTTCTGTACTTTTGTATATTTTTGATACTGTATGTTATCAGATCTTCAACCAAAACCTAATATTATACAAAAGGAACCTGAGTTTACAAATAACCCCAAAAATATGATACTTATTTTATTTATTTAATGAACAGCTATGCAACACCGAATTCCCCTGTGTGAAAAAGTAATTGCCCCCTTACACTAAATAACTGGTTGTGCCACCTTTAGCTGTAATGTCTGCAGCCAAACGCTTCCTGTAGTTGTTGATCAGTCTCTCACGTCACTGTGGAGGAAATTTTGCCCACTGTTCCATGCAGAACTGCTTTAACTAAGCGACAGGGTTTTTAAGCATATACTGCTCGTTTCAAGTCCTGCCACGACATCTCAATTGGGATTAGGTCTGGACTTTGACTAGGCCATTCCAAAACCTCAAATTTGTTGCTTTTTAGATGTAGAACTTTTTTTTCATGTAGAATTGATTGTGTTTTGGATCATTGCCTTACTGTATGACCCAGCTGCGCTTCAGCTTCAGCTCACAGATGGATGGCCTAACATTCTTCTGTAGAATTATCTGATACAGAGCCGAATTCATGGTTCCTTCTATTAAGACAAGTCATCCAGGTCCTGAGGCAGCAAATCATCCCCAAACCATCAGACTACCACCACCATGCTTGACCGTTGGTATGAGGTTCTTACTGTGGAATGCAGTGTTTGGTTTTCGTCAGATATAATGGGACCCATCTTGTCCAAAAAGTTGACTCAAGTTTGCCAAAAAGCACCTGGAAGCACCTGGATGATCATCAAGACTCTTGGAAGAATGTTCTATGAGTCAAAAGTATAACTTTTTGGACGACATGGGTCCCATTATGCCTGCCGAAAACAATTACTCTCATGTTCATTCTCATTCTCTATCACGCACGCTCTGCCTTTATCTCAAGCACACACTCAGACACACTCAGACACACTCAGACACACACACACCAGCTGTCACCTATAGATTTAGTTCCCATGCTTTCCCACCCTCTCTCTTTCTCACACTTACAGACTCCCCTTTATGTTCAACTTTGCACCTGACTAGGGGTTGGGGGTCACCTTACGAATCCGCTCTGACAGAATTCTTCACACACACATTCAAACACACATTCCTTAAGAAAGACACCGCCTGTCATCACTCCTCAGAAGAAAAATCTCAGCATTTAGTGGTAACAAGATGATCACGGTCATTGGCAGATGTCTATATAAAAATTTGCTTGCTAAAAAGATAAAGGAAAGATAACACTTTTTGTTCTCATTCAGCTCTTCATCGTCAATCTTGAAGTCTGTAGTAACAACTTGTAATTACAGAGTAATAACATGCTAATACAACTAAACAGAATATGGAACATTGACCATAGCCCATTCCTCATGTGACTCTTTCCATACATAAAGACACTGATATGCGAAATACATTATTAGATTGAATCACTATTGTGTATTGGGACATGGTGGCCCTTCCCTGTCTCTTAGGCCTGGAGACATGGCATACTGGCACTTTGTCACGCTGCTGTAACGTACAGTCTGAGGAGAATGTCAACTATGAGTGCCCTGTGCAGGCTGAGTTAGGAGCAGACTATACTTAGAGTGCTCTATATTCCTGACCCCGACCCTAAGCCACTGGTATAGCCTCCCTACGCTCATACAGAGATGTTTACACTCACATACCAGGCTAGACAGCAAATCCTTCTCACCTTCCACTACCGCTCTGATCACAGATCAGAGATCAAGCTACGGCCAGTCAGAGGCAAAAGGCCCTGTTCAATCAAAATCTGTAACTGGATGACGCGGTTAAGACTGAAACTACATTCCTGTTGAATTCCTGATTCATCCGCTCTGCTCGGCAACTTATGAATTCAAACTGGCTTTTTGTTGTTGTGGGGTTACTGGTTTTGATTGAATACAACAACAGCTCAGGAAGAATAACTCAAGTAATAGCATATACTATCAGAATTAGAGAAATAGATGTTGCGGGCTAGCCTTGTGAACCAGAACTGACCACTGTGATCCTGTTTAGTTTCGTGAGATCAGGTTGTTGAATGGGACTCGAGGTCTAATTTGGAAAGAGCCTGCTACATTCTGAAGAGGATCGGTAGACAGACCCAGTTAAAATCATTGTGTTATCTCCTGTGGTCTCTACTCCATCTGGGTGGCCAACAAACCCAGGAGGGCTCTGTAATGTTTCCACCTCTTTTCCAGTTCAGCATGGACTGGGCTACACCTAGGAGTCATCTTACCAATTAGCACCAGTCACCTCTGACAGCTAGGGTGAAGGACAGCAGACCTTGTCTTTCTTCTCACCAACATGAACTGTTTTAGGGACTTTTTCCCGATACTTTTACACCTTGGCCTCTCACCCTGTGGCCAGCAGTTGCCTGGTGTCTCTTGGGGGTCAACACCCCCCGTTAACACAGTGAGGAGTACTGCGCTCTGAAGTAGGTAGATAGAGTAAGGAACCTTTATCTATGAGTCTGCTGTTGACATAAAGTGTTTCGCGGTACCAAACCAGATCATACTTTATACACAACCTTTCATTTGTTTATTTGTGTTGATTTGCAGCCTGGTTAATGACACGGCCAAGAGGAGGGAATAAGCTGGCAAACGTATTGGGGAAGTTAAAGTATCAGAACAGATGTGTTATTGCAGTCAGTGTTGCTGATATCAAGGTCAACACCAAGCTTGAGATACAATTTATTGAGATACTCTGCATAGTTGTATTTCAAAATCACTGTGTATTTCACAATCAAAACATCCAGGATGGTCCCATGTGGCTCAGTTGGTAGAGCATGGTGTTTGCAACGCCAGGGTTGTGGGTTCGATTCGCACGGGGGACCAGTACGGAGAAAAAAATGTATGAAATGTATGCATTCACTACTGTAAGTCGCTCTGGATAAGAGCGCCTGCTAAATGACTAAAATGTAAAAATGTAAATGTATTCGCGGTGTGTGATAACGTTTACAGTCAAAAGGTTTGCGGCAACGTTTCGACATAATAATTGGTTGCTGTGACGAAAATACTGCTCAGACTGACCCCACACTGAGGAGCTGAAGCGAGACTGTCACACTGTCATGGGTAGTGCCAGCAGCAAGGACCCTTGGCAACTCTCTCGGTTGTCTCTAAAAATAGCTTTGAAAGTGTGCCAATCTCTCAGACTCATTTAGATCCTGCATTTTGTGAATGAAACTTAGCTGCTAAGAGACCAACATCTGTCCCATGGAGTGGACAATTATTTACTGAGGCTTGGTAGATAGAACATTATGCCGTTGTCTACTATAGTATCCAAGGATGAAATTATTCCAATTCATGCTTTTGAGTCAAGGATGCTCAGTCGAGGGAGGGATTTCAAATGATAAACAACAACAAAAAACAAGTGCCTTGAAAATGAGAGAGAGAAAAAAAGTTACACACACACACCCATGGATGGGACATGGTGGGGGAGCATGACTGATGCCCTTCCCTTATATCTTCAGAGCTATTACAAGCTTGCACCAACTGTATGAGGTATGTCATGAGAGTAGTAACTCTGTTTGAAATGTGTATTTTTGGTTTACAGTAGTAGCTGCTGTGTGATAAAACACTTATTTTTGCTTAATTCCCTCCATTTACCGCGGCTGGACATAGTCAGTGCAAGAGACACAGATATTTGCCGTTACTCATTCATATCTAGACAGAAACATAAGGCTTTTATAATTACAGTGTGATTTTGCTAGAGTTCCAATTCTATGTCTGCTTTGTTACAGATTCAAACAGTAAGTCATAGCTTTAGAGACTTGCCTCTCTAAAATAGAATAGAAAGTAGACCCCTGAGTCAGCCATGTGCTAGCTGAGTGGAGGTACAGTCTGTGTATGTGAGCTGGCCAGAGTGCCACAGCATGAGCAGGAGGGGAAGAGGGAGAGAATGCAGGCAGCATGCCTGACAATCCCTCTGGCCATGGGGTGGAGGGTCAGACAGGTGCCCCTGTTCCCCTCATGGTCCCCCTTCGTCACTGTTCCAAAGGCTCATTCATTGTCTTGTAATGAGCAGCTATCTACCTCGCTTCCCACCCCCTCAGCTATGGCTTCTTGGGCCTCCTATTTTTGGGGGTACGGGCCAGGGTTTCACAAAAGCAGATGTCTGAGCTTCATGAATGCTGACCTAATGGGAACGATGAGAGTTACTTAGGACTCCGCACCCAGAGTGTGGGAGTGAAAATAGCGCTTGTTAATTTGGCGTGCAATTTTATATAAACCTGGGAGGTTGTACCAGGACCGAAACCACTTCCTCATCTCATGATGTCATCGTTATTTCTCTCTCCCAGCTCTGGCTCAGGAGTCTTCCCACCACCACCACCACCTTTACCACCACCACCCTCACCACCACTCCTACCACCACCACCCTCACCACCACTCCTACCACCACCCCTACCACCACCACTCCTACTACCACAACCACCACCCTCACCACCACTCCTACCACCACCACCCCTACCACCACCACCACCCCTACCACCACCACCTCTACCACTACCCCTTCTTCGCTCCAGGGTCAGTCCTCTTTCAGAGGGTCATGATAGAAGTCCAAGGAGAGACCATTACTGTGCCCATTAACACTGCTGTTTTTGTTCCATCAGCCTTGTCTGCCACTGCCATTCCCTTATCTCATTCAAAAGAAAATACATGACCTTTTGTGTCAGAGAGAAAACATCCTTTGATGCAAGGCATCAGGTGCTCTGAATGAGATGGGATAACAAGTGTCCCATTTCAAAAATGTATTTTCCTGTTCCTTTCCATGTAATGTTTGTCACATCTGTTGTGAATGGAACATGAACACAAAGACTAAATGGAACCTGTTTTCTAACAACATGAAGAGAGAGACCCTATCCTTTGAAGGGTCACTAATTGGTCAATGACTCAGCTGGTGAAAATGGAGGTAACACCAAAGCCTGTTACAACATTGTCTCTTTCCTAATTTGTCTTTCCTTCATCTTCGTGCCCTTTCTCCTCACCTCACATTGGAGGGGAAGATCCAAGGCCTATCCACTCAGATCTTTGAGAAAGAGGTGAGGAGAGTGGATGCCAGCAATCAAGGAAATATGAATTGGGAAAGAGCCCTTGCGAAAGATAATCTCTGGTAACAGTGCACTGGCATAGTGGTTTTAATGTTGATTCTGCCCCTGTAGTGGAGTCCCTTCCTGTTCCTGAAACCCAAGTCTGTGTAAAACAGAAAGCATCCACACAGACAGAACAGGCCTGTGATTCAGACGCTGAGCAGCTGTACTGAGTGATTTCTTCCAATGAGCATGAACTCAGCACCGGCTGCTGCTTTATGGACGGATTTGTCCCTGATTTCATGGTTTAGGGAGTGGCCGACTCCTCTTTCCGCTGCGGGGATTACTGAGCAGGACAAATGGCATCAAGATCGCATCTGCGAACAGCTGCTGGCCAACATGACCGCCTCTATGAACAGAGCCCACGCTCTGTAGGCAACACAACCCTCTTTCCCAGGGATATTCTCAAAAACAACACAACCTTCCTCCCATTGGGGTAGATGTAGTAGGTGTTTGTGAAATCTCACCAGCCACTTTCCACTCACTGGGTTGTAACACCTCAAACTCACATAGGTTAAACTTACACACAGAGCTAAAATAGTTATCTGATGTGCTGTATGTAACCAGAGTAACTAGGATCCTCTGGTATGAAGGATCTTGTTCTGTGGTTTTAGGTCTCTCACATCGGTCCACTCACAGATAGATTACTGAAATAGATTACATAATTCTATCCTCCCGATTCCTGCTTGCAATCAAAAATTAAAGCAGGAAGCACCAGTGACTCGGTCTATAAAAAAGTGGTCATATGAAGCAGATGATAAGCTACAGACTGGAATATGTTCAGGGATTCTTCCGATGGCATTGAGGAGTACACCACATCAGCCATTGGCTTCATCAATAAGTGCATTGATGACATTGTCCCCACAGTGACCGTACGTACATACCCCAACCAGAAGCCATGGATTACAGGCTACATCCGCACTGAGCTAAAGGCTAGAGCTGCAGCTTTCAAGGAGTGGGACTCTAACCCAGAAGCTTATAAGAAATCCCGCTATGCCCTCCGACGATCCATCAGCAAATAACACAGAAACATGCATGAGAGCACCAGCTGTTCTGGACGACTGTGTGATCACTCTCTCCGCAGCCGATGTGAGTAAAACCTTTAAACAGGTCAACATTCACAAGGCCGCAGGGCCAGACTGATTACCAGGACGTATACTACGAGCATGCGCTGACCAACTGGCAAGTGTCTTCACTGACATTTTCAACCTCTCCCTGTCCGAGTTTGTAATATCAACATGTTTTAAGCAGACCACCATAGTCCCTGTGCCTAAGAACACTAAAGTAACCTGCCTTAATGACTACCGAACCGTAGCACTCACGTCTGTAGCCATGAAGTGCTTTGAAAGGCTGGTCATGGCTCACATCAACACCATTATTCCATAAACCCTAGACCCACTCCAATTTGCATCGCCCTAACAGATCCACAGATGATGCAATCTCTATTGCACTCCACACTGCCCATTTCCACCTGGACAAAAGGAACACCGATGTGAGAATGCTAGTCACTGACTACAGCTCAGCGTTCAACACCATAGTGCCCTCAAAGCTCATCAACAAGCTGAGGACCCTGGGACTAAACACCTCCCTCTACAACTGGATTCTGGACTTCCTGACGGGCCGCCCCCAGGTGGTAAGGGTAGATAACAACACATCTACCACGCTGATCCTCAACACAGGGGCCTCTCAGGGGTGCGTGCTCAGTCCCCTCTTGTACTCCCTGTTCACTCATGACTGCACGGCCAGGCACGACTCCAACACCATCATTAAGTTTGCCGATGACACAACAATGGTAGGCCTGATCACTGACAATGACAAGACAGCCTATAGGGAGGAGGTCAGAGACCTGGCCGTGTGGTGCCAGGACAACAACCTCTCCCTCAACATGATCAAGACAAAGGAGATGATTGTGGTCTACAGGAAAAGGAGGACCGAGCACGCCCCCATTCTCATCAACGGGGCTGTAGTGGAGCAGATTGAGAGCTTCAAGTTCCTTGGTGTCCACATCACCAACAAACTAACATGGTCAAAGAACACTAAGACAGTTGTGAAAAGGGCACGACAAAACCTATTCCCCCGCACGAGACTGAAAAGATTTGGCATGGGTCCTCAGTTCTTGAAAAGGTTCTACAGCTGCACCATCGAGAGCATCCTGACTGGTTGCATCACTGCCTGGTATGGCAACTGCTCGGCCTCCGACGCAAGGCACTGCAGAGGGTAGTGCGTATGGCCCAGTACATCACTGGCGCCAAGCTTCCTGCCATCCAGGACCTCTATACCAGGCGGTGTCAGAGGAAGGCCCTAAAAATGTTCAAAGTCTCCAGCTGCCGTAGTCATAGACTGTTCTCTCTGCTACCACATGGCAAGCGGTACCGGTGTGCCAAGTCTAGGTCCAAGAGGCTTCTAAACAGCTTCTACCCCCAAGCCATAAGACTCCTGAACATCTAATCAAATGGCTACCCAGACTATTTGCATTGCGCCCCACCCCCTCTTTTACGCCGCTGCTACTGTCTGTTATTATCTATGCATAGTCACTTTAATAACTCTACCTACATGTACATATTACCTCAATTACCTCGACTAGCCGGTGCCCCCGCACATTGATTCTGTACCGGTACTCCCTGTATATAGTCTCATTATTGTTATTTTACTGCTGCTCTTTAATGACTTGTTCCTTTTATTTCTTATTCATATTTTTTAAACTGCATTGTTGTTTAGGGGCTTGTAAGTAAGCATTTCACTGTAAGGTCTACACCTGTTGTATTCGGCACATGTGACTAATGACATTTGATTTGAAGTATATGGATAATCCAAATCATGAATATGTATGTATGGGCCTTCAAGTGTGGAGTGGGCATTGGGCTATAGTCTATTGTTGATGATCCTGGTGTTCATGTTCTTTGGTACGTGTTTGTACTTAGTGTATTACTTTCAGATTACACATTTTGTGATGCAAGCTAAGGCCCATAGGTTGCGTCATCACATACCTGTTCCTCTAAATCACAGTAAGACACATGGCCGATGGCCGGCGGCAAACTGTAACTAACTGGCATTCCCCGCGGCTGTTTCAATGATCTATTACGACCATCTTCTACAGCTTATGTCGTTTACCATGTGCTTCTCGAATTGGATACACTAATAAAGAAAATGTGACTCAGATAGTTGCCCTTACCCATTTCAGAACTTTGTCATTATAGAAATATACAGTAGGCTACACACTCTGCCATCATCAATTCAAAGTCATTGCTTAAAAAATAGTTTGAAGTGTTGCTATCCATACTTTTGGAAATGAATTAGCTGCAAACCTGCAACATCCATAATGATTTCAGGCCATTCAACAGAAGAGGTTACTGAGGGCCAATTGTCTAAGTCTCCAACCTGGGTTCCATTACATGTATAAACAGCCGTAGTGACTGAATGAGTTTTGAAGTTATGTTAGTAAAATGTCTGTTTACAATGTCATCCATTATGTGTCTTATAAATGGTGTTGATGACAAGCCTGCTAACAGTCGAGCCCTGATTTCCGCCTGATGTATAAAACATCAGTATTCGTTGGTAATTTACAAGAGTATTCATCATCTGATCTACAACGGTTCTGAAATGTTTAGATTAGCCAATAGCCACATTCACCTCTTCACATGATGTTTATCACTTCTATTGATGAAAATCAGTTTATGTTAAACAAAGCATATTTCATAAATTCAAACATAAACCATAGATTTACTAAATAAACAGCTAAAAGTTTGTCCCACCACAGCTAACCCCTAACTGTGGAAATATAGAACAAACACAGCTAAAACGACTTAAATCACATTTAAACTGCAAGTCTGACAAGCAGACTGTGAGAAAATATCAAATGTAGCTCTTTGTAGCTCAGTTGGTAGAGCATGGTGCTTGTAACACCACGGGAGTGGGATCGATTCCCAGGACCAGCCATATGTAAAATATATGCACGATGACTAAGTCGCTTTGGATAAGTGTCTGCTAAATGGCATATATTATAGCCTGAAGTTGAAATGGTTCCAATTCTGTGTGATTTAAGAAAGTGTAGGCCATGAAGCCCATAGAGTGACACCACAGTACTCAGAGTAGTATGATGTTTCCTACCTGACCAAGGCCAGCCACCAGCACACACAGCACTGCCAACCCTCTTGATGTCATCTCCTGTGCCAGCATGTGATCTTCTCAACGAACCCCAAAACGTACTGTACCCAATGACCACGGTGGATCCTCTTTCTCAAACCAGTTTTAGGAGAAGCTCAGGGTTCCTGACAGTACTGGGCAATGGAACCAAATGTCTCAAATCCAAACCCCCTGTGTCTCTCCCTCTCTCTCTCTCTGGGCAGTGAGTGCAGAGGCGATTGAGTGACAGCACATGTGCGCTGGGGTGCATGGGAGGGCTGAAGTCTGAAATTCTAACCCCCTAGCCCTCCGAGTCTCCAACTGGGACACACCCCAGCTATGGGTAGGGAAATAGGGGGGTCACTGGATGCAGAGAGAGAGATAGAGAGAGAGAAAAGGCGAGAGAGAGAAAGATGGATATATAGAGAGAGATTGAGATAGCGAGAAAGAGAGCGAGAGAGAGAGAAAGAAAACGTAAAGAGAGGGACAGAGGGGAGAGAAAGAGTAAAGGAGAGATGGAGAGAAACATAAAGATAGAAAGAGAACGAGATAGTGAGGGAACGAGGGAGAAAGAGGGAAATAAAGGAGTGTGGAGAGGAGAGCGGAAGAGCAGCTGGTGGCTGTACTGTGTGGAGAGAGCCCTGGGGAAGGTCAGTCCTCAGCAGAAGTGTTCAGTCTGTCACTGCTCTGCTCTGGCCTGCCTGCTGTCCCTGACCCTGGGCCACACAGCCCAGGAGGAGCCTCTACTGTATGTACACACTCACACTTAACATTGCACTCACCCTCAA
The DNA here is from genome assembly GCF_965601325.2 of Salmo salar. NCBI lineage: Eukaryota > Metazoa > Chordata > Actinopteri > Salmoniformes > Salmonidae > Salmo > Salmo salar. Next base: position 15,622,073 of record NC_138316.1, on the reverse strand, counting down.
TGTACTAATAAAATATTCATTGTTGCAAACAGAACACATGTCCACAACTACGTCATCTGACTGAACTCCCTCAATTCAGTTAGTGAAGGTCCTCTCTCTACTGTTCTGAACAGGTCATCTGCTTTTCACTAACTCTGGCACAGACACAAGCCTGTTGCCCAGCTGGAGGTAATTAAATGTCCTAAGCGTGCATATGGAACCTTTACTGTCCATGCAGTTCTGTTATGTGTATGTTGGGCCCTCAGAAATACAGACCATTTTCCCAACACCCTTTCATTTTCAGCTGTTTGGAACGCCATGTCAAAACAGCGGGTGAAGAAGATCTACTGCTCTCTGTGCATTATAGTATGGCACTTCTTTTATGGCAGTGGGGGATCTTTCAATGTGCTGAATCTCTCAAAAAGCATCCTTGAAGGGTGCCTGACTCTGCTGTTGTGAGGAGTCTTTAAAGAGCAGAGAGGAGGAGGTAGTGTTACGTTTGTGGAGCTAGGCCTCTCACCCAGTCCAGACTGTTGTTTTTCTCCTCAGAGAGTGCTGCTCACTTACTGATCTCTGTTTTTCACCCTGTGTGCTGACTGCTGATTGATATGAGGCGGCCAGAGGTGAGGAGAGGGGAGACTGAGGGGAGAACGGGGGAGCCGCGAGGGATCTGAAAACCAGACTGTTCTCTACGCTACTCTCAATGTTCATCACCCCTGTCTCTGAGTGTTCTCTAGGGTCAGACGTTAAAATGAGTAGTTGGGAGTAAACACATTACACCTTTACACCAGGCACTTGCACATTCGTTCTATCGATTTGGTTGCTAGAGACGCAACCCAGTCGTTCAGTCTTTTTGTTCTGTATCTATGGACACGACCCAGTCGTTCGTTCTAAATGTTCCTTGCTATACTGGCTGGAAACTGTTCTTATTCCTTGCTTGCTAGCTAGCCAACTACAGCTAACGTACAGTCACATCAGCCGGAATAACAGCAAAGTATCTGCATTTGCATTTGTTTAAGCGGTTTTCTAGTGACATTGATTTGAATAAATCCATAACAATGAGCTAATGAGGCGCGATTCCGCCTGGCATAGAAAATGTGCTCTCTCGTTAGGACACTGTTGTTCAGAGGAGTTAACCAACAACACAGCTAACACAATCACACAGACTGAAGCTGGAAAGACTGTAAACTAGCTGCACTTTGTTTTGTTTGACCTTTTTTTAATTGACATTTATTTGTATATATTCATAAACATTATGGCAGCTGATTCATGATTTCGACTTGCTGAGAAATGCTGCCTGCCTGTCTGTCTCATCCTGACTCCCGACACATTCATTACTATGGGACAGCTGGAGATGGAATTTGAAAATTGAAACACTGTTGCAAATGTTGGAGAAACAGACAGCAAGGTTTCTACAAATATCCACTGTTGAAAACTAAATGTTAGTCTAAAAGAAATGTGAGATAATGTCTAGATGCTTTTTATAGTGGAGATCAGGTTTATAACTTCCCTGCCTGGGCTGATGAGACAGTGGATTGCACAATCAGATGGAACAGAGTAAATAGGCATTTTAACGTCATAGATTTAGTTGGTGGTAACTTGTGGAATAGACAGTCACCAGCTGGAATGTGGTTTTAACCAATCAGTATTCAGGATCAGACCCACCAGTTGTATAACATTTGATTAACGCTTAATATACTGTACATCATCATGAATATTCGGTCTGATTCGCTGACATGTGCAGCAGAGAGAACCAGAGCGACCAGCCTGGTCTCATAGACTAGATGTAACATACTAAATGTAAATCTGGGACAGTCAAATTAGTATCATATGTTACGTTTGGTATGGTTATATACTAAGACAGAAGGTTACTTAATTTACTGCAGCAAGGTAAATCAGGGTCACACATTGTGTTTATTGGTAGTCTTAAACAAATCTACTTGGAAATAAAAGTAAACACCTTACACTCGGGGTTATGGGCAACAACAACAAAAAAGAAGACAATTGTACCATGTCAGATGTAGAGTTGAAATGTATTCAATTTTGAGTTTGCATCCCAATATAACACTATATACATCACAGAAGACTGAAATATAACTAAACCGTTTGACATAGAAACACTGGATTTTCAGAGTAAAAAAGAAGAATGTTTATTAATTATGAAAAAATTCATAACATTCCACCTATGAGGCCAATAGAGGGCGATTTGTTAATTTGACTGCAAGAAAGGGCGACAGCAAAAATGAAAGGTGGGTGGTTGGTGGGGGTGGATTGGTGGGCATATAACGCAAACGTCTAGCAACCCATAGGTAAGCGTTAGCCACCTAGCTAACGTTAGCCACATCAAATTGGAATTCATGACATATCATATGTATTGCAAATTCGTAACATATTGTACGAATTGTAATTCATTATATATCATACGAAATGGATGATGGACATCAACGAATTAATACATAACATACAAAACGTAAAATATCAAACAAAATGGAGGCAGACAGATTTACATTTACTATGTTACATTTACACCTGAGTCCAGGTTCCAGCGACAGAGGGGAGTGGCTGCATCAACGACCCTCCGTCCGACCTTAGCTCCATTCCTTCCTCAGTCGGCAGCAGAAACACAGGTAGGCCTAGTCTATACTAAAATATCCACACAAGCCACTAGCCAGCCAGCCATATATCTTGAGTTACAAGATTATGAATATTACATTCTGAAGTTAGAGAGAGAGCTTTGAAGATAAAGAGCTTTGAAGATAAATTACAAAAACAATAGGCGTATGCCCTTTTTTCAGTTTGAGTACCTGTCCCCTGAAAGGTCTGTGCACGGCCCTGCATTACACCATGTTTCCCAGTGTACTAAAGCTGTCCATCCAGCATGGTTCTGGGAGGCAAGATCCACAGCTACACTGTGGTTTAAAGGTTGTTTAAATCTACTTGTTTGGGGTAGTGGAATTATTATGGAAATAATAAGGTGATTTGTAGCAAAAGTGTGAAACAGACTATTGAAACTAATGTAACAGTTGAAGTGTGTTAAAGTTGAAGTATATACCCACTAGGCACACACTGGTTGAATCAACGTTGTTTCCACAACATTTAAATGAAATTTCTTTGAACCAAAGTTGAACAGACGTTGAATTGACTTTTGTGCCCAGTGGGTACAGAAGGCCTATAACAAGAGTGAAAATAGCTGGTGTGTTTGTTGGCTAACCCTGGTATGTGCAATGAATGAATGTCTGTCCATGAATGTGTCTCTGTGTATGTGTCTGTGGAAGTTCCTGGGCTGACTGAGGAATGAATGTGCAGCACCTGTCTCTGTCACGTTAGGGGAGCAGCTGGCAGGAGCGTCCCATTCCCCGCTCCTCCGCCCCCGCATGCCCTTCATCACGCCCACAACACAAACTCTATCCCCCCATTCCTCCGCCAGACCACGGGGGGTGGAGAGGAAGTGGTTAGATTCCCCTCTGAACACAGGGAAATAGTCTACTGCCCACTTCTGGCCATCCATGGTCTCACGCCAACTCTACATTTCGCGTTAGACTCGAGAGTTCCATTGCTTTCTCATTGTACAAAGTATAACCCCAAAATGCAGTTTTTTTTGTAAGCAATACAAAAAGAAGCTGTTCTTGTCACAGATAATTTCAAAAATATACAGTACCAGTCTGAAGTTTGGACACACCTACTCATTCAGGAGTTTTTCTTTATTTTTACCAATTTGTAAGTCGCTCTGGATAAGAGGGTCTGCTAAATGAATTAAATGTAAATGTAAATGTATTTTCTACATTGTAGAATAATAGAAAAGACATCAAAACAATGAAATAACAGTGGAAATCTGTCCTTTGGTCTGATGAGTCCAAATTTGAGATTTTTGGTTCCAACCGCCGTGTCTTTGTGAGACGCAGAGTAGGTGAACGGATGATCTCTGTATGTGTGGTTCCCACCGTGAAGCATGGAGGAGGAGGTGTGATGGTGCTTTGCTGGTGACACTGTCTGTGCTTTATTTAGAATTTAAGGCACACTTAACCAGCATGGCTACCACAACATTCTGCAGCGATACACCATCCCATCTGGTTTGCGCTTAGTGGGACTATCATTTGTTTTTCAACAAGACAATAACCCAACACACCTCCAGGCTGTGTAAGGGCTATCTGACCAAGAAGGAGAGTGATGGAGTGCTGCATCAAAAGACCTGGCCTCCACAATCACCCGACCTCAACCCAATTGAGGTGGTTTGGGATGAGTTGGACCGCAGAGTGAAGGAAAAGCAGCCAACAAGTGCTCAGCATATGTGGGAAATCCTTCAACACTGTTGGAAAAGCATTCCAGGTGAAGCTGGTTGAGAGAACGCCAAGAGTGTGCAAAGCTGTCATCAAGGCAAAGTGTGGCTACTTTGAAGAATCTAAAATATATTTGTTGTTTAACACTTTTTTAGTTACTACATGATTCCATATGAGTTATTTAATAGTTTTGACGTCTTCACTATTATTCTACAATGTAGAAAATTGCAAAAATAAAGAAAAACCCTGGAATGAGTACGTGTGTCCAAACTTTTGACTGGTACTGTATGTATTAAGGAAGAAGTAGTCGAGCATTTGAGAAGAACAGAAAAAGTCCATCAAAAAGCTATAGAGAAAATGTCCAGCAGCAACGACGAGAGCAGCCGTTTGTGGTGTTACTCATGCTAGAGAACTCTATTAAGAGTATGGCTCACCTCTACTCTCATCTGTCCTTGTGGAGCTCTTACATGCAATGCCCATGGAGGTGATAATAGTGAGAGCAGCCTGTGGTGGTTTGGGGCTCATTCTCTATATCATTATACTCTGCTGGGGTGACAGGTGGCTCTGACCATTCTGAAGCAGCAATAAGAACAGTAACAAGCATAGTAACCTTTCTCCCCGTCAGGCCCAGAGATAATGAGACAGACAGTACAGGGGTGTGTCATTAGGAACATACTCTGGATGTCCTCATTATAATTATACTGCCTTAGGTGGATACGATGGTGCTGGAAATAAGAAGGCTTTGTGAATGGACACCACGGTTTTGTGTCTGCTCTCTGGATTGATCTCTAGCAATTGTTCAATAAAACATGTCTTATCAGCTTAGAAAGTATTTTCCGTTCTTCCATCTCTGTATATTTAATGTGTGACCAATTCATATTCTGCGTTGATATGATTAGGGGAGTTTGTTCTAGTTGGCATGTGAATAATAAAGGAGTTCACACTCACCAGAAGAGGGCAGTAGAAGACTATCTAACAGACACATTGGGCTACAGAGATGCTCCTTCACTGGTCCTAACAAATCTACTGCCTCCTATTGCTTATCATTAAACCATATATTTCACATGATCTTGATCTTCTTACTCCCCCCTCTCTTTCTCAGTGGCTATGAAGGATAACGTTAATCAGTGGTAATCTTCATCACCCTGTTTAGTTTCTGTATCACCTCAACTATGAGATACAATATCCAGGTTCAGCAAGCCCCATTTAGGATGAATGATGTGACCATTCATCCACAGCCTGTTGTAGGCATATAGCCTAATGATCCTATTTGCAATCAACTGCAGATACAATAGAGCAGGGTTACTCAAGTAGGGGAGGCCGGAGATGGTTGTAACACTTTTAGATTTTTTGGTCAATTTCTCCAAGATTGTTTGTTACTACTTTCAAAATGTGATAGGAACAACCTCCGTTTGTCTCTTACAAACTCGTATTGGTATTATCTCTCTAAATCAAACAGACACGGTGCGACTTTGTCTCAAATACAAGGAGTGAAATGTTACAATTTACCCCACCTCCCGGGTCAGTTGTGCTTGGGGTGAAATGTAACAGTTTAAAATCATGCTTAAATCATGACATGCAACAAGATACTGAAAGCCTTTATTGAGAACACGAGAACAACACTGCCATGTTTGACATTTTGTGTTGCATAAATAATGGTCATAATACAAATCGTTGTGTGTATGAGTGAGTGAGTGAGTGAGTGAGTGAGTGAGTGAGTGAGTGAGTGAGTGAGTGAGTGAGTGAGTGAGTGAGTGAGTGAGTGAGTGAGTGAGTGAGAAAGTGAGCGAGCTGTGGTAAATGTGTGTGAATGTTGGACATGTTCACTCAATCAGAGTCACAGTTGTGACCGTGTAATGGTAGTCCTGGGGTACAGGCTTGGTGGGCCCATCATTTGTATTCCCAGCACTGCACCCAGACCTCATTAGGCTTGCTACAACTAAACCTGACCCTTGCAGCCATTAGCTAGCTTCAATTTTAGCTACATGTTAAAACTTTTGCATTGCTAACTTACATAAAATATATCTACACAAACTGTTTATAAACCTGAAATACGTTTGGTAAATCTAACTACAAACCAGGTGATTTCATCACAAAAACAAATTTAGCCCCCAAAATTACTTTCTTACTTCAAAATCAGATTTTTGTCAATAAAATCTGCAGTTTATCAAAGTTATCTTGCTTCTTCACATGAGGCTTGAGGACTAAACTGAGCATGTGCACAGTGAGTCACATGATTTTAGCTTGTTCCTGATTGGAGATATTGAGAGTGTTACAACTATTCCGTGTTACAACCATCCCGGTCTCCCCTACAGTACTATTTGAGAAGGTCCGGTCACACAGATTTTCTAGGTGGCAAAGGTCCGAATGGATATTGTCGTCTATCGGCATAGTAACAAACCCCCACCACGCAACCCATGCAACCCCAAACTGTTCACACCGCTTTTGTTGGCAGAGAGAACAGCTTGCAGATTTAAAACCCATGTCCCGCAATTCTACACATATTCCATGGGGCAGAGGTTTCTTTTGCTGTTTTAAAGCTCATATCTGGCAATTCTACAAGTTTTTCCATGTCTTATGTGTGTTTATATGATACAAGGGGTCAAAGTCTGACCAAGTTTTTGTAGTCGGGAACAGCGGTTTGTATTGACCCCATTCAACCATCTGAGTATGGAGGCAATAGAGATGTGATAGCTCACCAATAAATTCAGTTTGAGATTATTGGCATCACCCAACAGTTAAAAAAAGAACAATAAAGTGTTAGAATTCTGCAGTATCATGTTGTTGAAGTTGAGTCCATTCTAAGGTTTCCAGGAAAATCTGCCCGTTGATACTTATCTTTGTTATGAGAGCCCATTTAGGTCTATGGTCCTGAACGAGCTCAGCCGAGGTGCTTTCAATGTCTTTGTTAGATTCCCTTTTAGAAATGAACAAACATTACATCTGTCCGCATTATACATAATTGTCGTTATCAGCATTAAGATGAATATGGTCTGTCATTAGATTTTTTTCCAATAATTGTAATGTTTTATAACAGGATAATAAAGACAAAAAATGTACAAATAACAAAACATCATATGCCACAGATCTTCAAGTTAAAATATATTATTGATAACTAGAGGAGCCTCCAGTTATGGGGAATAATTCATAAACAAATTTCAAATCAATCCTGCTCTGTGAAGTGTCAAATCCAGTGTGGGTGTGGTGCAGATAAAAATATGGTTTCTAGCAGTGATCAAAGTCTGTTTGTTCTGCTCCCTCTTTTTGATTCATCCTTTAATGACCTCCCTGAACAGGAGAAGAGCGGAGTGAGAAAGGAATAGAGACACCCAGACCCAGGAAAGATCAGTCCATTCTGACATGAATCACTACCTATCTGAATAAGATCAGTCAGGATCAGGAGGGTCAAACAGCTATGGGAATTAAACACATGTAAAACCAAACTATTAACAATGACATGGGATGAAGCTGTGGGTTTTGAAGAGGGAGCACTGTATTATTGAGAGACAGTGGTGGGCAGACAGACAGGGGAAGTTGAGCTAGCTGGAGCTCCACTAGCTAGAGCCAATTAAAGCTAACACGTATGACACACTTGACTCCCCCGTTTGAACCGTGGGCAGGGATAATGGGCCTCTTCCTGCAGCTCAATCGATGACACCGAGTCCCTGGGCGGACATCTACCTCACTACACCACCAACACACACACACACACAACACCGCCGCATCTACCGCCTGTCAGGAAGGCAAATGTCAGCTCTCTCTTGTACACGCGCACACAATCAATCAAATTCAATCAAATGTATTTATAAAACCCTTTTTACATCAGCAGATGTCACAAAGTACTATACCAAAACCCAGCCTAAAACCCCAAACAGCAAGCAATGCACACACACACACACACACACACACACACACACACACACACACACACACACACACACACACACACACACACACACACACACACACACACACACACACACACACACACACACACACACAATATAAATTGTATGAAAACAGATGGACAGACAGACACACACAAATACATACTCACAGATAAACATACACAAATAAAACAAGAGCCTTTCAGAAAGTTGTTCCATTCTACAGCCAGCCATAAGCTACAAAGCATGCCTCCATCTATCCCCAGAGGGGGTTCCTGGACTGTCTGAGGGCAGCCGTGTCATGGGGATTACACACATATTAATGCATATGTAATATACTGTGTATATAAGCCCACTGCTATAGAAAGGCCTCTGTCTGTGAGATACTGTTACTGACTGGGATCAGATACCTCTCTGCTGTTATTAGTCAAGACGTCAAGACGCCGTCATATGGTAATGTAGTACTATAGAGTAACCATACCATGCATACTCATGAGTCATTTTGAAATAGGGAACATGAGAAGAAAACTAACCAAATCCAAGGTAAGTTTTTCCACAGTAACTCCAGTGCTGGCTAACAGTGTTGTGAGAGCAATGTGACAGAAGAGTTGATTTGTGACTGGGGTATATGTGTGTGTGTGTGTGTGTGTCAGTGGAGGACCATCCTCCTCAGTGAAAATCATAAAAATTAAAATAGTGAAACATTAAAAAAGATCAAACTAAATATATTCATATGTCACCAAATAATTGATTAAAACACACTGTTTTGCAATGAAGGTCTACAGTAGCCTCAACAGCACTCTGGGTTTGCACCATGGTGTAGCCGGAGGACGCTAGCTTCCGTCCCCCTCTGGGTACATTCACATTGACTTAAATACAAAACCTAGGAGGCTTATGGTTCTCACCCCTTTCCATAGACTTACACAGTAATTATGACAACTTCCGGAGGACATCTTCCAACCTATCAGAGCTCTTACATCATGAACTGATATGTTGTCCACTCAATTAAAGGATCAGAGAATTAATCTAATACTGAAAGCATAAGCTACAGCTAGCTAGCACTGCAATGCATAAAATGTCATAAAATGTAGTAGTTGACTCAAAGAGAGAGAAAAACAATAGTTCAACAGTTTTCAACAAATTAATTTCTTCAAAAATGAAGGAGAAGCAAGAGAGAAAGAGAGCTAGCTATATTTTGTTGTACTTTTTTAAAAACGTTCACTTACTTAGCTAGGGGATGCAGCTAGCTCGTTTAGCCTACTCAAACACCAGGCTCAAACAGAGAGGGATGCTATGTTAGCTAGCTGGCTATGGCTATCCAACACTGGAACTTTTCTAAGTCAAGGTAAGCTTTTGGTTTTATAAATGTATTGCCACCAGAGTCCACTGATGTAACTGCTAAACTGCTTGCTGTACACTGTACTGCATGATTGTAGCGGGTTTACTAACATGTTAGTTCTAGTAGCTTTGTTGACTATGAGGTTAGCTAATATGGTGACAACGATGCAGGCTGTGTGTAGTGGCTAGCGGTTATGATATGAAGGCTTGACTTGGAAAGGTTTTTTCACCTGGTCATAGACAGCTGTTGTGTAGGGCAATTCAGTCCACAAGCGAAAGGAAAAGGTGAGAGGAGAGCGCGTAGATTCGAGAAGGAATTATACAACGAGCAAAGTGATCATCCTGTTTGTATGTGGCTGCTATGAAAGTGAACTGCATTTGCGGGTGATCAGGGGTGTATTCATTCCGCCGATTCTGTTGAAAAACGTTTCTTAAAGGGAAGCAAACGGAACGAAACAGGGATAAACATACTTGCATTTGTCCAATAGACAATAGACTCTTGTTTGCAACTGTTTTGACTAATGATTACACCCTAGATCAACTAGATGCAGGCAAAAGTGGGCAAGACGGTATTGAATGTGTTACTGTCTGTTACCTTGATTACTACAATTTTTCTCTTGACCTGTGCACTTACATTGTAAACTTTTATTCTTATTGTAGCAACCTCATGATGGGTTTAGGGAAAATTAGAGTATCATGTAGTAGCCTAAACCTATCAATGTTACATTGAGCTGGGTGAGTGGAATATGAATGACAGTCATCAAATATGCTATAATAGAAATAAGGCCATGCTCGTGTGTGTGTGTGTGTGTGTGTGTGTGTGTGTGTGTGTGTGTGTGTGTGTGTGTGTGTGTGTGTGTGTGTGTGTGTGTGTGTGTGTGTGTGTGTGTGTGTCATCAGTCACTGAGTCTTGCGAGACTAGAGACTGCCAATTTACCTTATATTTAAATTATCAGCATGCCTTGTTATTTTGCCATCATCTCTATTTATGAGAGCCTTTCACTCAAGTGAGCTGTGTGTTACAATGATTGCATTTGCCTAATTTCTGACATCCTCACGTGTGAAATTGAATTGCATTAACTATTTGTTCACTTGCATGGTGTGCTGTGATCTCCCAGATAGACATAAACTACATTGACTTGAGTCTGCTTGTGCCAATTCCATATCACCTCCTCCCTCCCCAAACTAATTGCTAAACACGCCTCAGAACTATAGTTAAAAGGAACTGAAACTTACCTTCAGGCGTCATTCGAACGTCCACATCGTTTTGCTGCTGCTCATCTCCGTCTGCTGTGGGAAAAAGACACAAATTACAACGCTCTCTACAGCACTACTAAAGGAAAGTGCTTGTTTCAAACGTCTCAGTGTCACTCCAATTGTTGGCCAGTATATGCTGTTATTTGATGTTTTGTGTCCCCCATGGCTGTAAACACAGGGGAAATGCCTAATGGAGCTGCGAGAGACTACATCCAACACTACAACCCAGCAGGCCCGGCGCAAATCGAGAGACAGACCAGCAAGCAGCAACCAATCCAGGCTGCCAAGAGCTCAACTCTTAAAACGCTCTCCATAGCACTGCTAAAGGAAAGGGCATATTTCCAGTGAGTGAGTGTGACTCAAATATTTGGCCAGTACATCCTCTAATTGTATGTTTTGTGTCCCTCGCCACTACACACCACACGCCCGACGCAACTGCGAGATGTTACACCCAACACTACCACACAGCCGGGCTAGTGTGGAGCGAGGGACAGCCGGCGATCTGCCATTGACCACCGAACCAGCCATCGACTAACGACCCCTCTTCGGGAAGGAATTACCGAACCCTGCTCCGGTAGAGCCGAACGAACGAACCCTGCTCAGAAAGAGACGAATGAACTAACATTGGCCACCACTCAGTGAGTGAATCAACTGTTGCGTTAATTTTCCCCAGTGCTCATAGTTACCCTATAACCCCAAATCCTAGCCCCTTGCCAAAGCAATACGGAGTGCCTGAATACAGCCCTTAGCCATAGTATATTGGCCATATACCACAAACCCCCGAGGTGCCTTATTGCTATTATAAAAGTGGTTACCAACGTAATTAGAGCAGTAAAAATAAAAGTGTTGTCATATCCATGGTATATGGTCTGATATACCACGGCTGTCAGCCAATCAGAATTCAGGGCTCGAACCCCCCCAGTTTAAAATTGTATACAGTGCCTTCACACTCCTTGACTTTTTCCACATTTTGTTGTTACAACCAGAATTTAAAATGTATTAAATGTAGATTTTTTTGGTCACTGGCCTACACACAATAATGTCAAAGTGGAATGATGTTTGTTTGTAATGTTTACAAATTAATTCAATTTAAAGCTGAAATGTCTTGAGTCAATAAGTATTCAACCCCTTTGTTATGGCAAGCCTAAATAAGTTCAGGAGTACAAATTTGCTTAACAAGTCACATGAGTCTCATGCGCAATAATAGTGTTTAACATGATTTTTGAATGACTACCTCATCTCTGTACCCCACACATACAATTATCTGTAAGCTACCTCAGTCAAGCAGTGAATTTCACACCGATTCAACCACGAAGACCAGGGAGGTTTTCCAATGCCTCGCAAAGAAGGGCACCTATTGGTAGATGGGTAAACATTATTTCTTTTTTAAAGCAGACATTGAATATCCCTTTTGAGCATTGTGAAGTAATTAATTGCACTTTGGATGGTATATCAATACACCCAGCCACTACAAAGATACAGGTGTCCTTCCTAACTCCGTTGCCGGAGAGGAAGGAAACCACCCCAAGATTTCACCGTGAGGCCAATGGTGACTTAAACAGTTAGAGTTTAATCGCTGTGATAGGAAAAAACTGAGGATGGATCAACTACATTGTAGTTACTCATAATATCAAATCAAATGTATTTGTCACATACACATGGTTAGCAGATGTTAATGTAAGTGTAGCGAAATGCTTGTGCTTCTAGTTCCGACCATGCAGTAATATCTAACAAGTAATATAACCTAACAATTGCACAACAACTACTTTATACACACAAGTGTAAACGAATGAATAAGAATATGTACATAAAAATATATATGAATGAGTGATGATATAGAATGGCATAGGCAAGATGCAGTAGATGGTAAGAGTACAGTATATACATATGAGATGAGTAATGTAGGGTTTGAAACATATAAAGCAGCATTGTTTAAAGTGGCTAGTGATACATTACATCAAGATGGCAAGATGCAGTAGATGTTATAGTGTACAGTATATACATATGAGATGAGTAATGTAGGGTATGTAAATATATGAAGTGGCATGGTTTAAAGTGGCTAGTGATACAGTGGGGGAAAAAAGTATTTGATCCCCCTGCTGATTTTGTACGTTTGCCCACTGACAAAGAAAGGATCAGTCTATAATTTTAATGGTAGGTTTATATGAACAGTGAGAGACAGAATAACAACAAAAATATCCAGAAAAATGCATGTCAAAAATGTTATAAATTGATTTGCATTTTAATGAGGGAAATAAGTATTTGACCACCTCTCAATCAGAAAGATTTCTGGCTCCCAGGTGTCTTTTATACAGGTAACGAGCTGAGATTAGGAGCACACTCTTAAAGGGAGTGCTCCTAACCGCAGCTTGTTACCTGTAAAAAAGACACCTGTCCACAGAAGCAATCAATCAATCAGATTCCAAACTCTCCACCATGGCCAAGACCAAAGAGCTCTCCAAGGATGTCAGGGACAAGATTGTAGACCTACACAAGGCTGGAATAGGCTACAAGACCATCGCCAAGCAGCTTGGTGAGAAGGTGACAACATTTGGTGCGATTATTCGCAAATGGAAGAAACACAAAAGAACTGTCAATATCCCTCGGCCTGGGGCTCCATGCAAGATCTCACTTCGTGGGGTTGCAATGATCATGAGAACAGTGAGGAATCAGCCCAGAACTACACGGGAGGATCTTGTCAATGATCTCAAGGCAGCTGGGACCATAGTCACCAAGAAAACAATTGGTAACACACTACGCGGTGAAGGACTGAAATCCTGCAGCGCCCGCAAGGTCCCCCTGCTCAAGAATACATATACAGTGGGGCAAAAAAATATTTAGTCAGCCACCAATTGTGCAAGTTCTCCCGCTTAGAAAGATGAGAGAGGCCTGTAATTTTCATCATAGGTACACTTCAACTATGACAGACAAAATGAGAAAAAAAAATCCAGAAAATCACATCGTAGGATTTTTAATGAATTTATTTGCAAATTATGGTGGAAAATAAGTATTTGGTGAATAACAAAAGTTTATCTCAATACTTTGTTATATACCCTTTGTTGGCAATGACACAGGTCAAACGTTTTCTGTAAGTCTTCACAAGGTTTTCACACACTGTTGCTGGTATTTTGGCCCATTCCTCCATGCAGATCTCCTCTAGAGCAGTGATGTTTTGGGGCTGTTGCTGGGCAACACGGACTTTCAACTCCCTCCAAAGATTTTCTATGGGGTTGAGAACTGGAGACTGGCTAGGTCACTCCAGGACCTTGAAATGCTTCTTACGAAGCCACTCCTTCGTTGCCCGGGCGGTGTGTTTGGGATCATTGTCATGCTGAAAGACCCAGCCACGTTTCATCTTCAATACCCTTGCTGATGGAAGGAGGTTTTCACTCAAAATCTCACGATACATGGCCCCATTCATTCTTTCCTTTACACGGATCAGTCGTCCTGGTCCCTTTGCAGAAAAACAGCCCCAAAGCATGATGTTTCCACCCCCATGCTTCACAGTAGGTATGGTGTTCTTTGGATGCAACTCAGCATTCTTTGTCCTCCAAACACGACGAGTTGAGTTTTTACCAAAAAGTTCTATTTTGGTTTCATCTGACCATATGACATTCTCCCAATCCTCTTCTGGATCATCCAAATGCTCTCTAGCAAACTTCAGACAGGCCTGGACATGTACTGGCTTAAACAGGGGGACACGTCTGGCACTGCAGGATTTGAGTCCCTGGCGGCGTAGTGTGTTACTGATGGTAGGCTTTGTTACTTTGGTCCCAGCACTCCGCAGGTCATTCACTAGGTCCCCCCGTGTGGTTCTGGAATTTTTGCTCACCGTTCTTGTGATCATTTTGACCCCACGGGGTGAGATCTTGCGTGGAGCCCCAGATCGAGGGAGATTATCAGTGCTCTTGTATGTCTTCCATTTCCTAATAATTGCTCCCACAGTTGATTTATTCAAACCAAGCTGCTTACCTATTGCAGATTCAGTCTTCCCAGGTCTACAATTTTGTTTCTGGTGTCCTTTGACAGCTCTTTGGTCTTGGCCATAGTGGAGTTTGGAGTGTGACTGTTTGAGGTTGTGGACAGGTGTCTTTTATACTGATAACAAGTTCAAACAGGTGCCATTAATACAGGTAACGAGTGGAGGACAGAGGAGCCTCTTAACCTCTATGGGCTAGGTGGGACGCTTGAGTCCCACCTACTCAACAGCCAGTGTAATCTCGTGGCGCGATATTCAAATACCTTAGAAATGCTATTACTTCAATTTCTCAAACATATGACTATTTTACACCATTTTAAAGACAAGACTCTCGTTAATCTAACCACACTGTCCGATTTCAAAAAGGCTTTACAACGAAAGCAAAACATTAGATTATGTCAGCAGAGTACCCAGCCAGAAATAATCAGACACCCATTTTTCAAGCTAGCATATAATGTCACATAAACCCAAACCACAGTTAATGCAGCACTAACCTTTGATGATCTTCATCAGATGACAATCCTAGGACATTATGTTATACAATACATGCATGTTTTGTTCAATCAAGTTCATATTTATATCAAAAACCAGCTTTTTACATTAGCATGTGACTAGCATGTGACTAGCATTCCCACCGAACACTTCCGGTGAATTTACTAAATTACTCACGATAAACGTTCACAAAAAACATAACAATTATTTTAAGAATTATAGATACAGAACTCCTTTATGCACTCGCTATGTCCGATTTTAAAATAGCTTTTCGGTGAAAGCACATTTTGCAATATTCTGAGTAGATAGCCCGGCCATCACAGGCTAGCTATTTTGACACCCACCAAGTGTGGTACTCACCAAACTCCGATTTACTATTAGAAAAGTTTGATTACCTTTGCTGTTCTTCGTCAGAATGCACTCCCAGGACTTCTACTTCAATAACAAATGTTGGTTTGGTTCCAAATAATCCATAGTTATATCCAAATAGCGGCGTTTTGTTCGTGCGTTCAAGACACTATCCGAAGGGTAAAGAAGGGTGACGCGCCCGACGCGTTTCGTGACAAAATATTTCAAAATATTCCATTACCGTACTTCGAAGCATGTCAAACGCTGTTTAAAATCAATTTTTATGCGATTTTTCTCGTAAAAAAGCGATAATATTCCAACCGGGAGTCGTTGTTTTCGTTCAAAGAGAAAGAAAGTAAACATGGTGTCGGCTCGTGCACGCGCCTCCAGTCTCATTGTCCTCAGATCGACCACTATCCAAATGCGCTATTGTTTTTCAGCCATGGCCTGCAAAGCCACCATTCATCGTTCTGGCGCCTTCTGAGAGCCTATGGGAGCGTTAGAAAATGTCACGTTATGCCAGAGATCCCCTGTTTTGGTTAGAGATGATCAAGAAGGCCAAGAAATAGTCAGAGAGAGTGCTTCCTGTTTGGAATCTTCTCAGGTTTTGGCCTGCCAAATTAATTCTGTTATACTCACAGACACCATTCAAACAGTTTTAGAAACTTTAGGGTGTTTTCTATCCAAATCAAATCAAAATTATATGCATATTCTAGTTACTGGGCAGGAGTAGTAACCAGATTAACCTGTTGGGGCTAGGGGGTAGCAATGAACCCTGAGACGGGATTGCTAGCAAGGCTGGAAATTCAAAACATCAAAAATCTAATTTCAATTTCTCAAACAATCAACTATTTTACACAATTTAAAAGATAAACATCTCCTTAATCTAACCACATTGTTCGATTTTCAAAGAGGCTTTACGGCAAAAGCATAGCCACAAAAGTACAAACATCCATTTTCAATTCAAGGTCAGGCGTCACCAAAAGCAGAAACCAGCTAAAATTATGCACTAACCTTTGACAATCTCCATCAGATGACACTCCTAGGACATTATGTTATACAATACATGCATTTTTTGTTCCATCAAGTTCATATTTATATCCAAAAACAGCATTTTACAGTAGCGGTGAAATTCAGATTTTTTTCTTCTCTGAAATGCTTCCGGTGAACAACGTTACAAATTACAAAATTACTATTCGAAAACATTGGTAAATTATAATATTGTCATTCAAATATTCATAGTTTAACATTTCATAAATGCTACTGCATTGCCAGATTTCAAAATAACTTTACTGGGAAATCACAATTTGCAATAAACCGGGTGCTGTGCTAAGAACAATAGGCTAGGCTATACAGGTTAGCACCATCTTGTAACCATGTAATATCAAAATTACTATTGTCAATAATCCCTTACCTTTGATTATCTTCATCCATTGGCACTTCCAGGAATCCCATGTCCACAACAAATGTGGTTTCTTTCAACAAAGTTCCTAATTGATGTCCAAATAACTCCAAGTTGTTAGCGCTTCGGTAGGCTACTAAAAAGTAGCGCGGGGGGGGGGGGGGGGGGGGGAGTCACGGCGAAAAGTAAAAAAAATAATCTATTTACGTTCGTTCAAACATGTCAAACGTTGTTTAGCATCAATCTTTAGAGCCATTTTTAACGTGAAACATCAGTAATGTTTCAACCCGACCTCTCCTGTGTCTTGAAAAACGTATTTGAAAAATGTATCGCATCACATGATTGCGCAGGTGCAGCCAATAATGAAGTGACGACATCCCAGGGAGGTCAACTTCTCTTCCTTGTCATTCGGTCTCTGTTCATCATAGTAGACGCTTCAAACAACTTTATAAAGATCGTTGACATCTAGTGGAAGCCGTAGGAAGTGCGAAATGAATCCTTTGTCACTGTGTTATCTATTAACAATGACAAAAAAAAAATAGTACAGCCACAAAAGTATTCTTTTTTCTCAGGTTTTTGCCTGCCATATGAGTTTTGTTATACTTACAGACACCATTCAAACAGTTTTAGAAAATTCAGAGTGTTTTCTATCCAAATCTGGTAATAATATGCATATCCTAGCTTCTGAGTTGGTGTAGGAGGCAGTTAAAAATGGGCACATATTTTTTTCAAAATTCTCAGTACTGCCCCCTAGCCCCAACAGGTTAAATCGGGTACATTTTTTATCCGGCCGTGCAAATACTGCCCCCTATCCCCAACAGGTTAAAGAAGAAGTTACAGGTCTGTGAGAGCCAGAAATCTTGCAAATACTTATTTTCCACCATAATTTGCAAATAAATTCATTAAAAATCCTACAATGTGATTTTCTGGATTTCTTTTCTCATTTTGTCTGTCATAGTTGATGTGTACCTATGATGAAAATTACAGGCCTCTCTCATCTTTTTAAGTGGGAGAACTTGCACAATTGGTGGCTGACTAAATACTTTTTTGCCCCACTGTACATGCCCGTCTGAAGTTTGCCAATGAACATCTGAATGATTCAGAGGACAACTGGGTGAAAGTGTTGTGGTCAGATGAGACCAAAATGGAGCTCTTTGGCATCAACTCAACTCGCCGTGTTTGGAGGAGGAGGAATGCTGCCTATGACCCCAAGAACACCATCTCCACCGTCAAACATGGAGGTGGAAACATTATGCTTTGGGGGTGTTTTTCTGCTAAGGGGACAGGACAACTTCACCACATCAAAGGGACGATGGACGGGGTCATGTACCGTCAAATCTTGGGTGAGAACATCCTTCCCTCAGCCAGGGCATTGGAAATGGGTCGTGGATGGGTATTCCAGCATGAATGTGACCCAAAACACACGGCCAAGGCAACAAAGGAGTGGCTCAAGAAGAAGCACATTAAGGTCCTGGAGTGGCCTAGCCAGTCTCCAGACCTTAATCCCATAGAAAATCTGTGGAGGGAGCTGAAGGTTTGAGTTGCCAAACGTCAGCCTCGAAACCTTAATGACTTGGAGAAGATCTGCAAAGAGGAGTGGGACAAAATTCCTCCTGAGATGTGTGCAAACCTGGTGGCCAACTACAAGAAACGTCTGACCTCTGTGATTGCCAACAAGGGTTTTGCCACCAAGTACTAAGTCATGTTTTGCAGAGGGGTCAAATACTTATTTCCCTCATTAAAATGCAAATCATGTTGTAACATTTTTGACATGCGCTTTTCTGGATTTTTTTCTTGTTATTCTGTCTCTCACTGTTCAAATAAACCTACCATTAAAATGATAGACTGCTCATTTCTTTGTAAGTGGGCAAACGTACAAAATCAGCAGGGGATCAAATACTTTTTTCCCCCACTGTACATTACATGAAGATGGCAAGATGCAGTAGATGGTATAGAGTACAGTATATACATATGAGATGAGTAATGTAGGGTATGAGAACATTATATGAAGTGGCATTGTTTAAAGTGGCTAGTAATACATTACATCAAGATGGCAAGATGCAGTAGATGGTATAGCGTACAGTATATACATATGAGATGAGTAATGTAGGGTATGAGAACATTATGGCCAAGGCTTTCGACTCTGTCAATCACCACATCCTCATCGGCAGATTCAACAGCCTTGGTTTCTCAAATGATTGCCTCGAGTGGTTCACCAACTACTTCTCCGACAGAGTTTAGTGTGTCAAATCTGAGGGCCTGTTGTCCGGGCCTCTGGCAGTCTCCATGGGGGTGCCACAGGGTTCAATTCTTGGGCCGACTCTCTTCTCTGTATATATCAATGATGACACTCTTGCTGCTGGTGAGTCTCTGATCCACCTCTACGCAGACGACACCATTCTGTATACTTCTGGCCCTTCTTTGGACACTGTGTTAACAACCCCCCAGACGAGCTTCAATGCCATACAACTCTCCCTCCGTGGCCTCCAACTGCTCTTAAATACAAGTAAAACTAAATGCATGCTCTTCAACCGATCGCTGCCTGCACCTGCCCGCCCGTCCAGCATCACTACTCTGGACGGTTCTGACTTAGAATATGTGGACAACTACAAATACCTAGGTGTCTGGTTAGACTGTAAACTTTCCATCCAGACTCACATTAAGCATCTCCAATCCAAAATTAAATCTAGAATCAGCTTCCTATTTAGCAACAAAGCATCCTTCACTCATGCTGCCAAACATACCCTCGTAAAACTGACCATCTTACCGATCCTCGACTTTGACGATGTCATTTACAAAATAGCCTCCAACGCCCTACTCAACAAATTGGATGCAGTCTATCACAGTGCCATCCGTTTTGTCACCAAAGCCCCATATACTACCCACCACTGCGACCTGTACGCTCTCGTTGGCTGGCCCACGCTTCATACTCGTCGCCAAACCCACTGGCTCCAGGTCCTCTACAAGACCCTGCTAGGTAAATGTAACAGTGTAGGTTCCGTCCCTCTCTTCGCCCCAACCTGGGCTCGAACCAGGGACCCTTGCACACATCAACAACTGACACCCCACGAAGCATCGTTACCCATCGGGCCACAAAAGCCACGGCCCTTGCAACGCAAGGGGAAACCCTACTTCAAGTCTCAGAGCGAGTGACGTCACTGATTGAAACGCTATTAGCGCGCACCACCGCTAACTAACTAGCCATTTCACATCGGTTACACTCACCCCCCCTTTGACCTCCTCCTTTTCCGCAGCAACCAATGATCCGGGTCACGGCACCAATGTAACAGTGTAGGTTCCGTCCCTCTCTTCGCCCCAACCTGGGCTTGAACCAGGGACCCTTGCACACATCAACAACTGACACCCCATGAAGCATCGTTACCCATTGCGCCACAAAAGCCGTGGCCCTTGCAACGCAAGGGGAAACCCTACTTCAAGTCTCAGAGCGAGTGACGTCACTGATTGAAACGCTATTAGCGCGCACCACCGCTAACTAACTAGCCATTTCACATCGGTTAGATAAAGTCTCGCCTTATCTCTGCTCGCTGGTCACCATAGCTGCACCCTCCCGTAGCATACGTTCCAGCAGGTATATCTCACTTGTCACCCCCAAAGCCAATTCCTCCTTTGTCCGCCTATCCTTCCAGTTCTCTGCTGCCAATGACTGGAACGAACTTCAAAAATCTCTGAAACTGGAAACACTTATCTCCCTCACTAGCTTTAAGCACCAGCTGTCAGAGCAGCTCACAGATCACTGCACCTGTACATAGCCCATCTATAAATAGCCCAAACAACTACCTCTTCCCCTACTGTATTTATTTATTTATTTAGCTCCTGTGCTCCCCAGTATTTCTACTTTGCACACTCATCTACTGTCAAATCTACCATTCCATTGTTTTAATTGCTATATTGTATTTACTTCGCCACCATGGCCTATTTGTTGCCTTTACCTCCCTTATCTCGCCTCATTTGCTCACATTGTATATAGACTTGTTTTTCTACTGTATTATTGACTGTATGTTTGTTTTACTCCATGTGTAACTCTGTGTTGTTTTATGTGTCAAACTGCTTTGCTTTATCTTGGCCAGGTCGCAGTTGTAAATGAGAACTTGTTCTCAACTTGCCTACCTGGTTAAATAAAAGTGAAATAAAAATAAATAAAATACAAAATAATATAAAATGGCATTGTTTAAAGTGGCTAGTGATACATTTAATTACATCAAGATGGCAAGATGCAGTAGATGGTATAGTGTACAGTATATACATATGGCATGAGTAATGTAGGGTATGTAAACATTATATAAAGTGGCTAGTGATAAATTGATTACATCAATTTTTCCATTATTAAAGTGGCTGGAGTTGAGTCAGTATGTTGGCAGCAGCCACTCAATGTTAGTGATGGCTGTTTAACAGTCTGATGGCCTTGAGATAGAAGCTGTTTTTCATTCTCTCGGTCCCCGCTTTGATGCACCTGTACTGACCTCGCCTTCTGGACGATAGCGGGATGAACAGGCAGTGGCTTGGGTGGTTGTTGTCCTTGATGATCTTTTTGGCCTTCCTGTGACATCGGGTGGTGTAGGTGTCCTGGAGGGCAGGTAGTTTGCACCCGGTGAAGCGTTGTGCAGACCTCACTACCCTCTGGAGAGCCTTCCGGTTATGGGCGGAGCAGCTGTCGTATCAGGCGGTGATACAGCCCAACAGGATGCTCGCGATTGTGCATCTGTAAAAGTTTGTGAGTGTTTTTGGTGACAAGCCGAATTTCTTCAGCCTCCTGAGGTTGAAGAGACGCTGCTGCGCCTTCTCCACCACGCTGTCTGTGTGGGTGGACCATTTCATTTTGTCCGTGATGTGTACGCCGAGGAACTTAAAACTCTCCACCCTCTCCACTTGTCACGATCGTCAAAAGGAGTAGACCAAGGTGCAGCGTGGTAAGTGTTCATCCTTGTATTTATTTTAAATCAGAACACTAAACACAAAATAAGAAACAATGATAACGACCGTCACGTCTTGCAGGCTTAACAAGCAGTACAAAAATAAGATCCCACAACTACAGGTGGGGAAAGGCTGCCTAAGTATGATTCCTAATCAGAGACAACGATAGACAGCTGCCTCTGATTAGGAACCATACTCGGCTCAACACAAAGAAATAGACACCATAGAATGCCCACCCCACACCCTGACCTAACCACATAGAGAAACAAACCGTCTCTCTCAGGTCAGGGCGTGACACCACTACTGTCCCGTCAATGTAGATAGGGGGCTGCTCCCTCTGCTGTTTCCTGAAGTCCACGATCATCTCCTTTGTTTTGTTGACATTGAGTGTGAGGTTATTTTCCCGACACCACACTCCGAGGGCTCTCACCTCCTCCCTGTAGGCCGTCTCGTCGTTGTTGGTAATCAAGCCTACCACTGTAGTGTCGTCTGCAAACTTGATGATTGAGTTGGAGGCGTGCATGGCCACGCAGTCGTGGGTGAACAGGGAGTATAGGAGAGGGCTGAGAACGCACCCTTGTGGGGCCCCAGTGTTGAGGATCAGCGGGGTGGAGATGTTGTTACCAACCCTCACCACCTGGGGGCGGCCCGTCAGGAAGTCCAGGACCCAGTTGCACAGGGCGGGGTCGAGACCCAGGGTCTCGAGATTAATGATGAGTTTGGAGGGTACTATGGTGTTAAATGCTGAGCTGTAATCAATGAACAGCATTCTTACATAGGTATTCCTCTTGTCCAGATGGGTTAGGGAAGTGTGCAGTGTGATGGTGATTGCGTCGTCTGTGGACCTATTGGTGCGGTAAGCAAATTGGAGTGGGTCTAGGGTGTCAGGTAGGGTGGAGGTGATATGGTCCATGACTAGTCTCTCAAAGCACTTCATGATGACGGAAGTGAGTGCTACAGGGCGGTAGTCATTTAGCTCAGTTATCTTAGCTTTCTTGGGAACAGGAACAATGGTGGCCCTCTTGAAGCATGTGGGAACAGCAGACTGGGATAAGGATTGATTGAATATGTCTGTAAACACACCAGCCAGCTGGTCTGCGCATGCTCTGAGGACGCGGCCGGGGATGCTATCTGGGCCTGCAGCCTTGCGAGGGTTAACACGTTTAAATGTTTTACTCACGTTGGCTGCAGTGAAGGAGAGGCCGCAGGTCTTGGTAGCGGGCTGTGTCAGTGGCACTGTATTGTCCTCAAAGCGAGCAAAAAAGTTGTTTAGTCTGTGGGAGCAAGGCATCGTGATCCGCGACGGGGCTGATTCTTCTTTTGTAGTCCGTGATTGACTGTAGACCCTGCCACATACCTCTCGTGTTTGAGCCGTTGAATTACTAACCTATTTGAGAGTGAAAAGAAGGAAGCCTGTACAGAATAAAAAATATTCCATAACATGAATCCTGTTTGCAACTAAAGTAATACTGCAAAAAAATTGACAAAGCAATTAACTTTTTGTCCAGAATACATAGTGTTATGTTTGGAGCAAATCCAACACATTACTGTGTACCCCTTTCCATATTTTCATGCATAGTGGTGGCTGCATCATGTTATAGGTATGCTTGTAATCAATAAGGACTGGGGAGTTTTTCATGATTAAAAAAATAATCGGAATGTAGCTAAGCGCAGGCAAGCCTGGTTCAGTGTGCTTTCCACCAGACACTGGGAGATGACTTCACCTTTCAGCAGGACATTAACCTAAAACACAAGGCCAAATCTAGACGAGTTGCTTGCCAAGAAGACAGTGAATGTTCCTGAGAGGCCGAGTTACAGTTTTGACTTAAATATACCTCAATCTATGGCAAGATCTGAAAATGGTTGTCTAGCAATGATCAACAACCAATTTGACAGAGTTTGAAGAATTTGGAAAAGAATAATGGGCGAATGTGGAAAGTTCTTAAAGACTTACCCAGAAAGACTCACAGCTGTAATCGCTGCCAAAGGTGCTTCTACAAAGTATTGACTCCGGGATGTGAATACTTATGTAAATGAGATTTCTGTATTTCGTTTTCAATACATTTGCAAAAATGATGGGGTATTGTGGGAGAAAAAAAAATATCCTCTATTTAATCCATTTTGAATTCAGGCTGTAACACAAAATGTGGAATAAGTCAAGGGGTATGAATACTTTCTGAAGGCACTGTAAGTGTGTGGCTGCCTGCGGCTTTTTGGGGTTGACAGTTGCCAGCGAGCGTGAGCCTAATCTCCTCCATCAGCTGTCAGAGCATGGGACGTCAGGGCCAGGGAGGCTCCACTCCTCGCCTCTCCTCGCTCTCTCACTCCACCGGCAATGTCATGTTGTCAGCCCACATATGCTCGTCTGCACTGGGGGAGATGTGGGGGAGACATGGGGACACGGGCAGCTTCCGTCTTTCTCCTGTCGCTCCAAACTCATCTCTATGCTCCAACACGGCTGCTCGCTCTCGCCTTTAACCCCTACTACTCTCCCCCACTCATGTTCTATCTGCCTCTCTCCCACTCTCTGTCCAAAAACACATACATTCATGTTAGAATAGTTCCTCTGCCATTCATTTTACAGTGCTAAAGTAAAACAAAAAATGCATTTCAAAATCACCCTGATACCAGATTTTCTGATAATAGTCCTAGGTTTTTCACACAATGTGAATAAACGGTAGGTCTGTGTCCTAAATAACAGGAAGGCCCATATGCCAATGACAGCAGAAGGGCATATGTCTGTGTTATTTGACTAAGGCTGACCCAGTGAACTGCCCCCCAGCACCAACCACAGGGGTGGTAAGGGACGCAGTGTGAATCACACAACACATGCAAGGCCCCTCCCTCAGTGCACAGGGCATTGGTGAGTCATTATATATGAGCCTGGGATAGAGACACACATACAGTTAGGGAAAAAAGTATTTGATCCCCTGCTGATTTTCTACGTTTGCCCACTGACAAAGAAATTATCAGTCTATAATTTTAATGGTAGGTTTATTTGAACAGTGAGAGACAGAATAACAACAAAAAAATCCAGAAAAACGCATGTCAAAAATGTTATAAAATTATTTGCATTTTAATGAGGGAAATAAGTATTTGACCCCTCTGCAAAACATGACTTAGTACTTGGTGGCAAAACCCTTGTTGGCAATCACAGAGGTCAGACGTTTCTTGTAGTTGGCCACCAGGTTTGCACACATCTCAGGAGGGATTTTGTCCCACTCCTCTTTGCAGATCTTCTCCAAGTCATTAAGGTTTCGAGGCTGACGTTTGGCAACTCGAACCTTCAGCTCCCTCCACAGATTTTCTATGGGATTAAGGTCTGGAGACTGGCTAGGCCACTCCAGGACCTTAATGTGCTTCTTCTTGAGCCACTCCTTTGTTGCCTTGGCCGTGTGTTTTGGGTCATTGTCATGCTGGAATACCCATCCACGACCCATTTTCAATGCCCTGGCTGAGGGAAGGAGGTTCTCACCCAGGATTTGACGGTACATGGCCCCGTCCATCGTCCCTTTGATGCGGTGAAGTTGTCCTGTCCCCTTAGCAGAAAAACACCCCCAAAGCATAATGTTTCCACCTCCATGTTTGACGGTGGAGATGATGTTCTTGGGGTCATAGGCAGCATTCCTCCTCCTCCAAATACGGCGAGTTGAGTTGATGCCAAAGAGCTCCATTTTGGTCTCATCTGACCACAACAATTTCACCCAGTTGTAATCTGAATCATTCAGATGTTCATTGGCAAACTTCAGACGGGCATGTATATGTGCTTTCTTGAGCAGGGGGACCTTGCGGGCGCTGCAGGATTTCAGTCCTTCACGGCGTAGTGTGTTACCAATTGTTTTCTTGGTGACTATGGTCCCAGCTGCCTTGAGATCATTGACAAGATCCTCCCGTGTAGTTTTGTGCTGATTCCTCACCGTTCTCATGATCATTGCAACTCCACGAGGTGAGTTCTTGAATGGAGCCCAAGGCCGAGGGAGATTGACAGTTCTTTTGTGTTTCTTCCATTTGCGAATAATCGCATCAACTGTTGTCACCTTCTCACCAAGCTGCTTGGCGATTGTAATGTGTAATGGAAATTATATGATTAAAGGTTTGACTAAATGATTTCACTCAGAAACCATATAACCTGTTGAAATGTATTCGAAATTACAAGGCTATAAGAATGGGTTAAAAACTATATTCCAATACTGTGTGTGAGTAAGACACTGTTACTATTTCAAAATGAACTGGGCATAGTTGATAAGACGCCCTTGTGAGAGGAACAGTTAGGGAGGGGAACAACTGCCCGAAAACGGCTAGGCTGGCAAAAGATAAGGAGACAGGTGGTCTGGGTACTGTGGAAAAATACAGCCGCCTAAAGCGGGGTGGAGTTCTCTACTGATGTAAGTTCATTTGTATGACGAAATGTGTAATATAAAAGGCTGTGTGCATTGTATGGATTTTAGAGCTCTCATAAATAAACGTTTTGACCATTGTAGGCTGGTTCTCCGTCTGCTTCATTCAACCAGAATCATTCAACCCCCCCCCCCCCCCCCCAGACTGAGTAGTTTAATTGAAGTTCAGTTTAAGAACATTGATAACTTAATTCATGTAACAGCGATGGTCTTGTAGCCCATTCCAGCCTTGTGTAGGTCTACAATCTTGTCCCTGACATCCTTGGAGAGCTCTTTGGTCTTGGCCATGGTGGAATCTGATTGATTGATTGCTTCTGTGGACAGGTGTCTTTTTTACAGGTAACAAGCTGCGGTTAGGAGCACTCCCTTTAAGAGTGTGCTCCTAATCTCAGCTCGTTACCTGTATAAAAGACACCTGGGAGCCAGAAATCTTTCTGATTGAGAGCGGGTCAAATACTTATTTCCCTCATTAAAATGCAAATCAATTTATAACATTTTTTACATGCGTTTTTCTGGATTTTTTTTGTTGGCATTTCTTTGGAGGGCCGCACAGCCCTCCATGTGCTCGCCAGAGGTAGCCTGACTGCCATTAGGTACCGAGATGAGATCCTCAGACCCCTTGTGAGACCATATGCTGGTGCGGTTGGCCCTGGGTTCCTCCTAATGCAAGACAATGCTAGACCTCATGTGGCTGGAGTGTGTCAGCAGTTCCTGCAAGAGGAAGGCATTGATGCTATGGACTGGCCCGCCCGTTCACCAGACCTGAATCCAATTGAGCACATCTGGGACATCATGTCTCGCTCCATCCACCAACGCCACGTTGCACAACAGACTGTCCAGGAGTTGGCGGATGCTTTAGTCCAGGTCTGGGAGGAGATCCCTCAGGAGACCATCCGCCACCTCATCAGGAGCATGCCCAGGCGTTGTAGGGAGGTCATACAGGCACGTGGAGGCCACACACACTACTGAGCCTCATTTTGACTTGTTTTAAGGACATTACATCAAAGTTGGATCAGCCGTCTTTGTATCAAAGATAATTGTGTTGTTTAGAGTAATTAGAGTAATTAGAGTAAATATCGAGGCTAGCTATCTTCGTCCTCCTAACGTAGTCAACACTGCTAGCTGCTAGCTAGCTAGTCATCACTGCTAGCTAGCCAACTTCTACCGACTAGCAGCACTGCAGAAACTATTACATTACAACGTAACGACTTGATTAGTGTGGTGTTAGTGTTAGTTAGCCAGCTACTTAGTTGTCTTTGCTGTCTCTGTATCTAAGATAATTGTGTAGTTTGAGTAATTATCGAGGTGAGCTAGCCAGCCGCGACGCGGCGCCAGACTTAGTCAACACACCTAGTCATCATTAACCCACTGCTAGCTAGCCAACCGTTACCGACTAGCAGCGCTGTAGATACTAATACTTTACAACGGAACGATTTGACTAGTGCAGTGTTAGCTAGCTAGCTACTTAGTTGTCTTTGTCATAGCTTGATAATTGTGTAGTTTATTAATTACCGAGGTTAGCTAGCCAGCCATCGAGGTCAGCTAGCCAGCTATTTCCGTCCCCCGCGACACCTTTTTTTCCTAACCCAGCCAACTATTACCGACGAGCAGCATTGTAGAAACTAAATACATTACAAGGAACGTCTTGATTAGTGTTATGTTAGCTAGCTAGCTACAAAGTTGCTTTGTATCATGACAAGGGGTAGTACTGAAACTATCGAGGTTACCTAGCCAGCTACACGTTCAAAGTCAACAACGCAGCCACTGCTAGCTAGCCTACTCCACCAGCCAGCAGTACTGTATCATTTTCGTCATTTTAGTCAATAAGATTTTTGCAACGTAAGCTTAACTTTCTGAACAATCGAGACGTGTAGTCCACTTGTCATTCCAATCTCCTTTGCATTAGCGTAGCCTCTTCTGTAGCTTGTCTACTATGTGTCTGTCTATCCCTGTTCTCTCCCCTCTGCAACAGGCCATACAAACGCTCCACACCGCGTGGCCGCTGCCACTCTAACCTGGTGGTCCCAGCGCGCACGACCCACGTGGAGTTCCAGGTCTCCGGCAGCCTCTGGAACTGCCGGTCTGCGGCCAACAAGGCTGAGTTCATCTCAGCCTATGCTACCCTCCAGTCCCTAGACTTCCTGGCGCTGACGGAAACATGGATTACCACAGAGAACACTGCTACTCCTACTGCTCTCTCCTCGTCTGCCTACGTGTTCTCGCATACCCCTAGAGCATCGAGCCAGCGGGGTGGTGGCACTGGAATCCTCATCTCTCCCAAGTGGACATTCTCTCTTTCTCCCCTGACCCATCTGTCTATCTCCTCATTTGAATTCCATGCTGTCACAGTTACCAGCCCTTTCAAGCTTAACATCCTTATCATTTATCGCCCTCCAGGTTCCCTTGGAGAGTTCATCAATGAGCTTGACGCCTTGATAAGTTCCTTTCCTGAGGATGGCTCACCTCTCACAGTTCTGGGTGACTTTAACCTCCCCACGTCTACCTTTGACTCATTCCTCTCTGCCTCCTTTTTTCCACTCCTCTCCTCTTTTGACCTCACCCTCTCACCTTCCCCCCCTACTCACAAGGCAGGCAATACGCTTGACCTCATCTTTACTAGATGCTGTTCTTCCACTAATCTCATTGCAACTCCCCTCCAAGTCTCCGACCACTACCTTGTATCCTTTTCTCTCTCGCTCTCATCCAACACTTCTCACTCTGCCCCTACTCGGATGGTATTGCGCCGTCCCAACCTTCGCTCTCTCTCTCCCGCTACTCTCTCCTCTTCCATCCTATCATCTCTTCCCTATGCTCAAACCTTCTCCAACCTATCTCCTGATTCTGCCTCCTCAACCCTCCTCTCCTCCCTCTCCGCATCCTTTGATTTCCTCTGTCCCCTATCCTCCAGGCCGGCTCGGTCCCCCCCTCCTGCTCCGTGGCTCGACGACTCACTGCGAGCTCACAGAACAGGCCTCCGGGCAGCCGAGCGGAAATGGAGGAAAACTCGCCTCCCTGCGGACCTGGCATCCTTTCACTCCCTCCTCTCTACATTTTCCTCTTCTGTCTCTGCTGCTAAAGCCACTTTCTACCACTCTAAACTCCAAGCATCTGCCTCTAACCCTAGGAAGCTCTTCGCTACCTTCTCCTCCCTCCTGAATCCTCCTCCCCCTCCCCCCCCCCCCCCTCCTCCCTCTCTGCGGATGACTTCGTCAACCATTTTGAAAAGAAGGTTGACGACATCCGATCCTCGTTTGCTAAGTCAAACGACACCGCTGGTCCTGCTCACACTGCCCTACCCTATGCTTTGACCTCTTTCTCCCCTCTCTCTCCAGATGAAATCTCGCGTCTTGTGACGGCCGGCCGCCCAACAACCTGCCCACTTGACCCTATCCCCTCCTCTCTTCTCCAGACCATTTCCGGAGACCTTCTCCCCTACCTCACCTCGCTCATCAACTCATCCTTGACCGCTGGCTACGTCCCTTCCGTCTTCAAGAGAGCGAGAGTTGCACCCCTTCTGAAAAAACCTACACTCGATCCCTCCGATGTCAACAACTACAGACCAGTATCCCTTCTTTCCTTTCTCTCTAAAACTCTTGAACGTGCCGTCCTTGGCCAGCTCTCTTGCTATCTCTCTCAGAATGACCTTCTTGATCCTAATCAGTCAGGTTTCAAGACTGGGCATTCAACTGAGACTGCTCTTCTCTGTGTCACGGACTGCTAAAGCTAACTCTCTCTCCTCTGCTCTCATCCTTCTAGACCTATCTGCTGCCTTTGATACTGTGAACCATCAGATCCTCCTCTCCACCCTCTCCGACCTGGGCATCTCCGGCGCGGCCCACGCTTGGATTGCGTCCTACCTGACAGGTCGCTCCTACCAGGTGGCGTGGCGAGAATCTGTCTCCGCACCACGTGCTCTCACCACTGGTGTCCCCCAGGGCTCTGTTCTAGGCCCTCTCCTATTCTCGCTATACACCAAGTCACTTGGCTCTGTCGTATCCTCACATGGTCTCTCATATCATTGCTATGCAGATGACACACAATTAATCTTCTCCTTTCCCCCTTCTGACAACCAGGTGGCGAATCGCATCTCTGCATGTCTGGCAGACATATCAGTGTGGATGACGGATCACCACCTCAAGCTGAACCTCGGCAAGACGGAGCTGCTCTTCCTCCCGGGGAAGGACTGCCCGTTCCATGATCTCGCCATCACGGTTGACAACTCCCTTGTGTCCTCCTCCCAGAGTGCTAAGAGCCTCGGCGTGACCCTGGACAACACCCTGTCGTTCTCCACTAACATCAAGGCGGTGACCCGATCCTGTAGGTTCATGCTCTACAACATTCGCAGAGTACGACCCTGCCTCACACTGGATATTATAAGGTGAATGCACCAATTTGTAAGTCGCTCTGGATAAGAGCGTCTGCTAAATGACTTAAATGTAAATGTAAATGTAGTGTGGTTTTCCACTTTAATTTTGAGTGTGACTCCAAATCCAGACCTCCATGGGTTGATAAATTGGATTACCATTGATTATTTTTGTGTGATTTTGTTGTCAGCACATTCAACTATGTAAAGAAAAAAGTATTTAATAAGATTATTTATTTCATTCAGATCTAGGATGTGTTGTTTAAGTGTTCCCTTTATTTTTTTGAGCAGTGTATATTTTTTTCTTCTAATAGTTTGAAGATTTTTATTAGAAATGTATCTTTTTTTTGGTATGGTATGTGAAGAATCCAATTCATACACAATTTTACACATTTTCTGTGCTTAAGATGCCGGACGTCATTTTTAAAGGACCCCACCCCAGAGGAAGTTGCCGCCATTATTTCAACATAATTTCCTGTCCTAGAGATGAAATGCACGTTTAGGTTCCACCCCTCCGAAGAATGACAAAGGCTACTTATACATATTCAACAATTGGGTGTGAGAATTTCCACATGGTGTTGATGAACATCAACAAATAGGGCACTGACAGCTGTCAGTATAGCTAGCTAGCTATCTTGATAACCTTATTTAGCTAGCTAATGTTATCTGTAGTTGCTGTTGTACACTGTATTCAAAGGATTAGCCAGCTGGCTATGGCTGATTCTGGAGCTGAATTTGTTGTAAGCATTGATTTGGGGATAACTTCGACACAGATGGAAACCACTGGCCTATCTTTGACTTCGCCATCTATTGTTATCTCCAAAGTTTTGGCATCTTCCATAAATTGCGGCTGCAAATCCGCCATAGAAATAGTTAGAAAGAATAAGATGAAGCTCTGATAATATGGATAAGTATAAAGATGGCTGATATGCATTTTTTTACATTGTAATGGGAAGGGTGCGAACTTTGGTAGGCTGCTGGCAGGCTTCGGCTGCTGTACAGCAAAGCCAAGTCAGCCTGTGCTCATGGTTTTCATAGGGGAAGTGAAATGATAGACTACAATGACTTTGCTCATGATCATGCCGCAAATGGCATGTAACTATAAGCAGTGGTGTAAAGTACTTAAGTGAAAATACTTTAAAGTACTACTTAAGTCGTTTTTTGGTGTATCTGTACTTTACTATTTATATTTTTGCTACTTTTACTTCACTACATTCCTGATGCCCAAAAATACTCGTTACATTTTGACACGAAAATGTCACAATGGTACAGCGATGGGTGGGCCTGGGAGGGCATAGGCCCATCCACATCCACATAGGAACGAGGCCTAGGCAACCATAATTCGTTTTTAGAGTGGCCTTTTATTGTCCCCAGCACAAGGTGCAGCTGTGTAATGATCATGCTATTGAATCAGCTTCTTGATATGCCACACCTGTCAGGTGGATGGATTATCTTGACAAATAATAAAATGCTCACTAACAGGGATGTAAACAAATTTGCAGTGGTGGAAAAAGTACCCAATTGTGATACTTGAGTAAAAGTATAGATACCTTTAATAGAAAGTATATTTACTTAAGTACTTTACACCACTACAAATCTGTGCCCAAAATTTGAAATAAGCTTTTTGTGTGTATGGAACATTTATTTTATTTCAGCTCATGAAACATGGCACCAGCACTTTATATGTTGTTTTTATATATTTGTTTAGTGTAGTTTTAGTCTTAGGTACAGAAAGAAACCTATGCGTGGGAAGCTCGGAGCCAGTTTTTGTTTTTTGGGATGTTACTTTTTGCCACTGTGGGGCAGTAATGCGTAAGGTGATGGGTCAGGCCATAGGATAGGTTCGGTTTAAAGAGTGACTGCCACTAACAACCAACTAATCCCTTTGAAAACGGCCCATGTGGCATTGATATGAGTTAGAAAAATGTATTATCAAAATAGACTACAAAGTGTAAATAGGATCATTTTGGTCACAAAGTCAGTCTCGTCTAAAATGGAGTTTGGAACCTGAGTGCGTCACAATTAGTAAATTAAGGTTCATACCTGTACATAGCCCATCTGTAAATAGCCCATCCAACTACCTCATCCCCATACTGTTACTTATTTATTTTTTGCTCCTTTGCACCCTCTACTTGCACATTCATCTTCTGCACATCTATCACTCCTGTGTTTAATTGCTAAATTGTAATTATTTCGCCACTATGGCCTATTTATTGCCTTACCTCATTTGCACACACTGTATATAGACTTTTTCTCTATTGTGTTATTGACTGTATGTTTGTTTATTCCATGTGTAACTCTGTGTTGTTGTTTGTGTCGCACTGCTTTGCTTTATCTTGGCCAGGTCGCAGTTGTAAATGAGAACTTGTTCTCAACTAGCCTACCTGGTTAAATAAAGGTGAAATAAATGTAAATTTAAAAAAGGTTGCGTTTAGTTAAAATGATGTCAACAAATCGCCCTTCCACGTGCAAATCGCCCCCTCCGCCCACATCACGTCCCTTCATTGAAAGGAACACGGTTGTTCCTTTGCCACCAACCAACGCTTTCAAAGGGGCCGTTTGAGACTGAAAAGCCATACACAGATTGTTTTATGTAATTACATTTAAAAAAAAATCCACCTTTGTTTGATCATGCAATGCATGCTTCCAGAAGGATACACAGCCAACAACTATGGCATGCCCTGCCAAAGGAACCTATCACGTGGAGTAGGTGGTTGGAGTTCGTTGGTCCCCAGTGGTGGTGAATCTACCAGTAGCTAGACCATAGATTGCTGGTTATGTATATTGATAATCATTATCACTAACATCGCTAGCATAGCTGACATTAGCTAGCTAGCTAGCTACCTAACTAGCTCACTAGCTAGCTGACTGTTAGCCTACCTCAATACAACTCGGATTTGGCTTGGAAACACGATAACATTTCAAAAGAAGGCAAATAATTAGTAGGGAAACCTGTTGTCATTGTGCTATGGTGGTACTAGCTAACTCATGTCTGACTACAACAGTGTACTAACTAGCAGCAACAAACTCAAACCAACCCAGGGCCATAGCAAAACATGTCACAGTTGGTTGCATAGTGTAACGGCGTCACCGGACTGAATCTAATCCAATCTGGAACAAGTCAGTCTACATCTGTAAAGCATAGAATTAGCTTCCAAACGAGGTTACATTATTTTTCGAGCTATGTTTATAATTGAGGGATGACAACAATCGTCAACAGTGTTTTTCTGTTAGACAAAGTGCACAGTTGGGTGCCAGACCGATCTTCTGGTCATGAACAGATGCCAGGACCTACCAGAGGGAGCAAAGGTTGGCATCATAACATGTCCAGCAATGTGATTGCAGTGGTTTAGCGACCTTAAACTCCTTTCCTTTACTGTTCACTAGCTATTTTCACTGCTTGTCAGGCAAGACCTCAAAATAAAAGTTTGTCTTGCAACACAAGTACCCTTAACTCCTATGAAAGTCTCCCTCGATTTCTATTAAAAGGACATGCAATCATGAGGCCTCTGATAGTGACCCGAGTTAATGCCCTGATGGCTTCATCAACAATGACAGGTAATGTGTGTTATGTGAAAAGATATTTAAAAAAAACCTGGTTCATAAACTAGTAGGCTAATTCCCCAGCTAAGCAGATACAACTAGTAGAGTCATATTGGTTGGGAAGTGCATTAGCAAAAAGCTTTGTCTTTTCTTTAGAACAAAATGCAATTTACCACTTGGCTGCCTATTATATCACCCTGTTACAGGCCCTCCCAGTCAACACCACCTCGTAAGATTCCCAAGTGGCACAGTGGTCTAAGGCACTGCATCGCAGTGCTAGAGGTGTCACTACAGAGCCGGGTTTGATCCCGGGCTGTGTCGCAGCCATTTGCGACCGGGAGACCTGAGACCCGTATAATTGGCCCAGCATCGTCCGGGTTAGTGGAGGGTTTGGCTGGCCGGGATGTCCTTGTCTCATCTTGCTCAAGTGACTACTGTGGTGGGCTGGGTGCATGCACATGGTCGCCAGTTGGACGGTGTTGGATGGGCAGTGCGTCAAAAAGCAGTGCGGCTTGGCAGGGTTGTGTTTCGGAGGACGCATGGCTCTCGAACTTCGCCTCTCCCGAGTCCGTACGGGAGTTGCAGCGATGGGACAAGACTGTAACTACAAATTGGATTTAATGAAAATTGGGGAGGAAAAGGGGTATAAAAATGACATAATAAAAGATTGCCTGTTGAAGGTGTTTTGAGATATGACCAGTTTGAAGCCGAACATGCATTATAAAGAAGACCAGCAAGATAGCCCTGTTCAGCATCATGCAGACAGGCCCTTGCTGTGAGTATTCCTATGAATAGAACAGTCAGCCACATGTTGGCAAGTATCCGGCCAGCAACCTTCACCTGTCAGCGGCAACAGCTTTCACAGGCTCATCATTTGTACAAATACAGAAGGTAACCCTCTTCATTACTTTGATACATTTGATAACCCAATTGTGAAACATAAATTATGTAACCTGACGTTATTTGTTGCTTATTTTCTACTTCTTAGTTGCATATAATGTCCAGGGCATATCTTAGCCTGGTGGAACCAGCCTGATCGCTGTTTTCACCATTCTATTTCACTTCACATTTTATGATATCTGAAGTAAAGTAAAAAGGTGATCAGGTTGGTTCCATCAGGCAATCATAACCACCTTTGATAATGTAATCAGTGATCTCTCTCTCTCTGTGTGTGTGTGTGTGTGTGTGTGTGTGTGTGTGTGTGTGTGTGTGTGTGTGTGTGTGTGTGTGTGTGTGTGTGTGTGTGTGTGTGTGTGTGTGTGCGTGTGCGTGTGTGTGTGTGTGCGTGCGAGAGACTGACCGGTATCTTTGAGGGGCCAGGAGCTGATTTGCGCTTCTATGCCCATGGCTCTGGCAAAGACCTCCCCTCCAGCCTCACCTATTGCCTGCTTACCAACGATTGTTGATGGGGAGAACAGAATTAGGTAGGTTTACTCTGACCTGTTCCAACTTCAATATAGTACCTGTTTGTGTGTCAGATATTACTGTACCTATCCTAACTGCCAATGGTAATAAAACAGTGACTATGGGTTCACAGAAACATGTATAGAGCCAGCACAGCCAAACTTGCAAGATGATGTCCAGACTGACAGACAGGCTTGATACTGATGTCTCGGAATGGAGAGAGAGCTCGCACTCGGCATTAAATTTTTACTAGACACAACTTTTATTATTGAATGGTATCAGTCAATACGGGGAGGGAGAAACCCTGTGTATTCTGGATCAGGGAACTGCTGTTGTATATGGGACTCCACACATGTAGGTATGACCACTCTGACATTTTGGCCAGCCTGGTCTCATAGACTAGACATAACATAGTAAATGTAAATCCGGGACGCTCAAATTATATGTTATGTTTATTTAATTTTAGGCAAAAACGAAAGGAGGTTGGTTGGTCATGATGGGTGGGAGTATAAAGCGAACGTTTAGCAACCCAAAGGTTGCATGTTACAATCTCATCGCGGACAACCTGAGCATTTTAGATAATTATCTACTTTGCAACTACCCTTCCCCTAACATTAACTGTAACTTTAACCTAACTCCTAACATTAACCCTAACCCCTAGCCTAGCTAATGTTAGCTACCTAGCTAGCATTAAGAACAACAAATTGGAATTCGTAACATATCATTCGTTTTGCAAAATCGTAACATATTGTCCAAATTGCAATTCATAACATATCATACGCATTGTAATTAGTAACATATTATACAAAATGGATGTTGGACATCCACAAATTAATACATACTAAATGAGGTATCTAGGATATACGTACAGAATAATACGAAATGTTTTAAGACCAAGTTGGTTTGCCAAGGTAGCCCCATTACCACCAGACAAAATGCAGATAGGCACAGTACCTGTATCGGCTGGGAATGACAATGAAAGATGAACGGTGCACATTGTTATATTAGCAGAACATTGCTTCTTTGGTGTTATGAAAAGGGTTGTTTATTTTATATGGACCTGTTACTACATTTGAAAGTTATTAAAACTCTTTGTTTGGAATATCTACAATACCAGTCAAAAGTTTGGACACACCTACTCATTCAGGGGTTTTTCTTTATTTTTACTATTTTCTACATCAGTTGTTTTGAACACGCATTCATCCTGCAGCCATCTCCTGCATTGTGGGAGGCTCTATTGTCAACCAATCATGAGGGTGTTTTGACCTATGTGAACGTGACCAAAGAGATGACAGAAACAGGAACTGTTGTGATTTATGTGCAGTGGTGGAAAAAGTACTCAATTCTCATAAATGACTCAAGTAAAAGTGAAAGTCACCCAGTAAAATACTACTTGAGTAAAAGTCTTAAAGTATTTGGTTTTAAATATACTTAAGTATCAAAAGTAAATGTAGTTGCTAAAATATACTTAGTTATCAAAAGTAAAAATATGAATCATTTAAAATTCCTTATATTAAGTAAATCAGACAACACAATTTTATTTTGTTTAGTGGGTCCGCCAGATCAGAGGCAGTAGGGATGATCAGGGATGTTCTCTTGAAAATGTGTGATTTGGACCATTTTCTGTCCTGCTAAGCATTCAAAATGTAAAGAGTACTTTTGGGTGTCAAAATGTATGGAGTAAAAAGTACACAATTTTCTTTAGGAATGTAGTGAAGTAAAAGTAAAAGTAGTCAAAAATATAAATAGTCAAGTAAAGTACAGATACCCCCCAAAACTACTTAAGTAGTACTTGAAAATATTTTTACTTAAGTACTTTACACTACTGTTTATGTGTGCAGGTTGTCGAGATTTATGTGCAGGGGTGAAAGTACAATTCATTTAAGGGACCTCCTATATGTATTTTTTATGGGCCTAATCATAGAATTACATATAGAATCCCTATGAATTCAATAGGATCTCCGTGGGCCTAGTCCTAAAGACTTGTCATTTAACTTTTAAAATGTATTACCTTTTATTGTGGCATAAACACACCCAGTCATAATGTTTTCATCTGATTCTCAAACATTCACTTCAAAGGGCTCATTTACTAGGCTACTCATTAACATTTATCCACTCGCAACATATTTCCAGCCTCCAAACTGTGGTGAATGGAAAGAGACATACACAAAACAAGTGCAATGACATTTGGCTATTGTCATTAGGCCATAATGTATGCGTTCACTGCTGTCTCGGTGTCGTCACGCATCTCTGCCTTGGAAAAATGTCAGTGTTCTCGCGGAACCACATCTCATTTTGGAGCGTAGGCTATACCACCTGTTCAAGTCCATTCCCACATTTTTCATGCCTCTGACATGTGGCAATGATAAAAAAGTGGTGTAATAGGCTACAGTTTTTGTGACATTTTGTTTTAATTATTGTGATAGGATTCCACTTTTACCGATACAGTGTACCCCCACTATTTATTTTGCCGGGACGCCGTACCGGGCCATACCGCCTTACTTTCACCCCTGTTTATGTGTGCTCTATCACTAATTCATTTTACAATGTACACACATATTATATTATGATTTCAGTTTGTGAGTGTGTAATATGGGGGTTAGATACATGTTTATTTCAAAATTATATAAACAATGGCAACACTGCCATGTTGATCTGAGTCTTGCTGTTGGAAAACCACATTGGTTTCCGACTTTCGTTCCAACTTCATTCCTCGACTTTGACTTTCGTCTACAGTCGGTGGCTTTAGCCTTTCCACTGAAACGCGCACAATATCTACAGGGCAGCCCGTGGCGTCGTCATCTCGCTGAGTCTACCTATAGATTAAGTAAATCTCAATGTGACCCGCCAGATTCAGAAGCTTGAAAACCCCATTGAAATACCCAATTTGATTTTTGCCCCCCCCCCCAAAATTAAAACTAAACATAATTCATGATGGTTTTTATTTTAGTTAGTTATGGAGTCAACGTTCATAGTTTCAGTATAGTTTTTCCAATGGGTTTGTTCATTATTTTATTTCAGTTTACTAAATTGTCATGATTCGTTTTTGTTTCAGTTTTCGTTTACTATAATAACCTTAACACGCAGACAGAAACGTGCACACACACATGGATGGGCCCTGACTATGAGTGCCCTTGCCCTGGGCCTGAAAACACTCCCTGCTACCTCCTGCAGCCCTTCTGCTCCCAGAGATAGTGGTCTCTTTGGTAGGGAGGCTGTCTAAATGCTTTATGTGTGCTATAACAGAGTAATCATTGTCAAATAGAAAAAGATTTGTCAACATGGTGATACCCAAGGCAATTTTCCAGTATATATGGATATTGGCCCATCCTGGGCCTATTTGTGGTTTCCTTTCTGGGAAAAGATAGTACTCCTGTTGATTTCTCCCCCCTCTCTTAGATTGCCTCGGCTCTGTTTTATCCTCCTCCATGCGGTTTGAAAACAATAAAAGAAAAGTGATGTGTCTTGTTCAGCCACTAAATAGCTGTCTCGTTCCCCCCCCCCCTGAGGTGGCTGCACATCACTGCCTGCCCCATTTATCAGGTCCACGCAGGGCCCTCAAACTTCCAGGAATAAAGATGATAAATACCTCACCCACTTCTGCCTGTACAGAGGTAAAGGGCAAGGAGAGATGGAGGGAGAGAAGGAGAGTGGGAGGGAAAGAGAAATGGAGATAGAGAGAGACCCTGAAAGTGGAACTAAAATGTCCTTAAAGCACACCTGCCTCCCCAGCGCTCAGCCTCCCTCTTCCTCCCCCTCCTCCCCCTTTTGATTAAATAGCATTTTCTCCCTCCTTATCTGTCGCTGTTCCTGCATGAGCGAGCTATCTGCAGCCTGACTGACAGACGCCTGGCTGCTTGCTCTGATAGGATTCCACTTTGGTTAGATAAATAGGAATTTAACTGAACTGAAACAATTTAAACAGTCTAAATGCAGAGATTAAAACTGGTCAAACAGTGACTGAGCACACGGCAGCATCATTTTCAGGGCGGTTGCAGCATTGCCCGAGAGAAACACAAACATAGATACACTCTGACAGAACCAAAACCAGAATAGCCTGGGAGACCTTGGATGTTTTTGAAGCCCTAGTGCCCCCTGATCCGGGTCCACTCCACTTCATCCCCATGCCTGTCCTTGTTCACCACCCCCATGCCTGTCCATGTCCACCACCCCCATGCCCAAACACACAAAGGGAGAGGGGCAGGCAGGATGGACCACAAGACAAGTTTCCGCTTGGACGCCCCACCACAG
This sequence comes from Salmo salar, assembly GCF_965601325.2. Classification (NCBI taxonomy): domain Eukaryota; kingdom Metazoa; phylum Chordata; class Actinopteri; order Salmoniformes; family Salmonidae; genus Salmo; species Salmo salar. The sequence continues at coordinate 15,582,224 of NC_138316.1, read as the reverse complement.
CCAGCTCTACCCAGAGGCCTTCCCAGACAGCCCACTCGAGTGAGCGACCTACCCTGACTCTAACACTGTGTGGCAGGGGGACCGAAAGACAGATGTTCTCTGCCACTGGCATGGTACTGGAGAGGAGATTTCAGCATGTGTGAGTGTGTGTGTACATGTCTGTGTTGCTTGGCTTTGTGCTTGAATGGCAGTGTGGTGAAGGGGGATGGTGGTGGTATAAGCAGGAGAAATAAATCAAGTCAAAGCAATTTGTGCCCAGGACGGCTGCAGTGTCATTAGAAATCCTGTCATGCAGCCTTACTGACAGATCACGCTGCTTACGCAGGTCGACAGTGGGCCAAAGAGGAATTTTAATTTCCCCTCCAACACTGCCATTCCTCTGCATTAAAGATGTCATGGGCTAGATGGATGGGGTTGTGGAGACAGTGTTATTCAGAGATATGCATCTATATATCAAAGATTGATCTATTATATATAACGCGTACGTACAAAAACCAACATACACAGATACAGGAATGCACATACACACGAACAGTACCGAAACACAGGAGATGAGATTTACCAAAACCTTTGTTCCATCAGTGCTCTGGTACTCTGTCTGTCTGTCTGTCTGTCTGTCTGTCTGTCTGTCTGTCTGTCTGTCTGTCTGTCTGTCTGTCTGTCTGTCTGTCTGTCTGTCTGTCTGTCTGTCTGTCTGTCTGTCTGTCTGTCTGTCTGTCTGTCTGTCTGTCTGTCTGTCTGTCTGTCTGTCTGTCTGTCTGTCTGTCTGTGTCTGTCTCTGTCTCTGTCTGTCTGTGTGCTCGTCCTGCATTGTGGAGGAGATTGTGGTAATGACCCTGGCCATTGCAGCACAATGCTGCATATTTCTCCTCCCAGCTGCCACTTTAATGAGCAGATAAAATGGGCGCCGCTGAATAATTAATACCCAGACCCATTAACGAGGCATTAGAATGCATTTTACCTCTTATTGATTTTCCTCTTCTTATTGAAAACTAAAAAAACGTTGACGTGGTTCGTGGTACACTTTGGGTCTGGTGCTGGGCTGGAGAGGGTTGAAATATGGCTGGTCCTGTTTAAATGTCAGCTTTGTAATTACACATAGAGCCCCAGTGTGGCGATCTCAATGCCCCCTCTGATTTATGATCAGAACTAAACGACAACCCACCCGGCTCGGCACAGACACTCAGCTCAGCCTTAGTGGAGAGAACAGGCATGACATTACACATTAAGAGGCACAGCCCATGACTCATAATCATGGACAGTCAAACAGCCAATCTGCACTAAGGCCTTTGACATTGTGAGACCCCCATAATATCCTTGCAATTTTTGGGGGGAGATAATACTACTCATCCACATGCACCAATCCTCCATGTATCCCTTACCCCAGGCCTGCCTGAGCACCTTACTGAAGAGACTGTCCTGCCCCTGGCCTTACTGGCTGTATGTCTGAGGAACAGAACACGACCGTGCATCATGCTCTGAGAGCAGGACTCATCAGTCAGATACCCCGCACAGATAGCTGCACAGAAAATCAATCCATATCTGGATGGATGAGGACGAGAGGCCAGATCAATGTACAGATATTGATTCACGCACCCATGCAAGGAGCTGCTACCTACATCCCCTGTACTCATTCTCCCTCCCTCAAATACAGATTGTGAATCTAGATTAACTGCTGAGTAAGGGAGGAACGGGTGTGAGAGAAGTAGAGAGAGAGAGAGACTCGTGGGAGATAGATGTTACCAACCCAGAGTTTAGTGTCAGAGCAAACGGGTCAATAATGAATAGCTCCCTCCCATTTCTCCAGTCAGTGTGTGCGGCGTTACTCCAGCACCTGCTGACTCCCAGATTTACCAGCAGATTTGTCCTGTATCTATTCATCAGCCAACAATGATCCTCACAGTGGGCCTCTCTGCTACACAGCAGCACACTCAGAGACCCAGCCACACAGCAGTCTAGCTTAACCACTAGAGAGAGAAACAAAATGACCGTTTCTTTCACACGCTAAAGGGATTCCACACCACAGCCATCTGCCCAGCAGGTTGGTCTGATAGAGACGCCTGTTTGTTTGTGAGGAGTTTTGATTGGACTGAAGAGGATACTGAGAGGAGAGGAGCATCTCTGACCAGGATAACTCACCTTGGGGCTGCGGTTGGGGCTGGGGATGACGGGACGGCCAGGTGTTTTATAGTATTTGTGGCTGTGATCATCCATCAGAGCGATCGATCACGCTCCCAGCAGCTTTTATTAATGATCTTGTCAGCCGCCCAGCTCCTGGGTGCCTGCGCTTGTCCAGAATGATAGATCATTAGCTAGTCTGCCTGCTATTTATTCTCCCATGACCTTGTCTCTCCCCATTGTTGAGAAGACCGAGTTATGAGTGCTGGAACATGATAATTCAATATTGATCCGTTTTGCTCCTCAAAAAGTTTGCAGCCCAGATCCTCTGTCCATTACAGATAAAAAACTGCAACGACACACACAGACACATTCGGGCACAGAGGCACTTGCATACGCACACACACAGACATACAGACAGACACACACACACACCCACTTGAATTCTCACGTATGCAGAAAGGAGAAATATGGAAATGGAAACAATTAACCTCTAGGAATGGACAATGAAGAAAACATCAAAAACAAGATAATACAATCACAGTATGTATTTTCTTCACAGTATGTATTTTTCTTCACAGTATGTATTTTTCTTTACAGTATGTCTTTTTCTCTATCATTTTCAATCCCTTATAGAATTGATAGACAATTTCAAGACATTCTTAAATCAGTTAGGACACTTTATTATTGTAATAAAGTATACTTCACATCCAATCCCCATGAGAGCTGAGCCAGTTGTAACATTGTGTCAGTGGTGACGAAGAGTCGATCGCTCTCTGTCCCTTTAAAAGAGATCCCAAGTCAGCAAGAGTTTAATGAAAACCAAGCCTTGGGCAGAGCCACAGAGGTAGAACAGAATAAACATTAGCATGCAAACAGCAGCACTGTACTGCCTGACTGAGCTGGCTTCCACAGCACATAGCCCAAGCAGACACTGGGGGGTGAGCGGGGAGGTGAGGGGTGTGTGCCCCCCACCGTGTCCCGTGGCTGGAACGAGGCTGAGGGACAACATGAGGCCTGTCATCCTTCTATCCCTCACTCCGCTACATTATATTAGCTCTGTCACATTAATCAATTAGCCACCAGCTTGGCACTCGGGCACTGCAATGTTCTTTTGAACACAGCCTTTTGTTATTGTCAAAAGTGTGTACGTGTGCACGTTTGACTATATATGTTTGCAGGCTGTTTTTTTCTCCTCCTCTCCCTCCCTCTCTCCCAGTACATACCGTCTATGTACTATGTTTTTAATACATTTCATTCCCCGACTTATTCTTTGTTGTTTTCTGTATCTCACAATTACTTCAAACAGTCAGACCTGTTTACTCTGCAGTAGGACTGTTCAAAGAAGATCCAGCATGAACCTCTCTCTCTCTCTGAATCATTTATGATGGATCCCTTTTATGTGCCGAGTGACTTAGAAGACTCAAAAGAGAGAAGTTTGAAAAAAGAAACATGGAGGGGAAAATGAAGAAACACCTTGAGCTCAACAACTGAGTGGAAATACAAAAGCTCTCAATTAGCCAGGTATCAATACAAAGCAGCAGGGCATTCTCTTTGAAAGCCCACACTCTTTCAAATATTAAACCCCCCTCGCTCATTTCAATTCAGTGTTAGATTGCGATGGCATTTGGCTTGCTCTAGTCTCCTCCCTCTCTTTCTTCTCCCCGTGTGTTAGGGGAAAGGTTGTCTGTCTTTCTGCATGCAGCTATAGCAGTATTCATCGCAGGCAGGCAGGCGTGCAGGAGACGAGATGAGCCCAGTGAAACGCGGCAGAGGCGGGCGGCGCTTGCCATTCTCTCCGCCTTCTCTCCCTGGTGGCCCCTCCGGGCCCTGGAGCCCAATAAGCAGCCATCTGCAGACAACCTCCACCACCACGCTCCAGCGGCCACACAGCCAGTGGGGTGGGTGTGTGTATCTGTGTGTGTGTTTGGGAGAGGAGGGGGGAAAAGAGGAGGAAGTAGTCCAAGGGCACAAGCACTCCATCACGCCAGAGTCCTGGGAGTGACCTCCCACCACCTGAGTGTTGGGCCCACCCTGAGTGACTGCCATGCTGGCCAGGCCCAACCACGGTGTGGGCGCTGCGAGCATAGAGCCTGTCCACTGGTGCCCCAGCAATCCTCCCAGCACATCCATCCTGCCCTGCCAGCCCACAGATCGATAGACCTGCTCTTTTAATCAGGTCTCTGGTGACTGCGGGTAGAGGAGGAAGGCTAATTCCTTCCACTCTCTCTCCCCACCTCTTTACCACTCTCTTGTTTTCCTATTTTTTTCCTCCCTTCCTGTCCATTTACTCCATACTTGTTATATTCCTATTTCTCTCCTTCTCGTCCACCCTCTCCACACTGTACTGGACCTCTCTCTCCATGCTGTACTGTAGGTGTCTGTTGTCTTCCTCTCTGTACTGGACCTCTCTCTCCATGCTGTACTGTAGGTGTCTGTTGTCTTCCTCTCTGTACTGTACCTCTCTCTCCATGCTGTACTGTAGGTGTCTGTTGTCTTCCTCTCTGTATTGTACCTCTCTCTCCATGCTGTACTGTAGGTGTCTGTTCTCTTCCTCTCTGTACTGTACCTCTCTCTCCATGCTGTACTGTAGGTGTCTGTTGTCTTCCTCTCTGTATTGTACCTCTCTCTCCATGCTGTACTGTAGTGTGTGTCTGTGTTAGCAGGTTGCCAGGTTTCAGGGAGCCAGTATCCCAGGTTTGTCCAGCAGCACCACTGGCTCCCAGCCTGATGCTGCCATGCTCCAGCCCTGCCTGCCTGCTGCTTGGCACACACACCGTAATTGTGCTGATTTATTGATTTGGAGCTGCGCCATACCGTAACATAATTTATACAAGATCATTCCCAAAGATGCAAACACAAAGAGAAGGAACGTTGGGGCTCTCATACATCGGCTAACTACACGGATCCCCCCTGCCTCCGACACCTCCAACTGAATTTTCAAGGGTGTGTACAGACTATCAAATTGTATATTAAATGATATACAAACTATATTCAAATTGAACAGGATGTTGCCTCTGGCTGCCCTTAACAAGCCAACACATCAACGGTAGGAGAACTATTGAGTCTGTCTTCCTCGGAACCCATGGAGTCTTCGCGTACAAAAATATAACATGCAACAATTTCAAAAATGTTAAGTTACAGTTCATAGAAGGAAATGAGTCAATTGAAATAAATGAATTAGGCCCTAATCTATGGATTTCACATGACTGGGAATACAGATATGCATCTGTTGGTCACAGACACCTTAAAGAAAAGGTAGGGGCGTGGATCAGAAAACCAGTCAGTATCTGGTGTGACCATCATTTGCCTCATGCAGCGCTACACATCTCCTTCACATAGAGTTGATCAGGCTGTTTGTGGCCTGTGGAATGTTGTCCCACTCCTCTTCAATGGCTGTGCAAAGTTGCTGGATATTGGCGGGAACTGGAACACGCCGTCATACACGTTGATCCAGAGCATCCCAAACATGCTCAATGGGTGATGTCTGGTGAGTATGCAGGCCATGGAAGAACTGGGACATTTTCAGCTTCCAGGAATTTTGTACAGATTGGGTCCATGTAACATGGTTCCGTGCATTATCATGCTGAAACATGAAGTGATGGCAGCGGATGAATGGCACGACAATGGGCCTCAGGATCTCGTCACGGTATCTCTGTGCATTCAAATTACCATAGATAACAAAAAATCTGTTCCTTGTCCGTAGCTTATGCCTGCCCATACCATAACCCCACCGCCACCATGGGGCACTCTGTTCACAACATTGACATCAGCAAACCGCTTGCCCACACGATGATACATGCTGTCTGCCCAGTAGAGTTGAAACCGGGATGCATCCCTGTAGAGCACTTCTCCAGCATGCCAGTGGCCCTCGTAGGTGAGCATTTGCCCACTGAAGTCGTTTACGACACCAAACTGCAATCAGGTCAAGACCCTGGTGAGGACGAAGAGCACGCAGATGAGCTACCCTGAGACGGTTTCTGACAGTGTGTTGAAATTATTTGGTTGTGCAAACCCAGTTTCATCAGCTGTCCGGGTGGCTGGTCTCAGACGATCCCGCAGGTGAAGAAGATGGATGTGAAGGTCCTGGGCCGGCGTAGATACATGTGGTCTGCGGTTGTGCGGCCTGTTGGACGTACTGCCAAATTCTCTAAAACGACGTTGGAGGCGGTTTATGGTAGAGAAATGAACATTACATTCTCTGGCAACAGCTCTGGTGGACATTCCTGCAGAGAGCATGCCAAATTAACGAGTCCTCAAAACGTGCACATTTTAGAGCGGCCTTTTATTGTCCCCAGCACAAGATGCACCTGTGTAATGATCATGCTGTTTAATCAGCTTCTTGATATGCCACACCTGTCAAGTGGATGGATTATCATGGCAAAGGAGAAATGCTCACTAACAGGGATGTAACCAAATTTATGCACAAAATCTGAGAGACATTTTTGTGCGTATGGAACACTTCTGAGATATTTTATTTCAGCTCATGAAACATGGGACCAACACTTTACATGTTGCGTTTATATTTTTGTTCAGTATAGTATATGAAATGTCACCATTCTGCTAAGGGGGAATGCTCATGTTATCCGTTCTTGACCCATGATGATGGTGTCAAACAACGAATGATGTAGTCACTGTCTCTCACAGTAGCCCGTGGGAGGAGAGATGAAAAGAGAGGAGGATGATGGAAAAGAGAGGAGGAGGAGGGTGGAGGATTTCCAGCTGTGGGAGACTTCTCTATCTAGACTCCTTCCTCTCTGCCTCTAGGCTCTCATCACACCTGTGTACCCACAGCTGCACACACCTACCTACACACACCTACACACACCTACACACACACACACACACACACACACACACACACACACACACACACACACACACACACACACGATATGTCAACCTTACAAGGTAGCTGAATATTAAGCAAGGCTGCAATCAATAAACCAAACACCAAAAACGGCATGTCCATACATCACCCATTTTATTACATTAAAATAAACTTCATTGCCAATTCAAGGGCATCCATCTGGATTGTAATTATGAACAATTTAACAATGCCCTGTATTCCCTTCTTCTTCTTCTGTGTATAATGTCAAGGATCTCTTGCTGCTCTTATCATTTTCAAGGATTCTTAATGTACTTGTGTGTTGGCATAATTATTCATGTCCTGATCCCCAGTCATGCTAATGATGGCAGCACTCAGTCTTTAAAGAAGGCACCGCAGCCTTATCGTATTAAATCACTTCTCTGTCATAGCAGCCAAACTAAATATATCTCCACAGCAGTTGAATCACGTGTAAGACAGCACTGAGCTCAGTGCCTCCAGGCCCAGCAGTGAACAGTCCGACGGTAACTCAGAGCTGAGTGGGGTCAGTGGTGTAGTTAGTGGGGTCCTCAGTGAGGTCTCTTCATTCTTCCCCAGACCACTGTCTGGTGAGTCAGTCACTTGGAGCTCATCTCGATGGTTCACTGTAGTATGAGGAGGGTCTCTGCTCCTGTTGGAGGAGAGGTGTCATGGAGGAGGTGGGCCGTGAAAGGAGGTGCAGGCTTCTCTACTAGTTAGCTGGGGAAGAAGTGCTTGACTCGGTCCTTCTTGTTGACCTTCCCCATCTGGTTCCTGGGCATCTCCTCCACAAGGACCAGGCCATGTGCTCTCAAAACACAACACATGACAATTAACACACAGGACTGAAACACCCTATAAAGGCACGCGCATATTAACTCTTCTACTGCTTAACACACACACAGGCACACACAGGCACAAAGCCACGAGACACTACTTGAGCGTACACACAATAACAATTACAGTGGAACAAAGGCTGAGCCCCTGGTGTCAGTTTGAGAGATAAGAGAACGTCCTTCATACGCACTAGAGCGTCTCTCTCCCTCGGTAATATCCCCCAGACTGCTTCAAGACATTTCCTATTTGGTTAATACAAAACAACACAATCAGCATGAAGTAAAAACAAATAGTCAAGGCAAAAACACAAGGCTGAGCTAATTAAATGTCTGCCATTTTGAATGCATGGTTGTTATGTGGAGTCGTGAAGCCTGCAGCGTTTTTTATTATCTAATGGCTGTGTTGTGGCGATAGACAGAGAATAGTAAATCAACAAATCATATTGTAGCATAGCGTACTTCTGTCCCTCGTAGCAGATGGGTCTGTCTCTCTCTCTCTCTGCATTGCTCTCTATACATGTGGCTGCATGACTGTGTCAGACAACTATGTGTGTGTGTGTGTGTGTGTGTGTGTGTGTGTGTGTGTGTGTGTGTGTGTGTGTGTGTGTGTGTGTGTGTGTGTATGTCTAATGGGGCTTGTTCACACACCCATCTCTCGGAGGCTCTGCCTGTTGTGTGTGTATGTATGTATGTATGTATGTATGTATGTATGTATGTATGTATGTATGTATGTATGTATGTATGTATGTATGTATGTATGTATGTATGTATGTATGGGTATGTATGTGTGTATGTATGTATGTATGTATGTGTGTGTTAGTGTTTGTATGCACTAGCTAGTGAGGAACACAGCGCTTGACACAGATACAGGGTGACAGCTGAAGCCGGGGCACTGAGGAGTGAGCATCCATGCACTTGTTTTCCCCCCCTCCTCCTCTGCCTCCCTTTCTGTTCATCCTCTCCATCTCCTTCACCCTGGCTGGCCCTGCCTTGGCCCCGTGCTTGCCTGTCCGCAGGCAGCACCTGTGGGTGGGGGGTGACAGGGTCATTGGCAGACAGGCAGCGCTGCTAATCCACCATGCAGGACCAGCAGGGCACAGCAGTAGGGCCTGCACACCCCCACACCATATGGAGCCCACAGCACACACACACACATACGCACACGCACACACAGGGTGGGCAGAGAGTGATAGAGAGAAAGACAAAGACAGATGGAGGGAGAGAGACTGAGAGGGAGACAGAAATATAGAATACAGACAGCGAGTAAGAGAGAGGGGGGGGGCACAAGGAGGGAGAGAGAGAAGGGGAGAGACATGGCCTGAGCAATTCCATAGAAATGGACATGTGTCTTCTGCCATTGTTGGGGGGCAAATAAAACCACAGTGACATTTAGAGAAAAAAAGAAGCCAAGACCAAAACACCAAAACAGCAACGGCTTGCCTGCCTGACAGACCTCCATCATCATCCCTCATTTCCTCATCCTCCCTCTCTCTCTATCCTCTCCTCAGCTCCCTTCATCAGTCCACATCTGCCCTTGGCCCCTTCAGTTAAATGAGAGTGGCCTCTCTCTATCTCCAGTAGTTAGGTTGCTATTGATTTTGAGGCTTCAGCAGCAGTTACTATAAACAAGTCTGGATGACTCCCCGGGGGACTGAACAGTGAAGTCTTCCTCAAATTCAATAAATGCGGTGGACAAAATTCTATTTTCAAAAACACACAATATAAGGTTTTCGCATGTTCCCAAATAGTAAAGCCACTGAACCATGAACACCAACTGGTTGATGGAATGGAGTAGCATGACAAAGCATAGCTAGCTAGCAGACATACCAACAAATCTAATATACATTAGATCTATGATTTATAAGCACCTTTATGGAGTGGTTTTGAAATAAATACCTCAACATTTATTGGGAGTTTTAATGTTTATATATATATTTTTTTTACTAATGCTGCTTCCTGGCACTATACAGTGGGGGGAAAAAGTATTTGATCCCCTGCTGATTTTGTTTGCCCACTGACAAAGAAAGGATCAGTCTATAATTTTAATGGTAGGTTTATTTGAACAGTGAGAGACAAAAAAATCCTGAAAAACGCATGTAAAAAATGTAATAAAATAATTTGCATTTTAATGAGGGAAATAAGTATTTGACCCCCCAATCAGAAAGATTTCTGGCTCCCAGGTGTCTTTTATACAGGTAACGAGCTGAGATTAGGAACACACTCTTAAAGGGAGTGCTCCTAACCGCAGCTTGTTACCTGTAAAAAAGACACCTGTCCACAGAAGCAATCAATCAATCAGATTCCAAACTCTCCATCATGGCCAAGACCAAAGAGCTCTCCAAGGATGTCAGGGACAAGATTGTAGACCTACACAAGGCTGGAATGGGCTACAAGACCAGCGCCAAGCAGCTTGGTGAGAAGGTGACAACATTTAGTGCGATTATTCGCAAATGGAAGAAACACAAAAGAACTGTCAATATCCCTCGGCCTGGGGCTCCATGCAAGATCTCACCTCGTGGAATTGCAATGATCATGAGAACAGTGAAGAATCAGCCCAGAACTACACGGGAGGATCTTGTCAATGATCTCAAGGCAGCTGGGACCATAGTCACCAAGAAAACAATTGGTAACACACTACGCCGTGAAGGACTGAAATCTTGCAGCGCCCGCAAGGTCCCCCTGCTCAAGAATACATATACATGCCCATCTGAAGTTTGCCAATGAACATCTGAATGACTCAGAGGACAACTGGGTGAAAGTGTTGTGGTCAGATGAGACCAAAATGGAGCTCTTTGGCATCAACTCAACTCGCCGTGTTTGGAGGAGGAGGAATGCTGCCTATGACCCCAAGAACACCATCTCCACCGTCAAACATGGAGGTGGAAACATTATGCTTTGGGGGTGTTTTTCTGCTAAGGGGACAGGACAACTTCACCGCATCAAAGGGATGATGGACGGGGCCATGTACCGTCAAATCTTGGGTGAGAACCTCCTTCCCTCAGCCAGGGCATTGAAAATGGGTCGTGGATGGGTATTCCAGCATGACAATGACCCAAAACACACGGCCAAGGCAACAAAGGAGTGGGTCCTGGAGTGTCCTAGCCAGTCTCCAGACCTTAATCCCATAGAAAATCTGTGGAGGGAGCTGAAAGTTCGAGTTGCCAAACGTCAGCCTCGAAACCTTAATGACTTGGAGAAGATCTGCAAAGAGGAGTGGGACAAAATCCCTCCTGAGATGTGTGCAAACCTGGTGGCCAACTACAAGAAACGTCTGACTCTGTGATTGCCAACAAGGGTTTTGCCACCAAGTACTAAGTCATGTTTTGCAGAGGGGTCAAATACTTATTTACATTTACATTTTAGTCATTTAGCAGACTTACAGTAGTGAATGCATACATTTCATTTCATGCATTCCCCCCCCCTCATTAAAATGCAAATCATTTTATAACATTTTTGACATGCGTTTTTCTGGATTTTTTTGTTGTTATTCTGTCTCTCACTGTTCAAATAAACCTACTATTAAAATTATTGACTGCTCATTTCTTTGTAAGTGGGCAAACGTACAAAATCAGCAGGGGATCAAATACTTTTTTCCCCCACTGTATAACTAGTGTGACAATAATGTCCTTTGTGTTGCCTCTTACCTGCCCCAGGTCTTCAGCTCTGACAGGGTCATGCTCCATCCCCTCTTCAGCTGCACCACCGCTGTCACCTTCTGTTCCCAGGTGGCGTCCCGAGCGCCAATCACAGCCACATCTGAGAGGTCAGGGGTCAACACACATGGACAACACCCTGAAATAAGATACACCCTGAAAGCTACTGTAATATGTCAACGAGTAAAATTATGGATGTTGTTTAAACCCAACCAATATAAAAATGGTGCTAATCTAATGGTGCCAGCCATGGAGTCTTTAGGCCAAGCACCAGTGTATGTCCCTGCAGTGGAAAAGCACCATGAAGGAGCCAATGGAGGGGGAGTTTACCTGTGGTATCAGGGTGGGCTAGCAGGTGTTGCTCCACCTCCAGAGCACTGATCGTATAGCCTCCACTCTTTATGATGTCCACAGAGGTGCGGCCCATGATCCAGGACACTCCATCCTTATAGACTGCTGTGTCCCCTGCAGGACACCATACAAACAAGGGATACTGGGCTTAGATAGGAGAAACACAGAAAAACAAGCCCACGCTAAATAAAAATTGCTTAACAGTCCTCATTTATCAAAGGCATGCACATCTACCATGTACGGAAAAACGCACACACTCCATCATTCAACCCCTACTCCCACCAGGTTGTCACATGACTTGGCATATTGTGTGTAATATAGGCTTGTGTGTGGAGGAGGGAGAGAGGGTGGGTGGCATAATAAAGCAGGCCTGCTCAGTGTGTTTGAGACTCACAGTACCACAACACAGGCCTGCTTGATTAGTGTGTCAGAGAGTCAGAGGAACCCCAGTAAACATGGCCAGCACAGTCCACAGACCACAGCAGAACAGCTGAGACTGAGAGCTCCATCAATCAGCAGGTGAATGGCAATATCCTGGACGCTACACACAGGCATGAAAACACACACACACCCAGGCTGCTGATGCATTCAACCTGCTTTGCCTCTATCTCTTGGGCAAATAGCTGAGAGAGAAGAGAGGGAAGAGAGGGAAGAGAGGGAAGAGAGAGAGAGAGAGAGAGAGAGAAAGAGAGAGAGAGAGAGAGAGCAGCTCAGCTGGAGTTCCCCTTAATTACCTCCCCCATGCCCACCACTGATTAGCAGCACAACGCCAAGACTCAGGTGTGCTGAGCTGTCTCAGTGGCACTGTAAGAACAACAGCCTATATAATATATAAAAACACAAACAACCGTGGACCATATCTGGGAGCTGGCTGACATCCAGGCCACCTGACACCTCATCACTAGGTAACACCTTCTCTCAGTGGAAACACCACACCTACCAGCCAGGGCTCAGAGAGAGGCTGAGGAGAGGAACACTGACTGACTGGCATACTGTGACCTCAGACAGAAGAGCCATGCTAGACACCTACTGGTGTTACCCCAGGGGAGTACTGGAGGTGTGTGTGTGTGTGTGTGTGTGTGTGTGTGTGTGTGTGTGTGTGTGTGTGTGTGTGTGTGTGTGTGTGTGTGTGTGTGTGTGTGTGTGTGTGTGTGTGTGTGTGTGTGTGTGTGGGGGGGCTGGTTATTGAGTGTGATAAGGTGCTGGTTATTGAGTGTGAGGGCTCAGCTGGGGCTGGGGGATGATGAGGAGGGGAAGTGGGTCATTGTGGTGGATGAGTGTGGGACTGAGAGAGGTAGAGAGGGCGAGGGGGAGGTGTGGAGAGAAGGCGAGAGTCCTGGTGGATCATTAGAGTCCCCAGCTGAGGCAGGGAAAGGGAAATGAAGGCTGTGTGAGAGGTGTGGGGGTTTATTTTGGGATGAATTGGGCAGTGTGAGCAGCGTGAGAGGTTTGGGGATGTATTGGGCAGCGTGAGAGGTGTGGGGATGTATTGGGCAGTGTGAGCAGCGTGAGAGGTGTGGGGATGTATTGGGCAGCGTGAGAGGTGTGGGGATGTATTGGGATATGTGAGAGGTGTGGGGGTTTATTTTGGGATGTATTGGGCAGCGTGAGCAGCATGAGAGGTGTGGGGATATATTGGGCAGCGTGAGCAGTGTGAGAGGTGTGGGAATGTATTGGGCTGTGTGAGAGGTGTGGGGATGTATTGGGCTGTGTGAGAGGTGTGGGGATGTATTGGGCAGCGTGAGAGGTGTGGGGATGTATTGGGCAGCGTGAGAGGTGTGGGGATGTATTGGGCTGTGTGAGAGGTGTGGGGATGTATTGGGCTGTGTGAGAGGTGTGGGGATGTATTGGGCAGCGTGAGAGGTGTGGGGATGTATTGGGCAGCGTGAGAGGTGTGGGGATGTATTGGGCAGCGTGAGAGGTGTGGGGATGTATTGGGCAGCGTGAGAGGTGTGGGGATGTATTGGGCAGTGTGAGAGGTGTGGGGATATATTGGGCAGCGTGAGCAGCGTGAGAGGTGTGGGGATGTATTGGGCAGCGTGAGCAGCGTGAGAGGTGTGGGGATGAATTGGGCAGCGTGAGCAGCGTGAGAGGTGTGGGTATGTATTAGGCAGCGTGAGCAGCGTGAGAGGTGTGGGGATATATTGGGCAGCGTGAAGGTGTGGGGATGTATTGGGCAACGTGAGAGGTGTGGGGATGTATTGGGCAGCGTGAGAGGTGTGGGGATGTATTGGACAGCGTGAGCAGCGTGAGAGGTGTGGGGATGTATTGGGCAGCGTGAGAGGTGTGGGGATGTATTGAGCAGCGTGAGAGGTGTGGGGATGTATTGGGCAGCGTGAGAGGTGTGGGGATTTATTGGGCAGCGTGAGCAGCGTGAGAGGTGTGGGGATGTATTGGGCAGCGTGAGAGGTGTGGGGATGTATTGGGCAGCGTGAGCAGCGTGAGAGGTGTGGGGATGTATTGGGCAGCGTGAGAGGTGTGGGGATGTATTGGGCAGCGTGAGAGGTGTGGGGATGTATTGGGCAGAGTGAGAGGTGTGGGGATGTATTGGGCAGCGAGAGCAGTGTGAGAGGTGTGGGGATGTATTGGGCAGCGTGAGAGGTGTGGGGATGTATTGGGCTGTGTGAGAGGTGTGGGGATGTATTGGGCAGCGTGATAGGTGTGGGGATGTATTGGGCAGCGTGAGAGGTGTGGGGATGTATTGGGCAGCGTGAGAGGTGTGGGGATGTATAGGGCCGTGTGAGAGGTGTGGGGATGTATTGGGCAGCGTGAGAGGTGTGGGGATGTATTGGGCAGCTTGAGATGTGTGGGGATGTATTGGGCAGAGTGAGATGTGTGGGGATGTATTGGGCAGCGTGAGAGGTGTGGGGATGTATTAGGCAGCGTGAGAGGTGTGGGGATGTATTGGGCTGTGTGAGAGGTGTGGGGATGTATTGGGCAGCGTGAGCAGCGTGAGAGGTGTGGGGATATGTTGGGCAGCGTGAGAGGTGTGGGTATGTATTGGGCTGTGTGAGAGGTGTTGGGATGTATTGGGCAGCGTGAGAGGTGTGGGGATGTATTGGGCAGCGTGAGAGGTGTGGGGATGTATTGGGCAGCGTGAGCAGCGTGAGAGGTGTGGGGATGTATTGGGCAGCGTGAGCAGCGTGAGAGGTGTGGGGATATATTGGGCAGCGTGAAGGTGTGGGGATGTATTGGGCAGCGTGAGAGGTGTGGGGATGCATTGGGCAGCGTGAGATGTGTGGGGATGTATTGGGTAGCGTGAGAGGTGTGGGGATGTATTGGCCAGCGTGAGAGGTGTGGGGATGTATTGGGCAGCGTGAGCAGCGTGAGAGGTGTGGGGATGTATTGGGAAGCGTGAGAGGTGTGGGGATGTATTGGGCAGCGTGAGAGGTGTGGGGATGTATTGTGCAGAGTGAGAGGTGTGGAGATGTATTGGGCAACGTGAGAGGTGTGGGGATGTAGTGGGCAGCGAGAGAGGTGTGGGGATGTAGTGGGCAGCGTGAGAGGTGTGGGGATGTAGTGGGCAGCGTGAGAGGTGTGGGGATGTATTGGGCAACGTGAAGGTGTGGGGATGTATTGGGCAGCGTGAGAGGTGTGGGGATGAATTGGGCAGCGTGAGATGTGTGGGGATGTATTGGGCAGCGTGAGAGGTGTGGGGATGTATTGGGCAGTGTGAGAGGTGTGGGGATGTATTGGGCAGCGTGAGAGGTATGGGGATGTATTGGGCAGCGTGAGAGGTGTGGGGATGTATTGGGCTGTGTGAGAGGTGTGGGGATGTATTGGGCTGTGTGAGAGGTGTGGGGATGTATTGGGCAGCGTGAGAGGTGTGGGGATGTATTGGGCAGCGTGAGAGGTGTGGGGATGTATTGGGCAGCGTGAGAGGTGTGGGGATGTATTGGGCAGAGTGAGAGGTGTGGGGATGTATTGGGCAGTGTGAGAGGTGTGGGGATATATTGGGCAGCGTGAGCAGCGTGAGAGGTGTGGGGATGTATTGGGCAGCGTGACAGGTGTGGGGATGTATTGGGCAGCGTGAGAGGTGTGGGGATGTATTGGGCAGAGAGAGAGGTGTGGGGATGTATTGGGCAGAGTGAGAGGTGTGGGATGTATTAGGCTGTGTGAGAGGTGTGGGGATGTATTGAGCAGAGTGAGAGGTGTGGGGATGTATTGGGCAGCGAGAGCAGTGTGAGAGGTGTGGGGATGTATTGGGCAGCGTGAGAGGTGTGGGGATTTATTGGGCAGCGTGAGCAGCGTGAGAGGTGTGGGGATGTATTGGGCAGCATGAGAGGTGTGGGGATGTATTGGGCAGCGTGAGAGGTGTGGGGATGTATTGGGCAGCGTGAGCAGCGTGAGAGGTGTGGGGATGTATTGGGCAGCGTGAGAGGTGTGGGGATGTATTGGGCAGCGTGAGAGGTGTGGGGATGTATTGGGCAGAGTGAGAGGTGTGGGGATGTATTGGGCAGCGAGAGCAGTGTGAGAGGTGTGGGGATGTATTGGGCAGCGTGAGAGGTGTGGGGATGTATTGGGCTGTGTGAGAGGTGTGGGGATGTATTGGGCAGCGTGATAGGTGTGGGGATGTATTGGGCAGCGTGAGAGGTGTGGGGATGTATTGGGCAGCGTGAGAGGTGTGGGGATGTATAGGGCCGTGTGAGAGGTGTGGGGATGTATTGGGCAGCGTGAGAGGTGTGGGGATGTATTGGGCTGTGTGAGAGGTGTGGGGATGTATTGGGCAGCGTGAGAGGTGTGGGGATGTATTGGGCAGCTTGAGATGTGTGGGGATGTATTGGGCAGAGTGAGATGTGTGGGGATGTATTGGGCAGCGTGAGAGGTGTGGGGATGTATTAGGCAGCGTGAGAGGTGTGGGGATGTATTGGGCTGTGTGAGAGGTGTGGGGATGTATTGGGCAGCGTGAGCAGCGTGAGAGGTGTGGGGATATGTTGGGCAGCGTGAGAGGTGTGGGTATGTATTGGGCTGTGTGAGAGGTGTTGGGATGTATTGGGCAGCGTGAGAGGTGTGGGGATGTATTGGGCAGCGTGAGAGGTGTGGGGATGTATTGGGCAGCGTGAGCAGCGTGAGAGGTGTGGGGATGTATTGGGCAGCGTGAAGGTGTGGGGATGTATTGGGCAGCGTGAGAGGTGTGGGGATGCATTGGGCAGCGTGAGATGTGTGGGGATGTATTGGGTAGCGTGAGAGGTGTGGGGATGTATTGGCCAGCGTGAGAGGTGTGGGGATGTATTGGGCAGCGTGAGCAGCGTGAGAGGTGTGGGGATGTATTGGGAAGCGTGAGAGGTGTGGGGATGTATTGGGCAGCGTGAGAGGTGTGGGGATGTATTGTGCAGAGTGAGAGGTGTGGAGATGTATTGGGCAACGTGAGAGGTGTGGGGATGTAGTGGGCAGCGAGAGAGGTGTGGGGATGTAGTGGGCAGCGTGAGAGGTGTGGGGATGTAGTGGGCAGCGTGAGAGGTGTGGGGATGTATTGGGCAACGTGAAGGTGTGGGGATGTATTGGGCAGCGTGAGAGGTGTGGGGATGAATTGGGCAGCGTGAGATGTGTGGGGATGTATTGGGCAGCGTGAGAGGTGTGGGGATGTATTGGGCAGTGTGAGAGGTGTGGGGATGTATTGGGCAGCGTGAGAGGTATGGGGATGTATTGGGCAGCGTGAGAGGTGTGGGGATGTATTGGACTGTGTGAGAGGTGTGGGGATGTATTGGGCTGTGTGAGAGGTGTGGGGATGTATTGGGCAGCGTGAGAGGTGTGGGGATGTATTGGGCAGCTTGAGATGTGTGGGGATGTATTGGGCAGAGTGAGATGTGTGGGGATGTATTGGGCAGCGTGAGAGGTGTGGGGATGTATTAGGCAGCGTGAGAGGTGTGGGGATGTATTGGGCTGTGTGAGAGGTGTGGGGATGTATTGGGCAGCGTGAGCAGCGTGAGAGGTGTGGGGATATGTTGGGCAGCGTGAGAGGTGTGGGTATGTATTGGGCTGTGTGAGAGGTGTTGGGATGTATTGGGCAGCGTGAGAGGTGTGGGGATGTATTGGGCAGCGTGAGAGGTGTGGGGATGTATTGGGCAGCGTGAGCAGCGTGAGAGGTGTGGGGATGTATTGGGCAGCGTGAAGGTGTGGGGATGTATTGGGCAGCGTGAGAGGTGTGGGGATGCATTGGGCAGCGTGAGATGTGTGGGGATGTATTGGGTAGCGTGAGAGGTGTGGGGATGTATTGGCCAGCGTGAGAGGTGTGGGGATGTATTGGGCAGCGTGAGCAGCGTGAGAGGTGTGGGGATGTATTGGGAAGCGTGAGAGGTGTGGGGATGTATTGGGCAGCGTGAGAGGTGTGGGGATGTATTGTGCAGAGTGAGAGGTGTGGAGATGTATTGGGCAACGTGAGAGGTGTGGGGATGTAGTGGGCAGCGAGAGAGGTGTGGGGATGTAGTGGGCAGCGTGAGAGGTGTGGGGATGTAGTGGGCAGCGTGAGAGGTGTGGGGATGTATTGGGCAACGTGAAGGTGTGGGGATGTATTGGGCAGCGTGAGAGGTGTGGGGATGAATTGGGCAGCGTGAGATGTGTGGGGATGTATTGGGCAGCGTGAGAGGTGTGGGGATGTATTGGGCAGTGTGAGAGGTGTGGGGATGTATTGGGCAGCGTGAGAGGTATGGGGATGTATTGGGCAGCGTGAGAGGTGTGGGGATGTATTGGACTGTGTGAGAGGTGTGGGGATGTATTGGGCTGTGTGAGAGGTGTGGGGATGTATTGGGCAGCGTGAGAGGTGTGGGGATGTATTGGGCAGCTTGAGATGTGTGGGGATGTATTGGGCAGAGTGAGATGTGTGGGGATGTATTGGGCAGCGTGAGAGGTGTGGGGATGTATTAGGCAGCGTGAGAGGTGTGGGGATGTATTGGGCTGTGTGAGAGGTGTGGGGATGTATTGGGCAGCGTGAGCAGCGTGAGAGGTGTGGGGATATGTTGGGCAGCGTGAGAGGTGTGGGTATGTATTGGGCTGTGTGAGAGGTGTTGGGATGTATTGGGCAGCGTGAGAGGTGTGGGGATGTATTGGGCAGCGTGAGAGGTGTGGGGATGTATTGGGCAGCGTGAGCAGCGTGAGAGGTGTGGGGATGTATTGGGCAGCGTGAAGGTGTGGGGATGTATTGGGCAGCGTGAGAGGTGTGGGGATGCATTGGGCAGCGTGAGATGTGTGGGGATGTATTGGGTAGCGTGAGAGGTGTGGGGATGTATTGGCCAGCGTGAGAGGTGTGGGGATGTATTGGGCAGCGTGAGCAGCGTGAGAGGTGTGGGGATGTATTGGGAAGCGTGAGAGGTGTGGGGATGTATTGGGCAGCGTGAGAGGTGTGGGGATGTATTGTGCAGAGTGAGAGGTGTGGAGATGTATTGGGCAACGTGAGAGGTGTGGGGATGTAGTGGGCAGCGAGAGAGGTGTGGGGATGTAGTGGGCAGCGTGAGAGGTGTGGGGATGTAGTGGGCAGCGTGAGAGGTGTGGGGATGTATTGGGCAACGTGAAGGTGTGGGGATGTATTGGGCAGCGTGAGAGGTGTGGGGATGAATTGGGCAGCGTGAGATGTGTGGGGATGTATTGGGCAGCGTGAGAGGTGTGGGGATGTATTGGGCAGTGTGAGAGGTGTGGGGATGTATTGGGCAGCGTGAGAGGTATGGGGATGTATTGGGCAGCGTGAGAGGTGTGGGGATGTATTGGGCTGTGTGAGAGGTGTGGGGATGTATTGGGCTGTGTGAGAGGTGTGGGGATGTATTGGGCAGCGTGAGAGGTGTGGGGATGTATTGGGCAGCGTGAGAGGTGTGGGGATGTATTGGGCAGAGTGAGAGGTGTGGGGATGTATTGGGCAGTGTGAGAGGTGTGGGGATATATTGGGCAGCGTGAGCAGCGTGAGAGGTGTGGGGATGTATTGGGCAGCGTGACAGGTGTGGGGATGTATTGGGCAGCGTGAGAGGTGTGGGGATGTATTGGGCAGAGAGAGAGGTGTGGGGATGTATTGGGCAGAGTGAGAGGTGTGGGATGTATTAGGCTGTGTGAGAGGTGTGGGGATGTATTGAGCAGAGTGAGAGGTGTGGGGATGTATTGGGCAGCGAGAGCAGTGTGAGAGGTGTGGGGATGTATTGGGCAGCGTGAGAGGTGTGGGGATGTATTGGGCTGTGTGAGAGGTGTGGGGATGTATTGGGCAGCGTGAGAGGTGTGGGGATGTATTGGGCAGCGTGAGAGGTGTGGGGATGTATTGGGCAGCGTGAGCAGCGTGAGAGGTGTGGGGATGTATTGGGCAGCGTGAAGGTGTGGGGATGTATTGGGCAGCGTGAGAGGTGTGGGGATGCATTGGGCAGCGTGAGATGTGTGGGGATGTATTGGGTAGCGTGAGAGGTGTGGGGATGTATTGGCCAGCGTGAGAGGTGTGGGGATGTATTGGGCAGCGTGAGCAGCGTGAGAGGTGTGGGGATGTATTGGGAAGCGTGAGAGGTGTGGGGATGTATTGGGCAGCGTGAGAGGTGTGGGGATGTATTGTGCAGAGTGAGAGGTGTGGAGATGTATTGGGCAACGTGAGAGGTGTGGGGATGTAGTGGGCAGCGAGAGAGGTGTGGGGATGTAGTGGGCAGCGTGAGAGGTGTGGGGATGTAGTGGGCAGCGTGAGAGGTGTGGGGATGTATTGGGCAACGTGAAGGTGTGGGGATGTATTGGGCAGCGTGAGAGGTGTGGGGATGAATTGGGCAGCGTGAGATGTGTGGGGATGTATTGGGCAGCGTGAGAGGTGTGGGGATGTATTGGGCAGCGTGAGAGGTGTGGGGATGTATTGGGCAGCGTGAGAGGTGTGGGGATGTATTGGGCAGCGTGAGAGGTGTGGGGATGTATTGGGCAGCGTGAGAGGTGTGGGGATGTATTGGGCAGCGTGAGAGGTGTGGGGATGTATTGGGCAGTGTGAGAGGTGTGGGGATGTATTGGGCAGCGTGAGAGGTGTGGGGATGTATTGGGCAGCGTGAGAGGTGTGGGGATGTATTGGGCAGCGTGAGAGGTGTGGGGATGTATTGGGCAGCGTGAGCAGCGTGAGAGGTGTGGGGATGTATTGGGCAGCGTGACAGGTGTGGGGATGTATTGGGCAGCGTGAGAGGTGTGGGGATGTATTGGGCAGAGATGAGAGGTGTGGGGATGTATTGGGCAGAGTGAGAGGTGTGGGATGTATTAGGCTGTGTGAGAGCGTGTGGGGGATATATTGGGCAGCGTGAGAGGTGTGGGGATGTATTGGGCCGGAGCAGTGTGAGAGGTGTGGGGATGTATTGGGCAGCGTGAGAGGTGTGGGGATGTATTGGGCCGTGTGAGAGGTGTGGGGATGTATTGGGCAGCGTGAGAGGTGTGGGGATGTATTGGGCTGTGTGAGAGGTGTGGGGATGTATTGGGCAGCGTGAGAGGTGTGGGGATGTATTGGGCAGCGTGAGAGGTGTGGGGATGTATTGGGCAGCGTGAGAGGTGTGGGGATGTATTGGGCAGCGTGAGCAGCGTGAGAGGTGTGGGGATGTATTGGGCAGCGTGAGAGGTGTGGGGATGTATTGGGCAGCGTGAGAGGTGTGGGGATGTATTGGGCAGCGTGAGCAGCGTGAGAGGTGTGGGGATGTCTTGGGCAGCGTGAGAGGTGTGGTGATGTATTGGGCAGAGTGAGAGGTGTGGGGATGTATTGGGCAGCGTGAGAGGTGTGGGGATGTATTGGGCTGTGTGAGAGGTGTGGGGATGTATTGGGCAGCGTGAGAGGTGTGGGGATGTATTGGGCAGCTTGAGATGTGTGAGGATGTATTGGGCAGAGTGAGATGTGTGGGGATGTATTGGGCAGCGTGAGAGGTGTGGGGATGTATTGGGCAGCGTGAGAGGTGTGGGGATGTATTAGGCAGCGTGAGAGGTGTGGGGAGGCATTGGGCTGTGTGAGAGGTGTGGGGATGTATTGGGCAGCGTGAGCAGCGTGAGAGGTGTGGGGATATGTTGGGCAGCGTGAGAGGTGTGGGTATGTATTGGGCTGTGTGAGAGGTGTTGGGATGTATTGGGCAGCGTGAGAGGTGTGGGGATGTATTGGGCAGCGTGAGAGGTGTGGGGATGTATTGGGCAGCGTGAGCAGCGTGAGAGGTGTGGGGATGTATTGGGCAGCGTGAGCAGCGTGAGAGGTGTGGGGATATATTGGGCAGCGTGAAGGTGTGGGGATGTATTGGGCAGCGTGAGAGGTGTGGGGATGCATTGGGCAGCGTGAGATGTGTGGGGATGTATTGGGTCGTGTGAGAGGTGTGGGGATGTATTGGCCAGCGTGAGAGGTGTGGAGATGTATTGGGCAACGTGAGAGGTGTGGGGATGTAGTGGGCAGCGAGAGAGGTGTGGGGATGTAGTGGGCAGCGTGAGAGGTGTGGGGATGTAGTGGGCAGCGTGAGAGGTGTGGGGATGTATTGGGCAACGTGAAGGTGTGGGGATGTATTGGGCAGCGTGAGAGGTGTGGGGATGAATTGGGCAGCGTGAGATGTGTGGGGATGTATTGGGCAGCGTGAGAGGTGTGGGGATGTATTGGGCAGCGTGAGCAGCGTGAGAGGTATGGGGATGTATTGGGCAGCGTGAGAGGTGTGGGGATGTATTGGGCTGCGTGAGAGGTGTGGGGATGTATTGGGCAGCGTGAGAGGTGTGGGGATGTATTGGGCAGCGTGAGAGGTGTGGGGATGTATTGGGCAGCGTGAGAGGTGTGGGGATGTATTGGGCAGCGTGAGAGGTGTGGGGATGTATTGGGCAGCGTGAGAGGTGTGGGGATGTATTGGGCAGCGTGAGAGGTGTGGGGATGTATTGGGCAGTGTGAGAGGTGTGGGGATATATTGGGCAGCGTGAGCAGCGTGAGAGGTGTGGGGATGTATTGGGCAGCGTGAGAGGTGTGGGGATGTATTCGGCAGCGTGAGAGGTGGGTGGATTTTTTGGGCAGTGTGAGAGGTGTGGGGATGTATAGGGCAGCGTGAGAGGTGTGGGGATGTATTGGGCTGCGTGAGAGGTGTGGGGATGTATTGGGCAGCGTGAGAGGTGTGGGGATGTATTGGGCTGCGTGAGAGGTGTGGGGATGTATTGGGCAGCGTGAGAGGTGTGGGGATGTATTGGGCAGCGTGAGAGGTGTGGGGATGTATTGGGCAGCGTGAGAGGTGTGGGGATGTATTGGGCAGCGTGAGAGGTGTGGGGATGTATTGGGCAGCGTGAGAGGTGTGGGGATGTATTGGGCAGCGTGAGAGGTGTGGGGATGTATTGGGCAGTGTGAGAGGTGTGGGGATATATTGGGCAGCGTGAGCAGCGTGAGAGGTGTGGGGATGTATTGGGCAGCGTGAGAGGTGTGGGGATGTATTCGGCAGCGTGAGAGGTGGGTGGATTTTTTGGGCAGTGTGAGAGGTGTGGGGATGTATAGGGCAGCGTGAGAGGTGTGGGGATGTATTGGGCAGCGAGAGAGGTGTGGGGATGTATTAGGCAGAGTGAGAGGTGTGGGGATGTATTGGGCAGCGTGAGCAGCGTGAGAGGTGTGGGGATGTTTTGGGCAGCGTGAGCAGCGTGAGAGGAGTGGGGATGTATTGGGCAGAGTGAGAGGTGTGGGGATGTATTGGGGTGTGTGAGCAGCGTGAGAGGTGTGGGGATATATTGGGCAGCGTGAGAGGTGTGGGGATGTATTGGGCAGTGTGAGAGGTGTGGTGATGTATTGGGCAGCGTGAGAGGTGTGGGGATGTATTGGGCCGTGTGAGAGGTGTGGGGATGTATTGGGCAGCGTGAGAGGTGTGGGGATGTATTGGGCTGTGTGAGAGGTGTGGGGATGTATTGGGCAGCGTGAGAGGTGTGGGGATATATTGGGCAGCGTGAGAGGTGTGGGGATGTATTGGGCTGTGTGAGAGGTGTGGGGATGTATTGGGCAGCGTGAGAGGTGTGGGGATGTATTGGGCAGCGTGAGAGGTGTGGGGATGTATTGGGCCGTGTGAGAGGTGTGGGGATGTATTGGGCAGCAAGAGCAGTGTGAGAGGTGTGGGGATGTATTGGGCAGCGTGAGCAGCGTGAGCGGTGTGGGGATGTATTGGGCAGAGTGAGAGGTGTGGAGATGTATTGGGTAGCGTGAGAGGTGTGGGGATGTATTGGGCAGCGTGAGCAGCGTGAGAGGTGTGGGGATGTATTGGGCAGCGTGAGCAGTGTGAGAGGAGTGGGGATGTATTGGGCTGTGTGAGCAGCGTGAGAGGTGTGGGGATATATTGGGCAGCGTGAGAGGTGTGGGGATGTATTGGGCAGCGTGAGAGGTGTGGGGATGTATTGGGCAGCGTGAGAAGTGTGGGGATGTATTGGGCCGTGTGAGAGGTGTGGGGATGTATTGGGCAGCGTGAGAGGTGTGGGGATGTATTGGGCTGTGTGAGAGGTGTGGGGATGTATTGGGCTGTGTGAGAGGTATGGGGATGTATTGGGCAGCGTGAGCAGCGTGAGAGGTGTGGGGATATATTGGTCAGCGTGAGGGGTGTGGGGATGTATTGGGCTGTGTGAGAGGTGTTGGGATGTATTGGGCAGCGTGAGAGGTGTGGGGAAGTATTGGGCAGCGTGAGAGGTGTGGGGATGTATTGGGCCGTGTGAGAGGTGTGGGGATGTATTGGGCAGCAAGAGCAGTGTGAGAGGTGTGGGGATGTATTGGGCAGCGTGAGCAGCGTGAGCGGTGTGGGGATGTATTGGGCAGAGTGAGAGGTGTGGAGATGTATTGGGTAGCGTGAGAGGTGTGGGGATGTATTGGGCAGCGTGAGCAGCGTGAGAGGTGTGGGGTTGTATTGGGCAGCGTGAGCAGTGTGAGAGGTGTGGGGATGTATTGGGCTGTGTGAGCAGCGTGAGAGGTGTGGGGATATATTGGGCAGCGTGAGAGGTGTGGGGATGTATTGGGCAGCGTAAGAGGTGTGGGGATGTATTGGGCAGCGTGAGAGGTGTGGGGATGTATTGGGCAGCGTGAGAGGTGTGGGGATGTATTGGGAAGCGTGAGAGGTGTGGGGATGTATTGGGCTGTGTGAGAGGTGTGGGGATGTATTGGGCAGCGTGAGCAGCGTGAGAGGTGTGGGGATGTATTGGGCAGCGTGAGAGGTGTGGGGATGTATTGAGCAGCGTGAGATGTGTGGGGATGTATTGGGCAGCGTGAGAGGTGTGGGGATGTATTGAGCAGCGTGAGAGGTGTGGGGATGTATTGGGAAGCGTGAGAGGTGTGGGGATGTATTGGGCAGCGTGAGAGGTGTGGGGATGTATTGGGTAGAGTGAGAGGTGTGAGAGGTGTGGGGATATATTGGGCAGCGTGAAGGTGTGGGGATGTATTGGGCAGCGTGAGAGGTGTGGGGATGAATTGGGCAGCGTGAGATGTGTGGGGATGTATTGGGCTGTGTGAGCAGCGTGAGAGGTGTGGGGATGTATTGGGCAGCGTGAGAGGTGTGGGGATGTATTGGGCAGCGTGTGAGGTGTGGGGATGTATTGTGCAGAGTGAGAGGTGTGGAGATGTATTGGGCAGCGTGAGAGGTGTGGGGATGTATTGGGCAGCGTGAAGGTGTGGGGATGTATTGGGCAGCGTGAGAGGTGTGGGGATGAATTGGGCAGCGTGAGATGTGTGGGGATGTAGTGGGCAGCGTGAGAGGTGTGGGGATGTATTGGGCAGCGTGAAGGTGTGGGGATGTATTGGGCAGCGTGAGAGGTGTGGAGATGTATTGGGCAGCGTGAAGGTGTGGGGATGTATTGGGCAGCGTGAGATGTGTGGGGATGTATTGGGCTGTGTGAGAGGTGTGGGGATGTATTGGGCAGTGTGAGATGTGTGGGGATGTATTGGGCTGTGTGAGAGGTGTGGGGATATATTGGGCAGCGTGAGCGGCGTGAGAGGTGTGGGGATGTATTGGGCAGCGTGAGAGGTGTGGGGATGTATTGGGCAGAGTGAGAGGTGTGGGGATGTATTGGGCAGCGTGAGAGGTGTGGGGATGTATTGGGCAGCGTGAGCAGCGTGAGAGGTGTGGGGATGTATTGGGCAGCGTGAGAGGTGTGGGGATGTATTGAGCAGCGTGAGAGGTGTGGGGATGTATTGAGCAGCGTGAGAGGTGTGGGGATGTATTGGGCAGCGTGAGAGGTGTGGGGATGTATTGAGCAGCGTGAGAGGTGTGGGGATGTATTGGGCAGCGTGAGCAGCGTGAGAGGTGTGGGGATGTATTGGGAAGCGTGAGAGGTGTGGGGATGTATTGGGCAGCGTGAGAGGTGTGGGGATGTATTGGGCAGAGTGAGAGGTGTGAGAGGTGTGGGGATATATTGGGCAGCGTGAGATGTGTGGGGATGTATTGGGCAGCGTGAGAGATGTGGGGATGTATTGGGAAGCGTGAGAGGTGTGGGGATGTATTGGGCTGTGTGAGAGGTGTGGGGATGTATTGGGCAGCGTGAGAGGTGTGGGGATGTATTGGGCTGTGTGAGAGGTGTGGGGATGTATTGGGCAGCGTGAGAGGTGTGGGGATGTATTGGGCAGCGTGAGCAGCGTGAGAGGTGTGGGGATGTATTGGGCAGCGTGAGCAGCGTGAGAGGTGTGGGGATGTATTGGGCAGAGTGAGAGGTATGGAGATGTATTGGGTAGCGTGAGAGGTGTGGGGATGTATTGGGCAGCGTGAGCAGCGTGAGAGGTGTGGGGATGTATTGGGCAGCGTGAGCAGTGTGAGAGGTATGGGGATGTATTGGGCAGCGTGAGAGGTGTGGGGATATATTGGGCAGCGTGAGAGGTGTGGGGATGTATTGGGCAGAGTGAGAGGTGTGGGGATGTATTGGGCCGTGTGAGAGGTGTGGGGATGTATTGGGCTGTGTGAGAGGTGTGGGGATGTATTGGGCAGCGTGAGAGGTGTGGGGATGTATTGGGCAGCGTGAGAGGTGTGGTGATGTATTGGGCAGCGTGAGAGGTGTGGGGATGTATTGGGCAGCGTGAGAGGTGTGGGGATGTATTGGGAAGCGTGAGAGGTGTGGGGATGTATTGGGCTGTGTGAGAGGTGTGGGGATGTATTGGGCAGCGTGAGAGGTGTGGGGATGTATTGGGCTGTGTGAGAGGTGTGGGGATGTATTGGGCAGCGTGAGCAGCGTGAGAGGTGTGGGGATGTATTGGGCAGCGTGAGAGGTGTGGGGATGTATTGAGCAGCGTGAGAGGTGTGGGGATGTATTGAGCAGCGTGAGAGGTGTGGGGATGTATTGGGCAGCGTGAGAGGTGTGGGGATGTATTGAGCAGCGTGAGAGGTGTGGGGATGTATTGAGCAGCGTGAGAGGTGTGGGGATGTATTGGGCAGCGTGAGCAGCGTGAGAGGTGTGGGGATGTATTGGGCAGCGAGAGAGGTGTGGGGATGTATTAGGCAGAGTGAGAGGTGTGGGGATGTATTGGGCAGCGTGAGCAGCGTGAGAGGTGTGGGGATGTTTTGGGCAGCGTGAGCAGCGTGAGAGGAGTGGGGATGTATTGGGCAGAGTGAGAGGTGTGGGGATGTATTGGGGTGTGTGAGCAGCGTGAGAGGTGTGGGGATATATTGGGCAGCGTGAGAGGTGTGGGGATGTATTGGGCAGTGTGAGAGGTGTGGTGATGTATTGGGCAGCGTGAGAGGTGTGGGGATGTATTGGGCCGTGTGAGAGGTGTGGGGATGTATTGGGCAGCGTGAGAGGTGTGGGGATGTATTGGGCTGTGTGAGAGGTGTGGGGATGTATTGGGCAGCGTGAGAGGTGTGGGGATATATTGGGCAGCGTGAGAGGTGTGGGGATGTATTGGGCTGTGTGAGAGGTGTGGGGATGTATTGGGCAGCGTGAGAGGTGTGGGGATGTATTGGGCAGCGTGAGAGGTGTGGGGATGTATTGGGCCGTGTGAGAGGTGTGGGGATGTATTGGGCAGCAAGAGCAGTGTGAGAGGTGTGGGGATGTATTGGGCAGCGTGAGCAGCGTGAGCGGTGTGGGGATGTATTGGGCAGAGTGAGAGGTGTGGAGATGTATTGGGTAGCGTGAGAGGTGTGGGGATGTATTGGGCAGCGTGAGCAGCGTGAGAGGTGTGGGGATGTATTGGGCAGCGTGAGCAGTGTGAGAGGAGTGGGGATGTATTGGGCTGTGTGAGCAGCGTGAGAGGTGTGGGGATATATTGGGCAGCGTGAGAGGTGTGGGGATGTATTGGGCAGCGTGAGAGGTGTGGGGATGTATTGGGCAGCGTGAGAAGTGTGGGGATGTATTGGGCCGTGTGAGAGGTGTGGGGATGTATTGGGCAGCGTGAGAGGTGTGGGGATGTATTGGGCTGTGTGAGAGGTGTGGGGATGTATTGGGCTGTGTGAGAGGTATGGGGATGTATTGGGCAGCGTGAGCAGCGTGAGAGGTGTGGGGATATATTGGTCAGCGTGAGGGGTGTGGGGATGTATTGGGCTGTGTGAGAGGTGTTGGGATGTATTGGGCAGCGTGAGAGGTGTGGGGAAGTATTGGGCAGCGTGAGAGGTGTGGGGATGTATTGGGCCGTGTGAGAGGTGTGGGGATGTATTGGGCAGCAAGAGCAGTGTGAGAGGTGTGGGGATGTATTGGGCAGCGTGAGCAGCGTGAGCGGTGTGGGGATGTATTGGGCAGAGTGAGAGGTGTGGAGATGTATTGGGTAGCGTGAGAGGTGTGGGGATGTATTGGGCAGCGTGAGCAGCGTGAGAGGTGTGGGGATGTATTGGGCAGCGTGAGCAGTGTGAGAGGTGTGGGGATGTATTGGGCTGTGTGAGCAGCGTGAGAGGTGTGGGGATATATTGGGCAGCGTGAGAGGTGTGGGGATGTATTGGGCAGCGTGAGAGGTGTGGGGATGTATTGGGCAGCGTGAGAGGTGTGGGGATGTATTGGGAAGCGTGAGAGGTGTGGGGATGTATTGGGCTGTGTGAGAGGTGTGGGGATGTATTGGGCAGCGTGAGCAGCGTGAGAGGTGTGGGGATGTATTGGGCAGCGTGAGAGGTGTGGGGATGTATTGAGCAGCGTGAGAGGATGTATTGAGCAGCGTGAGATGTGTGGGGTAGTATTGGGCAGCGTGAGAGGTGTGGGGATGTATTGAGCAGCGTGAGAGGTGTGGGGATGTATTGGGCAGCGTGAGCAGCGTGAGAGGTGTGGGGATGTATTGGGAAGCGTGAGAGGTGTGGGGATGTATTGGGCAGCGTGAGAGGTGTGGGGATGTATTGGGCAGAGTGAGAGGTGTGAGAGGTGTGGGGATATATTGGGCAGCGTGAAGGTGTGGGGATGTATTGGGCAGCGTGAGAGGTGTGGGGATGAATTGGGCAGCGTGAGATGTGTGGGGATGTATTGGGCTGTGTGAGAGGTGTGGAGATGTATTGGGCAGCGTGAGAGGTGTGGGGATGTATTGGGCAGCGTGTGAGGTGTGGGGATGTATTGTGCAGAGTGAGAGGTGTGGAGATGTATTGGGCAGCGTGAGAGGTGTGGGGATGTATTGGGCAGCGTGAAGGTGTGGGGATGTATTGGGCAGCGTGAGAGGTGTGGGGATGAATTGGGCAGCGTGAGATGTGTGGGTATGTAGTGGGCAGCGTGAGAGGTGTGGGGATGTATTGGGCAGCGTGAAGGTGTGGGGATGTATTGGGCAGCGTGAGAGGTGTGGAGATGTATTGGGCAGCGTGAAGGTGTGGGGATGTATTGGGCAGCGTGAGATGTGTGGGGATGTATTGGGCTGTGTGAGAGGTGTGGGGATGTATTGTGCAGTGTGAGATGTGTGGGGATGTATTGGGCTGTGTGAGAGGTGTGGGGATATATTGGGCAGCGTGAGAGGTGTGGGGATGTATTGGGAAGCGTGAGAGGTGTGGGGATGTATTGGGCTGTGTGAGAGGTGTGGGGATGTATTGGGCAGCGTGAGAGGTGTGGGGATGTATTGGGCTGTGTGAGAGGTGTGGGGATGTATTGGGCAGCGTGAGCAGCGTGAGAGGTGTGGGGATGTATTGGGCAGCGTGAGAGGTGTGGGGATGTATTGAGCAGCGTGAGAGGTGTGGGGATGTATTGAGCAGCGTGAGAGGTGTGGGGATGTATTGGGCAGCGTGAGAGGTGTGGGGATGTATTGAGCAGCGTGAGAGGTGTGGGGATGTATTGAGCAGCGTGAGAGGTGTGGGGATGTATTGGGCAGCGTGAGCAGCGTGAGAGGTGTGGGGATGTATTGGGAAGCGTGAGAGGTGTGGGGATGTATTGGGCAGCGTGAGAGGTGTGGGGATGTATTGGGCAGAGTGAGAGGTGTGAGAGGTGTGGGGATATATTGGGCAGCGTGAAGGTGTGGGGATGTATTGGGCAGCGTGAGAGGTGTGGGGATGAATTGGGCAGCGTGAGATGTGTGGGGATGTATTGGGCTGTGTGAGCAGCGTGAGAGGTGTGGGGATGTATTGAGCAGCGTGAGAGGTGTGGGGATGTATTGGGCAGCGTGAGAGGTGTGGGGATGTATTGAGCAGCGTGAGAGGTGTGGGGATGTATTGAGCAGCGTGAGAGGTGTGGGGATGTATTGGGCAGCGTGAGAGGATTGGGGATGTATTGAGCAGCGTGAGAGGTGTGGGGATGTATTGGGCAGCGTGAGTAGCGTGAGAGGTGTGGGGATGTATTGGGAAGCGTGAGAGGTGTGGGGATGTATTGGGCAGCGTGTGAGGTGTGGGGATGTATTGTGCAGAGTGAGAGGTGTGGAGATGTATTGGGCAGCGTGAAGGTGTGGGGATGTATTGGGCAGCGTGAGAGGTGTGGGGATGAATTGGGCAGCGTGAGATGTGTGGGGATGTAGTGGGCAGCGTGAGAGGTGTGGGGATGTATTGGGCAGCGTGAAGGTGTGGGGATGTATTGTGCAGCGTGAGAGGTGTGGGGATGTATTGGGCATCGTGAAGGTGTGGGGATGTATTGGGCAGCGTGAGATGTGTGGGGATGTATTGGGCTGTGTGAGAGGTGTGGGGATGTATTGGGCAGTGTGAGATGTGTGGGGATGTATTGGGCTGTGTGAGAGGTGTGGGGATATATTGGGCAGCGTGAGCAGCGTGAGAGGTGTGGGGATGTATTGGGCAGCGTGAGAGGTGTGGGGATGTATTGGGCAGCGTGAGAGGTGTGGGGATGTATTGGGCAGAGTGAGAGGTGTGGGGATGTATTGGGCAGCGTGAGAGGTGTGGGGATGTATTGGGCAGCGAGAGAGGTGTGGAGATGTATTGGGCAGTGTGAGAGGTGTGGGGATGTATTGGGCAGCGTGAGCAGCGTGAGAGGTGTGGGGATGTATTGGGCAGCGTGAGCAGCGTGAGAGGTGTGGGGATGTATTGGGCAGAGTGAGAGGTGTGGAGATGTATTGGGTAGCGTGAGAGGTGTGGGGATGTATTGGGCAGCGTGAGCAGCGTGAGAGGTGTGGGGATGTATTGGGCAGCGTGAGCAGTGTGAGAGGTATGGGGATGTATTGGGCAGCGTGAGAGGTGTGGGGATATATTGGGCAGCGTGAGAGGTGTGGTGATGTATTGGGCAGAGTGAGAGGTGTGGGGATGTATTGGGCCGTGTGAGAGGTGTGGGGATGTATTGGGCCGTGTGAGAGGTGTGGGGATGTATTGGGCTGTGTGAGAGGTGTGGGGATGTATTGGGCTGTGTGAGAGGTGTGGGGATGTATTGGGCCGTGTGAGAGGTGTGGGGATGTATTGGGCAGCGTGAGAGGTGTGGGGATGTATTGGGCAGCGTGAGAGGTGTGGGGATGTATTGGGCAGCGTGAGCAGCGTGAGAGGTGTGGGGATGTATTGGGCAGCGTGAGCAGTGTGAGAGGTGTGGGGATGTATTGGGCAGCGTGAGAGGTGTGGGGATGTATTGGGCAGCGTGAGAGGTGTGGGGATGTATTGGGCTGTGTGAGCAGCGTGAGAGGTGTGGGGATGTATTGGGCAGCGTGAGCAGCGTGAGAGGTGTGGGGATGTATTGGGCAGCGTGAGAGTGGTGTGGATGGATTGGGCTGTGTGAGCAGCGTGAGAGGTGTGGGGATGTATTGGGCAGCGTGAGAGTGGTGGGGATGGATTGGGCTGTGTGAGCAGCGTGAGAGGTGTGGGGATGTATTGGGCAGCGTGAGAGTGGTGGGGATGGATTGGGCTGTGTGAGAGTGGTGGGGATGGATTGGGCTGTGTGAGAGGTGTGGGGTTGTATTAGGATTTGTGAGGGGGTTAAGCAGGTGTTGAAGAACGGGCCCTGGCCCAGGGCTGGTGGGTGGTGACTGGTGGAGGACAAGTGGAAGGTGCAGCAGGTGACAGATCCACAAGGTCATTCAGCTTCTCTCTCTCTCTCTGTCTCTCTCTGACTGCCTTCATTAGAGATCCAGCATCAGAAGAGAACTACGACATGACCTTCTATTCAGTCTCACTTCTACCAGACGATATAGTCACCTCTACCTTCTATGACTCAGATCATATCAGTGTACATTATCATATGCATAGTACACACTTGCCATCGTATATGGTATCAAGGTAAGGAAATACTAGATAAAGACTTGAGCATAAATCAAAACCAGTTTAGTTACAGTCTCTCATCTCCTCTCTATCATTCGCGCACTTAATCATCTCAACCTCCCAAAATACATTCATCTTTCCTCTTAACTCTTCTCTACATCCCTCTATCCATCCTGCCTCTTTCAGCACGCTCCTCTTTCAGTACTGCGACTCCTCCATCCCCTCCTCTCTATCTCCCCTTTCTTGCTCTCTCTCTCCCCCCTCCCCTCTCCTTTCTACAGTGTCTCTTCCTCTCCCATTGCCTCCCTCCCTCCCTCTCTCTCTCTCCTCCTCTCTCTCTCTCTCTCTCCTCCCTGCCTCCGCCGAGCACAGCATCAATAGAGGGCCCATCTGTTCCCATACATCACGCACTTCATTTCAGTTTATTAGCCGGGATAAATCATAAATATTTCATTATACATCACGGGCGGCTGTCGCAGGGACGCCGCAATTTATCACCGCTGCCCTCTCTCCCGGCTCCGCGCCGGAGCAATAAGCTTTCCAGTCTATTAAACAAGATTGATACAGTGTGTAAATTTAGATATTGGGAATTTCTTCACAGACCACTGCTCTGCACTGATAGGCCGGGGCAACGGGGGAGGAGAGGAACTGGATGGGTGTTAACATCAGTAATAGTGTATTTACAGTTTCCCCTTCCTTCCCTTCGGTTTTAAGGAAGAAAACCCCAAAAGCCAGGAATAATTTAGTCACAGGCGTGTAGCCCCGTTCTCATGTAAATAGAAAGTAGAATGAGAACATGTTTTACATGACTACAGATGCCTGGAATGCCATGGGGTTGGAGGGGAATATATGCATAGCTTTTCACTTCACCCCTCTTTACTGCTCAATGATGTCTGAGGGGAAAGCGGTCTACACTCACAGCAGACAGACATATTACTAACATACAGTACAGTCAAACACACTTCAGCTGACTTTGAGACACTTGGTACTCACTTGACGATGGCTGTTGTGACCTTCCGTCTTTGAGGAAGGGGAAAATAAGGAGAGAGAAACAGCGCTTGTTTGGAATGAGGGACCACTGGGAATAGTGATTGGAGAAGAAACCGATAAAAATGGAGAGGGGGGGCTTTTGGAAGTGTGTTACCAGGACACACTGAAGAATACTTGTGATTTGGCATCCCAGTCTCAGTACTGTTGTGGAGGACAAGCGGAGGAGGAGGGAGATATGGACGAGTGGCTTTCTTAATTAAAACGATAAGAAGCCTAATTGCGCTGGGCTTTCATCTCCTTCGTAGGCATGGGGGGGGGGGGGGGGGAGCGATGGATGGAACGGAAGAAATGAAAAACAGTGGAATAGAATAGAAGATGGAGTGCAGAGAAAGTTCCTGGTCTGCAGTAGCATGTCTCCACTCCTCTCAGCACCTTCCCAGTGTCTGTCTCCCCCTGCCTGCCACCATGATCTCAAACCTGGCTGGAAGTCTGAGAGGGAAAAGGGCAAGGAAGTGACAGTCAGTACTGCCTAAATCCAGAAAAAACACAGAGGAACAAACATCCACCCATACTTGTCTTTGGGTGCTCTGGTAAGGTTACACCGTAGGAGGTTTTGGTGTGTGTGTGGGGGGGCTCTAGAAAGGGCAGAGTGAGACAAATGACAAAGGCCACGCTCAACGTCACACGCACTTCTGTCAACTCCAGGCGCCGCTGCTCTAGGTGTTAGAGAGGGACACATGGAAAAACGTCTGTGCCAGTTGAAGGACATCCAAGTCGGTCCTGTATCAGTCAGTCAGCATTTTCACCTCACACAAGACGCCATCAACCAACTAAGTAACGCAGTGATGAAGATAAGCCAGTAGCCATGTTCTCAGTGAGAACACTCAGCATCACAGTAAGAGGAGAAGGCCTTATCGGAGCTGGATGAATGGGGGGGAGGGGGGTCTGCTACTCTGTTCACAGTCATCTCTCTTTAAGAACAACAGTCAACACAAAGCAGGGAGACATTAATATTAATGCCAACATTAAAACCCAGGCGGCTAAATGGAACAGCTAATGAGGATGAATAACAGACAACCGCTGACAAAAATCACCAGCTCTGATGTTATTTATCATCCTTAACTTTTGTCACAGCTCCTTTTTGCGTAATTAATATCGTACAAGAAAGCGGCTTCGCACTTGGATGAGTGATCTAATTTGTTTAATACAATGCAATTAAAGGGAGAGAATTGCTTTATGTTAATGTTACTGACTATGTTGCTCGCGGTTGATTATCGTCTTGGCGAGATAGCAAACAAACTTTTACGATTGATAACCTCTCCCGGGAGATCTGGCGTGTACTTAAGCTAACTACTTGACTACAGTTTGCATGCAACTGTTCGCCATGTTTGACACGCAGAGCCAGTGCAGTAGCAAGCACCCTAGGATCTAAACCGAAACCATTTATGCCAAGACATAGCAGAGATCAACATGGCAGCACACTGCCTACACTGTGGTGGTAATGCTGGTATGCCTATCAATGTACTGTTGGCATTTCCCTGCCTTATCAGCGAGTCTAAAAATACTTACAGCCTGTTCCTTCCATCCTACCTATACCTCCATCCTCTCCTCTCACGGCCAACTCTATCAGAACAACACAAAGAGGTCCCTCCATCCCCTTCCATCTGCCATCAGCCACAGCATGCCTACAGTTGACAGCCAGCTCAGAAAATACTCACTATTTATCTATCAGTCTTTCCACTAAAAAGAGAAAATCAATGCCAAGACAAAAGTAGAGTAGGTCAATACATCTAATGTGGGCTGTCCTCCTGGAGTCTTTGTTGCTTCTTTGGGCACACAGAATGTTTATAGCATTTCAATGTAGAACTAGTGGTTTACCACATATCCTGCAGACACAAGTGCTTACTGTGTTGAATTGCAATACCTGTACCAGAGTATTTGGATGCACACGAGTCCCACATGTCAACACCTTGATTGGGACATATCATTAGAATGGACGTGTAGCCGTACCATAGGGGAAATGGAACAAGGGAAGGGTGAATGGTAGAGCCGTGAGGGGAACATGACATGGGAGGGGCACTGCATTGTGACCGGAGGTGAAATGTGACATTGGGGAGGGTGAGAGGGAAGGAATGCTTAAATCACTAGTGATGGCTGCCTGCCTGGAAAATAAGGCACACTGCTGGCTGACTGTCTGTCTGTCTGTCCTGCAGACTCTAGTTTCACCTCAGCTGAGAGGTTAAGACTGACAAAACTTTAAAACCTAACACGCACTGAGCACACACACACAAATGTTAAAAATATTTGCAGATTGAATGACAAATCCGGCCATAGAACAAACTTCACACAAAATCAACGGACCACAGACTGATTGTGGAAAGAAATCGATAAATGAGAGTATCGCAATATTATTTGGGACGATATTATATTGATTCTATAACTCCAAGTATCATAAATAAAAATCAAATATACATATATATAATATGAGGAAAGTATTCAGACCCATTGACTTTTCCCACATTTTATTACCTTACAGCCTTATTCTAAAATGTATTAAATAGTTTTTCCCCTCATCAATCTACACACAATACCCCATAATGACAAAGCAAAACAGGTTTTTAGTAATTTTTGGAAATGTATGAAAAAAAAGTAGTCAGACCCTTTAATCAGTACTTTGTTGAAGCACCTTTGGCAGCGATTACAACTTCGAGACTTCTTGGGTATGACGCTACAAGCTTCGCACACCCACTCTTTCTCCCAATCTTCTCTGCAGATCCTCTCAAGCTCTGTCAGGTTGGATGGGGAGCGTTGCTGCACAGCTATTTTTAGGTCTCTCCAGATACGTTCGATCGGGTTCATGTCTGGGTTCTGGCTGGGCCACTCAAAGACTTGTCCCGAAGCCACTCCTGCGTTGTCTTGGCTGTATGCTTAGGGTCATTGTCCTGTTGGAAGGTGAACCTTCGCCCCAGTCTGAGGTACTGAGGGCTCTGGAGCAGGTTTTCATCAAGGATCTCTCTGTACTTTGATCTGTTCATCTTTACCTCGATCCTGACTAGTCTCCCTGTCCCTGCAGCTGAAAAACATGCCAACAGCATGATGATCAATGGAAACAGGATGCACCTGAGATCAATTTCGAGTCCCATAGCAAAGGGTCTGAATACCTATGTAAATAAGGTATCTGTTTTTTATTCTTAGTAAATTTGCAAACATTTCTAAAAACCTGTTTTCCGTTTGAGGAATAAAAGCAATTTTAGCATAAGGCTGTAACGTAACAAAATGTGGGAAAGGGGTCTGAATACTTTCCGAATGCACTGTTTTTGTTTTTGTTTGTGTTTGTGTTTGTGTTGTGTGTGTGTGTGTGTGTGTGTGTGTGTGTGTGTGTGTGTGTGTGTGTGTGTGTGTGTGTGTGTGTGTGTGTGTGTGTGTGGTAAAGTAATGGTAATGAGCCTGGCTCTGTGAGAGGTTCTGCTCTCCTCTCTGCCCTGAGATGAGCTGAGGGAGAATGAGCTCCACTCCTCTCCTCTCCTCCTAGTTAACATTCTCCCCTCTCCCTCCAGTGGCCTGCACACCCACATCCAAGCCTGCCTGTTATTTACGAGCACAGCAAGGCTAATGTGCAGTCCCCAAACAGTGCTTACCCGAGCACTGGCAACTTTTAGGACGCCTCCATTATTCATAAGTATGTGCACGCAGCATTTGGAAAATTGCTAATGCTTTCCCTCCCAGCCATCTTTATTTATTGATATATTTATTTATTTAATGTTTTTCAGCGCATAATCATTCCTGGGGAAAAAGAGTGAGCTGTCCTGCTAGAGCGCTGGAGACCAGCTGAACCCCACTTCTCCCAGCCTCTCCCTCTCCCCATTTCTATCTCTGTAGCGCTACCGCTAATAAAATGAATGGTCTTGTTTACGAGGGACAGTCTTAAGGACTCCACTGGCACAATGGAAAAACCTTATTAGTAAGAGCCTAACCACACAGGCAGGCAGGCAGCCTGCACACAAACACCAGAGGCAGACGAAATCTGACCACAACAGTCAATATCTCATGGAGCGAGTCGAAGATAACGATCCATCCACAACATTGGTTATGAATGCATGATGGCGTTAGGCCTTGGCAGGATTCCTCACGCCGGCTGTGTGCGTGTGTGTCACCAGGTTGAAATGATGTTAAGATCCTGATAGAGGGATGAGACTAGTGGAGGCAAGGTTCCACTTACTACGTCCAGAGACTGGCTCATCATTAGTGCTGTACACTTGGGAGGCCATTGGCATGGTAGACCCCAGTCAAACAGTCACTAACTCTAAACCAGTGTGAATGATCTGCTCAAAAGGTGGCCTGGAGTCCCTGGCCAGTTAACGAGACTGACACACACTGTCCCTCTCCTTGGTAGGTAATCTAGCAGACACAGACGGCTGAAAGGGAGCTACTGAGGAGTACGTTTGAAAGCAGGGCAGATTGGAGGAGAGGAGAGGCCGAGTGAGTGAGTTGACACAAAGAGAAGTGAGGAAAATCAATGGGAACAAACGTGGTGTGGAGATGGGCGCAAAGTGAGCGCTCAACAGGGTGACAGCTTATCCATAGAGGTGTCAGTCAGGCTACAGCAGGGCCACACTTACCCAATTAAAGACACCGCCAGGCAAACAGAAACCATGTTGACCTCTTGGCTCTCCCTGTTCTTTTCTCTTCCTCCCTCTCTTCCTCTCTCCTTCTTCCCTCTCCCCCCCCCCCCTCTGTCTGAGGGAGTCTGTGTGTGTGGTAAAGGGTGAGCACACCGGGTCAAATCCAATCGGAGGATGAGAGGGTTAAGAGTTGAGATGGTGAGAGACAGACAGCTAGTTCAGGTGAGGGTAAAGAAAGGGAGGGAGGGATGGAGGAGTGTTAGATGGAGAAGCGAGCTGGCGGAGAGGGGGAGAGTGTAAGAGTCCCCCTCTTACACTCTCCCCCTCTCCGCCAGCTCGCTTCTCCATCTAACACTCCTCCATCCCTCCCTCCCTTTCTTTACCCATTCCAGACAATAGGTGTTTTCACAATAGGTGTGAGGGTGAAAAGGGTATGAGTGTGAGAGGACGTCGGTGGAAGTGAGGGAGAGTGTAAGTAGTGCTCGTCTTGAAACTCACACCTTTTCACCCTGCCTACCAACAGAGCCAAGATCACACACAGTGACAAACAAAGAACCATGCACTGGACAGGGAATAGCATTGTGAAAACTGACACTGTGTCATGAGTTTAACATTACAGTAAGGCCCTCAGCGCACATTCTCCAGCCTCCCTATTCAAATACATGAACTGGCCACAAGCCAGCAGAGGAGGTGACATCAGATCTGACACTCCTAACACCTAGATGGGCAGCAGAAAAGAGTGAACAGGCCTGGGCATATAGGGTATGTCAAAGTAAATGTAAAGTAGTGCTGTAGTGAGCAGAGGAGGCTGCTGGGACAAGCTATAGGAGGACAGGCTCATTGTATTGTCTGGAATGGAATAAATGGAACAGTATCAAACAAATCCAACAAATGTTGGACTCCGTTCCATTCATTCCAGTCCAGCCATTACAATGTGCTTATAACTCCTCCCACCAACCGCAGCTGGTAGTGAGGATATAGCTCCCAATGGAGCTGGTGGATGCAGGGTCGCCATGGCAAGCAGGCTGCCTGAGGTGATGGTGCGTGTGACTGTGTGTGTGTGTGTGCATGTGTATGTAGGATGGAGCAGGCAGGCGGGTGGGCAGGCAGGCAGGCAGGGTGCTTGGCAGTAGCAGTGGCTGGCTAGGGGACTGACTGGCTGGCTGGTCTGTCTGCTGGGAGCTGATTGTGCTGGCTCTCATTATCCGGCCAGTGGGCCTAATGGAGTGTGACAGCAGCGTGCGGCGCACTGGAACTCTGTCCTTCCAGCCCTAAAAGCCAATTAAACCCACTCCACCCTGCCAGCTCTCCCTAACTCTCTCCCTCTCTCCCCTGCAGCCCCCTCTCCTTCCTCCCTGCCAGCTCTCCCTAACTCTCTCCCTCTCTGCCCCTGCAGCCCCCTCTCCTTCCTCCCTGCCAGCTCTCCCTAACTCTCTCCCTCTCTGCTCCTGCAGCCCCCTCTCCTTCCTCCCTGCCAGCTCTCCCTAACTCTCTCCCTCTCTGCCCCTGCAGCCCCCTCTCCTTCCTTCCTGCCAGCTCTCCCTAACTCTCTCCCTCTCTGCCCCTGCAGCCCCCTCTCCTTCCTCCCTGCCAGCTCTCCCTAACTCTCTCCCTCTATGCCCCTGCAGCCCCCTCTCCTTCCTCCCTGCCAGCTCTCCCTAACTCTCTCCCTCTATGCCCCTGCAGCCCCCTCTCCTTCCTCCCTGCCAGCTCTCCCTGACTCTCTCCCTCTCTGCCCCTGCAGCCCCCTCTCCATCTGTACCTCCCCCACTCTTTCTTGCCCACTTCTCTCCATCCTTTATCCCTGCCCATCTCTCTCTCTCTCTCTCTCTGAGCAGCTCCTCTCTCCCTGTAGCCCTGTTCTAAAGCAGGGCTCCTTGGGGGAATGCACTGGGCCAGAGAGGGCCTAGTCGGCCTCTGCACCACTGACAGCTCTGCTCTTCTTCTCCCCAACCCACAGAGGAGTCACAACCACTTAGAGAGGAGAAATGCCTCCCAGCACCAAAAACACACATCCTCCATTTATCACAAGCCAGTCACTGAAGGGGAGCGAGATGCCTTCTTCCTAAATGTTTAAATACAGCTCCTGGAGAAAGAGAGGTCATGACAAGCGTAGTTCTGACAATGTGCCTCATCCAGTGTTCTGGGTGTGATTGGTGAAGCAGAGAGAACATGGTGAACCCTAGCCAATATTTCACATGAGCTAGTGGTCTTTCACAGCCCTCTTGTAGTATTGTATCATCAGGCTGTCCCTCAAGTTATGAGCCTGTGTCCTGTAGCTGCATACCAGTCAATAAATCATGAGATGACAGTGTGTTCCTGACAGACAGTGTACTGTACTGTACCTGTTTTGAACCAGCAGTCCTCAGTGAAAGACTCCCTGGTGGCCTCTGGTTTGTTCCAGTACTCTGTGAAGACCTGGTCTCCTCGCACCATCAGCTACCCCTCCTTCACCTCCAACGCACCTAAAGAGACAAACACGCACACACACACACACACAACTCACACTCACACACACACACACAACACACACACACACACACACACACACACACACACACACACACACACACACAAACACGCACACACCTCACACACACACACACACACCTCACACACACACACACACACACACACACACACACACACACACACACACACACACACACGCACACAAACACGCACACACACACAACTCACACACACACACACACACCTCACACACACACACCCCCTCACACGCACACCCGCACACACACACCTCACACCACACACCCACACACACACACACACCCACACCCCCCTCACACACACACACACACACCCACACACACACACACACACACACACACACACACCACACACACACACACACACACACACACACACACACCTCACACACACACACACACACACACACACACACACACACACACACACACACACACACACACCTCACACACACACGCACACACCCACACACACACACACACACCTCACACACACACACACACACACACACGCACACACACGCACACACACACACCACCTCACACACCCACACACCTCACACACCCACACACACACACCCACACACACACACACACACCACACACACACACACACACACACCACACACACACACACACACACACACACACACACACACACACACAACAGTGGGTGGCTAAGACAGACAGGGTCCTGGACATGCTAACTGTATATGTTTTTTAACAACATGAACATTCTCCTTAGACAGATATTTTTTTTCTACCGAATCTGGAAGTTCTACTGTATCTATGGATGTGAGTGTTTCTGACTGCTGAATACCTGAGTTTCTCTGCTGTTTCCCTCGGCGACGGTGCTGCTGGCTGCTTTCGTCATGACGATGCAAACCTCCACTCCTGGAAGAGGGACACCGACTGCACCTGCACACACACAAACAATGCTAAATACTCACATCATGCATACACAATGGAACTAATTACACTCTCACAATTAATGCAAATGGTTTTAAAGAAAACCATTTTCACGCTCAAAATATTTGCATCAACAAATACAACTGAAAATATAGTGATTTAATGACAATCCTTCTCCTACACATATGAATGCACACACATTCCCCTCTCCTGAGGCATTTTCTCCTTCTGTCTGACCTATAGAGCGATAAGCTCTAATGACTGCCTCCGCCAAAAGAGAAGGAAACCTTTGTGCAGCCTGCTCTCTCTCTCTCTCTCTCTCTCTCTCTGTGTGACACTGTGCGCCATGTCATTTCACAGGCCACTGCTCTCCCAATAAAGAGCAGGGCAG
Organism: Salmo salar; assembly: GCF_965601325.2. NCBI lineage: Eukaryota > Metazoa > Chordata > Actinopteri > Salmoniformes > Salmonidae > Salmo > Salmo salar. Next base: position 15,540,557 of record NC_138316.1, on the reverse strand, counting down.
ACAGGCCATGATTACAAAATAACTCCCTGCTTCATATTGATCTAATCAACTTTAGCCCTGATTGGCAATGCCAATCAAACACACTCCGTTTCCACTTCATCAGCAGAGCGAGAAGCACAGAGATACAAACTCTCTTCCCATCGTTTCAAAACCAGACCAGCCTAGTTTATCTCTGTCAAGTCAGTCTTCTCTCTAAAGCCACTTCCTGTCCTATCCCTCCTGCCACCGTCCCCTTCATTCAAGGGTTTTTTTTTGTGTGAGAGGATGACGTCCATCTCAGTGCCTGTCTTTTTGTTTTTCTCCCAGGGTTGTTTCCCAGTGAGCTGGGTAATCGTCAGCGTGTCCTCATTCCTCCTCACCCTCCAAACACAGCAGAAAGCTGCCAACGACGGGGTGATAAAAAGAGCTTTCTCCCCTCAATCACAAAACTAACCAAAATCCATTTATACTTGAGCCCGAGCAATCTCTTGCTCTTCCCCTCTTGGTCTCCCTCGCTTTTTCTCTCCATTCAGGAAGGAGGCCAGACATATTTTGGAGCCATGTAACATTCAAGTCACCGTTACTTTACTGAGAATTGAGATTGACTGCCACTTCAAAGGCTACAGGCAGAACAGAAAGACTGGAGGGGAATTACAAAAAAGGGACGAGGGCTAAACGAGTGACTAGAAACTCAAAATAGAAGATAGAGATTACAGAGCCGTGTTCTACCCACATTCCACACAGGGAACAATTACTAACCATGCAGGGGAATGAGGACAGCATTGAGAGGGACATAAGGTCGTTGAGTGACAGCTGGAAATGGCTAATGAACTGATACGGCCAACATCAGCCCTCTGCCGAAAATAGCAGAAATAATCAATTCAAACAATAACAACAACAACATTCCAGTGGTATTAGGAATAAGATAACATCTTATTATGATGATGTCCTCATTACTGCCCTTTTCTTCATGCCTATTAAAGCAGAGTTGAATTAATATAGCTTTATAGATATACAGTAAGTGTGTGTGTGTGTGTGTGTGTGTATGTGTAGTGGAATGTAGCCGGCCCTGTGGCGACAGCCCTGTCAGAAACACAATGGCTCCCCTGACTGCACAGAGGCCCATTAACAAGGCTCCATCAGTGGGCCCATCTGAACCTCTAATTACGACTGCAGCATCAGCCATGCCAGCCAGCCACACACTCAACCAGCCAGCTAGAGTTTTCAAATGAGACCAGCCAGGCAGAGAGGAGGAGGAAAAGGAGAGGCGAGGAGGGAGGGAGGGAGGGAGGGAGGGAGGGAGGGAGGGAGGGAGGGAGGGAGGGGAGCAGAGAGCCGTGTGCGGTGCAGCTCCAAGCCTGCCTTCCACATGCATAATTCAGCAGCCTTCCTTCACGCTGTGCTCTCTCTGGGCTGCCCTGGGGAGCTGACAGCCCTGCGCCCCCTGGAGCCCTGCTGGAGCACTGCTACTCAAACCCCCCAACAACCTCCCCACAACCTCCCCACAACACAAAGCACAGGGAAGGGAGAAAGTGAGATGGAGTGGGGAGAGAGAGGGGGAAAGGGGAGAGGAGAGAAGGGGGAGGGTGAAAGGGTGTGAAGTGAAAGGGTGGGGGTTGAGATGCTCAAAGTCATTCTGCTGAAAGGGGACATGTGTCTCCTGCCAGGGCTGGTGTTAGAGGGGGAAAACAAAAGAGGGGGAAAAAAACAGAATGAAAGAAAAAAATACAAATGAGATGGAGATGAATAGATTAAGAGAGAGACATAGCTTTAGGGTATAGCCTACTCCTCAGTGTGAAGCCAAACATGAATCAAATTACAACCACCAACATGATACAAATATGACCACTATTCTTGTATTATTACACAACTGTGTGTATACTCACTCATAAAATAACGATACATGTCTTTAATAGATTGTCATAAATAAAGTCATAATAAAACACAAGTTGATTAGTTAGCAGTTGACAGTTGTTTTGAAGGGGTGGACTGCCATGGAGGATGACGGGGGGGGGGGGGGGGGGGGGGTGAAGGGGTGGACTGCCGTGGAGGAAGGGGGGGGGGGGGGTGAAGGGGTGGACTGCCGTGGAGGAAGGGGGGGGGTGAAGGGGTGGACTGCCGTGGAGGAAGGGGGGGGGGCAGGAGTGTTCTTTTCTGAGAGCTCTATGGTTGTTATTGATTTGTTTTACCTACTTTAAAAGGAGACGGCATCGCACCCGCTTTTCCACAAGTGTCTCATAGACTGCTGCTGGAAAGACGTCGATACGACTGCAACGTCTCAGAGCTGGTCTTAATAACCACCTCCCAGGATTAAATAGAACCTGCCTCTTTATTTCAATACAAGCGCTCACAACAACAGACACCGCATTAGCTGGGCTACTGACAGTCAAATTACCCTGCCTTGTCATAACGCTGCTTTGAAGATCCTCCACTCAAAAGACTAGAAGGGGAATGGAAAGACTAAAGAAAGGAACACAGCCCCCAGTCACCTGAGGATCGAACCAGAAACAACAACAACAGCATAGAGCTTTGATACTAAACCACCTGGAATAAGAACATAGGTAAACCAGACAGAAATAGTCTGATCACAACCATGTTCCTCAGACAACTGAGACAACTGTCAGACAGGGCAAAAAGATAGCGCTCCAACAGAGCCTAATGACTATCTCTGCCTATCTCTGTCATGCCGTAGCGCTCCAACAGGGTGTGTCCTGTGATCTCCTCCCAGCGTAGCAGGGTAGGCTGAGGCAGGGCGGACGAGCCAGACAGCATCAGCCTGGGGTTAGAGGGGGCAGTCTGGGTCACACTCAGTAAAGGACCAGGCTCTGATGAAGTCATCTCTTTTCAATGCCCTTAGCATTGACTTGAGTGGCTTCAGGTGGGAGTAGGGTTGCAAAGGGAGGGTATATTACTATAAACTTTCTAAGTTTACCAGTGAACTACCAGAATTTTGGTGACTTTCAGGTTTTTGGGTGAATTTTACAAGATGACATCTAGTGGCCTTTTGGGGTATTTCAGATTATTACATGTGTCTAATTATCTCTGGCCCTGTGTGGCCTTATCAAATTATGACAAAGCTGTAAAACATGATCCTAAATCAGGATTCCCCAACTGGCGGCCCATGAGCCAAATTTGGCCCGTGGGTGGTTTTATTTGCCCCCCACAACCAAGGTTTAAAATTATTATGTTTTAGTGAAATATTATATCTTTTTGGGTTACTTGCGGTCAATTTGCAGTCTACAAATGATTTGTAATTATGTTTCCGCCCCCCAACCATCCACAAAAAAAAAAAATAACAGCCTGTGGCCTAAATATAAACCATCAACTTAGTAAATACCATTGGTGTTTGAAGAGCGACTGCCCCTGAAAAGCAACTTCTCGCTTTGAAAACAGCCTATGTGGCATCAATATGAGTTAAAAACATTTATTCTAGTGTCAAAATGTACTACAAAGTGTAAATAGGATCATTTTGGTCATAAAGTCAGTCTCATCTAAAACGAAGATTTGCGAGATGATAGGATAAAATGGTATGTTACAGAATGAAGGGTACTGTACGAGTTTTCCGTGGGTTGGATTTATTTTAATCCTGCCCACATGCCCACAGCTGGCAGCACCCAAGTAATCATCAATTCAGAGAACAGCTGCACGCGACCCAATCATAACGCCCATGGCCAATTTGGTTTGACGTTCAATATCCCTATGGGGCTAGTGAAGGAGCATCAATAAATTACATGGAACAATATTTTAAAATGACAAAAGCTCCAAATTTCAATTACTTAAAAACCTCAAACCAACTATAAATTGTAGAAATACATTTACAATATTGAAAGCATTTAATGTGCCACATGATAATATTGTCCTATTTACATTGTGTAATTTATTTGAAGATCCCTAACTAGCCTCAGAGATAGTCTATCCAATGTCAAACCTTCAATATGTCTTTGTTGTAAATGTTTTGCCGCCAAACTGGTGGCAACTGTGAAAAAAGTCAATAGTTTGAAGAGTCGCAGAGTTAAATGAAAACAATGCCATTGTTGATTAGATGCTTTTTCCATTAATTAGGCAATTTTCTCTTGAGCCATATGGTCTATCCACTAGAAACATAAAACATTTATATTTTATATGAACAGTTTTTAAAAGTTATTCAATTATAAATTATAAAAGTTACCATACATTTCCTGTTAATTACCAAAATTACCGAAGATTCAGGTCACTTTGGTAATTTACCGGTAGCTTTGCAACTGTAGGTTGTGGTAACATAAGTGCTAGGCTTTACATAGAGTTTATAACTCTATTCCATCTGTCGCGTCCCACTGCTTTCTTCACTCTCTCGAGCATAAGCCCTGGTACATTTGGAGAAAGCATCTGTCACATCTCACTACAAAGCCCCGTCTCTCTTTAAAACCCATCCCTTTCATCTGACACATATCCCTTCCCCTTCAAACTATCTCTTCACTCTCTGACGGAATGAGAAACCACTGTCCAGATTCATGAGAACCCATTCGCTCTGAAGATGTCTTGTCAGAGATTTTAAGAAAGAAATTTCATCACAATAGATAAGCAATGAGCTTGTTAAAGATATTCGTCCAGTTATATGAATATTATGATACTGCTAATGATGGAGATCTACTCATTTCCTGTGGTATTGATACCTGTATAATTAGACTATAAGGTTCTTGCTGCCTGATTTACTCCTTGCAGACAGCCCTGACAAACTCCTGGTCGCGTGGCTGGGTGAAGTGCTGCTCATAGTGCTGGATCAGCTCGGAGTAGATGGTTGGAACAGCCATGAACACATTCACCATAAGAGCCTTGGAGCTGAGCAGGACCTCCCATACCTGAGGGGGAGGGAGTCAGAAACAGTATTTTACATTGTACGTAGATGGAATATCTACCCCATGTTAATGCAAACAAAATCATTACATCCAGATCACAATATGTAAAGCAGATGGAATAGGGTGCCATGGTATTGTGAGATCACAATATGTAAAGCAGATGGAATAGGGTGCCATGGTATTGTGAGATCACAATATGTAAAGCAGATGGAATAGGGTGCCATGGTATTGTGAGATCACAATATGTAAAGCAGATGGAATAGGGTGCCATGGTATTGTGAGATCACAATATGTAAAGCAGATGGAATAGGGTGCCATGGTATTGTGAGATCACAATATGTAAAGCAGATGGACAGGGTGCCATGGTATTGTGAGATCACAACATGTAAAGCAGATGGACAGGGTGCCATGGTATTGTGTGTACATTATTTACAGTGAATGAGGAGCGATGCGAGGGCCTGGTTGAAGATGAAAACTGTCAACAGGCTAGTTTATTCCAAAAACGTTGACAGGATCGGGTAAAGGTCTGTCTAACAGCTTCCTAAAGAGGAATTCAACAGGAATGTTATTGAGGTCAGTCATAATGCTGGGGCACGTTGCCTTTTAAAAATACCTTTGGCCTGCTATTTTTTGTAATATATTTTTTATTTTTACAAAATGTGTTCCAAGAGCATTTGTGAAGGAGCCAAAAGCCAGTCGCCCTCCTCCTCTTTCTCAGTCGTACACAGAGACGGATGCACATAAACAGAGACTGACACATGGCTACACATTTATACATAAGCGCTTCGCATACACTCACGCAAGGACAAAGCTACTTTCACAGTACCCACACATACAAACACACACACACACACACACACACACACACACACACACACACACACACACACACACACACACACACACACACACACACACACACACACACACACACACACACACACACACACACACACACACACACTATTACGAGTCCCTCATACACACCCCCGGCACGCCTGGCTGCACCCCCAACACACTGTGGGAGGACAGTGTGAATTAATTGAAGGTGAACGACAGATTCTCCTTGGCTCCGTCCCCCCTGGGAGGCACGCGCACGTCTCTCCCTCCTAGAACCTCCTCCTTTATTCTCCCTCATCCTCTCTCACACACCCTCACTCTCTCCATTTCATAATTTCCTGCTTCACTGCCCCTACTCTTATCAGTCTTCCTCTGCCTGTCCCTCTCTCCATCACACCCCACACCGATTCCCTCCTCATCTGCTACCCATTCCTCAACTTCCCCTCCTCCCTGTCCTCTTAAATCACCCTCTTTTACTGCCTACTCCCTTTAGCTTTCTTCCCATTCTCAATTTACCTGCTTCGTCATTTTATCAACCCCGCCCTTTCGCTCCTCTTCCCTTCATCAAGCTCCAAATATTGCAATATCAAAATAGATTAAGGTTTAAAAATGATGTGTCTATTAAATAAACAGGCAGAAGCGTGGACTATCCCACAGAGACTCATCTATTCACACAAACTCACAAAACTTTATCTATCTGCTCAGCCACACACATCCACAACCGCGCGCACACACGGACAGACTAGATAGCGGGGTTCAGAGGGGAATATTATTTCCTGTGTCTGTTCTGGGCATTCTGGGCCGTGTCTATCAAGCGCAGTGGAGCGCTTCCCCCAGCAGCCACTCAGGAGGGGGGAAAAGCCAATTTATGTCCGTCAAAGAGCTGCCCTCCACCTGGGGGAGTGTATGTTGGAGACCCTCGGCTGCAGCCTGCATCCCAAACAGCCCTTAACCCAGCAGCATCCAGCTACTCTCTACTAGCCCTGTAGCCAGTACCTTTTCTCCACCACCACACAATGATGCAGTTCAGTTTTGTGAGGATGGATCATGAACTCCCAGCCATTAACCTCTGGTCCTCTGCTCTCCTGGCCTTTGGTCCGTGACTCCAGTCCTGGTATGTTTCGTTATCTCTCCTACTGTACTCATGGCTGGAGCCCATGGACATTAAAACCATTAGATAGTGATCGCGTTGACGTCATCCACGTATTCCTATGGAAAACTCCCGATGGCGCGTGAAGCTGGAAGTATTTGAAGCGCGCATTATTGCTGAATGAGACTGAATGGTACCCACCAAAAAATCGATAAGGATCATGGTTAAAGTGGCCATAACTAGCAAAGGATCATGGCCGATGTAATCGTTTTCATCTTGCCCGAGAGAGTCAACCTTAATAATGTCTACGGCATGAGGGCGCGAGCCTCCTCATAGCCTGCCAGCCCATTGGTCTGTCAGAACGTGATCCTGTGTGCTGACAAATGTAGACGTCAGAATATAAATATATCTCGATTTGTAGCGAATTAAAAAAATGATTCACCGTGGGGGTCGGAATTGTTTTTGTTTGGCCGTTCTGGCGATCGTAATTTACATAGGTTGTCTAAGGCAGACCGGGGCTTTTGGTACTGCTAGGTTGCTACACAGTAGCCGACCAGCAGATCTCGAGATTTCACGCACCAGACTGGACACTGGGGGCCTGCTGGAGCCACACACCCACTCCTCTGCTTGATCGACCGAACAGAGCATTCCTTCCTCTGGGGTCAGAGACAGTCATGTACAGGGACCTCCAACCATCCCTCCATCAACTCACACAGACACACCAGGGTTTCCGTCAGGAACATGCTGCGCAGGACAACGTAACTGGGATTATTTGTATTTACCCACCATTTGAGAAATTTACCAAACCCATATGCATTTGTTGCGTAACCCATTAGGTCGTCCACCCACGGTGCGCAGAATGAAATAAATCACATTTAGATTATGGTAATCCAAACAGAACATGCAACTCCTGTAATGAAGCAGCCAATGCAATTCGTCATAAAACACCATTCTAAACAGTTCACCTGATGAGAGCTGTTCCGTATATCTTAGAAACTTAGAAAGAGGGGGAATCTAAAGATGCAACAACTAGGATGGTTTGCTAATATGACTAGGATTGCACCTTTGACTTCTGCATGGACAAGGAAAGAAGGTTGATATGAAAACAAATACATTTGCCAAAATTAGGCTATATAGGCCTAATTACTCCTGTCTATACAGCCATAAATAAAATCATTCAAAATCATTAGCTTTTTCAAAAACATTTTTTATGTGAATTGTTTCAAATCACAAGCTTATAAGCCTATGCCTATTTGAGAAGCCCGCAATTTGGGCAGCGCACATGGCAATAGGCCAATTTGATAAATGAGTTGCGGCTGTCAGTGAAATCATCTAAAATATGTGTGAAGATAATGTGTCTTGAGTATAATTTAAATGTTGAGACAAGAAGGGAGAAGTGTGTTGTGAAGATATAGGCGAGATCCTTTTAACAGGTACATTTGGATTGCCACACTTGTTTCACCCTCATGTTGGTGCTAGCGAGCAGGCTAGGTAGTGCTAGGTATCAACAGCCAATCCAGTATTCTGGAAACTATAGTGAGCTTCGATTGGTCAATAGCAAGGCGATTTCTCTGAGTATTAGTATAAAGTTCAACATTCCCCAACTGTTGTCCCCCCAGTTTTATCAATGCAATATGATACAAAATGTGGCAAAGGTGTGCTTCAGGACCATGCGGACGCCTCACAGCGGTCGACTGGATTTCGGACCGTGTGGACACCACAGAGCAGGCTTGAGTAATGTTCAGTGTGTATGTGTTGCGCTCTTTCACCAAGTTGTAAAAGCCTTAACCTGCCTTAATGACTACCGACCCGTAGCACTCACGTCTGTAGCCATGAAGTGCTTTGAAAGGCTGGTTATGGCTCACATCAACACCATTATCCCAGAAACCCTAGACCCACTCCAATTTGCATATAGCCTCAACAGATCCACAGATGACGCAATCTCTATTGCACTCCACACTGCCCTTTCACACCTGGACAAAAGGAACACCTATGTGAGAATGCTATTCATTGACTACAGCTCAGCATTCAACACCATAGTGCCCTCAAAGCTTATCAACAAGCTGAGGACCCTGGGACTGAACACCTTCCTCTACAACTGGATTCTGGACTTCCTGACGGGCCGCCCCCAGGTTAGGTAACAACACATCCGCTACGCTGATCCTTAACACGGGGGCCACTCAGGGGTGCGTGCTCAGTCCCCTCTTGTACTCCCTGTTCACTCATGACAGCACGGCCAGGCACAACTCCAACACCATCATTAAGTTTGCCGATGACACAACAGTGGTATGCCTGATCACCGACAACAACGAGACAGCATATAGGCAGGTCAGAGACCTCCTGGCCGTGTGGTGCCAGGACAACAACCTCTCCTTCAACGTGATCAAGACTAAGGAGATGATTGTGGACTACAGGAAAAGGCGGACCGGGCACACCCCCATTCTCATCAACGGGGTTGCAGTGGAGCAGGTTGAGAGCTTCAAGTTCCTTGGTGTCCACATCACCAACAAACTAGCATGGTCAAAGCACACCAACACAGTCGTGAAGAGGGCATGACAAAACCTATTCCCCCTCAGGAGACTGAAAAGATTTGGCATTGGTCCTCAGATCCTCAAAAGGTTATACAGCTGCACCATCGAGAGCATCCTGACTGGTTGCATCACTGCCTGGTATGGCAACTGCTCAGCCTCCGACCGCAAGGCACTACAGAGGGTAGTGCGTACGGCCCAGTATATCACTGGGGCCAAGCTTCCTGCCATCCAGGACCTCTATACCAGGCGTTGTGTCAGAGGAAGGCCCTAAAAATTGCCAAAGACTCCAGCCACCCTAGTCATAGACTGTTCTCTCGGCTACCGCACAGCAAGCGGTACCAGAGCGCCAAGTCTAGGTCCAAGAGGCCCCCCCCCCCCCCCCAGAACAACAGCAAAGGACCTTGTGAAGATGCTGGAGGAAACAGGTACAAAAGTATCTATATCCACAGTAAAACGAGTCCTATATCAACATAACATGAAAAGCCGCTCAGCAAGGAAGAAGCCACTGCTCCAAAACCTCCATAATAAAAACAGACTACGGTTTGCAACTGCACATGGGGACAAAGAAAAAGTACTTTTTGGAGAAATGTCCCCTGTTCTGATGAAACAAAAATAGAACTGTTTGGCCATAATGACCATAGTTATGTTTGGAGGAAAAAGGGGGAGGCTTGCAAGCCGAAGAACACCATCGCAACCGTGAAGCACGGGGGTGGTGGCATCATGTTGTGGGGGTGCTTTGCTGCAGGAGGGACTGGTACACTTCACAAAATAGATAGCATCATGAGGGAGGAAAATTATGTGGATATATTGAAGCAACATCTCAAGACATCAGTCAGGAAGTTAAAGCTTGGTAGCAAATGGGTCTTCCAAATGGACAATGACCCCAAGCATACTTGGAGAGTTGTGGCAAAATGGCTTAAGGACAACAAAGTCAAGGTATTGGAGTGGCCATCACAAAGTCCTGACCTCAATCATATAGAACATTTGTGGGCAGAACTGAAAAAGCATGTGCGAGCAAGGAGGCCTACAAACCTGTCTCAGTTACACCAGCTCTGTCAGGAGGAATGGGACACAATTCACCCAACTTATTGTGGGAAGCTTGTGGAAGGCTACCCAAAACGTTTGACCCAAGTTAAACAATTTCAAGGCAATGCTACCAAATACTAATTGTAGTGTATGTAAACTTCTGACCCACTGGGAATGTGATGAAAGAAATAAAAGCTGAAATAAATCACTCTCTACTATTATTCTGACATTTCACATTCTTAAAATAAGGTGGTGATCCTAACTGACCTAAGACAGGGAATTTGTACTAGGATTAAATGTCAGGAATTGTGAAAAACTGAGTTGAAATGTATTTGGCTAAGGTGTATGTAAACTTCCGACTTCAACTGTATGTTGACGCTAATATGATGTACAATATTCCATTATGTTTCTATATGATAACAATAGCATAATATATTTAATATTAGAGGTCGACCGATTATGCTTTTTCAACGCCGATACCGATTATTGGAGGATCGAATAAAAGTCGATACCGATTAATTGGCCGATTTAAATAAAAAAAATGTTTCTTTGTAATAATGACAATTACAACAATACTGAATGAACACTTATTTTAACTTAATATAATACATCAATAAAATCTATTTAGCCTCAAATAAATAATGAAACATGTTCAATTTGGTTTAAATAATGCAAAAACAAAGTGTTGGAGAAGAAAGTAAAAGTGCAATATGTGCCATGTAAAAAAGCTAACGTTTAAGTTCCTTGCTTAGAACATGAGACCATATGAAAGCTGGTGGTTCCTTTTAACATGAGTCTTCAATATTCCCAGGTAAGAAGTTTTAGGTTGTTGTTATTATAGGAATTATAGGACTATTTCTCTCTATACGATTTGTATTTCATATACCTTTAACTATTGGATGTTCTTATAGGCACTTTAGTATTGCCAGTGTAACAGTATAGCTTCCGTCCCACTCCTTGCTCCTACCTGGGCTCGAACCAGGAACACATCGACAACAGCCACCCTCGAAGCAGCGTTACCCATGCAGAGCAAGGGATACAACTACTCCAAGTCTCAGAGCGAGTGACGTTTGAAACGCAATTAGCGCGCACCCGGCTAATTAGCTAGCCATTTCACATCGGTTACACCAGCCTAATCTTGGGAGTTGACAGGCTTGAAGTCATAAACAGCGCAATGCATTGCGAAGGGCTGGTGGCAAACGCACGAAAGTGCTGTTTCAATGAACGCTTACGAGCCTGCTGCTGCCTACCATCGCTCAGTCAGACTGCTCTATCAAATCATAGACTTAATTATAATACAATAACACACAGAAATACGAGCCTTAGGTCATTAATATGGTCGAATCCAGAAACTATCATCTCGAAAACAAAACGTTTTTCCTGTCAGTGAAATACGGAACCGTTCCGTATTTTATCTAACGGGTGGCATCCCTAAGTCTAAATATTCCTGTTACATTGCACAACCTTCAATGTTATGTCATAATTATGTAAAATTCAGGCAAATTAGTTCGCAACGAGCCAGGCGGCCCAAACTGTTGCATATACCCTGACTCTGCGTGCAATGAATGCAAAATGACACAATTTCACCTGGTTAATATTGCCTGCTAACCTGGATTTCTTTTAGCTAAATATGCAGGTTTAAAAATATATACTTCTGTGTATTGATTTTAAGAAAGGCATTGATGTTTATGGTTAGGTACAGTCATGCAACGATTGTGCTTTTTTCGCAAATGCACTTTTGTTAAATCATCCCCCGTTTGGCGAAGTCGGCTGTCTTTGTTAGGAAGAAATAGTCTTCACAGTTCGCAACGAGCCAGGCGGCCCAAACTGCTGCATATACCCTGACTCTGTTTGCAAGAGAAGTGACACATTTTCCCTAGTTAAAAGAAATTCATGTTAGCAGGCAATATTAACTAAATATGCAGGTTTAAAAATATATACTTGTATTGATTTTAAGAAAGGCATTGATGTTTATGGTTGGAGCAACGTGTACCTAAGCTATTATATGCAACGCAGGACAGGCTAGATAAACTAGTAATATCATCAACCATGTGTAGTTAACTAGTGATTATGATTGATTGATTGTTTTTTATAAGATAAGTTTAATGCTAGCTAGCAACTTACCTTGGCTTCTTACTGCATTCGCGTAACAGGCAGGCTCCTCGTGGAGTGCAATGTAAAGCAGGTGGTTAGAGCGTTGGACTAGTTAACCGTAAGGTTGCAAGATTGAATCCCCGAGCTGACAAGGTAAAAATCTGTCGTTCTGCCCCTGAACAAGGCAGTTAACCCACCGTTCCTAGGCCGTCATTGAAAGTAAGAATGTGTTCTTAACTGACTTGCCTAGTTAAATAAAGGTCGAAAAAATTTAAACATTTTTTAAAAATCGGCCAAATCGGCCTCCAAAAATACCGATTTCCGATAGTTATGAAAACGTGAAATCGGCCCTAATTAATCGGCAATTCCGATTAATCGGTCGACCTCTATTTAATATGCAATATACTATTTTTTAACAGTTTCACTCATTAATTTTAATTAACTTAATCATTATGACACACCCCTCACCACTGTCATTGGTTACACTAATTGCGGTGTGTGTCTACATAACCTGGTTCAAGTATCCTGAGGAAGGCACAGTGATGCTAAAACGTTGGTAAATACCCATTAAATTGCTGGGAGATTATACTTGGAGTGTGCGACTTTCTTTATTTTAATAGTTTATAGTTTATTCGCCGTTAGCCAGCACCTCCACACAAGCTATTATTCTGGGTGGGCACCAGCTCATGTTTTTTTTAAATCTACTTATGATAAGATAAAATGTTAATGTTTCTGTCTCCACATGATATTGTAAATATATCCAATGCAAAAAACATCTACATTTAAATGCTATTAATATTAATTTGCATATATTTCCATATATTCCCATTAATTCCCATATATTCCCGTTAATTTTCACGGAACGGTTCCACCTCTGAATATTCCCTGAAATGTGACAGGTGCACCTTGTGCTGAGGACAATAAAAGGCCACTATAAAATGTGCAGTATTTCTGTCTGTAATAAAGCCCTTTTGTGGGGAAAAACTCATTCTGATTCCCTGGGCCTAGCTACCCAGTGAATGGGCCTATGACCTCCCAGGGCCACCCATGGCTGCGCCCCTGCCCAGTCATGTGAAATCCATAGATAAAGCCTAATTTATTTATTTCAATTACTGATTTCCTTAAATGAACTGTAACTCAGCAAAATTATTGAAATTGTTGCATTTATATTTTTGTTCAGTATATATCATTGTAATGGCTGGAATGGAATACATGTGGTTTTCATATGTTTGATACCGTTCCACTTATTCCATTCCAGCCATTAAAATGAGCGTGTCCTCCCATAACTCCTCCCACCAGCTCCAATAAAAATATTTATATTCGGGATGGGAAAATGCTTTCAGATTAAACTTAAAACAACTAAAACCAAATATAAAAAAAATGTGAAAATATAAAGGGCATATATATTTTTAAATAAGATCCTCTTTGAGAAGTAACAATCACCAAAATAAAAGCTGGACAGAATCCAAAATGTTATGCAATTGTGCATTCAGGAGTGTTTTTGTCATGGCATGGGGCCCCCAATGATTTTGTTATAATGTTTGAGTCACTCAGATAGCATAAGCCATGGCCAAATATGTAGAATTTCTGGAAATGTGCTTTAAAAATGCTAAAATAATTCTCAGCCTCATGGCAAAACGTGTAGAATTTCAGAAAATGTGATTTAAAACAGATACATTTTGTCACTGCGGCCTACATGAGGGCCTCTAAAATTTCCGATCAGTGACCACACCATTGGCCACTTCCCCGCAACACCCTCCACCTAAGCCCCATTATTATCCAGAAAAAACCCTGCACACACAAACACACACTACCTAGAGTCAGTCAGCACTCAATTTCCATGTCTATCCTCCCTTCTGTCTCCTTGTCTGTACTGGTTATCCTTCATCTAGTTCACTGGAGGATTCCAACCACAGGTATGTCCATTAGAGGCAATAATAAACATATTTTTCAAAATTATCATCATACACTACATGACCGAAAGTATGTGGACACCTGCTCGTCGAACATCTCACTCCAAAATTATGGGCATTAATATGGAGTTGGTCCCCCCTTTCCTGCTATAACAGCCTCCACTCTTCTGGGAAGGCTTTCCACTAGACATTGCTGCGGGAACTTTCTTCCATTCAGTCACAAGAGCATTAGTGAGGTCGGGCACTGATGTTGGGCGATTAGGCCTGGCTCGCAATCAGCGTTCCAATTCATCCCAAAGGTGTTCGATGGGGTAAGGTCAGGGCTGTGCAGGCCAGTAAAGTTGTTCCACACCGTTCTCGATAAACCATTTCTGTATCGACCTCGCTTTGTACACGGGGGTATTGTCATGCTGAAACAGTAAAGGGCCTTCCCCAAACTGTTGCCACAAAGTTGGAAGCACAGAACCATCTACAATGTCACTGTATGCTGTAGCATTAAGATTTCCCTTCACTGGAACTAAGGGGCCTAGTCTGAATCATGAAAAACAGTCCCAGACCATTATAATGTACCACCTCCACCAAACTTTACATTTGGCACTATGCATTGGGGAAGGTAACGTTCTCCTGGCATCCGCCAAACCCAGATTCGTCTGTCGGACTGCCAGATGGTGAAGCGTGATTCATCACTGCAGAGAACGCATTTCCACTGCTCCAGAGTCCAATGGCGGCGAGCTTTACACCTTTCCAGCTGACGCTTGACATTGCACATGTTGATCTTAGGCTTGTGTGCAGCTGCTCAGCCATGGAAACCCATTTGATGAAGGTCCATACTAACATTTCTTGTGCGGATGTTGCGTCCAGAGGCAGTTTGGAACTCTGTAGTGAGTGTTGAAACAAAGGACAGACGATTTTAACGCGCTACATGCTTCAGCGGTTCTGTTCTGTGAGCTTGTGTGGCCTACCACTTCACAGCTGAGCCATTTTTGCTCTTAGATGTTGCCACTTAACAATAACAGCACTTATAGTTGACCGGGGAAGCTCTAGCAGGACAGAAATTTGACGAACTGACTTGTTGGAAAGGTGGCATCCTATGATGGTGCCACGTTGAAAGTCACTGAGCTCTTCAGTAAGGCCATTCTACTGCCAATGTTTGTCTATGGAGATTGCATGGATGTGTGCTCGATTTTATACAATTTGAAGGGGTGTCCACATACTTTTGTATATATAGTGTACTCTCAGTACAATTTCCAACCGGTCTATTAGACAGTCACTCAGAAATAGCCTAGAGCTATATTAATATATTACAGTACATCGATTTATTTCTCATTATGACTTCAAGAAAATGAGAAAATAAATCTACAAGGCATTCTCAGGGGTGAGAGTAAAGCGTATGCTGTCTGTTTGGTACACAAGGTCAGGTTAGGTACAAAGAAAGTGAAATGCTCTGATACTACAGTAAACCTCCTCTTTATTGGTTGTC
The DNA here is from genome assembly GCF_965601325.2 of Salmo salar. NCBI lineage: Eukaryota > Metazoa > Chordata > Actinopteri > Salmoniformes > Salmonidae > Salmo > Salmo salar. The sequence continues at coordinate 15,524,769 of NC_138316.1, read as the reverse complement.
CTCTACAGCCCTTACCTGTCAATCATACCCTTGACTCCCATTAAGTTCTCCTAGACCTTAAAACCCCTCTGACACCACCCCCCTTACCTACTCCACCACCACCTCTCCAAACAAGCACTATCATCCTTCAATGTCACCTCATCGATTGATCTGGCTCTAAAGCCTGTGCTGTGAGTTGGCGTGGTCAGATACAAAGCCACACAGGGCAATCCATCACCCAGCTCCAAACGCTTAGTGTGACAGTCTGGGGGGGAGCACTGCCTGCCAACCTGGAGCACTGCCTGCCTGGCTGCCAACACCCATGACCCCCAGCGGCCCGGCGGGATGAGACAGAGGGGGCATCATGGACCTGTCCGTGTCAGCCCAGCTCCAGGCTCTGTTATTGACACCCCCGGCCCGGTGCTTTCAGCACAGCAACGCTGCCACAATTAGCGCCGATGGCTGACAACTTGCCGATAAGGTTGAACAGCAGCCCCCTTCTACTCACCACCAGCCTCCCGCCCCGGTGTGTCTCCATTGTTCAGGTCTGTGGAGTGGATCCCCGCAAGAGGAGGACAGACAGCCTCCACTGAAGTCCCTTACAGAGCACTACTTACTGCTAACACACACAAGGCAGACTGCAGTAGAATACCTGACAGCACACAGACAGGACATGAGGTGGGAGTCAACTGAAACAGCATGTTACAAGTAGTAGCAGTAGTAGTGTACGATAGTTGTAATGTACCTTCTGAGGCTGGAAGGTAGGCAGCATGACGGTGGTGGCACCCACCCAGAGAGGTCAGAGCAGCTTGTTGACGATGCCATGGACGTGGTGCAGGGGCAAGGTGTGAAGGATGACATCATCTCTGGACCAGCCCCACTCTGACACCAGACCCTGAACCTGGGAGAGAGGGAGACAGGCCTGAGAGATCCACTGAGCTATTTGGTCATACAATGTGTTCCTACCAATTCTTTGGACATTTCCTTTCTATATAATGATGGGTAGCTCACTCAAAAGCGTTCATGGTGGTCCTGCCTGAAGGTTTCGTTCTGCCACTCCTTATCAAACATACTTAATGTAACCACCGTGCAAGAAGAGAGTAAACCCCTGTCTTTAGTGAGCAGGGCCAGACAGCTGGAAAGAGCAGAGGGAATGGATAGTGTCCCCAAGCCCTCAACCTTCCAGGAACCATCTCTTCCGTGTTCCCTCACCGAGCTCCCTCCCTGGGCTTGTCGTTTCCAAATTAATCTCCTTAATTGAGGGTGATCTCATTTTCCACTCTATTGGACATGCAGGTCAATTGTGGTTGAAAATGTACCGCCCCCCCAAAAAAAAATCCTCCATAGCCTGAAGTGCCCCATGTAATGAAATAATTTGGGTGATTATTCAGAAAGCTCACGCAGAAGAAAAGCAAAACGACACTCTGTCTGTCGTATGTGTAACCCCCGCCAACAAACCCTTACATACTACCACTGGGCTACAGAAAACTGTCTCAACAGAACCTCTATTAATACCTCAAGAGAAAAACACTTCTGAAGTTCACAGTACCGACAGCAGGAAATCAAAAAATAACTATGTTTCCATCCAATTGGCGACAGGTTTTCATGCGAGTATTATAAAATCCTTATAAAAAACAATGAGTTGTGTTTCCATCTAATTGACTTGTTGCAGATAAAAGGCTGTGCGTGAGGACGTAGTGCATATAAAAATATTTTTTGCAGTTAAACTCCCATGTACCAAATAAAAAATTAAGTTAAATGGGTTTCCATCGCATTTTCAACTCTACTGACGTTCGTCTCAAAAAATGTTTCCTTCACGATGAGATTATTATGGAAAAAAGAGCGAGATTTATTTGGATTTGTCAAACGGCAGCCAAGCATCGATGATCATGTCACCAGAATAAGATCCTCGATATTTATTGGAAAGCAGCATCAAGATCATCACCTTGCACTTTCACCACCCTGTGAAGTTCAGCATCATTTATTTCATCTGTAGCCTAATAAACTGCATGCTTTCCCAACGAGTTGTAGTGGGATGACCACACAACATGTCATCACGTGACTCCAAGTTTACTTTGATATGATGATTATTTATATCAGTATTTGCTTATAAAAGCGTTTCCACCTACATTTCTTGCATAATTCATTTTACGACACCTTTACCGAAAATAAATTATGTTTCCATCAGGACTGTCATGACATTTTATTATCCGATATGTACTTTACTCTAAAAAGGTTGGCTGGAAACCTGGTTAGTATCAGTAATGAAAAAAAGCTGAAGTTTAGCTTTCAAAATTCAGTCCAACCTTCAGACTGATCAAATATTCAACATGCCTCAGTACATCATTATGATAAATAGCAGTGTACAGAATAACACCAGTATTCATCTTATGCTCACAATTCATGCATATAACAACTGAATAATCCATTTACCATGGCCTGGATGTTGCTGTGAGTATGGAGAAGCCCTTTGGGCCTGTCTGTGGTGCCGCTGGTGTAAATGATCATGGCAGGACGCTGGGCCCAGTCTGTGATGCCAGGCTCAGGCTGGGTCTCTGGGGCTTCCAGCAGACAGCTGAGGCTGGAGTTGGTGGGCAGCTGGACGCCCACTGGGCTACCGTGTACAAGGCATTGTTGGCACACAGGAAGGAGATGCACTTTCCCTGCAGGTCCCCAGAGGGACAGTCCAGAACTGCCTTGATATGCCCAGCCAGGCCCCTACTACTGCCATACAACACCCTGTAGCTGTGGCTCCCACTGTCGTCCACAATGGCCAGCTTGTCCCCGTACACTCGGGCTCTGGAAAACACAGGGGCACTGTCCCATGCTGCAGCCTGCCTTGCTCTTGTGGAGGTGTAGGCTCTCCTCAAGACCTGTCCCAGCAGCCATTTCCCCGGCCCAGAAGCCATTTCCCTGGCCCAGCAGCCACTCCCCTGGCCCAGCAGCTATTTCCCTGGCCCAGCAGCCATTTCCCTGGCCCAGCAGCCATTTCCCTGGCCCTGCCTCACACTGTAACCAGCCAGCAGTCAAAGCAGAGAGCCAGAGGGACCAAGTGACATACTGCCCCTGACAACATGATGGGAGACTATGCTGCTCAAAGCTACCAATGTTATCCTCATAAAAAGTCCATCCTCATGATGTCAAGCCACACAATGGTCACATTGGAGTACCTGTTAATTTTGAGAGATTCATAATTAACATAGGCTAAGTTAAATTGTTATAAGAATAGTGATAAGACTGTATTTCTGACAGGCTTGCAGTTAGCCTTTATCTGCAGTGACACCTCTATGAATACTGTGCAGGCTAGACTGCTGGCAAATATTTTGCTATGCCACACTGTTTATTTTGAAAGGACAAATCATTCAGGGACAGGCAGTGGCACAGAATATAATCAGTTTGTGGTGTGAGCGCAGTGTTGGTTTTTGCTTCAAGTCACTTTGGTATAGTCAAGCTTTTACAGATACAGTGAAGTAGCTCTGTAACTTCAGCAAACAGTCTGTCACCTGACTTGATCTTTGGACTTGAGGGTTTTGGTGCAGCAAACTGGCTAACTAACGTAACACCAATCAATGAATATGCTCATAAATAGCAGCTAGCTAGTTCATGCTGGTGAAGACTGATTTTAGCGAGAAACGCCGACTGTGGTTTACATTCTAACATGCGATGTTAGTATGCTTAAACGATATCCGTTTTCTCAAAGAGCGCAATGTTTGCTAACCTGGTAATTCAAACCTACTGCTAATGTAAATATTCACCTTACCCAAACACCGGTCATTCTTGTGACGGTGCGTCAGAATAAAATTACCGAATGGAAACTGGAGCTAGAGTTTAGGGTTCTGGTTGTGAAACACGGAACAAAGCAATCTGAGACTGAAAATCCAGGTGAGTGAGTTTTGTTAAATTGGAAGGATATATAAACAATAGTACAAACAAGTAATTTTCATACTGCAATGCTTGACTACTTTAAAACACAGATGTATCTGTGCTTTATTATGATGTTAGGCTATACTTTCCAGGAAAAGATGTGGAGGAGGAGGAGATGCTACAAAAGAGTCAATAACCTCTTGCTAGATTGTTGTACATTTAATTGATTTATGTTTATGCAATATGATAATTCTATTATTATGTTATTATTACTATTTTCCTGGATCAAGAGTGGTGAGGAATCAAGTGGTAGAAGACTTCACAGACCTCTTAATATAACCTCTATGACTGCGAGTAACCCATTCATTAATGTAAACTATGTCAAATCTCAATGTGTGGAGTTTGCAAACTTGAATCTCTTTCCACCTCCTCTTGCCTCAACCTGGTGGCATCTGTTGTTGAGAATCTCACTAAGACTTCTGTTGTGAACACGTATCAATTCAAACTGAGACATGGGGCATGAGGGAGATGGAAGAGAGAGGAGAGAAAGTGGGATATGCACCACACAGAGTTGTTTTGGCATTAGATCACTCTATGCCACTTCTCCAGCGTGCCAACTAGCTTGGCATCATCTCACAGAGCTGGGCACATTCAGCCACCAGCTGGCAGTCGCGGGCCTCAGATAAGAATTGTTCAGAGATGGCACTCATTCAAAAAGTTTTCACTTCCCTGAACCCCTACATTACAAACGAGGATGGCATGTTCCTATGAAACTGGAGGCTTTGTCTCAGAAAAACTCCCCTCCAGTTTCAGAAGTAGTATCGTCAAAGGGAGAGCCATTCCATTCGCAGAGGAAACGTCAGTCGAGAAGATGCCACCAGCAGCTATATCATCTTCATAGAGCATCCCTTTATCAGAATATTGGCTCAGTAATTATTCATACAGATGACACCGCTATACTGATACTACCTAAACTGTCGAATGTGGATACATATTTTTGTTTTCTACGTTTGTACTTTGGTCACAAATACCATGTTTGTTTGGATTAAAACGGCTTATTTGCGGCTGTCGAGGTCAGCCATGTTGCTGACACATAGCATAAGGCAGATCTGGAATTCCAGCCACTCAGCACTAGATATGGAGCTGCTCTGGAGAGACGCACTGGGATGGATACAATGGGGGGCATGGTGACCTGGCGAACAGACGCTTGGCACTCCGCTCTCCTCTCAGGATGCCAGCCAGCGCCTGCCATTTTGACGGAGCTCCGGAGCGGGCGTGCAACTTGGCCGGCAGCGGGCGACAACTCCCCTTTCGGTTGGCACAGGACAAACATATAAGACTTCAGACAGGAGAGAGCGCATGAGAGCGGGAGAGGACCCCCCCCTCATATCTGAGGGAAGGAGAGGAGCGAGCTGGGAGAAGAAACCTTCGGGAGTGCCAGAACATGTGTCAGGTTGGCACCATGTGAGAATGATCTTGGCAAGCGCCTCTACTCTCCCCCTCTTGCCCCACTTGGAACACATGGTACGTCGGCAGTGGCATCTGGCCGCGTTGACTCTCAGCAGCTGCGCTTTGTCTTCGCCAGTTGGGACGCTTGGCACTGCCACTTCATCAACTACCTGTGGATCCTCCCGGCCGTGGAGGGGGTGATGAATTATTCCGTGCTGCAGCTGCAAACTTGACTTCCATCCAAGAGATGCAGCACTGTAAACATATGACTATCTCACGCCACCCACATACTAACCACCACGGCCGGGACCACTGCGTTTGGGCTGTACCCAAGCGTACTGGGATATGTTTCCTTGGGCAATGGTTTATTCTAGGCGAAAGACGGAGATACTGCTTTTTTTCTTGTTGGGAGAAGTTGTTGATGCTTTCAAAAGCCAGCTGAGGATTTTGCTGTACAAAGCGAACAAAATGCATTCAATCTTTTGCTATGGAATGATTACGAGTGAATGGATGACCTTTCCACTCTCTTTTGAGTCTTCAAAATGATCGATGCGGAGGCACCGAGGTCATTTGTTAGAAAAGCTCTTAGAAATATTTTCAACTCAGAAAGGAAATAAATAACAGAACAAGAGACACTCTCTTTGGTTAACACAGTGTTTATCTTCCTGCAGAGCTGTCTGGAGAGGAATTGTATCACATTCTTTGCTATGACTGGATAGCTGTGCTCCATACACTCTTTGGAACTTGACTGGGACCTCACTGATGCCTAATGCTCCCCATCTGTGCAAAAACATGTTTGGTTTATGCTGAACCGTTAATTAAAATGTCTACTATGAAAGGCCCACATGCTAGCTTTCTGGGGCAATTCCCTGAGCTTTACTACTGTACCCTTTTCCAAAACGTCAGCACTTCCATCTCCTACAGTGATTAGAGTACTCACACCAGTTGTAAGGAAATACAGTGTCTCTTCTCAGGATAACTCGCCGTGTTCTTTCAAAGTAACATGAAAAGAAACCTCTCGAGTCTCGACTGTAGTGCAAAACAACTTTTTTTTCTCCTTCAGGATTTTGCATTAACCATGTATTTGAGATCTGACATCAGGTAGAGGATTTTGACAAAAGCACATCTTCTATTATATTTAACAGATCCAGACATCCACATGACTTTGGAGCCTGGGGTTCGCCCCTAGCAAGATAGGTGACCTTATTTGGATTTCAAGTGCTTGTTTCGTTCTGGATTTTTATTTTTAAAAATTACAGCGAAAAATACTTTGTAGCCGAACAGATAATTTCTGTCAAGATTCAAAGGCAGTTATTTTTCGTGTTCTGCTGATAGTGACCCACTGGGAGTTTGGCTCCATCTGTGTCGCTCTGACCCAGTTTAGCCCTCGGCCACGTCCAACTGTTCCGCATCCCAAACATATGTGCTGTGGCAGGGGGATAAGCGATCATCACCACTCGGGACTCTGAAACACACACTGCAGATATGACACTGGACCCATCTCCTGTCTGCCCATCTTCCCACAGCATATGTCATCAATGCTGGCCCCCAAGAATCACACTCACTCTGGAGGTGGATTTGGAAAAACCCTCCTCCTTCTGAGGGGTATTCCTTTGTGTGGCAATTGCTAAAATCAGGTTATGGTGTGCGTGTGGTGGTGGTGTATATGTGTCTTTTTTGTACAGTATGTGTTTGTATGTTTGTGTGTGTTTTGCCAATCCAGTATCGGCTATAATGTGTGCATTGTCATTGGCCCAGCTGCTCAGTGCCTGACCTCTGACACCCCCCTGTCTCCCCACCCTCCAGTACTGAGCTGGCCAACAAACAACCATGGGGTTGGCAGACTAGCCATGCAGCTCACAAGCCAGGTCAGTGGCACTAGAGACTTTAAAAATGCCCTTTGATGGCAGACAAGCATGCAGACAGTATCATTGCACAAGGCTGAGGCCCACTGGGGACCTTGGTGTGTGAGGCACATATGGAGCACCAGGCTGGTGATGAGCTGCTTATGTGAGCTGCTGATGGCCTTGGAGAGCTGCTCCGTCTGCATGGGGGATTAATGGCTCTTTAGCCTACTACCTGTTTACTGTATATGAGCTTGGACTCAATCAAAATACTTGCCGTAAGCTCTGGACCTTTGCAGCGGATCATCGCTGCTAGCTAGCTGCTACCGAGTGGCTATAGTGGCTAATGCCCCTGCCTCGACGCTAGCACCAGTTAGAAGCGAGCCAGGCGCATCTCCCGGCTAGCAAATGAAATTACTACAACTACAATACCTCTTTCGCCATCTGGCCCGGACCCTTTGCCGACACGGTGCCCCGCCGTACCACCACGACTGGTCCACAGACGTAATTCCATCCGCTCTGCCCTCAACCGGTCGTTGCCGGACGTCGGAGCAGACGCTTCTACTTACCCCGGCCTGCTAACTTTAAACGCTGTGTTTCCTGCGTAGCAACGACTACCCCGCGGCTTCCCTGTTCCATCTATTGCTGTTCATTGGACACTTGGCTACATAGCTGATGCCTGCTGGACTGTTCATTTATCACGGTACTCTATTTTGTTTATTTTTTTGTTTATCTGTTGGCCCTAGCCCCGAACTCAGGCCCTGTGTGTAGTTAACTGACCCTCTCTGCCCATTCATCGCCATTTTACCTGTTGTTGTTGTCTTAGCTGATTAGCTGTTGTTGTCTTACCCGTTGTTGTCTTAGCTAGCTCTCCCAATCAACACCTGTGATTGCTTCATGCCTCGCTTTATGTCTCTCTCTAATGTCAATATGCCTTGTATACTGTTGTTTAGGATAGTTATCATTGTTTTAGTTTACAGTGGAGCCCCTAGTCCCACTCTACATGCCTCAGATTCCTCCTTTGTCCCACCCCCCACACATGCGGTGACCTCACTCAGTATAACCAGCACGTCCAGAGATGCAATCTCTCATATGTGTAATCCGGTTTCACTCAGTGCCTGGGCTTACCTCCACTGTACCCGCACCCCACCATACCCCTGTCTGCACATTATTCCCTGAATCTATTCTACCACGCCCAGAAATCTGCTCCTTTTATTCTCTGTCCCCAACGCACTAGACAACCAGTTTTGATAGCCTTTAGCCTTACCCTCATCCTACTCCTCCTCTGTTCCTTGGGTGATGTGGAGGTTAACCCAGGCCCTGCGTGTCCCCAGGCACTCTCATTTGTGGACTTCTGTAATCGAAAAAGCCTTGGTTTCATGCATGTTAACATCAGAAGCCTCCTCCCTAACTTTGTTTTACTCACTGCTTTAGCTCACTCCGCCAACCCTGATGTCCTTGCCGTGTCTGAATCCTGGCTTAGGAAGGCCACCAAAAATTCTGAGATCTCCATACCCAACTACAACATTTTCTGTCAAGATAGAACTGCCAAAGGGGGAGGAGTTGCAATCTACTGCAGAGATAGCTTGCAAAGTTCTGTCATACTTTCCAGGTCTATGCCCAAACAGTTCGAGCTTCTAATTTAAAAAATGAATCTCTCCAGAAATAAGTCTCTCACTGTTGCCGCCTGTTATAGACCCCCATCAGCTCCCAGCTGTGCCCTGGACACCATATGTGAATTGATTGCCCCTCATCTATCTTCAGAGTTCGTTCTGTTAGGTGACCTAAACTGGGATATGCTTAACACCCCGGCAGTCCTACAATCTAAGCTAGATGCCCTCAATCTCACACACATCATCAAGGAACCCACCAGGTACAACCCTAAATCTGTAAACATGGGCACCCTCATAGATATTATCCTGTTCAACTTGCCCTCCAAATACACCTCTGCTGTTTTCAATCAGGATCTCAGCGATCACTGCCTCATTGCCTGCATCCGCTATGGGTCCACGATCAAATGACCACCCCTTGTCACTGTCAAATGCTCCCTAAATCACTTCTGCGAGCAGGCCTTTCTTATCGACTTGGCCCAGGTAACCTGGAAGGATATTGACCTCATCCCGTCAGTCGAGGATGCCTGGTCGTTCTTTAAAAGTAATTTCCTCACCATCTTAAATAAGCATGCCCCTTTCAAAAAATGTAGAACTAAGAACACATATAGCCCTTGGTTCACTCCAGACCTGACTGCCCTTGACCAGCACAAAAACATCCTGTGGCGGACTGTAATAGCATCGAATAGTCCCCGTGATATGCAACTGTTCAAGGAAGACACGAAATGTTCATCCTGTAGCTCTAACTCCAAAAAGTTTTGGGACACTGTAAAGTCCATGGAGAACAAGAGCACCTCCTCCCACTGCCCACTGCACTGAGGCTAGGTAACACGGTCACCACCGAAAAATCCATGATAATCGAAAATTTCAACAAGCATTTCTCTACAGCTGGCCATGCTTTCCTCCTGGCTACCCCAACCCCGGCCAACAGCTCCCCCCCCCCCCCCCCCACAGCTACTTGCCCGAGCCGCCCCAGCTTCTCCTTCACCCAAATCCAGATAGCAGATGTTATGAAAGAGCTGCAAAACCTGGACCTGTTCAAATCAGATGGGCTAGACAATCTGGACCCTCTCTTTCTAAAATGATCCGCTGCCGTTGTTGCAACCCCTATTACCAGTCTGTTCAACCTCTCTTTCGTGTCGTCCGAGATTCCTAAAGATTGGAAAGCTGCCGCGGTCATCCCCCTCTTCAAAGGGGGTGACACTCTAGACCCAAACTGTTATAGAGCTATATCCATCCTGCCCTGCCTTTCTAAAGTCTTCGAAAGCCAAGTTAACAAACAGATCACTGACCATTTCGAATCCCACCGTACCTTCTCCGCTGTGCAATCCAGTTTCCGCGCTGGTCACGGGTGCACCTCAGCCACGCTCAAAGTACTAAATGATATCATAACCGCCATCGATAAATGACAGTACTGTGCAGTCGTCTTCATCGACCTGGCCAAGGCTTTCGACTCTGTCAATCACCGTATTCTTATCGGCAGACTCAATAGCCTTGGTTTCTCAAATGACTGCCTCGCCTGGTTCACCAACTACTTCTCAGATAGAGTTCAGTGTGTCAAATCGGAGGGCCTGTTGTCCGGACCTCTGGCAGTCTCTATGGGGGTACCACAGGGTTCAATTCTCATGGCGTCTTTTTTCTCTGTATATATCAATGATGTCGCTCTTGCTGCGGGTGATTCCCTGATCCACCTCTACGCAGACGACACCATTCTGTATACATCTGGCCCTTCTTTGGACACTGTGTTAACTAACCTCTAAACGAGATTCGATGCCATGCAACACTGCTTTCATGGCCTCCAACTGCTCTTAAACGCTAGTGAAACCAAATTAATGCTTGTCAACCGTTCGCGTGTCCGCACCTGCCCGCCCGACTAGCATCACTATCCTGGACGGTTCTGACCTAGAATATGTGGACAACTACAAATACCTAGGTGTCTAGCTAGACTGTAAACTCTCCTTCCAGACTCATATTGAACATCTCCAAAATCAAATCTAGAATTGGCTTTCTATTTCGCAACAAAGCCTCCTTCACTCACGCCGCTAAACTTACCCTAGTAAAACTGACTATCCTACCGATCCTCGACTTCGGCGATGTCATCTACAAAATGGCTTCCAATACTCTACTCAGCAAACTGGATGCAGTCTATCACAGTGCCATACATTTTATTACCAAAGCCCCTTATACCACCCACCACTGCGACCTGTATGCTCTAGTTGGCTGGCCCTCGCTACATATTCGTCGCCAGACCCACTGGCTCCAGGTCATCTATAAGTCTATGCTAGGTAAAGCTCCGCCTTATCTCAGCTCACTGGTCACGATAACAATACCCACCCGTAGCACGTGCTCCACCAGGTATATCTCACTGGTCATCCCCAAAGCCAACACCTCCTTTGGCCGCCTTTCCTTTCAGTTGTCTGCTGCCAGTGACTGACTGGAACGAATTGCAAAAATCGCTGAAGCTGGAGACTTATATTTCCCTCACTAACTTTAAACATCAGCTAACCGATCGCTGCAGCTGTACATAGTCCATTTGTAAATAGCCCACCCAATCTACCTACCTCATCCCCATATTGTAGAGATATTTACTTTTCTGCTCTTTTGCACACCAGTATCTCTACTTGCACATCATCATCTGCTCATTTATCACTCTAGTGTTAATCTGCTAAATTGTAATTACTTCGCTACTATGGCCTATTTATTGCCTACCTCCTCACGCCATTTGCACACACTGTATATAGACTTTATTTTTTTCTATCGTGTTATTGACTGTACGCTTGTTTATTCCATGTGTAACTCTGTGTTGTTTGTGTCGCTTTGCTTTATCTTGGCCAAGTTGCAGTTGTAAATGAGAACTTCTTCTCAACTAGCTTACCTGGTTAAATAAAGGTGAAATAAACAAAGTGACCCAGGCCAGGCCAGGGCTGAAATGATAGCCTTGTGGCAGGTGGGAGTTGCTTCCTCCAGGTCACACAGTGACAGTATAGTGACTGTACAGTTAGGCACCAGGTAGAAAGAGTAAGAAATCTGATGAGTAGGAGGAGTGTGATAACTAGTGAAGGTGCCTCCAGCAGGTATCCTCAACCAATCAGACACTGAGGGGCTTGCTCCACTGGCTTTATTATAAGCTTCATAGAGCAATGGACCGGCTGATGGTTTCCCACTAATGACTTATAGATTCCCTTCTTTCCCTTTCAACATCCTTCCAAGAAAATGGAAACAATTGAGCAGGACCGACAATCAGGACTTTTCCCAATTGTACTCCCAGACTAACTCTAACTTTCAGAGAGATATGTCATTTAGCAGACGCTTTTAGAGACGAGGACTCACCGCAAGCCACCAAACAAAATGTCTTGCTCTGTTTGTGGTTTGCATTTGGAAACGTTAAAGTATTTCATTCATCTGAACGTGCTGTTATATTACATCCAGATGTCAACTTTGATTCTTTAATCTAATCCATATACGTCCTCTTTCACAATATGTTCCCAATTTAAGTAAAATTACCAAATTCCTTCCTAAATTCAAATGGAGGGATTGTGTTTATTATGTCTAAGGCATTGCATGTGTTTGCAATACATGATGTTTATGTGGACATGAGAGAAATAAATCACCTGAAACATACATCCTCCTCTTTTAACACTGAGCACTGTTTTTATTTCCCCTATCCTATTTCTCTGCACAAAGCTTGACATCCGTCTGTCTTCCGCTTCACTCTTCTCTCATTACATTACCCACCTCCTCCCCTCTCTCTCCCCCTCTATCTGAGACTGGCACTCTGCTTGGGTGGTGTGTTCACAGAGAGACAGTGCCATATGCTGTCTAGCCTCCCAGGGAGAACGTAACAGTACCAGCTCTGCTGCAGTGCTGTGGCTGGGGCTGTGGCTGTACATGGAAGAGTCTATCATCACAGAGCTTATCGGCTCTCTGAAGGCTCATACATGCTTAACAAGTAATCAAGCATTATAACTTTTTTACTGTAAAATGTTAACTCAAGGGTCTTTTTGTAAGGGGAAAAGTATAGTCAATATTTCTTGGTAATAATCTGACATAATCAGTCAGACATCGTTAACTTGTCCCTCCGCCTCTCTCTAATCCCACAGTGGATCTTCATCATTGTCTAGTTCTGTGTCCTCACCTTCTCTCTGTGGCTGAGAGCAGACTCCTCTGTGTATTGTGACTGCACCCTCAGCTGTTATTGTCTTCATTCTGTGAGCTGCCAGCTCCTGACAGACCTGTCCCATTTTTCAACAAGGGAGCCTCAGAAAGCCCTCCATACTAGTGAACACTTCACGCCTGTCGTTAACAACCAGAGAGCTGTTGGGATTGATTCTTGAAAATGGTCGACCTTGTAGCGAGTGGACCTGCCAATGCCTCCCCACAGCTGCAAATATGAAGTCTTCAAAAATTCATCAGAGGCAGTGATGTGAAATGTGAAAAGCTTTTGTTCAGAGGCGCCGTATCTCAAGTCTTAAAGAGGCTCTGAACTTTTTTTTCTTTCTTCCTCTGTGTACTTTGAGTGGTGGTGGTGGGGGAGGAGGGTGTGTAGGTAGAGGATGTGAGTTTGGGCGTTGAGGGGGATGCGTGTTCAGAATTCATCTTGTCTGTGTATTCATTACCACTTTGCATTTCAAGCAGAGGGGTTCAGTGCTCCACTAAATCGCAGGAAGGATTGTTAGGCACGCGTGTTATTAATTTTTTTCAGGTCCCGTGGCATCTGTATGAATCTTAATGCTGCTGACTGGGCTAGTGCGCTATCGACTTTCTTTAAAATATGAAGAAGCTTGCTGGAAGCGCCCAGGGTCATTAGCTGAAGAGTGGGCGCAAATCCCTCTCTGAGGCAGTCTGGCTTCACTGTGTTAAATGTGCTCTTAAAATATTCATAATCATACTCGTGCACACACACAATGCACTGGGGAGAAAGGGGGCGGTGAAAATCAATATTAAAATGTATTCATGTTTTCACGTCTGGTTAATTAGCTGTGGTTCTTAAGCCATGAAGTTTGTGAAGAGATTAAGAGTATCTATTTCAGTGACAAGATAATATGTATTCCATCAGAGCTGACCCTGTTGAATTAGATAGCAGTAGTTGTGTTGATCAAAACGGATGATAATATAAATGGTATGAATTATATAGTTTATAGTCTCTTCAGATAATAGGTAAAAACAAACTGTTTTCCACAGAATTATGCGTACACAGACACATTAGTGCGGTTTCTAATGCACTCGTTTTGTTTTTGTCTGTTTTTGTGTAATTTGTAATGTACTGTAAAACTGCATGAAGTAATCACAGATTGGGTGTGTCTGTGACAAGCATACTTTATTATTTGTCCCTAGGATATGCCATCATAAACTTAACAGAAAGGTATGTCATTCTGAAGAGGTGGAGACTTGTGTTGTCAGGTGAATGATCCTTTTAATGCTGATATGTAGCATGCTCCAAACTGTGCTGTAAATAATAACAATGATGCTTTTATCGTATGATGGTTATGGTCCTTTGTTGTTGCATCCTCCCCACATTGCACTTAAACAACAAAAAAAAAGGGTTTCATAGGGGTTCTTCGGCTGTCCCTATAAGATAACCCTTTTGGGTTCCAGGTAGAACCCTCCTGTGGAAAGGGTTCTACCTCGGCCCAAAAAGGTTTCTACCAGGAACCAAAAAGGGTTCTAGCTGTAACCAAAAATGGTTCTACCTGGAGCCATAAAGGTTTCTTCAAAGGGTTCTCCTATGGGGACAGCTGAAGAACCCTTTTAGGTTCTAGAAAAAAAGGTGCCACCTAAGAGTAGGTACAATAAATCCTTTGGTGATAGCTTATCTTATTACATATTAATTAACCTTATGTAGTGACAACAGTTGGATGGATATGGATATCTCTTAATACTGTATACCACTGGTTCAGTTATTTATTTATAGTCTCTAAAAGCACTGTGATGGCAAACAACAAGAAAACCCTTCGCTTTTCATGTGACATGCTTGTGTGTCAGCCACACGTTGTTACATCGCGCGCACACACACACACACACACACACACACACACACACACACACACACACACACACACACACACACACACACACACACACACACACACACACACACACACACACACACACACACACCACACACACACACACACACACAGAGAGAGAGAGAGAAATATGCTCCCTTGAATTAACATGACATTCTTAGGCATGTCTTCCCCTCTATTTGCCGTCTGTCTGTTATTGTTAAAGGGCCAACATTCCGAAGTATCCCTTTATCTACTCCTCAACGTCAGATGAACTCATGCATCCAGTATGAAGGAAGTTAGAGATTAGAGAGTCAGAGAGTTTTTAGTGAGCCAATGCTAACGAGCGTTAGTGCAATGACTGAAAGTCTATAGTATCTAGTAGCATGCTAACAGTTACCATAGACGTCCAGTCATTGTGCTAATGCTAGTTAGCAACTTCCTTCAAATTGCACGCAGAGACATAAAAATGGTATCCACGACCATGAGTTCATCTGACTCTGAGGAAGTAGAATCCTGAAATTAAGACGTTTGTGGTGGTGAGGCATTTGAAAGGGCCTAATGAATTGGCCATTAATGGGTCTTCGATGGGCTGGGTTAATGAGGTCACTTGTTTCATCTCACCACCCTACAGGCAACAGGGTTCCGTGGTAATGGCCTAGTCACAGCACCTTGACATGTGGCAGCAACTGAGGGATCAGGGGTCACAAATGCAGTCCTACTGGTGAGGAAGGGTTCCAGCAGTGACTTACAGGAGAGGAGGGCTCATAGGTTCTCATATAGAGGTACATAATGACATTGCAATTCAGCAGTGTAGCGTGTATTGTGTACTATTGTGTGTGAGTGCACATGACTCTTTCTGTGAATTTGTTGTGTGTGTGAGTGATTGTATATATGCATGTGTGTGTGTCCCTTGGTGAATTTGTGTTTGAGGAAGGGACTACCACATGGTTCCTCTTTAAGAAGATTGGATCCTGCCCACTGCCTGGCTTTCATTATGCAATCACCGCTCTGTACTTCCTGCATCCAACCCACAGACTGACTAACTAGCCGTTGGGGACTTCCACTTCCAGCCGCAGGACACCTGATGAACCAAGAGATGGACCGGCCACAGCCTGAACAACAATGCTCTTTTCTGGGATACAAACTTGGGGTGTAAGGCATGATGCTCCAGTCGTGCCCTCTCTCATTAAAGATCCTCATTGAGGATATAGAATGTCAAACGCAACAAAAGAGAGGGTGTCATTTCCATCTTCCTATCTAACTGTTCATTTTAAGTATTCATGAGATGAGCCATTTTTTTTTCTTCTAGGAACTAGGCATGTGCGGCGTGTGCTATTTATATGGTAATAATTTGAGAGGGGTGAAGTTACAGGTCCATCAATGGGTTGAACATGTGTGAGACAGGTGCTGCGATGGAGATCTGGCCAAAACAATCACGTTGCTACAGAAAGAACGTCTGCCTAATTGAGCTCTGATTGTGTGGCATGGCGCTGAACAATGGCTCGTGGCTGGCAGATGCAACAGGGGGCCAGTAATATCGACAAAGCCCACAGAACAATACCAGCAGGAGGACAATGGAGGGTTACTGCAGAGAGCAGAGATGACAGGAGGAGAGGAGACGATACAGGAATTAAATAGGAAATGGCAGTTTTTCACGACTGCCTTATCGCCAGTGATGGCCTGCAGCAATTTCTGAGATACTGGTATTCTGAGTTAATGTACCTGTCTGGCTCAAGGGGGAAAGTCGTGCCGTAGTTCTAGACTTTACTCACAGACTATGGGGGGAAACATGTTCTGTTTCATTTGACGAATAAAGAAGGTCCGCAACTCTGGTATTCTCCCTTGGTGATTTGTAACAGATGCACAAAAAAGACAACGTATTGATCCGAATTGAATCTTCGTCAGGTCATACGCCACTGTGAAACACACCTACTTAAATGGCCTCTAGAGGCATGTACATCCGGTCAATTGAATACGTCAAAGTGACAATACATATTACACAGTAGACATATGGAAAAACCTGAATACATGTTGGTTTGTTTATCCATATCAAGTAATATAGGTGTGCAATAGATTAAAATCAGGTGAGACAAATGTGTCAATCATTTTGTATACAATACTGTATTATATAGGGAAAATGGAAACCCTGTGAGCGGTTTTGACTAGAATAGATACAGCTTATGTCAGAATTGACTTTTCATAGCAGGTTAGGAGAACTTACGAAGCAGGTTAGGAGAATTAACATGGCAGGTTAGGACAATTGGGTTAAGTTTAGGGTTAGCTAAAACGCCCCAAAAATCTACTTTAGACGTCAAATTGACATAAGCTGTATCTTGTATGGCCATAAACCCTGTGAGCAGAACACATTTTATAGAAAAGGTTTTGTATTTAGTTCCTCGTTTATACCTCTTGGAAACAGTGTTGAGGGAATGTATCCTAAAGGACTCTTGTCTCAGGAGGAAATTGTCACCTCGCTAGAGGTTATTTAAGTAGGTGTGTTTCACAGTGGTGTATGTAGAAGATCCAACACGGATCAATACGTGGTCTTGTTTGTGCGTCTGATTAAATCACCATGCCAGAGTTGCGGCCATTTCTTTTTTTTCTTTGATACGTTCCTCTGTCCTGCACCTAAGTGCATATTTTTCAAAAAGAAATTCTACTGTTTCATTTGAACCCCATCTACAGTATGGTGGAGTGGTGAACATGAACACTTTGTTAGAACTCTACTCCCTGAGGCCAGCACTTACATCCCCCTCAAATTGTTTTATCTCGCTATATATTGATCTAGGTGTATTTTTTTATGTTAGTCGTTATGGCGAGTTGCGGTCAGGCAGCCTTGTGAAGGACTACTTACTTACTCCAGGGCACTGCCATAACAACTTTATCAATCCATTACTTTAGATGTGTACTGAAACTGTGGTCACTTGCCCCTAATGATTATATATGGCTATAGATTGAACAATTTAATTTGCAAGGCAGTTATGGGATCATGTTAACCTCAGATAGAGATGAATGTCTTCTCTTCTAGTCATTATGTGTTACTTCCATACATTAACATGAAAATGGGACATTAGGCTATGAGTCAATTAAAGACCATCCAAAACAGCCAGGGTGCGGAAGTCAGTGAGGGGATGTGTACGTGCCTGCCTGGCTGTATGTATGTATGTGTGGTGTGTGTGTGTGTGTGTGTGTGTGTGTGTGTGTGTGTGTGTGTTCGCTCTCACACACAACTGGCTCAGAGCCTGGGAAAGAGGGAGCATGTTTGGTTTGGCCTCCTGTCTTCTGTTCCGGGGGACTGTGAAATCTGAAATTAAACGCATTGCCATGGTGAAGCAATTCAGCCTTATAAGTCATCCTCACTTGTAATTGTTTGTTTATTGGAGCTTGTTCAAAAGCAATATTGTTGAGGGAGCCAGTGTGTGAGTGTGCTGGAGGGAGGTCACGCTGTTTCAGTTAGAAAGGGGAGGATAGAAAGCAGGGATAGAGAGAGAGGACGTGAGACTGAACTAGACAGGCAGACCGTCAGGGATGGAAGCGAGGGAGATGGGGAGTGCTGGGAGATGGGGGGGGGGGGGGGGGGTGGACGGCTGGTAGTCTAGTGGTTAAGAGCGTTGGACCAGTAAAGGTCACTGGTTCGAATCCCTGAGCCAACTAGGTGAAAAATGTGTCTGTGTGCTTGAGCAAGGCACTTAACCCTAATTTCTCTGCTAAAGGATGAAAATGTAAAATGTAAATATATGGCCTGGCGGGGCTGAGAGGTCGGGGGTCAGCTGTGTGTGGTCAGACCAGACAGATGTGAGAGGAAGGAGCTGAGCAGCAGCCTCAGAGATGGTGCCTAGACAGGGCAGGTACATGCTAACTGGCAGATAAGGTCATGACCCCACTGACCCTCTTTTATGCCTGGTCTGTCTTTTCATTCTTACCAGTGCACACTGGGAGACATACAAAGACCCAAACCATGTAGAGACTTAACACCATGATTAATGA
This sequence comes from Salmo salar, assembly GCF_965601325.2. Classification (NCBI taxonomy): domain Eukaryota; kingdom Metazoa; phylum Chordata; class Actinopteri; order Salmoniformes; family Salmonidae; genus Salmo; species Salmo salar. The sequence goes on along the minus strand of NC_138316.1, from coordinate 15,506,028 downwards.
GTTGAAAGGGGTTGCGATCTGTTTCGATCAGTATATATTACGGCTGCCTTCTCATGAGCAACACACAAAGATCAAATGCAAATGCTAGAAGTTGTAATATATTATTTTTGGTAGTTGGCAATATGGTTTATTTGAATAGGGACAGAAATCAACACATTGCCACACTAACAAAACATAATCAGGTACGTTGTCGCGCCACAGTGTGAATGCTTACGCTCACTTTCAACAGCCAATGCCTGTACAGTATGTGGCTTTATAGTGCAGAATGTACTGCTAGTGTGCCGTATTCTGACCCGTAACAGTAGAGTGACATGGTGAGAGGGGGACTGTGGCAGTAGGAGCTGGAGGGGGGAGTAGTATGAACCATGAGATGGACCATCGCTGCTGAGGTATTCATCTGGTTAATGTAATCCCAGTCAGACTGCCCAGGCCCTGCCCAGCCAGGGGTATGGTCTATTTAAAAGCACCCCTGTCTCCCTCTGCCCTGACAGAACACGCTCCATATGCCATCTGTCAATCCCCTCCCTCCCTCCTCCTCCTCCTCACCTCCCCCCTTTCCCCACGCGGTCTGTGAAGCCCAGTAATGAGAGGATTAACCGTGTGTGTGCTGGAGGAGGAAGCAGCACAGCCCTGGTAACTGTAAAGCAGGTCAGCGGTACTGTAGTCTTGTGAACAACAGATGGAGAGAGGGAGAGAGAGCTGGGGCAGAGAGAGAGATATGGATTTTATCCTCTGTATCGAGGCTCCATTGTTGCCTGGCGGGGGCAGCGTGTGTGTGTGTGTTGACAGGGCTGACTGACAGCTGCAGGGTTGGAGAGCAGGTGTGACGGCAGAGCAGATCAGGGGAGACGACGGGGCCCAATTTAGCCCTACACTTTTGGTGCTAACGAGGACGCGCCCACTGCTACCCGCCCTGCTCGCTACTATCATCTGTTTGTGTGTGTCCAAACCTCTGGCTCCTGCCTGTGTTGCTACATAAGGACACACCCAGAGAACTGCCACTCACAGCCTGGAGAGGATGTCAATGACACCATGAATACATCAACTGAAAAATGGTGTTTAGGGGCCTGATGATTAAACTGTAATCTGATTTTATACAGTGATCTGGCGTAGTACTGTACACATCTGAGAGATGGACACTCCGTCTGAATGTCCAGATTTTGGACAGGGGTATTTTCCCATTGCGTATTAACATTAGAAACTGATTTCACCCATACAGTATGTGAGAATGAAGCATTGCTCTGACAACTAGCATGTTTGTAAAACATGGATGATTCTCACAGATTATTTTGGTTGGGCAAAGCGTCATTTACACATCCTTTTGTTTTCACTTCCACATCCAACCATAACACAATCGGTCTTTCATGGTTACAGAGGAGTCACAGAGAAAGATGTATGAGACCAGGGAGCAATTTTCTTCCAAAAACAGATTCAAGGCAGCAGAGTGAGCAGATGTAGGGAAAACAATCTGTCCAAGTATTTCAAGTTTTCAATCAATGTTGAAAGTAATTGGCAATAAGTTGCCAAATTTGCTGTAATAGGAATAGAAAACCACTTCCCTCCATGATTGTGGCTTTATCAATGAAGCGTGTCTCCTGAATATCTCACTTGAATAAGCAATTTAACAAGCCAACAGTGAACTAAAGACCAGAATGCATATTGATGCAATAGATCAGCCAAAATAAATCAATGCCCTCTAATTATCTTGCAGTGTTAAAACCAATGCCATCCATATTCATTCAGTGTCATTCATAACACCCAAGGCCACGCATGTTAATTAGTTATTGTATCACACAGCCGCAGCCTTTTGAGCATTAAACCATATTGTTCTTGGGTCTGTGTTGGATAATGCTGTAGAAACCAGAGCAGACAGACAGACAGACAGACAGACAGACAGACAGAATGCCTGACCCTGGGGCTGTGATCCCATAGAATACAAACAGGACTCAGCGAGCAGGAGAGGTGTTACACTGTAAACGCCCGCGTGTTTGTCACTGTGTGAACGTAGAGTTTGGCCATGTGTTTTACCATACGGCATCCATTGTGTTTATTTATGTGTTGTGGTTGGCAGTTGTTTGTGTGTTTGCTTGAATTTATGCAATGTGTGTGTTTCTGGGTGGTTGTGTTTAGATGAAGATGTGTGCGTATACAGTTAAAGTCGGAAGTTTACATACACCTTAGCCAAATACATTTAAACTCAGTTTTTCACAATTCCTGACATTTTAATCCTAGTAAAAATTACTTGTCTTAGGTCAGTTAGGATCACCACTTTATTTTAGGAATGTGAAATGTCAGAATAATAGTAGAGAGAATGATTTATTTCTTTCATCACATTCCCATTGGGTCAGAAATGTACATACACTCAATTAGTATTTGGTAGCATTGCCTTGAAATTGTTTAACTTGGGTCAAACGTTTCAGGTAGCCTTCCACAAGCTTCCCACAATAAGTTGGGTGAATTTTGGCCCATTCCTCCTGACAGAGCTGGTGTAACTGAGTCAGGTTTGTAGGCCTCCTTGCTCACACACACTTTTAAGTTCTACCCACAACTTTTCTATAGGATTGAGGTCAGAACTTTGTGATGGCCACTCCAATACCTTGACTTTGTTGTCCTTAAGCCATTTTGCCACAACTTTGGAAGTATGCTTGGGGTCATTGGCCATTTGGAAGACCCATTTGCGACCAAGCTTTAACTTCCTGACTGATGTCTTGAGATGTTGCTTCAATATATCCACATAATTTTCCTTCCACATGATGCCATCTATTTTGTGAAGTGCACCAGTCCTGCAGCAAAGCACCCCCACAACATGATGCTGCCACCCCCGTGCTTCACGGTTGGGATGGTGTTCTTCGGCTTGCAAGCGTCCCCCTTTTTCCTCCAAACATAACCATGGTCACTATGGCCAAACAGTTCTATTTTTGTTTCATCAGACCGGAGGACATTTCTCCAAAAAGTACAATCTTTGTCCCCATGTGCAGTTGCAAACCATAGTCTGGCTTTTTTATGGTGGTTTTGGAGCAGTGGCTTCTTCCTTGCTGAGTGGCCTTTCAGATTATGTCGCTATAAGACTCATTTTACTGTGGATATAGATACTGTTGTACCTGTTTCCTCCAGCATCTTCACAAGGTCCTTTGCTGTTGTTTTGGGATTGATTTGCACTTTTCGCACCAAAGTACGCTCATCTCTAGGAGACAGAACACGCCTCCTTCCTGAGTGGTATGACGGCTGCGTGGTCCCATAGTGTTTATACTTGCGTACTATTGTTTGTACAGATGAATGTGGTACCTTCAGGCATTTGGAAATTGTTCCCAAGGATGAACCAGACTTGTGGAGGTGTGCAATTATTTTTCTGAGGTCTTGGCTGATCTCTTTTGATTTTCCCATGATGTCAAGCAAAGAGGCAGTGAGTTTGAAGGTAGGCCTTGGAATACATCCACAGGTACACCTCCAATTGACTCAAATGATGTCAATTAGCCTATCAGAAGCTTCTAAAGCCATGACATCCTTTTCTGGAATTGTCCAAGCTGTTTAAAGGCACAGTCAACTTAGTGTATGTAAACTTCTGACCCACTGGAATTGTGATACATTGAATTATAAGTGAAATAATCTGTCTGTAAACAATTTGTGGAAAAATTAATTGTGTCATGCACAAAGTAGATGTCCTAACCGACTTGCCAAAACTATAGTTTGTTAACAAGACATTTGTGGAGTGGTTGAAAAACGAGTTTTAATGACTCCAACCTAAGTGTATGTAAACTTCAGACTTCAACTGTATGTGCGTTTTCCAGAGAGAACGCAGGGTGTGTGGGTGGGAGTAGGCAGTCTGTCAGAGAGGGTAGTGTAGTGAGTGGGCAGCAGATGTCAGACCTCTCAGCCCTCCCCCGCCCAGGGAGCACCTGTTGGGCCGGGGGCCATCTGGAGGTTGAGGCCTATTACTTTGTGTGTGCGTGTGTGCGTGTGTGCGTGCGTGCGTGCGTGCGTGGGTGCACACATGCGTGTGTGTGTGAAAAGGGGGTTGGAGGCGTTTTGTCCCGCAAGGCCACACCCCAGTGATACACTCTACACTGACCTGCATGACGCTGCACTTCTCCAGACCTCCACGTCCCTCTCTCTTTTGCGTCATTTTCCATCAACCCCCAAAACATCTCTCTCTCTTTGTCTTTCCATCTAAAACATCTATCTTCCATTACATCTGGTCCTATCAGAACGCTTTGGAGGCGCTGCTGTACATACATTAACCATTCTCACACTGCCTAATAGAAAAGATAAGACGTATAGATCAGACATAGCGTCAGTGACACCCCAGGTAGAGTGCAGCTGCAGCTCTGCCACACCTTGGATGGTGATACAGAGGTGTGTATCACTGGTAGGGTTGCAATTCTACCGGTAATTTTGGTAATTCACAGAAAATGTATGGCAATCTAGTTTAACTTTGGCAATTTAAACTTAAAGAAACATTTTTTAAATTATTAATATATAGTATTCATTTATTATATCTGTGTCCATGAGTTTCTAGTAGATAGACCATACGGTTCCAGAGAAAATAGTTTCATTCATGAAAAAAAAACTATAGCATTATTTTCAATTAACTCTGCAACTCTTCCAACTATTGACTTTTTTTACAACTGCCACAAGTTTGACGCCAAAACATTGACAACAAATACTTATTGACATAGTAAAATAAATAACTTTGTAAAAAAATTAAATCATAATATATATATATATATATATATATTATATACTGCTCAAAAAAATAAAGGGAACACTTAAACAACACAATGTAACTCCAAGTCAATCACACTTCTGTGAAATCAAACTGTCCACTTAGGAAGCAACACTGATTGACAATACATTTCACATGCTGTTGTGCAAATGGAATAGACAACAGGTGGAAATTATAGGCAATTAGCAAGACACCCCCAATAAAGGAGTGGTTCGGCAGGTGGTGACCACAGACCACTTCTCAGTTCCTATGCTTCCTGGCTGATGTTTTGGTCACTTTTGAATGCTGGCGGTGCTTTCACTCTAGTGGTAGCATGAGACAAAGTCTACAACCCACACAAGTGGCTCAGGTAGTGCAGCTCATCCAGGATGGCACATCAATGCGAGCTGTGGCAAGAAGGTTTGCTGTGTCTGTCAGCGTAGTGTCCAGAGCATGGAGGCGCTACCAGGAGACAGGCCAGTACATCAGGAGATGTGGAGGAGGCCGTAGGAGGACAACAACCCAGCAGCAGGACCGCTACCTCCGCCTTTGTGCAAGGAGGAGCAGGAGAAGCACTGCCAGAGCCCTGCAAAATGACCTCCAGCAGGCCACAAATGTGCATTTGTCTGCTCAAATGGTCAGAAACAGACTCCATGAGGGTGGTATGAGGGCCCGACGTCCACAGGTGGGGGTTGTGCTTACAGCCCAACACCGTGCAGGACGTTTGGCATTTGCCAGAGAACACCAAGATTGGTAAATTCGCCACTGGCGCCCTGTGCTCTTCACAGATGAAAGCAGGTTCACACTGAGCACGTGACAGACGTGACAGAGTCTGGAGAAGCCATGGAGAACGTTCTGCTGCCTGCAACATCCTCCAGCATGACCGGTTTGGCGGTGGGTCAGTCATGGTGTGGGTCTGGCATTTCTTTGGGGGGCCGCACAGCCCTCCATGTGCTCACCAGAGGTAGCCTGACTGCCATTAGGTACCGAGATGAGATCCTCAGACCCCTTGTGAGACCATATGCTGGTGCGGTTGGCCCTGGGTTCCTCCTAATGCAAGACAATGCTAGACCTCATGTGGCTGGAGTGTGTCAGCAGTTCCTGCAAGAGGAAGGCATTGATGCTATGGACTGGCCCGCCCATTCCCCAGACCTGAATCCAATTGAGCACATCTGGGACATCATGTCTCGCTCCATCCACCAACGCCACGTTGCACCACAGACTGTCCGTTGTAGGGAGGTCATACAGGCACGTGGAGGCCACACATACTACTGAGCCTCATTTTGACTTGTTTTAAGGACATTACATGAAAGTTGGATCAGCCTGTAGTGTGGTTTTCCACTTTAATTTTGAGTGTGACTCCAAATCCAGACCTCCATGGGTTGATAAATTGGATTTCCATTGATTATTTTTGTGTGATTTTGTTGTCAGAACATTCAACTATGTAAAGAAAAAAGTATTTAATAAGATTATTTCTTTCATTCAGATCTAGGATGTGTTATTTAAGTGTTCCCTTTATTTTTTTTTTGCAGGATATATATATATAAAGGATAGTTCATGCTGAAACCCTCATATTTAACACCAATGGTATTCACTAAGTTGATATTTAGGATCATGTTTTACAGCTTTTTTATCGTCTTATTAAATTACTTCATATATTTTACATGTGATACGGCCACACAGAGGGCCAGAGATCATAACAGACACCTGTGATCATCTGAAGTACCCAAAAGGGCCACATTGTGATAGATTACATCAAATCCTTTAAAAATTCTGGTAGTTTACTGGTAAACTTTGAAAGTTTCCAGTAATATACCCTCCCTTTCCAACCCTAATCACTGGTTATTGTATCTCTGCTCTGGTCTGTATCAATGCTGTTGCATCTTCTCTCCTGCTCCAGCAGATGTGAATCCCCATGGTGACAGGAGAAAAACACCAGAGAGCACTGCAGATGGATGAGTTACACATCACAAAGAGGAGGAGACAGAATGACAGAGTATGTGTTGGTGTTGCTGTGTGTGTGGTGTGCATGTGAATGTGCGTTTGTAAAAGCAGGTGTGAGAGCACACATACAGCGTGTGCATGACTCCATGTAGTCAAATGTATATATCTGGGCCTGTATTTTCCTAATAGATGGGTGTCAGAGTGAGAGACAAACAGACAAAGGGAGAGAGAAAGCTCTCAATTCAATATTTCTTCATGCTGAACAAAAATATAAACGCAACGTGCAACAATTTCAACAATTTGACTGAGTTACGGTTCATATAAGGAAATCTGTCAATTGAAATAAATAAATTTAGGCCCTAAACTATGGATTTCACATGACTGGGCAGGGGCGCAGCCATGGGTGGGCCTTGGAGGCCATAGGCCCACCCACTTGGGAGAAAGGCCCACTCACTGGAGGGCCAGGCCCAGACAATCAGAATGGGTTTTTCCCCACAAAAGGGCTTTATTACAGACAGAAATACTCCTCAGTTTCATTAGCTGTCCGGGTGGCTGGTCTCAGACGATCCCACAGGTGAAGAAGGCGGATCTGGAGGTCCTGGGCTGGCGTGGTTACATGTGGTCTGGGGTTGTGAGGCCGGTTGGACTTACTGGCAAATTCTCTAAAAGGACGTTGGTAGAGAAATTAACATTAAAATGAACATTCAATTATCTGGCAACAGCTCTGCTGGACATTCCTGCAGTCAGCATGCCAGTTGCACGCTCCCTCAAAACATGAGACATCTGTGGCTTTGTGTTGTGTGACAAAACTGCACATTTTAGAGTGGCCTTTTATTGTCCCCCGCACAAGGAGCACCTGTGTAATGATCATGCAGTTTAATTATCTTCTTAATATGCCACACCTGTCAGGTGGATGGATTATCTTGGCAAAGGATAAATCCTCACTAACAGGAATGTAAACAAATTTGTGCACAAACTTTGAGAGAAATAAGCTTTTTGTGCAAATGGAACATTTCTGGGATCAAATTCAAGCAACACTTTGCATGTTGCGTTTATATTTTGTGTTCAGTAATAGTACGATAGGTCTCAACACCTAATAGCAATACTAGTGTCTATGTGAGAGGAAAATGGAAAACGTTACCGAGTATTGGTCGTCATGGAAACCAAATTGTCGTAACGCCGTATGGCTGCCGGGAGAGGTGAATTATGAGATGTTAGGGAGATGTTGAGGGTGAGCCCATGGAAGGTCATGGATTTGCAGTTGTATGTACAGCCCTGAAGGTGGCTTTGTATTGTATGATAGGTACTATACATTACCAAGCAGATTATTCTGTCATATTTAGTCACTACACATAAACCAACAAATACTATTTTCGATACTTTACTCTTTCTATTCACCCCTTTCCCTTTTCATCTGTACACAGCATGTGAGGATATCATAATGGTTGTAAACCATATGGTTTGAAAACGCAACAATACCATAGATTATCATCATCACTTTCGAGCCAGCGTGAGTGGCACAGAAATTAGACAGGCATGCCGTTATGTGAGTTTTATCAGAGCACACAGTCAAATGGAGAGTGAAGGGGCATCATTCTCACTGGGGCTTAATGTGTTTGGACTCACAGGGCTAAGAGTAATGACAGCTTCGCCAGACAACAGAATCCTCCAGCCGTGCCACGCCTGCTAAAACAACCCCATCACATGGTATCCTAGCAGCACCCAGGGCAAATAGACACGACTCTGTCAGAGGAGGAATTCATACCCACAAAGCACTGCTGCCAGACCCCCTCTCTTCCAGTCTCCCCCATCGCGCACAATCATCTTTAGGTGTCACCATGTCCACACACCCACTCAGGACCAGAGAGGGTGCGGTGGGGGCAGACGAGGCGCTGGGGGAGGTAGGGGTGTGCAGAAGCCTGTCTATTTTGAGGTCATGTTTGATAAGCCCTTCCTATGAAGTGACGAGATGAAATGACAGTTTGCCAAAAGCGGGTCACGGGGCAGGGTGAAGGCAGCCTAGCATGGTCGTCTATGGACATAATTAGGCATTCATTATCATATCAGTTAATTACTGGACTACTGGGTGTTTTCTCTCAGGAAAGATCCCTTCTGGACACCAGCTCAACATAGGGAACAGATTTCTGATGCATACATATTTTGTTCCTTTTTCTCTCCCGTTCCCTTATTATAATAGTTGTGATGGTAAAACAATGGCTTTGCTCTTATTCTAGCTGCAGGCGCCATCTGGGAGCGAGACGTGCATTACAGGAGCTATCCATATGGTCGGGGCATCATGACTTTGCTCATCTCATCTCCCGTCAACATCTCTTTCTGCTTAAGTCCTCTCTCAAATTATCCACATACACATTCTTAACAGAAAGACAACAACATGCATGTGTTTATGTATTTTTGCAGAGATTATACGAATTTACACATATCAGTCGGTATTAGATTAAAATGTTAAACTCATGTCTTCAATACTCTTAAAATGTACATTTCTTCATTAATCAGGTGCCATAGATCGACTCTTCATACTATCTGATTATAACACATTTATTATAATACAGAAAATGATTTGCCACCTCAATATCATCCCCACCCCCAGTCGTTGTTCAGTGTCGGGAGCTGGGGGCTTTTTTAGACCCATCTGCTGTCTCGCACCTTCTAATCTGCACCCCCCCCCCCCCCCCCAGAACCCAACTGCACCGTACTCCTCATCCTGTCCCCATCCTACCCACCCATCACCCAGTGCATAATATATTCCCCCTGTAACCAAATACTACAGCTCACATTGTATTAAGCCACATTGCATATGCTTATAACACGCACAGTGATGTTTACAGACCTGTCATCTGGAATGTACTGTAGGCTAGATGTAAGATAAGTGTATCTATGTATATTTAGAAATAAAGAGTGTCGATATTAAATCAGTATAAACCTCTGTGTGTTTACTAATTAGGACAAATTCTTATTCTACTCAAAATAAACACTTATTCGTCCCAATTACTTTTTTATTGTCATCTGTTTTGTTGATCAGCTTTCTTTATGTTTACAAGTGGAAAACATTTTCTGTCCAGTGACACTTCTCAATGTGAGAGAGAGAGAGAGAGAGAGAGAGAGAGAGAGAGAGAAAAAACACAGTCTCTCTTTCCTTTCTTTCTTATGTTGAAACTCAACCTTGACTGTGTACATCAGACCTCCAAACAACCGATGCCCTCTTCCTATCGTGTGTCCACGGGCCAGCCGGGAGAGTGTCCTAATCCTTGTAATTCCACAGAGTGAGATGCAGAGGGTATGAGCTGTTGAACAAGATAAAGAGGAGAGAGGGGATGGAGGAGAAGAAGATGAGAGAAGGAGAGCAAGGATTAGGGGAGGAAGGTGTGATAAGGAGATTCCGAGTAGATGTAGAAGCATGGAAAAATAAGAAAATAGAAAGGGGATGCAAGGACAGCAAGTGAATGAGAAAATCAATTTGCTTGTGGGAGATAGAGAGAGGGGAAGAGGACAAAGCTGAAAGCTGTGTGAGATAGGCTGGTTATCCCCCCATCTCCATCTCTCCTAATCTCACTCTGCCTCCTCCATATCTCTCTCTCCATCTCGCCAAATAGTCAGAAAATTCACCGCCAGTGTGGTTGTGGTTTAATTGGCTTTCAGTATTCATAATTAAAACAATGCCTTGACGTGCAGCTCCTACATTGTCTTCCATTAATTTCAGATTGCTCTTGTCATTTGCACATTACCCCATGCAAAAGCAAATTAAAGTGTTTCATTTTCCCCCTTCAAATTCAGCGTCATCTTCCCCAGCTCTCTCTGATTAGACTGCTATTTACCAGACCGCTATCACACAATTCTACAGTACATAAAGCAAGCTCAGAGTAGGACCCAGGGGATGCTGGGAATAAGGAAAACAAAGGACTCTGGGATGTCCAGGGCAGTTAATGACACTTTCATGAGAAAATCAAAATAGCTCTTTAAATCTGGATGCTATTTACCCTGGCAGCAGATCCTGTTGACTGGTTGCTGATGGAACAGAAGAGAGCGGTCCCGGACCGTATGGACAGACTAGCATTCAGCAGGCCAAGTGGGACCTTGATTGTTTACAGGATCAGCTGAACAAAAGAGAGGGGAATCATTCCCTTCTAGCCTCAGGCTGTGTGGAGGACCTTGGCCTCCTCCCCCTCCTCTTCTTGGCCAGGGACAGTTTCAGGGGAGGCTATCCTGGCTCCTACCCCTAATGCCAAGCCCAATCAATCCTCTGGCCCCCAGCCTCCTGGCCCCCATCCTTCTGGCCCCCCAGCCCCGAGCTGAGGAGAGCAGAGGGAATTCTGGACTGACAGTCGCCCCCAGGGCCGTTCTGACTGTGCCCCAATCACAGCCCAGAGTGACAGCTGGGCACTCTCTCACCTCCTGATCTGGCCTGGCCCTGCCTCATGGGGTCAGTCTCCGCATCAGCCAACCCAGGACCACAGGGCTGGAGGCTGGAGGACACTGCTGTTCTGGTGCTGCTGGGGGAAAGAGAACTCCACTGATCCAGCTCCACACACTGGGTTCTAATAACTACCCTTCTCCTTTTCCACTGCTAACTTTCTGAGAGCTTGAGTTAGAGTTGGGAATTTGACAGCAGTGGCTGTACGTCTTGTGCAGTTCCTTTTTTTTTATCATACTGGCTGAAAGGTGTAATTATTTGCCCCCTAAATATCCTGACGTGTTCACTAGGCCTTCCACTCAGCACGTATAATTTAATTTGAATTCATTACTCCAGTCAGTTAATATATTCATGACTTCCAATTCCCTGCGCTATCCTGCCACCTGGAGTGTCCTCCCTTATCTGTGTCACGCTCCCTCCTCCTCTCCCCCGCTGTGTCCCTGGGGGGCCATGAAGGGGTGTTAGGGCTGGGGTCAGAGAGGCCCACTGGTCCCCACCGTCATTAGGCTGCAGTGGAATGTGTTAGAGCAACCAGCTGGGACCAGGCTGGCCCTCTCTGGGGGAGTGGTGGGGACAGGGGGGGCACCTGCACCGGAGCCTGACTGGATGGGCTGGCAGGGCAGAGGGGTGAGAGAGGGGGTCATATAAGTCTGGCAGCATTGAGAGAGGGAATGAGGAGTCAGACTAATAGATCAGAGACTGTGTTCTGAATTAGAGTGTGTGATTTTGGTAACACTTTATTTGGATAGTCCATCTGTAGATGCTCTGCAATCTATCAGTAACATGTCTACAGATGGTGTGTTGAGCATCTATAGATGGACTATAGACTAACTTGTTGAAAATGATGAGATACAGTTGAAGTCTGAAGTTTACATACACTTAGGTTGGAGTCATTAAAACTCGTTTTTCAACCACTCCACAAATGTCTTGTTAACAAACTATAGTTTTGGCAAGTCGGTTCGGACATCTACTTTGTGCATGACACAATTAATTTTCCCACCAATTGTTTACAGACAGATTATTTCACTTATAATTCACTGTATCACAATTCCAGTGGGTTAGAAGTTTACATACACTAAGTTGACTGTGCCTTTAAACAGCTTGGGCAATTCCAGAAAATTATGTCATGGCTTTAGAAGCTTCTGATAGGCTAATTGACATCATTTGAGTCAATTGGAGGTGTACCTGTGGATGTATTTCAAGGCCTACCTACAAACTCAGTGCCTCTTTGCTTGACATCATGGGAAAATCAAAAGAAATCAGCCAAGACCTCAGAAAAATAATTGTACACCTCCACAAGTCTGGTTCATCCTTGGGAGCAATTTCCAAATGCCTGAAGGTACCACGTTCATCTGTACAAACAATAGTACGCAAGTATAAACACCATGGGACCACGCAGCCGTCATACCGCTCAGGAAGGAGACGCGTTCTGTCTCCTAGAAATGAACGTACTTTGGTGCGAAAAGTGCAAATCAATCCCAGAACAACAGCAAAGGATCTTGTAAAGATTCTGGAGGAAACAGGTACAAAAGTATTTATATCCACAGTAAAACAAGTCCTATATCGACATAACCTGAAAGGCCGCTCAGCAAGGAAGAAGCCACTGCTCCAAAACCTCCATAAAAAAATCCAGACTACGGTTTGCAACTGCACATGGGGACAAAGATAGTACTTTTTTTGAGAAATGTCCTCTGGCCTGATGAAACAAAAATAGAACTGTTTGGCCATAATGACCATCGTTATGTTTGGAGGAAAAAGGAAGAGCCTTGCAAGCCGAAGAATACCATCACAACCGCGAAGCACGGGGGTGGCAGCATCATGTTGTGGGGGTGCTTTGCTGCAGGAGGGACTGGTGCACTTCAGAAAATAAATGGCATCATGAGGAAGTAGAATTATGTGGAAATATTGAAGCAACATCTCAAGACATCAGTCAGGAAGTTAAAGCTTGTCGCAAATGGGTCTCCCAAATGGACAATGACCGCAAGCATACTTCCAAAGTTGTGTCAAAATGACTTAAGGACCACAAAGTCAGTGGCCATCACAAAGCCCTGACCTCAATCCTATAGAAAATTTGTGGGCAGAACTGAAAAAGCATGTGCGAGCAAGAAGGCCTACAAACCTGACTCAGTTACACCAGCTCTGTCAGAAGGAATGGGCCAAAATTCACCCAACTTACTGTGGGAAGCTTGTGGAAGGCCACTCAAAATGTTTGACCCAAGTTAAACAACTTAAGGCAATGCTACCAAATACTAATTGTAGTGTATGTAAACTTCTGACTCACTGGGATTGTGATGAAAGAAATAAAAGCTGAAATAAATCATTCTCTCTACTATTATTCTGACATTTCACATTCTTAAAATGAAGTGGTGATCCTAACTGACCTAAGACAGGTAATTTTTACTAGGATTAAAATGTCAGGAATTGTGAAAAACTGAGTTTAAATGCATTTGGCTAAGGTGTATGTAAACTTCCGACTACAACTGTATACTGTTAAGATGCTACTGAAATGCTAAAGCCATGATGTTGAAATGCTGCTGATGGTCTACAGATAGTGTTGAACATCTATTGATGGACTATAGGTACATTCTTGTTGAAAGTCAACAGACAGATGTAGACCATCTCCAAATCATTTCTACCTCTTGATGCTTGGCCACATAGCCAGACTCCAGAGGGGAGGCCCAAGGCAACATCCCGACTGACTGACTGAATTGATGGGACTTCAACCAGGCAGAGGCACACATAGACACACTAACAATCTCCTCCAAAGTGTTGGTTGTTTGTGGTGTGCCTCATGGTAAAGTTATGCTTCATCCACACCGCATAGAAACAGAAACATGTTTGCCTTTAATCTAACTGTGCATTTGATCAAATAGCAATGACAGTATGGTTATAATCTTTTTGGTGGGCAAATATATATTGCATGCTCGTTTTAAAGGGGCAATCTGCAGTTGCTTCATCAATTATTTGACTTATAAATGCATTACATGTTCCCATTGATTCTTGAAGAATACAACTTATAAATGTCTCATGCGCTTAGTTCAGGCAGAGGCTGTCGACCCCATCAGAACCTAAAATGCATGTTTGTTTTACTCCAATGTTTGTAAACAAACAGTATTGGTCACCTAATACCTTTTTTGCACTATTGGTTAGCGCCTGTAAGTAAGCCTTTCACTGTAAGGTCTACACCTGCTGTATTCGGCGCACATGACAAATACACTTCGATTTGATTATATAGGCTCAAAACATGGTTAAAACTGTACTTTTGATATCAGTCCTTGCATCTATACCTCTGTCTAGGAATTTGAGTGTGGTTACATGTCTCCAACCCCATCTATCAGCTTAGTTATTGTTTAAACTGCTGATTGACGCAGTTTAAATAAATATTGCATCTTTAAAATCAAAAAGCAGTATTATATTCTCTGTTATATGGAAATCTGACAGACACTGTGAAGCTGTTGTAGAGATAGGAACCACTATAACTCACACTGGGTTCAGAACAAGGATCAGAGACCCTCTCCTCTCCCTCCTCTCCCTCCCATAACTCCTCTCCTCTCCCTCCCATAACTCCTCTCCCTCCCATAACTCCTCTCCTCTCCTCTCCCTCCCATAACTCCTCTCCCTCCTCTCCCCCCCATAACTCCTCTCCTCTCCCTCCCATAACTCCTCTCCTCTCCCTCCCATAACTCCTCTCCTCTCCCTCCCATAACTCCTCTCCTCTCCCTCCCATAACTCCTCTCCTCTCCCTCCCATAACTCCTCTCCTCTCCCTCCCATAACTCCTCTCCTCTCCCTCCCATAACTCCTCTCCTCTTCTCTCCCTCCCATAACTCCCTCTCCTCTCCTCTCCTCTCCTCTCCTCTCCTCTCCTCTCCTCTCCTCTCCTCTCCTCTCCTCTCCTCTCCTCTCCTCTCCTCTCCTCTCCTCTCCTCTCCTCTCCTCTCCTCTCCCTCACATAACTCCCTCTCCCTCTTTCCTTGTTCTGCTCTTTTGTTTCCTTCCCGACTCCTGGCCCACATAGACTACTAGAATATGTCCTTTCTGTCTTTTCAATATTTCATATGAGGAGCAGCTCCAAGCTTGATCATTGCGGGGTGCCAGTGGAGGAGTTCAAAGGCATTGGAGGTCCCCTGACAACAGGCAGGAGCAGGGGTTGGGAGGGGGGAGAGGTGGAGTGGGAACAGGGGATGGTGGAGGGTGAGAGGGGGTGTCAGCCATCAAACAGCCTGACTCTGACAGAAGCTCAGCCCAAAGCAGCCCTACTGTACACCTGCCCTGGAGCAGGAAGAACGAACAACTGGCTCCTGCAGGAGAGGTGCAGCATGGATTGATAGATGGGGGAAGGACTGTCTACTCTACTGACTGCTGTAGGTAGATCACACAAAGAAATCCTATCTGTAAAGGGTTGGGTCACACACTCTTGAAAGTGACTCATTTTGTGTTCAGCACCTCCATGCTGTGGACAGCTCCAGCTGCCTCTCAGCAACTGGATAAAACCAGACTAGTCTGTAGTAAACAGGAAGTGGAAGACAAAGGGCGCTACTGATTGGGCATTGTTCTCATGGAACAACTGGGACGGTTTTCTTTTCCCCCTTTCTCTTTGTCTTTAGCCTCTTCTTTTATCTGAATATATTCATTTTTAGAGTTGGGTATTTTGAATGTGATCGTGTATGGGATGAGCGTGTGTTTGTGTGTGTTTGCGTGTGTGTGTGTGTGCGTGTGCGTGTGCGTGTGCGTGTGCGTGTGTGTGTGTGTGTGTGTGTGTGTGTATTAGACAGGAGGGGGCTTCATTATTAATCAGGGCCCTTCCCTGTGTGAGTGCTGCTCTCTCTCTCCATAGTTTAATGACTGAAAATGAGCCATAATTATGGGTTGTCAGTCCGATGTACGGCTCCCCTCCGCTCCTCCATTTCAGAGGTCCATGTCATCTCCTCTGCTGCCTGGCTGCTCTCTCTGCTCCACCACGCCCAGACCCCATGCCCCCTCTGCTGCACACCCTGTGCCCATCACCCATCATCTCTTCTGTCCACCTCCACCATGGAAGGAACATGCTATTCTGTCAGCATCACTCTGCGTTAGTTGGTATCACCGAACCACATGGCAGGAAGTGCACCTGAAAAATCCACTCTGTCCCTATGCGAAGGGAGGCAGGGGTAGTGGGTGTGGTCAAAAATGAAATACAACAATGATATGCCAGTTTCACCATGGAAACCTGAATATCCCACTTATTACATGCATACTTTCTATTACTACAACTATCCTTGCACCTTTCAGCATTTAAAAAAAAAATCTCCACCTTACTCAGATTGAACTTCCCCTCTCCTTTGCTCTCTAACCCCCCTTTACTCTCCCTCCCTCACTCTCTCCCTCCCTCCTTTCTTCCATCCCCCCTTCTTCTTCCCTCGCTCTGCACTTAAGCTCATCTTTATGCGGTGCGTGGCTTGTCAGGCCTGATGATGAATCTGTTTATGAGTGGAGAGAGCTCATTTCCCCTGAGTGGCCTCTCTCTCTGTGCCTCAGCCCAGGGAGGATCCCTCCAGCTCTGCAGCCTGGGGTTGACTGGCCCTGCGGCCCTGCACCAGAGACCCCACTAACACCACACCATCATCATTACAACCAATCACAGGCTGGAGAGGCCAACACCAACACACCGTGTCACTGACCACTGACACTCACAGTGGGCCGGAGAAAACAACGCCACACAGTAACATGGATCTTTATACCTCACTGACTGTGTTTAGAAGGAAGCAAATACACTGCCTTACTCCTCCACAGCAGCTGGTCCGTAATGCCTAAGGAGTAACAAAACATAGCATACATATATATAGCTTAGGTTTATGGTTATGAATGCCTTGTAGTTACCGGTTCTCTACTATAGTGGATGCTAACTTTTGAAACATCCACTGTAATTACGTGCAAGTTGAGAACAGATGCTATATATCTAACTTCCTTTTTTCAGATGCCGTATCTGAATTTGTCCATCCTGTTGCAGGAACTTTCCTGCACAGTAGTGTATTTGAGGTTTCCAATTTAAAATGTCACACTTGATCTGCCCTATTGAAAAACGTATCAACCCCTACAACAAAAATTCCATTCATTATAATCCACATAATTCCTGTTAGTGCATTATTTTCCTGCTGTAGAAAAATGTCTCAAATTAAGATCCTACATATATATCTATTTTCTTATCACATCTATTAGCAATACAGTATATGTAGAGGTGGGTGTGGTTCACAGGAGGCTGGTGGCACCTTAACTGGGGAGGACGGGCTCGTGGTAATGGCTGGAGCAGAATTAGTGGAATGGTATCAAAGACATCAAATACGTGGTTTCCATGTGTTTGATGCCATTCCATTCGCTCCGTTCCAGCCATTATTATGAGCTGACCTCCCCTCAGCAGCCTCCACTGGTGTGGTTCCATGCTTTGCACAGACACAGACAGACACACAGACACACAGACACAGACAGACACACAGACACATACATGTCCCACTGTGCTATGAGCGCTCACACTTTCTTTCCCTTTCTCTCTCTCTCTCTCACACGCGAGGGATTTGCTGCTTGTTTAAGTCTTCAGCATCACTTTCAATATGGAGAGCTTAACAAAATCAAGAAAGCAACGTTATCAACATAGAAACCATATTGTCTGGTATTGGCTGTTCCCTCCTGGGTTTTTGAGTATGAGCTCGCTGTTAAAATTCCGCCAGCGTCTACAAACCCCTGTTGGAGGTGGTGAAGGAGCTAGCTATTATCAATTAATCTTTGCTTTTTCCCCTCTTCCAGAGACTTGTACCATATGGTTCTCTGTCAGCGCCTGCTTTTAATTTACTCATTGTGTCTGCTGCGAAAACAGACCAACAATTTATCTGGATTGCTGATTTAATCAGGAGAGCGAGGAGCGATGGAGGAGAGAGCTACACTCTAGCAGTCACACACGCACACGCACACACACACACACACACACACACACACACACACACACACACACACACACACACACACACACACACACACACACACACACACACACACACACACACACACACACACACACACAAAGGCACACCAATACATACTGCTTACTCGCACACATACAAAAAAAACACAAAGGACTGCACTTTAGATTTCATCATTGAAACTACAGTATAACTGTTTACATGTTACATACAGTATATATTATGGCAACACAATCTACACAATGATACTAAGACACAGTCCTGCATACTTACCGTACCCTTTTGTGCACACACCCCTACAAAACCGCCTACACACACCCCTCCACTTGAGCACAAACCTGACCCCAGAGGATAGTTATGTTGACACATGGAAAAGTCATTGGCTTTGGTTGTGCATCTGAGCAGTAAAAACCATTGTGTTCCGTTTGCTATTCATCAGAAGGTGCTGATATGCCTGTCGTGACCTTTAGAGGACGAAAGTGATTTGTCCAGCCAAAGAGACTGTCTGTCCAAGTCCACTTTCTAGAAGACCTAGCAGTTACTCATCCTTCTTTATGTCAGCCGTTTCATGATCTAGGGATGCAAAGTGCCAATAATACAGGAGTACTACCTGTCTGCAGTAGATGAACATATGTTTCTTACAAGGCTGTGAAGCACCTTAGACTAACACATCGCCAACAGAAGTCTGGGAAGGAAAATAATGTGTGTGAATGCTGTCTGCTTGCTGTTATGTTCACACAAAAAATGTGGTGTTAAAAACAACCCAATTTGGGCTATTTGGTAACCCAGCGCTGGGTAAATATTGGACAGAACACACGCTGGGTTGTGTGAATAAACCAACATGTTGGGTTGATGGAATTCCTTTAACCATCATTTGGGTTGTTATATACTTTCATGCTGGGTTGACCTAGCAGCTGGGTCTTTTTTAATGTAATCCTTAGGCGTGCCTTATTAGGGACGTAGCTTTCAGGTAGTTCTTTTTGACCACCCGTGAGAGTAAATGTAATTCCTATTCATCATGTTAAGTTTGTGCAATTACAAATAAAAAAAAATATTGAATATTTCTGCACATTACATATTCTAATATAATAATAATAATAACATTATTATTTACATATTGTAACAAAGTGTTAATTATCCCAACATTGGGATTTACATATGCTTTTAAGGAACTCAAACACTTGTGTAAGCCTCATTGAAGCTTCAAACTGTCAGTGTTCAACCAAAACATATGTTAACAATACAACAGAACAGGTGAACCGGAATGACACTGAAGTATCTGAACTATCTAGAGATAGAGAGAGAGAGAGAGACGTGGGTGGTATGGTTCGTCAGCTGTATGTGAAGGTCTCAGGTGGAGAGTGAGTGTGTGTGTGTGTGTGTGTGTGTGTGTGTGTGTGTGTGTGTGCGTGCGTGCGTGCGTGCGTGCGTGCGTGCGTGCGTGCGTGGAGGGAGGGAGGGAGGGAGGGAGGTTGGATGATGGATGGAATGATCTCATGTGGTCTCTCACCACAGATTCTCAAATACATTATCCATCGCTGTGTTTTACAGCAGGGGATTCCTACACCCTGATCATTTCTCTGTACAGTACAGTACTACACAGATCAGCATGTTCTACTGAGTCCTCTTACATAGACCACATATCTCATCTACATCGAAATAACTAAAACAGCTAATGCATTCAAACACACGCCTAGAAATTGCTGTTATATGCTCACAAGCAGCTGTTTCAGGGAGACCCTCGGATGCGTGCTATTGTCTGTATGAGGAGCTCTTAAAACACACACAGGTGTCAGCTACTTATAGATGCCTGCCAATGAATTCATGCTGAGTCCCTGAAAAACCTGGCAACAGTGTGACACTGGGAGAGATACCCACACATTAAACATCTCATGTTGCAGCTGCGTCTGCTGAATTGGGTCTCCCAGAGTCACATCCGTACACATCAACCGCCTACCGTTTTATCAGAGGACGCCGAATAACGCTTTCAGTGAAACACAGACTGCGCAAATGAGCGTTTGGATTGGTGGGGCGGGATTTGACACGAGAGTGAAATGGAAAAGGAATGTTGTCCTTCTAACAGATAGTGTGTCTGTGTGTGTCGCTATATGATAAACTGCTTTAGAATCAGCATTGTGCATAGGGACCAACCTACCTCCAGAGGGACTATTGGGTAGGTGCCCGTGTGTGCACTCAACTGTGCCTGTGCGTGCCTGTGCCTGTGCGTGCCTGTGCACATTGCCTCCAGTGGAGCTGGGCGCTGTGTTCAGTGTGGATGAGGGATGGGCAGCAGCTGTGTGGAGGAGAGAAGAGGAGAGTGGTGCTCAGGTGGTGGGTAGTGCAGGCTGATCATCACACCGTTGGGTCTGCCTAATGAGGGGACCTCTGTGAGCACACAGGCAGGACAGGCTGCCCTGACCTCCAATACCCAGAGCGATCCCTACCCCAGGCTTTCAGCAGTGCCTAGGCTCCTCTAGCACAGGCAGAGTAACCAGGGCAGTCTAAATGAGAGATTGTCCAGCCACAGTAAGATCCATTTTATGGACATAGATGACCCCACTGAACTCAGAAAATAGCCCCAAATACTGCGCCACTAGCTCTGTCACTTTATATAATATACTCACAAACAGGGCCATTACTCTTCATATAAAGATTGTACTGTACCATTGTACATGGACACCAATTAAACCAATCTAAATAAAACATCTTCCGCTTTATGAAAGCATTCCCCCAGAGTACAAGGTTGCCAACTTTGTTTTAATGTGAATCATGACATTATTTAGTTATTTGGCAGGGAAAGTGGTTGACTGAAGCGTACTACAGGCCTTGAGATGCTACTTACAACATAAGAAGGGCTCCATTCAGTTTAAAAGCTCTCTGACACAAAAGACTCAGAATTAACCTCACAAGGCTTGAAGATCTCCAGAGTGCAGAAATGGGTGAAGACAAGAACAAAAAACAATTGTCTTTGAAGAACAGAAGAATTCCACTGACAGGGGAAGACAAAACATAATTTGCTTAAGCAAATCCAATGCTTTTTAATGAGAGTGAAAAAAAATATTTTGAAATAGCCCCACAAAAATCCATTCTCCGATCCTCAAGCAGAAAACATTTTAAATAAACATTTCACCAAGTCAGACTAATTGCACATGCCCGCCGGCTGTATCTCAGTGTTTCAAAACAACCCTCTCTCCTGCTCCTATGAAGTTTATCTAAACTAACAAGCATCCCAACAACAGAGCATATGCTATCCCAACTCAGAGACTGTGCCAATAAAGAAAGGGAAAGGAAACGATATTTGGTCAGCCTCCCATATGTAACACTCAGGCATTCAAATAAACATTAGACCAAATATCTTTTGCAATTTCAATCTACCGGAGATAATGAGAGAGAGATAGAGAGAGAGTGATATGTAGAGAGCGGGAGGGAGGGAGGGAGGGAGGGGGAGGCACTGACAGCTGTGTGATTCTCATCCCTTGGCTCTTGGCAAATATAAGGTCATAGATTGAGGTGGCCAGGAAGCCACTCCACACACCCTCCATACACAAACAGCTCCATGCCTATATAACAATATCCCACTCTACATCTGTGCTGCCACCAGTCAACAGGAAGGGGGGTGGGGGAGGGGGGTGAACGAGGAGTGAGAGTGAGAGAGGGAAAAATAGAGAGACAGCAGTGCAGAAACAAAGAGAGGTGGATGGAAATAGAAAATAAAAGATGATTGGTTAGATGATGTTATGGAAGAAACAGAGAAGATGATTGGCTAGATTATGGTATGGAAGGAACAGAGACAGAGCGAATGCAACATACAGGGTATTTTGAGAATAGTGTCCTACCATCATGTTGACAGGGAACTCAATTCTAGTACTGATGGAAAAACTGCTGCTGTACCTTTTTCTGATCATTACAGCTCCATCCATTTGTTTAACAAGGTAGTCACGTTCTTATTGATCAAATCAAATGGAAATCAATAGCCTCAACGACTACCATTGTGCTCTCTGATTCTGCCCGTGGCTGTGTTGTGTGTGAGATTGAAACATCAGAAGACACCGTCCACAAAGTCAACCTCTTCCTCACCTCATATCCCTCCTTTTATCTCCCACTTTAAAGATGAAGACTGGATATAGGATATAGGTGTGCAGTTCAGAGCGTTTCATCTTTAAATGGATGACCCTTGACTTCTGTCATCAATAGCCTGAGTTGCACCCACCCCTCTGAAACAGTCATTGAACCTGACACATTACTCCAACACAAGTGAACATGATGATGCTAGCTGGTCAGAAACTCAATGGCCAACGACCAATAAATATCCAGTCAGACCCTGGCGTCCCAATTTAATCAGAGACGGAATGTTGAGATAATAGAAGCAGAATTAATTGATACTGTAAAATGTAGATTTTGTTGCAGAGGTAGACTATTTGCTTGCTGATTGAAGTACCTGAATACTGAGCACAGTTTTACCTTATAGTGATAATTAGGGCCCCCTTAAACGTTCCACCTCAAGTCATAGAAATGTAGGGAGAGTGCTCTCAGCATGCGATACAGTGTACAGTATCTGAAAGCAAGTAGCGTTGACTAACAAATGAAGCGGAAAAGGACACATCTTCTTCTTCACCTTAATGCACTCTGTCACACTGATGGGTACTCAGATAAATGAGAAATCTTTCATGATCCAGTGCAATTATTCCATACTACAGTCAGTCTGGTCCCGTGTGGCTCAGTTGGTAGAGCATGGTGTTTGCAATGCCAGGGCCACAAGTTTGATTCCCACGGGGGATCAGTACGGGGGAAAAAATGTATGAAATGTATCCATTCACTACTGTAAGTCGCTCTGGATAAGAGCATCTGCTAAATGACTAAAATGTAAATGTAAAATGTCAGTGACGTGTATTCATGGATGCCAAGGGAAGCCAGGCTTCTCCCAAAAATGTAGCAACAAAAAAACAAAAAAACATACAAATTGATATATCTTTCGTCTCTCTGTGTTTCCTTCAATTCGCAAGAGGCTGAACGTAAATGTATCTCAATGAAGAAAACATCAGAGCGTCCGAAACAGCGCCCCTCTGTCTCAGTATGTGTAAAGTATCTAACTGATTCTGTCTGAACAGAAAGAGTATGACATTGTTGCTGCCCTAGCTTTGAATGCAAGGGAAGCCAGCAAGCATTTGGCCTCCCTTGATAAAAAAAAAAAAAAAATGTATAATAGCCATTCAGCGTTGAGCTAAACTGAGTAAACTCAATGTGAATGGTCCTGGCGCACCAGTGTCAAGGGAAACCAATTTGGATTTGGCTTCAGACCAATCACATCAATCAGTTAAATAAAGGTTAAATAAAACAATTATTTAAAAAATCACGAGCAAAACAACAGAAAAAATATGGAATTGTTGCATCTCATTGTGTTGTTGTCTTCTGGTGGTTAGCTAGCTATAATCGGCCCTTTCCTAAATTAGCCATGGATGGAGATAGAGATTTGGGCTTGTGGTTTTACTTAATTCTCTGTACTGGCCAATGATTATAACTGCGATTCTGATCCAACTATAAATTCATACATTGTGCCCTTGGCCTGAGGGGATGGACGTTCAACATGTAGCTAGATGTAGTAGGCTAATGTTAACTAGCTGGCCTGGCGTATCATTACCTACGAAAGGAAGTTAGGCTAGCGAGCAAGTATTTTAGCCAGGTAGCCTAGGATGACAAAAATGAAAAGCGTATACCGTATGACATTGTCATAGACCGTTTAAGCAACATGAAAGAGTAGGATGGCATTGGCATTTCTCTACAAGTAGGGTGAGTCAACATGTCTTTCTACTTGCACACACACACACACACACACACACACACACACACACACTAGTGGTGTAAAGTACTTCAGTAAAAATACTTTAAAGTACTACTTAAGTCATTTTTGGGGGTATCTGTACTTTACTTTGCTATTTATATTTTTGACAACTTTTACTTTTACTTCACTACATTCCTGAAGAAAATAATGTACATTTTACTCCATACATTTTCCCTGACATCAAAAAGTACTTGTTAAATTTTGAATGTAAAATGGCCCAATTCCCACGCTTATCAAAAGAACAACCCTGGGCATCCCTACTGCCTCTGATCTGGTGGACTCACTAAACACAAATGCTTAATTTGTAAATTATGTCTGTGTTGGAGTGTCCCCCTGGCTATCAGTAAATAAAAAATTCATAAAAATGATGCCGTCTCTTAATATAAGTAATTTGAAATAATTTATACCTTTACTTTTGATACTTAAGTATATTTTAGCAATTACATGTACTTTTGATACTTAAGTATATTTAAAACCAAATACTTTTAGACTTTTACTCAAGTAGTATTTTACTGGGTGACTTACTTTTACCTGAGTCATTTTCTATTAAGGTATCTTTACTTTTACTCAAGTATGACAATTGGGTACTTTTTCCACCACTGACACACACACGCACGCATGCACGCACGCACACACACACACGCACACACACACACACACTCACACACATCAGAACCATGGCCAGCCATATCATATTTAGCTTACGTTGATTGGACTAAATCGTTTTTGGTATCTTTTAGTTGTCACTGTATTAGACCAAGCATACAGTCGTTGGTTAGATGATGTTGAAATGTTGAAGTTGAAATGGTGCTGGAATATTGGAGGCAGCTCCTGTTTTCTTTGCGACTTGCGGTAACTCTGGTTCTAAATCAATAGTTGTTTAGTAGTCTGAAAATGTCCGAAACATTTCCTTGCTTGACCATGCTGTAGGTCACGTAACTGTTTGTTACATGCAATATGTTTTGTTTAGTTCACCGGACAGATGTTGCTCTCCGGTTTTGTAATGAAACAAAGGTGTGGTTGAATTTATTCTTCCACTGTGTCTTCTTAATGTCTCAGCCTTAGGCCTATATATCACAGTGTCAAAGCATATGAACTAGCAGGTTATAGAGCAAACAACACAATTATCACAACACATAGGTTATAATATGGCTTTTTTTTCTGGATTGGCATCCCCGGTGATTATACACATGCACCACTACAGACTACAGTAAGCGTGAATATGTCCCTGCAGTGTGCTTGTGTAAGCTTTAGTGTGAGATGGGAGTGTGTGTCTTTTGGTTCAATCACCCCCTGCTTTAAAGCTCCAGTGCCTGGACCTGGCCAGTTACAATGGACCAGGTCTGTCTCCACACAGTAGCAGAAGCACAAGGCCGCTGTCATTGTACACCGGTGCACTCTGCCGCATTCTGCCACCGTCCTTATGCTGATGACAGTCCCATTCTTTCCCTTCTCTCCCTTTATCTCTCTTTCTCCCACTTTCTCTGCTAACAGCGCTCCTCACACCTGAGTCAAGGCTATTGAGCTCCCTCATCACAGTTCCCCACTGCCATCTCTGTCTCCCACACAAACTCTGTGGAGGTGGACAATAAGCCATTCAGCCATGGACTCCCATTACTCACACACTCATTGAGCCCATTCAATACGGCCCCTCGAGAAAGGCGGCAAAAACGCAATAAACCCTCCAATAGGCAGCTTAGGACTCCACACTTAAAACAGAAATGCAAACCTAATTCTCAAAAACACCAATAGTATGATTATGAAGCTGTTTTGAAAGAAATAATGAAGCCTGCACATAATGTTTTGCCTCATCGAGAATTTACCAACACAAGCTTAAAGAAACAATAGCATCGGTTGCCTTCCGTCGTTTTTATCAGCTTTTATCGTGGCTAGTGGTGTTAAAATCAAATTAGCAAAACAAATCAGCCATATGATGCAAAGGTCTGCTCATAGTTCTTTTATTGGCAGTTTTTTTCTCCCGAAGTTGAAGCTTTCTCGCCACAAGGGTCCCTGTGGACCACACCAGATGTTCCAGGCAGCACACTTCCCCATTCGCCTCCTAATGTAATATTCATGGGCAACCAGGCACTGACTTATTTATTTATTTCGTCATTCTGCACAACAACAGGCCACGTACAAAGCATTTTCTCTCCCTCTTCTCACTTCCTCCTCTCCCTCTCACCCTCTTTGCATCCCCATTTCTTTTTTTCCCTGAAATTATTCTAGCTTTTTTTCTAATTTCTTATTCCGTATCTGTAGCGTAGCCATCTCTCTCTCTCTCTCTCTCTCTCTCTCTCTCTCTCTCTCTCTCCTCTCTGTTTTCCTCTCAGTGTTTTATTAGGCAGATGGGTGGGGAGTGAATGGGAGTGTTGACTAACTGATTTCTGTCTGTGAAACTTAATGGTGGCTCTTAAATACATTGAGGCATAATTTACTACCTTCTCTAATGCATTGGAACACTTCACATTCTTTGTTTGGTCTTGATAATTGGGCTGGATGTTGTAATGCATTTCTACACACATCCTGTTTGGGTGCCAGCATTTCTATGACAGATTGGCTTGTTGTTTTGTTCAGGGTTGAAGCCTATTTCTTCTCAGACACACTCTGGAATTGGGCAGAATACAACATGTCAGTTGATAGGTCAGACCAGTCCCTTTCCTACTCACCCACTCAACCCCACACCCTCAGGGTTCCATGTGTCCTCCTCTTGCTCTGTCCATAAATGGATCAAATACGGCCAAGGAACCACAGACCCTCATGTTAGTGCCTGGCTAGAGCGAGGAGGTAGTATGGAAATCTAATTTCTCAAACCATAACATCCTTGATGACGCTCTACCATGACAGATCTGTAGATAAACAAGAGCACCTTGTAAGTCCTCAGGGGGTCGAGGGCTGACAGTGAGATTATGTCACATTGTCTCTGAGCAGAGACCCGACCCAGCCTGGCTGTCTTCTCCACAGAGAGAAGAGGGCCCGTCCCCCTACGGACACACAGAGCCCTGCAGGGAGCTGAAACAAACAGCGTCGGCACTGAGGGAAACACACAGGGAAACACGGAGGCACAGAGCCACGCTGCTCTCCTGCTCCACTTGACTACGGTCCAAGCCGACAGCTGATGGCAGCGGCGCTGAGCTCACATCATGGAGGAGCAGATGTGGAAGCAGCTTTCCAAGTGCAGCAGCACCGCCGTCCGCCACCACTCGCTTCCTCCCTCCACTTTGTAAACTCTCTCTCTACCGTCGCCATTCACTCTGTACAGGGTTGGAGTCAATTTGGATTTCAGAATTTAATGAAATTCAAACAATTCATTGAAATTGAATTTGAATTGGCCACACCCCACGAGAAGCAGAATTTGAATTGAATTTGAGTTAAAGGAAGTAGAATTTAATTCAAATCAATTTAACTGAGACATGAAACATTAAAGTCTCATTCATTTGAAAACAATTTTATTAAAAGGATATGCCCCTTATTTATGCAAAGAACACACATACCATTTCAAATATTAGTTTGATTATAACTCAAATATGTCAAACAGTAATTTTCTTTGTCGTGAAACATTAGATCAGATGTTCCCACACTTTGATTGCACATGACCCTAAATTGACACCAGAATATGCAGGGGACCCAACTTGGAAAAATGATATCCCCTTGTTAATGCTGTGTGTTCATATTCACAACATTTTAGGTCCCGCCAGCTGTCCAGACACATAATAATGACAATAAAGCGCATTCTAATAGTGTAAGAGTTCCTTGGTTGACACTAAAAGCTTGTATTCTATACTAAAAAAGTTCTTAATTTGTTTCATATGATTACAGATTTTCTCAGGGGACCCCATTTCAATTTCGGGGGACCCCACATGGGGTCCCGACCCCAAGTTTGGGAACCACTGCGTTAGATTGTTCCCTTCCATACTGTAGTGTTTGATCGAATGCATTCTGGGACATGTATCTTATTCTGATATTTAGAAACATTATGAAATATTATAGATAACCCACAACCTGATCTTAGAATACATCCAGACCACTAAAATGATTTACAATTATTTTAGGAGAATGAATTAAAAAAATGTAATGATTCAACCTCATGCTACAGTGAGGGAAAAAAGTATTTGATCCCCTGCTGATTTTGTACGTTTGCCCACTGACAAAGAAAGGATCAGTCTATAATTTTAATGGTAGGTTTATTTGAACAGTGAGAGACAGAATAACAACAACAAAAAATCCTGAAAAACACATGTCAAAAATATTATAAATTGATTTGCATTTTAATGAGGGAAATAAGTATTTGACCCCCTCTCAATCAGAAGGATTTCTGGCTCCCAGGTGTCTTTTATACAGGTAACGAGCTGAGATTAGGAGCACACTCTTAAGTGCTCCTAATCTCAGTTTGTTACCTGTATAAAAGACAGGTAACATAAAAGAAGCATATTAAGGTCCTGGAGTGGCCTAGCCAGTCTCCAGACCTTAATCCCATAGAAAATCTGTGGAGGGAGCTGAAGGTTCGAGTTGCCAAATGTCAGCCTCGAAACCTTAATGGCTTGGAGAAGATCTGCAAAGAGGAGTGGGATAAAATCCCTCCTGAGATGTGTGCAAACCTGGTGGCCAACTACAAGAAACGTCTGACCTCTGTGATTGCCAACAAGGGTTTTGCCACCAAGTACTAAGTCATGTTTTGCAGAGGGCTCAAATACTTATTTCCCTCATTAAAATGCAAATCATTTTATAACATTTTTGACATGCGTGTTTCTGGATTTTTTTGTTGTTATTCTGTCTCTCACTGTTCAAATAAACCTACCATTAAAATGATAGACTGATCATTTCTTTGTCAGTTGGCAAACGTACAAAATCAGCAGGGGATCAAATACATTTTTCCCTCACTGTACATGGTATTGGTAACCATATCTGATGTCAAAATAAACATTTCTATGGTGATGTGTAGAATAAATAAGCCATTTGAATTTTGTTGAATTTAATTCTACTTCCTTTCATTCAAATGCAATTCAAATTCTGCTTCCTGTGGGGAAATTCAATTGGAATTAACGTGCAATTAAAGAGCAATTCGCAACACAATTCAGAATTGACCCCAACACTGACACTATACTTACATGACCATGTCATATTATGCTTTCAACCAACCCTGTTCCTGTCTCACCACCTTCCTCCTCTCACCTTACCACTCTCCACTCCATTCATCACTTCCTCCATCACTTCCTACCTCACTCGTTCCCTTCTACCCTCCAGTATCTGTGTCAGTGTTTCTGCCTAAACATGGCTTCTATTTGGCTCAGAGACCGTCTCCTCCCTGTCTCTCTTTCCCCTCCACCTGTTGCAGTACAGAGCCTCGTCTCCTCAGCCAGCCAGACAGTCTTCCAGTCTTCTCCCACCTGAGAAGCACCTGATTACACTGTAGTCCACATCCCGCCCTAATCCTCTCTAATCACATTCACTTTAAATTACCAGCTAATTAGAAACTAATAAGTAATTACTCTTCATACGGATTGGGAATTGTGGGGTCCTGGTTGTCTAATTTTCTATCTTGGCACCAACCTCATATCTGGATAGTTTATAGTTATGATGGTATGCTCATTCTGTATGAGTATATTGAATGAGCATACCTGAGTAGAGTATGTACATGAAAAAAAGTATGCACATCATTTATAGTGGGTGTGTGTGTGTGTGTGTGTGCGCGTGCGTGCGTGCTTGTGTGTGTGTATGCATGCTTGTGTGTATGTGTGTATGCATGCATGTCGTGTCTGAGTGAGTGCTGCATTCCCATCACACTCTGTTTGTCCTTAGCTGTAACCCTGGAGACAGTAATCTCCATACAGGCAGTGGGGGAGGGAGGACTTTCAGTGGGACGAGTATATCAGGTGTCTAGGTCAACTGGGCCAGTTAATATGGCTGTTATCTGAGCTGGAGGGTGGAGGAGGGAGGATAAATCAGCTGGTGGTACAAAGGGAGCTCTGCCCAGAGAGAGTGAGTCCTGTTGGGCCTGCAGCGGGAAGGCCAGGTGGTGCTGCCAGGTGGAGGGGAGGAGGTGGTGGTGGGGGCAGACTGATATCTGTCTCACTCCTACCCCCCCTTTGCCTAACACAACAACACAGCTATGCAAGGCCTGCCATCTTCAATATTCTAGTCAGCCAACTGCAAGAATACCAAAACAACCTGTCTGGGAGGCTGCAGATGCTCCAGCCTCTCCTCTCTTCCTCTCCTCTCCTCTCGCTGCTATGTTCATCCCTCTTCTATTCTCTCACATATGCTCCTGTGTCTTTATTCCTCTTCATCTGATCCCAAAACAAAACAGACTTTTTTTCCAATGTGAATGCGATGGCTTATAAAATATTTAGACAAAACAATGTTTTCATGGTGCTCTGGTCATTGTGTGCTCGGGCAGATTTACCTGAGCATACTCTTTAGTACAGTGTCAGTTTTGCTAATTCAAGTATAACGTCTATGCAGGTTCTATACTGTAGTTGAAAGAATTTTGGCAAATAGCTTTCGCATTGGATCCTTCAAAGAGCCAATAAATAGAGGAGAGACATACCATAAGATATACAGTAGCTACAGACAGTACTGTACCTTGCACAGACAAAAGAAATGGGGACGGCACCATTTAAAAAGGAAAGAAATTCAATCGCCTAACTCAATTTGAAATATTTTTCAGGCTGCGGATAGAGCTCATGTCTTTTCATTGTCAGTTCATATTTTTCCTTCCTTTTCTCACATTTAGACAAACATCAAGTAATAAGATATGCGTGTAGTGTTGAGAAGAAGGCATGCTCCGCAGAACAAATGGTGTTAATTTGCCGCACGTCTCTGAAGCTGCACATCTGAGAGAATCCTTCAGGTAGAGAGAAAGAGAGGGAGAGAGATGGAGGGAGGCGGGGGGGGGGGGGGGGGGGGGGGGGGGTGGTGGATGGGGAAGAGAGAGAGGAGGCAGCAGCTGTGCTGGAATTAATGTCTGCATGCCAAATTAGAAACACCATGCATCTCCGTCAGAACCACCGGGGGAAAAGATAGGAGAAGGGGGGAGGGAGGGAGAGGCTCAGACAGAGAGACAGACGGACAGAGATATAGACAGGCAGAGAGAGACAGACAGATGTGGCTAGACAGATATATTGATAGCTACATTGATAGATACTGGCGTGTATTCATGGGTGCCAAGGGAAGCCAGGCTTCCCCCCAAAAATGTACCAATAAAAAAATTAAAGAAACGTATAAAATAATTTTCTTTCACCTCTCTGTGTTTCATAACTGTCCTTAAAATTTCGTAAGAGACTGAATGTATCTCACCAGAGAAAGCATCAGAGTGAGGGAAATCTAGCTGAATTCAATAGCAAGGGAAGCCAGCGAGCATTTGGCATCCCTTGATATAAAAAAAAATTATGAATAGCCAATCAGCGATGAACTAAACTGAATGAGCTCAACTGCAAATGGTTCTGGTGCAGAAAAAAAAAATTGTGTCAAGGGAAGCCAGTTTGGATTTGGCTTCACACCAGTCACATCACATCAAAAGCAAAACGTCATTGAAAGAAAAAATTTGAATTGTTGCATCTCGTTATGTCATTGTCCTCCTGTGGCTAGCTAGCTAGCTACAGTAGCTAAAAGCGTCCCTTTCCTAAATTAGCCATGGATGGAGATAGGGATTTGAACTTGGTGTAACGGCCAATGATTGTAAAGGCGATTCTGATCCAACCATAAAGTCATACATTGTGCCCCTGGCCTGAGAGGATGGAAGTTCAATATGAAGCTATATGTAGTAGGCTAAAGTTAACTAGCTAGCTGGCTCATTGTTGCCCATGAAAGTAAGTTAGGCTAGTTAGTCGACTTTAGGACAACGAAAACTAAAAGTGTGTAGGCAACATGAAAGAGAGTATGGTATTGGTGTTCCTCCACAAATAGGGGGAGTCAACATGTTTTTTCTACTTGCCCACACACACACACACACACACACACACACACACACACACACACACACACACACACACACACACACACACACACACACACACACACACACACACACACACACACACACACACACACACACACACACACACACACACACACATAAATCAGTACCAAGAACAGCCACATGATACTTAGCTTACACTGATTGGACTAAATTGTTCTTCGTATCTTTAAGTTGTCACTGTGTTAGACTAAGGGTTAGATGTTTTTATGATGTTAAAATGGTGTTGGAATGACGTTCGCGGAGGCAGCTTCTGTTTTTTGCGACTTGCGGTAACTCTCCGTGGTTATAAATCAATAGTCGGAAACACTAACTTGCTTGACCATGCTGCAGGTCATGTAACTGTTTGTTACATGCGATATGGTTTGTGGACTTCACCAGACAGATGCTGTCCACTGTGTGACTGTCGTCTTCTTGTTGTCTCGGTCTTATACATCAAGGTTATAGAGAAAACAACGCAATTATCACAACACATGTAATATGCCTTTCTTCCTGGCTTGGCTTCCCCATTGATTTTACCCACGTACCGTTACTTTTATCTTGCCCTCTCTCTCCCTCTCTCTCTCTCTCTCTCTCTCTCTCTCTCTCTCTCTCTCTCTCAAACCCCCAGGATAAGTGAGTGAAATCCACAGTGTTCATCCCCACTCCCTATCCTTACCACTGCGCACTTGTCTCCTAAATCCTGAGCGTGGACCGCTCCTTTAAGTGATGAACATTCTGATACGCTCTATCAACAAGCCTTATCTCTCTTTCTCACCACTCCGTTCCACTGCTCATCCTGCTATTACTTTAGGGAGGAAGAGAGGGGCCTTGTCTCATGTCTGTAGGGTGGCTTTAGGTTTAGGTTTAGGTTTAGGGAGGAAGAGAGGGGCCTTGTCTCATGTCTGTAGGGTGGCTTTAGGTTTAGGTTTAGGTTTAGGGAGGAAGAGAGGGGCCTTGTCTCATGTCTGTAGGGTGGCTTTAGGTTTAGGTTTAGGTTTAGGGAGGAAGAGAGGGGCCTTGTCTCATGTCTGTAGGGTGGCTTTAGGTTTAGGTTTAGGTTTAGGGAGGAAGAGAGGGGCCTTGTCTCATGTCTGTAGGGTGGCTTTAGGTTTAGGTTTAGGTTCAGGGAGGAAGAGAGGGGCCTTGTCTCATGTCTGTAGGGTGGCTTTAGGTTTAGGTTTAGGTTTAGGGAGGAAGAGAGGGGCCTTGTCTCATGTCTGTAGGGTGGCTTTAGGTTTAGGTTTAGGTTTAGGGAGGAAGAGAGGGGCCTTGTCTCATGTCTGTAGGGTGGCTTTAGGTTTAGGTTTAGGTTTAGGGAGGAAGAGAGGGGCCTTGTCTCATGTCTGTAGGGTGGCTTTAGGTTTAGGCATGTAGGCACACAGAGGAGGCTGGTGGGAGGAGCTATAGGAGGAAGGGCTCATCGTAATGGCTGGAATGGAATAAATGGAACAGAGTGGAACGTGTGGTTTCTATATGTTTGATGTGTTTGATACAACGTATTCCAATCCAGCCATTACAATGAGCCCATCCTCCTATAGCTCCTCCCACCAGCCTCCTCTGCGCTGCACATACCTAAACAAAGCCACCCTACAGACACGAGAGAAGCTCCGAAAGCTCCTCCCACCAGCCTCCTCTGGTGTGGCGTCACACGGCTGTAGTGGCCCGTGGGGAGGCATGACGTGACACAGTGATGGAACACCCTCATTGCAGAGGTGCAGGGGCCACCAGCCTCAGCCCCCGCCCCCTGGGGACGGTCACGCATATCATTAGCAGGCAGGGGATCAATAATGACTTTACAGGCCCACTCTAATGATACCTGCAGGGCAGGAGGGCAGGGGCCTGGGGGCATGGAGCTGGGAGTACAGCATTCATGAATACACGATGAGACAGTGTGTGTGTGTGTGTGTTTGTGTGTGTGTAGGCCTATGTGTATCTATCTGTATATATTTGTGTGTATATATGATTCAGTATGTGTGTACGTGTGCGTGCGTGTGCTTGTACTTGCGGGAATATGTGTGTATTTGAGTGTATGCGCACGTGTGTGAATGTGTACCGCTGTGCTTTTGCATGCATATGTGTGTGTGAGTGAGCTTGTATATGTATGTATGTGTGAGCGTGTGCTGGGAGGACAGAGCAGAGCAGAGCGGGTGAGGAGGATGTCAGATGAAGGACACAGAGCAGATGGTGGAGCGGGTTCATCTGAATGCCTTGCAGTGTTTCTGCTTCTCCAGGCCGTTTGTTTTTCCACTGCAGCAGGGCCAGCCAGACAGCAAGGCAGGATCCCTCACAGCTCGGCTCCCTGACACAGACCTCCACAGGACCACGAGCCACAGTAGGACCCAGTCAGCTTACATACCGTAGTGCCAGAAGCCTCTAGTCATATGTAGATTCATTCGACTATGTTCCACACAGACATAAACACCAGGAAGAATCGCGGTGGCTGCTATCATTTCATCTGTAGCCGCTATCTATTTAGGCCATGCACGTAAACAGCTGTACACGTGCTATCATCATATATAACACTGGTATAATGAGAAAATGTGTAGCTCTGTAGACGATCTAAACCCAATTACACACCATCCTCGTACACAAATACTTACATTGTTTCCTGCAGTTCACAGTAAACACACCCCTACAGACATAGAGTAGTCGTACATAACTGGTGTCTGATGGTGGATGACTGTAGACACATGCTGTAGCAGGTCACAGAGTTAGAATACCCATTGACTCCATAGAGAGGAAAAACAAAAATGTTCTGTTCATTAGCCATTTAATCTTCTATCTTTTTCCCCCTGCGAAGCTAAATTAGGCGTGCCATTCTTTGTGTCCTCTGCAGAGACAAAGCACTGTATCTCCCCCCCCCCCCTCTCCTCTCCTCCCTCCTTCCTGTCATTGTGTGGTGTGCATCTCCTGTCTGACCAACGGACCCCCTCCCTCGCTGTGCCCCCTTCCCTACACCCCCCCGGGAGGTGACATCTGCCGGGACGCGCTCCGCTGGTTCCAGATGCACTGCCGCCAACACCGGAGCGCTCATTTCAATTCCATCATCCTCTCCCAATCATCTCCACTCTCCCCTGTGCAACATTAACGAGCCTCTTTCATTTGAATACATAATTAGCCGCCCGAGCACTCTGCTTCACTAATTTTGAGACAAAAGGATCGAGGAGACGAGAGAGTGAGGGAGAGAGAGGGGGTGTAGGAGGGGGGGGGGAGAGTGAGGCAAATAAAAAATAAAACATTTGCATTCTAATTTGGAGGAGAGGGGACGGAGGGAGGATTTTCCATGTGCAGTTTGGTGCATCTCCTCCTCTCTTCTTTGTCTCCCCTCTTTCTTCTTCTGTTCTTATCTCTTTCGGTCTGTCTTCCTGTTTTCAGGCACATACTGTAGCTAACTGTGTCAAGGAGGAGATGTGAGTAGGGTTGTCCAGGCCTTTTCTGTTCAACACACCCGGGCCTCTCATCTCAGAGTGTGTGTTTAGTGGATCTGTACTGCAGCCCTTGGGGGCATTTGTGCACCCCAGCCAAAATAAAACACACTCCAAGATAATAAATCACTACTCTCAATGAGCTGCAGCCAGCTGAGACACTGCACTTATCACACGCACACGCACACGCACGCACAC
The DNA here is from genome assembly GCF_965601325.2 of Salmo salar. Taxonomy (NCBI): domain Eukaryota; kingdom Metazoa; phylum Chordata; class Actinopteri; order Salmoniformes; family Salmonidae; genus Salmo; species Salmo salar. The sequence continues at coordinate 15,470,585 of NC_138316.1, read as the reverse complement.
ACACACGCACACACACACACACGCGCGCGCACACACACACACACACACACACACACACACACACACACACACACACACACACACACACACACACACACACACACACACACACACACACACACACACACACACACACAGACGAAGGCAGCAGTTCATAGTACTTTAATATCTAGAAATCAGCTCTTCAATATTACTTTGCCATTTCATATTTGAATGTGTCTACTACAAAAAAAATGAATAATTATATGGTTGTACATCATTTTACAGACGAGAAGGATTGAGAGGTTATTTTTATTTGTAGCACCTGAAAACATCTAGTCATCTCTAGCGTTTAGTTATTCCAAATGCGTTTGAGGACTGACTGCAGTCGGTAGCTGTCACATACAGAACTCAAACGTATCATGGAAACATTTTCTACCCGTTCTGGCTCATTTTGATGAAAAGGTTTATATGGAGCCCTCATACAGTATATGGATAACCACGTTCAAGAGAAACATAGACTCAAGTACTGTCCATGTGTCTTCAGCACCACATTCCTGTATCCTAAAGATGCTGCATATCTAATATTTCCACTAACTGTGTGTGTGTGTGTGTGTGTGTGTGTGTGTGTGTGTGTGTGTGTGTGTGTGTGTGTGTGTGTGTGTGTGTGTGTGTGTGTGTGTGTGTGTGTGTGTGTGTGTGTGTGTGTGTGTGTGTGTGTGTGTGTGTGGTGTGTGTGTGTGTGTGTGTGTGTGTGGTGTCTGTGTGCTCGTCTCACTTCCTCTCTGGTCTCCTGCCAACCCTACACCGCTGTCAGTCAGCCGGGAGCCAATTGGGCGCTTTGATCCTATTAGGACGCGTGCCAAATCAACACTTTCCTTCATTAAGGGGCGGCACGCGCCAGCTAGCCACGTGCCCGCCCAGCTCAGAGCTGTGCCAGTCAGGCCCTACAGGTGCCCGCCTCACCTGCCGCTATCCCCAAGGGGCACCTCTGTCCTCTGTGTGATATGGGGCGGATCCAGCACCAACACTACCAAGTCCTATAGGCCCTCTCTCTCAGTGGTAACAGTATAATAACAACAACATGCACAGTGTAATCCACCACCCCCATGAAACGTGATTACATGTTATACCCCCCCATCACATCACGTCTCAGGCCTCATTCCACTACACAGTATATACACTAATGAGCATGACTGCCGCATTCTGTATGTTGGCAACGTAGACACCAATCCCAGTCAGACATGCTGATGAGTTGAATACTGTAGGCAGGTAGAGCCACCTTGATGTGTGGGGAATGTTCAACATGAATATAGTAGTACCAGCAAGTCCAGCAGTGCTTCTCATTGTTTCTCAATGATTGAGTTGAGCGGGGTTTCAGGGAGGATCGGCCGTTACCGTTCAAGCTCATTTATCATGTATTGACTGGGTGGTATCTACGGAACATAGTATTCTGACAGTTCTGACTCTGTCCTGTGTATGAATGCAAAAGCCCTGTCTACATTGGCAGGTCACAGGGGTCGGCGGGGGTCACAGGGTCAGGGCCGTGGCTCAGGCGGAGGGCCCTCCAGGAATAAGTCAGCACAGAGAGGAGATAAAAGCTCAGCTCCATCTCATTTACTGCACCTACATGACCTCTCCACATGACCCCTGACCTCTGGTCGGTGGATGGCTATGGATCTACAGGAGGCCAGTTTCACTACACTACACTGTCTGGCTTATTGAGCTGTGGACATCACTGCCCAACGAGGGATTCTCAACAGCTAAGTTCACGTTACATTCACCCATCCATGCACACTGATTGTTAGCTGTCATTAAAATGTTGTTTACTGTTTTTGTTTGTTTGTTGTTGTTGTGGTCTCAACTTAGTGTTGCAAATTAGAATAGTAGAATACACAATGTGCAATTTCTAAATGTGGTTGTGCATCAGCAGTTTTTCCCTTGTGATGTCAGTCACTGATAGTCACTCCATTAGCCCATGTCAGATTTCTTTGGGAAGGGATTGGTAAATTAATCTAGCAGCAGATGTACGTACGCAGACTCACGAGTAACTTCAGATCGCCATGATGACTTCAGATCCCCATGAAAGTTGCCCCTCCCTGCGATGGTTGGTTAGACTGGGTCAGTATGAAACAGTAAACTACAAAGCGGCATATAAGAGTTCGGTCATATGGTGAGATACTCCCATTTAATACAAAATGTGGTTTTCTGCAAACAATAAAAGAGCTGAATAAATTCAGTCATGGAAATCAGCAGATAATTTCAAAGGCATCAGTTTTTCAGACAGTAGACATACTCCAAACAAATGGACTAGTCCACGTATTCCATGTTGCTTTGGCTTCTTTGTTCTTATTTAATGAAGCCAGGCTCTAAGGTGGCAGACACAACACAATAAAGTCACAGAGGTGGAAGTTAATTCAGCATGCCAAATCACCAGAGAGGCCTAGCAGTGACATACCAGTTCCATCTCTCAGACCATCTCCGGCATCAAGCAGAGCTAAGCTGATGTTATTGTAGATTTGATGAACAACGCCATTTCCACATTCTGGTTGTGTAGACCATAAGACAGACCTTTTTATTTACACAACATTGGCGCGGTTTCTCTCTCAGTCAGGGAAGGGTTAAGTCCTCTTCCAGTGTGTTGTCTCCGCATCGATGTACATTATGTACTCCTCATTTGCATACTGCAGCGCGAGCTCAATTAAAATGAACTTTTAATTTCTTACAAGTAAATTAGTTTTGCATGTGATGCGTGCAAATGTCGGGATAATGGGTGCTTTTTAATGAGCTCCGAAGCTGAGCGCATCCGATAAACTCCCAGGGAAGAGGAGGGAAGGGGAGCGGCACGGCACAGCACAGAGCGACCAGGGACACAGCACCCTGCCAGCCTCGCTCTCACCCCTTCAATCCCTTTCTCTACCTCCCTCACTCCCGCCAGCTCTCTCCCCCTCTGTCCTCTTGTCTATACCTCTCTCTCACCCTCTCTCTACCTCCCTCCGTCTCTCCCTCTATCCCTCCATCTCCCTCCACTCCAGGGGTCAGAGGTGGTCTTTGTGTAGTGTGTCTGTGTGTGCTGGTGATGTCAGGGACTGGGAACAGGTGTGCTGACAGAAAGAGGCCCGTTGTTGTAAGGCAGCGGCTGCGTAAACAAACCCACCGGTGGCTGGCCGCCTGCGCCACCATCGTCACCCCCTCCTGACAAACGCAGGTTAGAGATGCTCAGCACTACATAGGGCGGATCACAGGAGTCACACACACACACACACACACACACACACACACACACACACACACACACACACACACACACACACACACACACACACACACACACACACACACACACACACACACACACACACACACACAGCTGGCTAACGTCTCTATTCTGAGTGCGGAGGGGCATAGCAGTGTGTGAGGTGGTGGAGGACGTGGCATACTGGACCCACATGACAAACAGACAGTCACACACACACACACACCATTAGAGCAGAAAACCCACGTTCCCCCTGCTGCAGGTGTTCCCAGCATGAGTCGCCATGGGCCAGAGAGCCAGTGAAGGATTATCTGAGGGAGAGCTGGGGCCACTGCACACACACGTCCTTACTGCTAAACTACCACCCAAACAACACACAATACAGTCAAACTCGTGTATTACCTACTATATGCCTGTTTGTGGGGGTTTTCTGCATGTTTTGCTATCTTAGTACTGTGTGCGTGATTATATTAATGTGGTGCCATGTGCTAGCTCCTGTTGTGTTGTGTGTGTGCGTGTACAGGAGGGGCGCTGCCATGGTGAAGGGCCGGTCATGGGGACTGACATCTCTCTCGCGCTCGCTCTCCTCCTCTTCTCTCCACCTCTCTCTAACCCCCTCTCCCAACACAGCTGCACAGCTCCAGATTAGCGTGGCTGTACCTGAGAGGCAGAGAGAGGCGCGGCAAGCTGCATGCTAAAACCCAATCAGCTAATGTTGATAAAGGAGGCGGGGTGCGGACATCTGTTCACACAACACAAAACTCATTTGAATCACAAGATTAAATGACTCACATCTGGTGAATTGGAAAATATATTTTGTTGGCCTCCTCATTTTAATTTGGGTGGTGGCGGTGGGCAGGCAGACTCCAGATGTAGACCTTTCGAGTGGTGGGGTCTTGTAGCGAGAGAGGGCGGTATGTGGGTGAGGATGATGTTAACCTGAGCTACTGTCTGTCTGCGATTCTCAGTCATTAGTTTAACAGACGGAAGCAGGATCAACTGGATTTAGCCCAAGTCTTGGTGTAAATGAAACAGTCCCTGGTTGTAAACCCTCCGGGCCACCTGCTTCCTCTCCCATGAACAGGGAATGGAAGCAGCTGCTGGAAGGAAGCAGGCAGCCGCTCTGATAAAGGTGCCACTGACATGCTATGGCCGTGTTATAGCCCCACTAACAAACACACTCTCGACACTTAACCTACGACCTGAAAACCACTTGTAACGGTCGTCGTACGTAGTGGACCAAGGCGCAGCGGGTTGAGTGCTCATAGTGACTTTTATTGAACACAAACAAAACAAGACAAGAAAACGATCGAACGAACAGGATTGCAGGCTACACACACAGCTATGCAAACAACAACTTCCCACAAAGGGACAGGTGAAAACAGGCTACCTAAGTATGACTCCTAATCAGAAACAACGATGTACAGCTGTTCCTGATTGAGAGCCATACCAGGCCAACAAAGAAATACACAACCTAGAAAACCATAGAAATACAAAACAAGAACATTACCCAAAAACCCCGGAACACATAAATCAAACACCCCTCTTACATAAATACATATCCCATTAAACCCCGAACCACATAAAACAAATACCCCCTGCCACGTCCTGACCAAACTACAATAACCAATAACCCCTTATACTGGTCAGGACGTGACACCACTAGGAGACACTTAACTGCATCTTGATTGAACCAGAAAAGGGGGACACCTAGTCAGTTGCACAACTGAATGCATTCAACATTTAACCCAACCCCTCTGAATCAGAGAAGACTGCCTTAATCGACGTAATCAATGCCCGAGGAGCAGCTGTTGGGGGTTAACTGCCTTGCTCAAGGGCAGAACAGCAGATATTTCCACCTTTCTGGCTTGGGGATTCAAACCAGCAACCTTTTGTTTACTGGCTCAACACTCTTCACCACTAGGCTACCTGCCACCAGGTAGTGATAAGGAGAATGAATACAAGTCTGACTTATTCATTAGAACTTTAGAGAAATGGAGATAAAGAACCGAGATTCCAAGATTCCAGTAGTTTTAGACATGATGGCCCATTTCATGTTCCATCACTGAGCAACTCAAACATTTAAAAATGCTTTGTCCTTTTGTTGTGATAGTAGAATAGAAATTGGCTGAGGGAGAGAGAATGGGCAGAAGGGGTCAAGGCCCTGAAGGCAAGAAGCTGAGAAGTCTATTGTGCTGCCATTTTTTCTGCTTCCAAAACACACACACGCGTACACGCACGCACACACACACACACGCCAAGCCCTCTGCTCTCTTTTGCTTGAGTGAGTTTGGAGCAGGGTTGCTGGGGGGACTGTGAGAGGCATGACAGCCGTGTTCAGGGCGGCAGAGGGCTATGGCCACACTGGAGTAATCAACCACTATACCGCTACTTGGCTACAACGGCAGTGAAGGAGACAATTACTGTAGCGTACACACAACAAGGCTGCCCCACTCCACTCCCTCAACAACACTGATTCAATTCATTTCTATCAACAACAGAAAAACAAAAAACAAAACCAGGTTCAATAATGATCCCGTTGTGTTGTTCCTCATTGCCATTTATTTTTGTACATCTAGAATATAAACAGCAGTCCTGGTGTGGCGTGGCTTTCTCTTCTCTCACCACGTTATGTGAACATACATACAGGACATAATGTATGTACCTAATGCTGTATATGTCTGTGGGGATTCCATATGTGCTGAGCCAGTGAAGTGGAAAGGAACTCAGGTAAAGGGACAGGTGTGTACTGTAGTAGGAAGGATCTTTCTATCCATCCCCAGGCTGTTCTGTTTCTCCCTCCCTGGGTGGACTACTTCCCTACTCCTGCTCCTGTGATGATCAGAGCTCCTATGTGGAAGGATGCTTTATGAATTATGAATGGCCCAGGCAGGCAATCTCTGTTTTAGTTTTAAAACAACTATCCTCTCCTCCTCTCCTCCTCCCCCCCCCCCCCCTCTCTCTCTCTTCTCCTCCTCTCCTCCTCTTTTCCTCGGGCGGCAGATCTGGGCAGCCCAGTATAATTGCATCCTGGACAGCTGGTGTGTGGTGCAAGAGGGAGTTTGTCTCCATCTGTGACGACGGGACTACTGGGTACATGTGCGAGGATGCTCAGCTGAGGAGAGAGGTGTGTGGAAGGGTGGCGGTTATAGGAACACACACAAATATAAAATGAACACACTAATATATGCACACATTTACACTGAGTGTACGAAACATTAGGAACTGCTCTTTCAATGACATAGACTGACCAGGTGAAAGCTATGATCCCTTATTGATGTCACTTGTTAAATCCACTTCAATCAGTGTAGATGAAGGGGAGGAGACACGTTAAAGAAGGATTTTTAAGCCTTGAAACAATTGAGACATGAATTTTGTATGTGTGCCATTCAGAGGGCAAGACAAAAGATTGAAGTGCCTTTGAACGGGGTAATGTTTGCTCACATTGTACATAGACGTATTTTTCTACTGTATTATTGACAGTATGTTTGTTTATTCCATGTGTAACTCTGTGTTGTTGTATGTGTCGAACTGCTTTGCTTTATCTTGGCCAGGTCGCAATTGTAAATGAGAACTTGTTCTCAACTTGCCTACCTGGTTAAATAAAGGTTAAATAAATAAAATAAATAAAAAATGTAGTAGGTGCCAGGCGCACCAGTTTGTGTCAAGAACTGCAACGCTGCTGGGTTTTTCACACTTGACAGTTTCCTGGGTGTATCAAGAATGGTTCACCACCCAAAGGACATCCAACCAACTTGACACAACTGTGGGAAACATTGGAATCAACATGGGCCAGCATCCCTGTGGAACGCTTTCGGCACCTTGTAGAGTCAATGCCCCAACGAATTGAGGCTGTTCTGAGGGCAGAAGGTGTTCCTAATGTTAGGTGTATTCAGTGTATACTCATGCTGTGTCAAAGAACAGCAGCATGTCAGGATTGGAAGATTGCTATGGGGAATAAAAATAGCATGTTTGTCTGAACATCGTGAAACAAATACATAAAAAAAAAAAGGTTTTATTTATGTACGGAACTGATATATAAGCAACCTACTTGGCCACCGCTGGGGATCTGTGGGTTTAAATAAGTGGAATATGGATTCATGTTATCTTAGAATTAATGTTATACTATATGCCTGTATGGTTAGTGCTGGTGTTAAAATGCCACTGTTTTACAAGTAGGTGTTTGTGAACGCGACTGTCAGTGTCAGTGCACCTGGTGACTGTGTGTCTGTTGACTGTATGTGTGCGTGTCAGTATGTGTGTGTGTGTGTGTGTGTGCGAGGCTGCATGTGTGTTAGTGTGTGTGTTTGTGTGTGTGTTTGTGTGTGTGTGTGTGTGTTAGTGTGTGTGCATGCTCGAGGCGTGCATATTTTCTTTGTACATGAGTGGTGATTAGCACAGCTCTGCCAATCACTGAAATTTACATTAAACCTGAAATTAATTTCATACTTTTTTTCTCTCTTTAATTATGCCAACATCTGCTGCGAAGCCGAGCTGCACACATGAATTTTAATAACTCTGTTTTTTTTCTAATTCCCTCTGAACTCTAGGGAAAAACAGCTTGGTGGCAAATTTCTCCGTAAACCACAAAGAATTGTTGGTGGAGAAAATAGACTTGATCAATTAGTTTCCTCTGGCTCTATTTCTCACTGCTGTTGTCACAGCCCCTCAAATAAATACATTACCCAGAAACACTGTGCCCTTCCTCTTTGTTAGAGAGCACACAGACACAAAGTCAATCTTAATGTCTGGGAGGGCTCCACTTTATGATTAGAAATGATACATAAATCCTCAACCAAACCAATGAAGCTAATAACAAAAGGACTACATGTACCCAGTGCATGCAGTTCAATAACACCCTTCAGGATTATTGCACCAATTGCCCCATTTAAAATCACTGCAATAAAATAACAGCTCGTAATATCTTTAACTCCATTGTAAACACTCATACACCGTTCATATCATTTATCATCATAGTGCGTCAAGCAGAGAGCGGAGGCTTTGCAGACTGCTGTCTGTGATGTTTTCCTCTTTATATCCATGTCATCTCCTAACAAGTGTTTAAAGGGGGCACCTGCCAGTCCAGCCGTTGCAGTGTTTTAACAAACCTCCTCCAACCAGCCGTGGCCCTCCATGAGATCTCCACCCCGCTGGGTAGTTAGTCATTCATCAAAGGCCCAGAGAGGAAGCAGGGCCTGGGGTCAGGGCTGGGCCAGTGGAGCAGCCGCCTGCAGACCCGACTCCACACAGCAGGACACTGAGCCATCAGCCCTCACACACTGGAGCACGAGCCCTGCAATTACACAGCCATTCAGACCCAGTCCACAGCCCTAGTAACAACCACCCATAGGCCCAACCCACTGTCACTACAGCAATCAATGAGCAGGCACAAGTGCACAATATCAACACTGATAAATAGTGATTGCTGAAATGACTTTTGAATATCTAGTATGTCACACTCCTGACATTCCTGATGAATGAAAAAATACAACGTCTGGTAAGTCAAGATTCTGCGAGACTCATCAAAGACAACTGGTGTTAGTGCGCTTCCCCTATGCAGCCTGAGGTGGCGCTGTGTGCTGTGCTGTGGTGTGATGGAGGGATGGGGAGGCCATGAGACAGCACTATGTAATGTCTCCTCAATAAGAGGCTCAGGACTGAGGGGTCCCACCACACACTGGTCCTGCGTTGTGTGAAGTCTATGGGCTGTGGGATGGGAGAGGGGTGTGGAGGGGGAGGGATGGAGAGGGAGGGAGGGGAGAGAGAAGAGGAGGGGGAGGCAGTGGTAGCAGTAATTGGGATGTGTGAGAGGTAGAGTGGGAGTGTGTGTGGGGGGCGGGGGGGGGGGGGTGATGGGGGTATGGAGGGAAAGAGAGAGGGGTTGTAGGGCTGCTTGTCAGTGGGGTGTCTGTAAATACGTTTCAGTTCACGGTGGGGAGCTCTGGATGAGCTATACCCCCCCACCTCACCCTCCCACCCCACCACCCCACCACCAACCCAACAACACACTATAATTAATCCCTCTGAAGACAGATGAAAGAATCGACTGCACAAAAAGAATAGCAGCCCTGGCACCGCACGGCAAAACAATCTTATCTCACCTCAGACTGTGGCGGTGGCTCAACTCAGAGAGAAGGGAGGGACAGATAGAGAGACAGTGGAGCAGAGAGAGAGAGAGAGAGAGAGAGAGAGAGAGAGAGAGAGAGAGAGAGAGAGAGAGCAGGGTAAAGCAGGTCTCAGTGGTCCCAACTAGACCCACTCAGATTGATGTGTTTTAAAAGACTCGTCCTGAGAGGATGATGCAGAGAGGGAGGGAGAGAGGGAGGAGGGAGATGCTTGTGTGCATGTGTGTGTGTGTGTGTGTGTGTGTGTGTGTGTGAGAGCTGGTGATTGTGTGGGGGGGGTTGATGGGAGTTTGATGATGAATTCAGCAGGTCTCCACAGCGTGAGCCTGCCTGCCTACCGCTGACGGCTCAATCGTATCCAATCACACAAAGGATCTATTGATTAGCGGGGTAAGAAAATGAGCTCTCCCCTGTGCACGTCGGGCTCGGCAGGCCACCTCATGTGGACTAAGCCCAGGTGATAATGAGTGGCCCTGCTTTCTCCTCTCTCACTTTATTCAAATTTCCCCTGGCTCCATCGTCTCGTTGTCTCCTCCCCATGCCTTTCCTCCCCCACCCCCCTCCCCCACACTGCAGCCCCCCCCTCCTACCCCATTAGTTACACTTATTTTCACAAAAATAATGCATCAAGAACAATGATGCGTTCCCACTTATAGCAGGGGTGCTTGTTTTCTAACAATAGACAAATCATGTTGCCAGCCAAGTGCAGGAGCAGGGAAGACTTTGTATAGCTGATCTCCATGTGTAATTGTTGCCATATAAAGTGTATCGTTGAAGAGTGCAATGGAGGTGAAAGGAATGGAGCTCCAGGGATGCTTTTGTTAGATGGTGTTTATAGCGTTTAAAAGCACCTCTTAGCTATTTCTCCAAGTTTGATGTGCATTTGAATGAGACACCGCATTAAAAAGACAAAACACCACAAATACCCAAGGACAATCTGACCAGAACATTACCTACGCCATCTCCTCAATAGCTCCTTATGACATGAAACACTTTTCCTCTCTCTAGAAGGGGATTATGAAATACTCTGCATTTTGAACACAGGTTAGTGTTCAAAATGCAGGCTCCGTCCAACAAAGCAAAGGAGCTGATCGTGGACTTCAGGAGACAGCAGAGAGAGCACACCCCTATCCAAATCGACAAGGCCGCAGTGGAGGAAGTGAAAAGCTTCAGATTCCTCAGCGTGCACATCACTGACAGCCTAAAATGGTCCATCCACACAGGTAATTTTGGGAAGAAGGCGCAACAGTGCCTTTTCAACCTCAGGAGGCTGAAGTAATTTGGCTTGGCACCTAAGACCCTCACAAACTTCTACAGATGCACCATTGAGAGCATCCTGTCGGGCTGTATCACCGCCTGGTACGGCAATTGCACCGTACGCAACTACTGGGCTTTCCAGAGGGTAGGGTGGTCAGCCCAACCTATCACCGGGAGCACTCCAGGACATCTACAGCAACCGGTGTCACAGGAAGGCCAAGAAGATCAACAAGAACCGCAGCAGCCCGAGCAACGGCCTGTTCACCCCGCTACCATCTAGAAGGCGGGGACAGTACAGGTGCATCAAAGCTGGGTCCAAGAGACTGAAAAACAGGCCATCAGACTGTTAAACTGCACTGTTGGAGCTAGAAACACCAGCATTTAGCTGCACCTGCAATAACATCTGCAAAATATGTGTACGCGACTAATAACATTTGATTTGATTTCATGATTTATATGTAGCAATAAGCTGACAATTTCCATATATTTTTTAAAATAAAATAAATACCATAGAGCCTCCCGAGTGGTTCAGTGGTCTAAGGCATTGCAGTGCTAGCTGTGCCATTAGAGGTCCTGATTCGTCTAGGCTCTGTCGCTGCCGGCCGCGACCGGGAGACCCATGGGGCGGCGCACAATTGGCGCATCGTCGCCCGGGTTAGGGGAGGGTTTGGCTGGCAGGGATGTTCTTGTCCCATCGTGCTCTAGCGACTCCTGTGGCGGGCCAGGCGCAATGCACACTGACACGGTCGCCAGGTGTACGGTGTTTCCTCCGACACATTGGTGCGGCTGGCTTACGGGTTAAGCGGGCATTGTGTCAAGAAGCAGTGCGGCTTGGCTGGGTTGTGTTTCGGAGGACGCATGGCTCTCGACCTTTGCCTCTCCCGAGTCCGTACGGGAGTTGCAGCGAAGAGACAAGACTGTAACTACCAATTGGATACCACGAAATTGGGGAGAAAAAAGGGGTAAAAGTAAAAAAATATATATATATATATAAAAATAAATACCATAAATGATATTTATTTAAAATATATAAAAAATGTAATAATTATGTCATAGAATCTAAACAGTATTATAACTGTAGGTAAAATAACAATGTAGATGGCAGTACCACATAGGTATTCACAGACAGACACTGTCGTGGTTCATCAATTCAGTACAGCTGGTTTCCTTGGAGATGGGCTTCTTTAGTACTGGCATTTTCCATTATCTTATTTGCAACAAATGCCTTTGCTTGTAACTGTCAGTCCCTCAAAGACATATGGGGCTCTACATGGATGGAATCACTTTATACAAGTTTAAGGGGTTGTTGGAATGCTTTTAGAGGTACCTTTGGAAAGAGGGATGTAGTGTTGGCTAAAAGATATTTTCCGAACTGATGTAGGCATGCACATCACAATGTATCATTGTGTGGTGCTCCGAATGTAATGGCATCAAAATAACCAACAAGATACTTAAATTCACCCCTTTAGAGTGGCTATAAAAGTCTCCTACACACATATGCACGCACAGAGAGAGAGAGAGAGATAGGAGGTGAGCGAGAGAGGCACGAGCTTCATTTTCTCATTAGCTGATTCAGGCGAAATCCCTCGCTGCTCACTGGCCTTTTCACATCCACCTGTCTCCATTGTGAGTCCCAGTGCTCCCCCTCCTCTTTCCCAGAGCCCCAGACACTCTGCAGGCCACCTGATCCTAAAGTTGTCAGCATTCCGCCACACACAATTAAACCCATTCCTGCTCTCCATACGCCGGCCCTAGTCCCTACACACACACACACACACACACACACACACACACACATACATTCACACACGCACGCTCACAAGGACACGCAGACACACGCCGCACACAGACACACACAGGGCTTAGGCTAGGGGTGAGACATCAGCCCTGCAGGTAGCCACATGAGGGGGTTCAAATACCACTCAACCTCACAGGGGACCCTGATGACCTTTACCACAATACCGTCACTCCTCCTCTTCCCTCCCTCCCTCCCTCCCTCCCTCCCTCTCTCTCTCCAGGCTGCCCGTCACACAGACACAGGGGCCTTTATCTGCCCATCCGTCTGTGTCTCTCTCTCAGATCAGCAGGAGATTATGGGGCCGTGTCACCAGGCCTGACGGATCCTCTAGCACACAGCAGGGGCCCGTTCTGTCTGTCAGGGGACGCCCAGCGCTCCTCCTCTCGATCTGGGGATGGGAGAGCTTCAAACACAACCATTCCTCATCCAATCCAACGCGTCATTATCTGAGTATTAAGTGCTGCTTTTGTCTCCAACACCATCAGACCAAAACATCACACCGCAACACTCAGGACACTATATTATATTATCATTTATTCATAAAGATGACACAATGGAATCTGTTTCCCAAAGATCCAGGGAGACCTGAGAAGAGCAGTGAGATAAACCCTGTATGGGTGTTTCTCAGTGTGAGCTCCAGTCAGATAATAACCCCCTGAAGCCTGAAACACACACACACACACACACACACACACACACACACACACACACACACACACACACACACACACACACCACACACACACACACACACACACACACACACACTATTCATGAGCTGAAGAGGGGCGAAGCCAGGGGAGGTGAGAGAGGGAGAGTTCCACCTGGTGTACTTTACAACCAAGTAGGGGGGAAAAAACGACAAAATAATCATAAAACGTAGTCGCACTGCCTTCTGTTCCTGACAGGAGCTGTGTCTGTGCCCTCCGTGTGCGAGTGTGTGTGATGAATAATGCATGGGTGTTCATTAAGCAGAGTGTGTGTGGTGTGTGTGTGTGTGTGCTCCCTTCCTTGCGCTGTGCCGCACCGCCTGCCTTGTGGCTGCCATCTGGATTCACGCCACCGACTGCCAGCCTTCAGAGCCCCAGCTCCAGCAAACATGGGGGGAGAGGGGGACGGAGAGACAGAGAGACAGAGAGAGAGGAGACGTCAACTTAACCATTTCCAAGTGACGCGGTGTGTAGCGTTAAGAGGTGGAATGAGGAGAATCAAAAGGATAAACTAAACTGGATCGAAAAGTCGTTTATTAAACCACATTCGGAATTTTTCTAATATACTAAATGACTTGCCAGTTATCCCATATGTAAAGCAGTACTTAAGTACCGGTCGTACACACTCCTTTACAAATGAAGGAGTCACGTGACTTGGAACATCTCCTGTGTGTATCCGCAGTATCCACCGATGCAGAGATGTCTACTAGCACAGCATGAACTATCCCACCGCCTGAAGTCTGGGTGGGATACATTCAAATAGAGCACTGTACCGTAACATGTGTAGAGGTTATATGTAGTAGTAACTATATTGCAGGGCAGGGGACTTACTGGATGGGGGGAGAGGATAGGGGAGAGGATAGGGGAGAGGATAGGGGAGAGGGCCTTAGTTTGATGGCTTCAGCATGAAGACATTTTACAACATGACACAATATGTTATGAATTACAACAATGCTTTAAATAGCGACAAACACCCACTACGCCATACTATAGACTATAATAGCCCATACAGTGCATCCGTTTCAATGGGCTTTGATAAATGTGTGATCTTCTGAGAAACACATTACAGTGTGTTGCTTTCCAACCAGTCCTGTTCCATGATGTCATTTCTCTTTCACACTTTCCAACCAGTCAGCTTCCCCGGTCATGACGACAGTCTATGGTAGTAGATTACCCGTGGCCTCCAAACCAGAGAACGGCTATAAAACATTAAGGGTGGAGGGTGGGCACACCAATAAATCTCACACATCACACGTCGACTTCATGGTGCTCGCTGTGCCCGCACTGCATGCGCTCACACTGTAAACCGCTCCTCTGAGGTGGTCCATTATAACGTTGGACCATGCAGCTCCGCGGTCGGTCACCATGCAGACGCTCCGTCACCGGTCTCATCTGAGACTATAGTGAGGTGCAGCTAAATATAGAGACTCAACACGGAGACAGAGGAGAAATAGAAAGAGCGGCTGTTATTTCCTGGCTAAAGTCTTCTATTGTGGGACACAATCGGATGATTTTGCTTTTGTCAGCATTTTGTGTTTCACTGAGGATTCGAGGCCTTTGTATATCTGTGTTTCTCTTCATCTCAAGAGTTTTAGCATGTCAAGTTGAACCTCCAGCTCTATCTCTCTGGGACAAAAACACACTTGCTTCATTTTGATTATCGAGCCCTTTGTATGAATCAACTACAGAGGTTGAATTGTGACAGTTCTTTTGCCAGTGGGTACATTCTCCCATTAACCTTTTACTACAGTGGGCTAAATCAGGGTCACACAGAGTGTTTCTGGGTAGTCTTAAACAAATCACTTTGAAACAAAAGTAAAACACCTCACACACATGGGCTTAATAAAGAAGACCCCTGTACCATGTCACATATAGAGTCGAAATGTATTACATTTTGAGTTTGCATCCCAATATTACACTTAATATAAATCACAGATGACTGAAATATAACAAAACCATTTGACATAGAAACACCGGACTCTCGGCATCTTTAAAAAAAATCATGTTTATTGATTATGAAAAATATGAATAATATTCCACCCATGAGGCCACCAGGTGATTTGACTACAGGAAAGAGGCTACCTATCAGCCTGCGTGTAGCACAGCCAGGTCTGAGACACATAGCAGGGAGTGAGTCAGAGTGACAGAGCCGGTTGGCAGGGTGGTGGCTGGCAGGGACGCTGTGAGGAGTAAATGTGTGGGTGGGTGTCTGTGGGCCGCTTCATTAACACTCCTGCTGTTGAAGGTACAGCTACACACACATTCCTCTGGTGAAATGTTCACCTCCTGCTCTCCCCTCCAGCTGTCTACTGCTGCTGCAGCCCACCCGCACTGCCTCCTCTGAGATGGCAAGGAGATGGGCACAAAGGAATGTGTGTATGGGTGTGTTTGTACGCAAGTGCTTGTGTACTGTACATCCATGTGTGTGTGTGTGTGTGTGTGTGTGTGTGTGTGTGTGTGTGTGTGTGTGTGTGTGTGTGTGTGTGTGTGTGTGTGTGTGTGTGTGTGGTGTGTGTGTGTGTGTGTGTGTGTGTGTGTGTGTAACCTAACCAAAGAGCGGCATGGTAATAATGGAGCTCCTTAAAAGGAGTTCGCCAGCTGGGAGAGCGTCCATCTGGAGGGGGCTGCAGGTCACAGTAATCTGGCACCACCCGTTCTCACCATAACGATCTCAACGCTGAGCAGGTGGGCTGCAGGGAGAAAAGTTTGAATACATTTTCAACTTTCCAGGAGGAGGCTACTGATCCATAGAGTTATACGAACAGCGTTGGTATGTAGATGGAGAAAGGGATTTATTCTACACATTTATCCAAATCCTTAACACCTGTTTATGGTTAAGTAAATCAACATGGCAGACATTATTTGTCACTGATTGAGTGACTGTAGAACTGTACTCACATCATGTAGACACGTTAGTCACCACTAGTACATCGAGATTCAGTGTCAACAAGATATCACAGTCTCACGTCTTGACGCCCTTGGACAAACGTCTATTTTTGACTAGTAAACTGACTGCCTCTCCCGATGTCCTGTATTTAGACACACAGCCTACACATGAGCTCCAGACGATTTAGGCTCACAGAAACAACTCTACGGTGAAGGCATTCACTCTGACTGGGTTAAATTAAGGGTTAAGGTTTGGGATAGGGTTATAACAGAAAGGGTTAAGTTCAGGCATTCATTTCCAATTGGTTATGAGTACAGGCATTAATTGCGATTGGTTAAGTTAAGGAGTAAGGTTTAGGATAGGGTTCGGGCATTCATTCTGATTGGTTAAGTTCTGTATTCTCCCTGGTTCCTGTTTCTACTACAGGGAAGTGGTATCCAGAACTCAATAACTTGGCTTTTATAAGAAATCTAGCTCTTATCATTCCACAGATGGATAATGAACTTGTAGATTGTATGCGTGTATGTGTGTGTGTGTGTGTGTGTGTGTGTGTGTGTGTGTGTGTGTGTGTGTGTGTGTGTGTGTGTGTGTGTGTGTGTGTGTGTGTGTGTGTGTGTGTGTGTGTGTGTGTGGTGTGTGTGTGTACACTTGTGTGCGAGTGTTCCTGTTTTAACTCAAGAGGACAGGCTGTGTTTGGCTCCATAGTGACGAAGGATGCTTGGTTATCTCTACCTGGCACCCTTATCACATCAGCACATGTGACACCTTTCAATAAACCCCCTCTCCATCTCCCTCCCTCCCCTCTCTTCATCACCAGGGTTCAGACGGTCCGTGTGTGTGTGACAGCAAAGATGAGAAGAGACACAGCAACGGAGAAAAAAAGAAGAGAGAAAAAGTAGGGAGAGGCGAGAAAGGGAGACAGGAAAGCTAAAGCGATAGATAGAAATAGAGTGAGAGAAAGAGAGAGAGGAACAGAAGTGTGAATGGGCATCATGGCTGGCAGGCCTCCTGGCCAGGAGCCACTGGGGGATTGTGGGTGTCCCTCTGCCAGCTGGCAGGTCGTTCCTCCCATCTGTGGAGGTGCGGAGAGTGTGCAGTAATCTCAATAAGAGCGCGGCTCAGCTCAGGACAGATTTAAAGGGATATGGCCAGCTGGCCGGGCAGGTCTGAGCCAGGCAGAGCAGGAAAGGACTGGGCAGAGTGTGGCTAGCCTGCCAGCCTTAGCAGTCCATACCACCACCTCCACCACAGATCCTCTCAGCTACTGCCACAGCTGACTAACTTGCTGCCAGCTACAGCTGGAGGCAGCTAATGCCATGCCAACACTCTTCTGGATCATCATAAAACAAAAGCAGAGCTTGGGAGATTCTTTTGTCAAGGTATGGGGAAAAAGCAGTTTGTACTCAGCTTCTGTTAACCCTATAGACTCACACGGTTTTATAATACGAAAAGAACTGCAACTATCCTGAACCATTTTAGATCCCTCCCTCCCTCCCTCCCTCCCTCCCTCCCTCCCTCCCTCCCTCCCTCCCTCCCTCCCTCTCTCTCTCTCTCTCGCTCTCCCTCCCCCTCTCTCTCTCTCTCTCTCTCTCGCTCTCCAAGAGTGAGCCTGGGATTGAGAGAATCAGCACAATGAATAGGTTTAGCTCACCTCAGCCACAGAGATGAGCTGGCCTTTAGGCAGGGGTTAGAGAGCTGTCTGTCCTCAGGGTGGCTCCTGCTGCTGCAGATGGCCAGTAATCACAGGCCAGGCTGGCCCAGGCAGGCCACACACAGCTGGGCAGCAGCAGCAGCATCAGCAGCCAGGAGGCCTGGGGAGCCAGGTGAGAGAGGAGGGGATGTTAGGGAGAGAGAAAGAGAGGGATTCAGGTTAACAGCTGTGGCCTGCCCCTGGCGCACACACACATTCACACACACACACACACACACACACACACACACACACACACACACACACACACACACACACACACACACACACACACACACACACACACACACACACACACACACACGTATAGAGACATACATAGATTCACACAAGCACTCCTCCACACCCTCAGCAGACTAGAGGAACCAGGAGCGATTTAACTCCCCACATGTGGAGGGAGACGAGGGGAGGGTGTATGAGGCTGGGGGGTGGGAGGGAGAGGAGAGGGGGTATGAGGCTGGGGGGGAGGAGAGTGGGTATGAGGCTGGGGGGGAGACAGGGGGAGGAGGAGGAGAAGAAGAGGGGGGTGTTTACCGCTGTTTAAAAGGCAGTGGATGCTGGGAGATTAATAAACAGGAGGTAATAGCAGAAGGATTCTATATTTATTTTTTATCTTAAATGGTGCTTGTTTGTCAGGCTGGATGAATATTGACTGTGAAATTGGGATCAGGGGCAACACATGCCAGTGCTCTGCCTTATCTCTGGGATGCAGGCAGCCAGAGGGGCGTTATCGCGCCGCCACAGGAGCGTGCCAGCACTCCAGCGCTCTCAAAGCCGCCACATTCCCTTTGTATCAGCCTGGAGAAGCCTGTTTACCTTTCAGTGGCTTGATATTCCTATTAGAGCTGCTTCTATTTACTTGTTTCCTCTCTACCATGTGCAGTCTCTCATCTCTCTCTCTGACCTTCTCTCGTACCACAGGGTGGCTTATTTGGCTCTGTCTCTCAGGGGACAAATGTATTCTCTCTCTCTCTGTGTGTCTCTCTCTCTCTTTGTCTCCGTCTCTCTCTCTGTGTCTCTCTTTGTCTCTGTCTCTCTCTCTCTCTGTGTGTCTCTCTCTCTGTGTCTCTCTCTCTTTGTCTCTCTCTCTCTCTCTCTCTCTCTCTCTCTCTCTCTGTGTCTCTCTCTCTCTGCATCTCTGTATCTCTCACTCTGTGTCTGTGTCTGTCTCTCTCTCTCTCTCTCTCTCTCTGTGTCTCTGTCTCTCTCTCTGTGCGTTTGTGTGTCTCTCTCTCTGTGTGTTTGTGTGTCTCTCTCTGTGTGTGTCTCTCTCTGTGTCTCTCTCTCTGTGTCTCTGTCTCTCTCTCTCTCTCACTCTGTCTCTCTCTCTCTCTGCATCTCTGTATCTCTCACTCTGTGTCTGTGTCTGTCTCTCTCTCTCTCTCTCTCTCTCGGTGTCTCTGTCTCTGTCTCTGTGTGTTTGTGTGTCTCTCTCTCTGTGTGTGTCTCTGTCTCTCTCTCTCAGCTGACAGATCAAACAGCAATGTGACTTTTAAAACTCATAGTCATCGCCGTCCATCAACCTCCACCTCCTCCCTTTGCCAAAGCCTGTTAGAATCTATTAGAAAACAACACAATTCACAACCAGAGGTGACATTTTAAAGGAAAGCTTCACTTCACAACAGATATGCAGATTTCAACCCTATAAAAGGGATCTTATCTTCACAGAGAGGAGACTCGTGCCCAACACACAACACAGTGAGTGCTCTCTCCCCAGAGAATGGACCAGGCCCTTTCAACACAGTGCCCTCTCCAGAGAATGGACCAGGCTCTTTCAACACAGTGCCCTCTCCAGAGAATGGACCAGGCTCTTTCAACACAGTGCCCTCTCCAGAGAATGGACCAGGCTCTTTCAACACAGTGCCCTCTCCAGAGAATGGACCGGGCCCTTTCATGGGCCGACCCCAGGCCCCCAGAGATTGACCACAGAGCACACAGCCCCAGGACAGGCTCACCAGGGGGGCTTTGAGCATCTCTCTGTCTCGCCATAACTACATTCCCCTGCCCTTTGAACCAAAACTGAGAGGGAAGAAGAGAGAGAGGGATACAGAGGCAAAAAAAGCGTGTGTGGAATTAAAATAAAAATGAGAGAGAAACAAGCATAGGGGAAGAGAGAGACAAAGATAAAGAGCATGATAGAAAACAAGTGAAAAGGAGGGAGAAAGAGCGCTCAATAAAATATCTATCAGGGAGAGGATGAAAAAGCAACACTAGTCTTTTCGTTCATTTTTGCCTGTAATTGAATAAGGCGGATGGGACTGGGACTGCCTTTAAATGTGCATCAAAAAAGGGTGTGTTGTGTGTGTGTGTGTGTTGCACTCTCTTGCTCTCCACAGTTCCCCTTCAAGTCCCCAGAGGGAAGGGCGCTCAGATTCCTTGGGCGATGTTTTCCTCTCCTCTCGCTGCTAACTCTGTAGCTGTTGTTTTTATCAGCCTCCTTCACAGGGCTTGGCTCAGGGCGCAAGGGATAAGGCAAACAAACACATGGGCAGCGCTTAGCAACCCAGATCAGGGTGCCTGTGAGGGGTCTGATAACCAGAAAGGCACAAGTGGGGGCGCCTACCCGTGCACGGGCTCCGGAGGGGCAAAGCTGCCACTGGACTGCTGCCTGACAGAAGAGGAACTGGGACTGGAGGACGGAGCCATAGAGACCCTGTTGGACTGGACTGACATCCAGGAGATACTCTGACCCCAAACCCAGACCCATAGGGTCTCACAGCACAACGGTCCAATATCATCACATGCTGCAGTAAGCTACAGGGTTGGAGTCATTTCCATTTCAATTCAGTCAATTCAGGAAGTCAACTGAGTTTAAATGGAAATGACCCCAACACTTGTACAGTAGGTTACATACCGCACATCCTCAGTCCAGATGTTTTGCTCTTCACACCCATCCGTCACCTCAGCAGGTGGCACCAGACAGACGGTGTGAGCTTCCTTCAGGACAGGAGACACCATTATCTGCTGAAGTGGCATTGTTGCCATGCAGAGTGTGCTGCACACGTGCAGTATCACCTGCCAAGACACGGCCATCTGATAGGCTTGGCCGGGGAACAGTGCCAGAGTGTTCCCGTGGAGAGGAAAAGAGAAACACATAGGCATATGTGAGATGAACCTCAGGAAGATTTTAAAGGTACTGTATATTAACCCTGCTGTTGATCTTCCCCTGTTCCTCAGTATTGTGTATCACACTAAGTATCATGATCTCAAAATGTTTATGAAACCTATGCTCATACTACAGCCAATTAAGGTTTAACCTTTGTCTACAAGAGACAACCTCATCGCTGGGTACATAGTGTGCCTTGATTTGCCTGCTTGCCTGTCTGCTTGCCTGCCTGCCTGCCTGCCTGCCTGCCTGCCTGCCTGCCTGCCTGCCTGCCTGCCTGTCTGTCTGTCTGTCTGTCTGTCTGTCTGTCTGTCTGTCTGTCTGTCTGTCTGTCTGTCTGTCTGTCTGTCTGTCTCTCTCTCTCTCTCTCTCTCTGTCTGTGTCTGTCTATCCGTCCTTCTCTGTCCGTCTGTCTCTGTCCGTCTGTCTCTGTCCGTCTGTCTGTCTCTGTCCGTCTGTCTGTCTCTGTCCGTCTGTCTCTGTCCGTCTGCCAGGCATAGGGGGCATGTTGTCCCAGCTTGTGTCCTCTGCTGGGCAGGCAGAGCGGGGGGGGCGTGTCCCTGGCACAGCTGGTCCTGGCCAGGGGGAGAGGGAGAGAGGAGGGAGAGCCCCTTGAACAGGTGGCCATTTCTACGAGGCAGGACCTGGGAGAGGAGAGCAGCCCCAGCTCTACTTCCTGCTTGGCGGCTTGGCTGGCCGTGGGGCTGCAGCAGACGGCCCTGTCTGAGGGCCAGAACCTACACAGACCTCACTCTCTCGCTCTCTCGCTCTCTCCCTGACAGCACACACATCATGCAGGCACAGAGAAGAGTGGAGGTAAAAACGATAAAGAGAGAGAAAGAGAGGATGGACGTGAAGGGGAAGGCTGAGGGAGGTTATGGTGAGATGCAATCTTCTGTCATAGAGCTACTACTGGGGCAAGGGGAGTCTCTTGACCCCATAGTTCACCATCATACCTCTGTGCAATTACTTTAATAAGAAACAAAGCCATTTACTATAATGAATGTGCTTCATCTCTGTTAAGCCTTTCAACTAAAGCACTTTACCCCTCCTTTATCATACTGTTATTAATGAGATCAAGGTCTCATCTCTCCCTTCCTCATAGTGTTGTTGTTTACAGATAGGATCACCTTCCTTCTAATTGCCCTTGTCGGCTCCACTTCAAGGCTCTCACTGAAGGAGACACAGTTTGCAGTGCACATTATGGACCTCTGGCTCTTATATCCTACGCTGCAATATTTAGACCTCCTCTCCAAAAATCAATACAATGAGATGGTCTTTGGCTTCATTTCTTATTTCAGTATTGATTAGTGTTACAGTTATGTGCACAATGTCAGGCCAATTAAGGAGAGTTAATAGATTTTTTCCCCACACAGGATGGATTGAATTGGATTATGCAAAGCAGATCAAATAAAAGGACTCCCTTGCCTCACCTCTATGTCTAAAATACTGTTTTTAATGAGAAGGAGGGTACTAGTCTCTGTTTTAAATGTAATGCTTATTAATAATATCCACAGAGAGGTCCTAATACAAATCTAAAACACTGGCTTTCATGTGTAGTAATAATGTTACATAGCAAACACATTGTAACATAGCATATTTCAATAGACTAGTAATAGCAGCCTTAAGAAAACTCCTACTGTGGGTTTCAGCTGAGTTCCGAGTGGATAAAAGTCATTTGTAAAATACTTTAATCAAAAGGTAGGGTTGCAAAGCTTCCGTTAAATAACCAAAGTTACCAGAATATTCAGTAATGTTGGTAATTCCATCTATGGCAATCTATCGTAACTTTGGTAATTTATACTTGAATAACTTTCCAAAAATGTATTCATATACAGTATACATGTTTTATGTCTGTGTTCATATTGTCCATGAGTTTCTAATAGATAGACAGTATGGTTCGAGAGAAAATTGCCTAATTAATGAAAAAAGCATCTAAGCATTATTTTCTAACTCTGCAACTCTTCCAACTATCGAATTTTCTTCACAACTACCACCAGTTTGACACCAAAACATTATCAACAAATACAGAGACGTAGTAAAATAAATAAAACTGTGTAAAATAAATATAAAGGATATTATCAAAGACAGAACAGTATGAAGGCTAAAACTGCTTCTCCAATTGATATCCCCGATGTTATAGCGACGTTCGCTAGCTAAACTCATGCGTAGAATCACGTCATCGGGTCTAACGGTCGTCTCGCGCTTTAGATATAAAGTTGTTTGTTGACACAAATTAAAAGGAGTCAGTTTGTCACTAACGAGGGTGGAGTAATAACATGTTCAACTACTTAAGACATTAGCTCGAATCTAGGTTGTGCCTTAAGATTCTGCAAAAATGAACAATTAAGGAAGAATTGTTCACTTCTCTCAATTAGTTCTCAAACCCCAAACCCTGGCTTAGTCTGTTTCGCAAGGTTCCCGGAAGTCTCGCAATGTTGTGCCTCTTCGTTTAGAAACTGTGATATACAGTGCATTCGGAAAGTATTCAGACACCTTGACTTTTTCCAAATTGTATTACGTTACAGCCTTATTCTAAAATTGATTAAATATTTTTTATTCCCTAATTAATCTACACAAAATACCCCATAAATACCAATCAAAAACTGTTTTTTACACATTTTTTGAATTATTACATTAACATAAGTATTCAGACCCTTTACTTCTGTACTTTGTTGAAGCACCTTTGGCAGCGATTACAACCTCGAGACTTCTTGGGTAGATGCTGCAAGCTTGGTGTAACAGTGTAGGTTCCATCCCTCTCTTCGCCCCAACCTGGGCTCGAACCAGGGACCCTTGCACACATCAACAACTGACACCCACGAAGCATTGTTACCCATCGCACCACAAAAGCCGCGGCCCTTGCAA
Source organism: Salmo salar (assembly GCF_965601325.2). Taxonomy (NCBI): domain Eukaryota; kingdom Metazoa; phylum Chordata; class Actinopteri; order Salmoniformes; family Salmonidae; genus Salmo; species Salmo salar. Next base: position 15,446,888 of record NC_138316.1, on the reverse strand, counting down.
CGCAAGGGGAAACCCTACTTCAAGTCTCAGAGCGAGTGACGTCACTGATTGAAACGCTATTAGCACGCACCACCGCTAACTAACTAGCCATTTCACCTGTATTTGGAGAGTTTCTCCCATTCTTCTCTGCAGATCCTCTCAAGCTCTGTTAGGTGGGATGGGGAGCGTTGCTGCAAAGCTATTTTCAGGTCTCTCCAGAGATGTTCGATCGGGCTGGGCCACTCAAGGACATTGAGACTTGACCCGAAGCCACTCCTGCGTTGTCTTGGCTGTGTGCTTAGGGTTGTTGCCCTGTTGGAAGGTGAACCTTCGCCCCAATCTGATGTCCTGAGCGCTCTGGAGCAAGTTTTTATCAAGGATCTCCCTGTACTTTGCTCTGTTGATCTTTCCCTCAATCCTGTCTAGTCTCCCGGTCCCTGCCGCTGAAAAACATCCCCACAGCATGATGCTGCCACCACCATGCTTCACTGTAGGGATGGTGGCAGGTTTCCTCCAGATGTGACGCTTGGCAATCAGGCCAAAGAGTTCAATTTTGGTTTCATCAGACCAGAGAATGTTGTCTCTCATGGTCTGAGAGTCTTTAGGTTACTTTTTGCAAACTCCAAGCGGGCTGTCATGTGCCTTCTACTGAGGAATGGCTTCCGTCTGGCCACTACCATAAAGGCCTGATTGGTGGAATGCTGCAGAGCATGGTTGTGGAACAAGCTCCCTCACGACGCCAGGACAGCAGAGTCAATCACCACCTTCCGGAGACACCTGAAACCCCACCTCTTTAAGGAATACCTAGGATAGGATAAAGTAATCCTTCTAACCCCCCCCCCCCCCGCCCCCTAAAAGATTAAGATGCACTATTGTAACGTGGTTGTTCCACTGGATATCATAAGCACCAATTTGTAAGTTGCTCTGGATAAGAGCGTCTGCTAAATGACTTAAATGTAAATGTAAATGGTTGTCCTTCTGAAAGGTTCACTCTGACAGAGAGCTCTGTCAGAATTACCATCGGGTTCTTGGTCACCTCCCTGACCAAGGCCCTTCTCCCACGATTGCTCAGTTTGGCCAGATGGCCAGCTCAAGGAAAAGTCTTGGTGGTTCCAAACATCTTCCATTTAAGAATGATGGAAGTCACTGTATTCTTGGGGACCTTCAATGCTGCAGACATTTTTTGGTACCTCAAGGATTGTTTTTTTTCTCTGACATGCAGTCAACTGTGGGACCTTATATAGACAGGTGTGTGCCTTTCCAAATCATGCCCAATCAATTATTTTTACCGTAGGTGGACTCCAATCAAGTTGTAGAAACATCTCAAGAACGATCAATGGAAACAGGATGCCCCTGAGCTCAATTTCGAGTCTCATAGCAAAGGGTCTGAATACTTATGTAAATAAGATATGTCAGTTTTTTACATTTTAAAACTTATTTTTGCTTTTTCGTTCTGGGGTATTGTGTGTAGATTGCTGGAGGATTTCATGAAAAAAAAATTGTTTTTTAGAATAATGCTGTAATGTAAAAAATTTTGGGAAAAGTCATACTTTCCGAAGGCACTGTATGCTGAAACCCTCATATTTAACACCAATGGTATTCACTAAGTTGATGATCTATATTTAGAATACTGTTTAACAGCTTTGTCATTCTATTTTTTATTTTAAAATCATCTTTTTTTATTATTTCATATATTTTACATTTAAAATACCCAAATGTGTGACAAAGGGAAGATTTTGCAGGACATTCGCAGGACAGTGTAGCCTATTGAATAAAAAGTCCCCTCCTGCTGCACCGTACAAGCTAATTGAAGTGTGCCTATAGGCTACTCAATTGCCTTGCCAAAATGTGGTCATGCCGAAAACAGACCTGAAAATGTGGGAATACTTGGCCAATGAAACATTTCTGGTTGGTCTCAGGGAATGTAAAACTTTAAGAAAGGAGACTTTGAAAACTGGATTGAGTGAAGTAGCAGCAAATATGTTAAGTGAGAAACTAATGAGCATGGAGAGCCTTACAAGTTTGACAAAATTCACCTTATATCTTTTCAGTTTGATCACCTGAACAAAAATATAAACACAACATGCAACAATTTCAAAGTTTTTACTGAGTTACAGTTCATTTAAGGAAATCAGTCAGTTTAAATAAATTCATTAGGCCCTAATCTATGGATTTCACATGACTAGGAATACAGATATGCATCTGTTGGTCACAGATACGGTAGGGCCGTGGACCAGAAAACCAGTCGGTATCTGGTGTGACCACCATTTTCCTCATTTTCCTCACGACACATCTCCTTCGCAATGAGTTGATCAGGTGGTTGATTGTGGCCTGTGGAATGTTGTTCCAGTCCTCTTCAATGGCTGTGTACAGTTGCTGGATATTGAAGTAAACTGGAACACGCTGTAGTACAAGTCAATCCAGAGCATCCCAAACCTGCTCAATAGGTGACATGTCTGGTGAGTATGCAGGCCATAGAAAAACAGAGACATTTTCAGCTTCCAGGAATTGTGTACAGATTCTTGCGACATGGGGTTGTGCATTATCATGCTGAAACATGAGGCAATGACGTTGGATGAATGGCACAATAATGGGCCTCACGATCTCGTCACAGTACCTCTGTGCATTCAAATTGTCATTGATAAAATGCAATTGCGTTTGTTGTCCGTAGCTTATGCCTGCCCATACCATAACCTCACCATCACCATGGGGAACTCTGTTCACAATGTTGACATCAACAAACTGCTCACCTACACGATGCCATACATGCTGTCTGCCTTCATCTGTGAAGAACACACTTCTCCAGTGTGCCAGTGGCCATTGAAGGTGAGCATTTGCCCACTGAACTGAAGTCGGTTACGACGCCGAACTGCAGTCACGTCAAGACTCTGGTGAGGATGATGAGCATGCAGATGAGTTTCCCTGAGATGGTTTCTGACAGTTTGTGCAGAATTTCTTTGGTTGTGCAAACCCACATTTTCATCAGCTGTCCAGGTGGCTGGACTCAGATGATCTCGCAGGTGAAGAAGCCGGATGTGGAGGTCCTGGGCTGGTGTGGTTACACATGGTCTGCAGTTGTGAAGGTGGTAAAGGACCTTTTAATGACGTCAGACCGAGGCTCTGCATCTGTCCTCGTGCTCCTAGATCTTAGTGCCGCTTTTGATACCATCGATCACCACATTCTATTGGAGAGATTGGAAACCCAAATTGGTCTACATGGACAAGTTCTGGCCTGGTTTAGATCTTATCTGTCGGAAAGATATCAGTTTGTCTCTGTGAATGGTTTGTCCTCTGACAAATCAATTGTAAATTTCGGTGTTCCTCAAGGTTCCGTTTTAGGACCACTATTGTTTTCACTATATATTTTACCTCTTGGGGATGTCATTCGAAAACATAATGTTAAATTTCAGTGCTATGCGGACGACACACAGCTGTACATTTCAATGAAACATGGTGAAGCCCCAAAATTGCCCTCGCTAGAAGCCAGTGTTTCAGACATAAAGAAGTGAATGGCTGCAAACTTTCTACTTTTAAACTCGGACAAAACAGAGATGCTTGTTCTAGGTCCCAAGAAACAAAGAGATCTTCTGTTGAATCTGACAATTAATCTGGATGGTTGTACAGTCGTCTCAAATAAAACTGTGAAGGACCTCGGCGTTACTCTGGACCCTGATCTCTCTTTTGAAGAACATATCAAGACTGTTTCAAGGACAGCTTTTTTCCATCTACGTAATATTGCAAAAATCAGAAATTTTCTGTCCAAAAATGACGCAGAAAAATTAATCCATGCTTTTGTTACTTCTAGGCTGGACTACTGCAATGCTCTACTTTCCGGCTACCCGGATAAAGCACTAAATAAACTTCAGTTAGTGCTAAATATGGCTGCTAGAATCCTGACTAGAACCAAAAAAATGGATCATATTACTCCAGTGCTAGCCTCCCTACACTGGCTTCCTGTTAAGGCAAGGGCTGATTTCAAGGTTTTACTGCTAACCTACAAAGCATTACATGGGCTTGCTCCTACCTATCTTTCCGATTTGGTCCTGCCGTACATACCTACACATACGCTACGGTCACAAGACGCAGGCCTCCTAATTGTCCCTAGAATTTCTAAGCAAACGGCTGGAGGTAGGGCTTTCTCCTATAGAGCTCCATTTTTATGGAATGGTCTGCCTACCAATGTGAGAGACGCAGACTCAGTCTCAACCTTTAAGTCTTTACTGAAGACTTATCTCTTCAGTAGGTCCTATGATTAAGTATAGTCTGGCCCAGGAGTGTGAAGGTGAACGGAAAGGCTGGAGCAACGAACCGCCCTTGCTGTCTCTGCCTTGCCGGTTCCCCTCTTTCCACTGGGATTCTCTGCCTCTAACCCTTTTACAGGGGCTGAGTCACTGGCCTACTGGTGTTCTTCCATGCCGTCCATGGGAGGGGTGCGTCACTTGAGTGGGTTGAGTCACTGACGTGGTCTTCCTGTCTGGGTTGGCGCCCCCCCCTTGGGTTGTGCCATGGCGGAGATCGTTGTGGGCAATACTCGGCCTTGTCTTAGGACGGTAAGTTGGTGGTTGGAGACATCCCTCTAGTGGTGTGGGGGCTGTGCTTTGGCAAAGTGGGTGGGGTTATATCCTGCCTGTTTGGCCCTGTCCGGGGGTATCATCGGATGGGGCCACAGTGTCTTCTGATCCCTCCTGTCTCAGCCTCCAGTATTTATGCTGCAGTAGTTTATGTGTCGGGGGGCTAGGGTCAGTCTGTTACATCTGGAGTATTTCTCTTGTCTTATCTGGTGTCCTGTGTGTATTTAAATATGCTCTCTCTAATTCTCTCTTTCTCTCTTTCTGTCTTTCTCTCGGAGGACCTGAGCCCTAGGACCATGCCTCAGGACTACCTGGTATGATGACTCCTTGCTGTCCCCAGTCCACCTGGCCGTGCTGCTGCTCCAGTTTCAACTGTTCTGCCTGCAGCTATGGAACCCTGACCTGTTCACCGGACGTGCTTGTTGCACCCTCGACAACTACTATGATTATTATTATTTGACCATGCTGGTCATTTATGAACATTTTAACATTTTAACATCTTGACCATGTTCTGTTATAATATCCACCCTGCACAGCCAGAAGAGGACTGGCCACCCCTCATAGCCTGGTTCCTCTCTAGGTTTCTTCCTAGGTTTTTGGCCTTTCTAGGGAGTTTTTCCTAGGGAGTTTTTCCTAGCCACCGTGCTTCTTTCACATGCTTTGCTTGCTGTTTGGGGTTTTAGGCTGGGTTTCTGTACAGCACTTTGAGAATATCAGCTGATGTACGAAGGGCTATATAAAAATAAATTTGATTTGATTTGAGTTGTGAGGCCGGTTGGACGTACTGCCAAATTCTCTAAAATTACATTGGAGGCGGATTATGGTAGAGAAATTAACATTAAATGATCTGGCAACAGCTCTGGTGGACATTCCAGCAGTCAGCCTGCCAATTGCACGCTCCCTCAAAACTTGCAAAATCTGTGGCATTGTGTTGTGTGACAAAACGGCCCATTTTAGAGTGGCCTTTTATTGCCCCCAAGGTGCACCTGTGTAATGATCATGCTGTTTAATCATCTTCTTGGTATGCAACACCTGTCAGGTGGATGGATTATCTTGGCAAAGGAGAAATGCACACTAACAGGGATGCAAACAAATTTGTGCACAAAATTTGAAAAAAATAATATTTTTTGTGCGTATGGAACATTTTGTGGATCTTTTATTTCAGCTCATTAAACGTGGGACCAACACTTTACATTGTTGCGATTATATTTTTGTTCAGTATACTTACTTTTGTAGCTCTTGTTCAGAAACATTTAGTAAATGACTGTTAGAATACATTTTAGAAAATTAGGGAAATGATTGTTTGGTTGCGGGACAAAGGGCCAGAATGCGGGACTGTCCCACACAATCCGGGACATGTGGTCACCCTAGTGATAAGGCCACACAGTGGGCCAGAGATAATTACAAACACCTGTAATAATCTGAAGTACCAAAAAGGGCCACCATCTAGACGTGGGTCTTTGTCTTGTGATAGATTACATAAAATCTTTGAAACATACCAAAATTCTGCTAGTTTACTTATAAACTTAGAACGTTTCCAGTAATATACCCTCCCTTTGCAACCCTAATTAATAGGCTATATCAGACTTTGGGGGAAGACTTTCATACCAGTAACCTGAATGTGAAAGTGTTAATACCTGGGCAACGAGAAAGAGGGAGAGGTGATAATTCATTCAGCCCCGTCTTTAAAATAAAAACAGGTGTCTCTCTGTTTGGAAATTCTACAATGACCTTTATGGAGAGTCTCCTCTGATGAAATATTCATGGGGCCGGTACACAATATGTCAGAGGCTAGCGGCCTAATTGGCTGCAGTTACATTCTGACGGGGGTGTCTCTTTTCTCTCGGTCTCATTGTCTGCCGTCTGCTCCGAGCTGGGTCCTGCTCTCCTGTCTAAGTGGTCTGGTCTCTGCGAAAATCACATCTGAGGACTAACGTGGGTCTATATCCTGCAGACAGACAGATTCTCTTGTTTAATGACTGCCACATAAGACAAAATGATAAAAAAAGTAAGTCTTTCAAGTGTCAGGTCATGTCATGACAACCAAGCCCTGATACCAAACAAGTCTCCAAATAAATGAATTTGACAATGGGTGTGTAAATATATGTATCCATGTTTCATTTTCATGTTTCATTTACACAAAGTGTTTAATTTGTTTCACAGGTAGGGTGCTATTCATTGTGGTGGGTGCCGTGGCAAAATGTTCTCTTGCCCGACCCAAGCCTCTGTATCCTGTAGGGTGTCGTTAGGGGATCAAACAGGTCACACTGAAATGCTTACTTACAAGCCCTTAAGAAACAATGCAGTTTTAAAGAAAAATAAGTGTTAAGAAAGTATTTACTAAAATAAACTGAAGTAAAAAATAAAGAAAAAGAAAGAAAGAAAAATAAAATATAAAAATAACAAATAATTAAAGAGCAACAATAAAATAGCAGTAGTGACGCTATATACAGGGGGTACCGGTACAGAGTCAATGTATGGGGGCACAGGTTAGTTGAGGTAATTGAGGTAATATGTACATGTACGTAGAGGTAAAGTGACTATGCATAGATAATAAACAGAGAGTAGCAGCAGTGTAAAAATGGGGGTGGGGGGGATCAATGCAAATAGTCCAGGTAACCATTTGATTAGCTGTTCAGGAGTCTTATGGCTTGGGGTTAGAGGTGTTAAGAAGCCTCTTGGACCTAGACTTGGCGCTCCGGTACCACTTGCCGTGCGGTAGCAGAGAGAACAGTCTATGACTAGGGTGGCTGGAATCTTTAGCAATTTTTAGGGCCTTCCTCTGACACCGCCTGGTATGGAGGTCCTGGATGGCAGAAAGCTTGGCCACAGTGATGTACTGAGCCGTATGCACTACCCTCTGTAGTGCCTTGCGGTCGGAGGCTGGGCAGTTGCCAAACCAGGCGGTGATGCAACCAGTCAGGATGCTCTCAATGGTGCAGCTGAGGGACCCCCCGTGTTGAGGATCAGCGTGGCAGATGTATTGTTACCTACCCTTACCACCTGGGGGCGGCTCGTCAAGAAGTCCAGGATCCAGTTGCAAAGGGAGGTGTTTAGACCCAGGTTCCTTAGCTTAGTGATGAGCTTTGAGGGCACTACGGTGTTGAACGCTGAGCTGTAGTCAATGAACAGCATTCTCACATAGGTGTTCCTTTTGTCCAGGTGGGAAAGGGCAGTGTGGACAGCAATAGAGATTGCGTCATCTGTGGATCTGTTGAGGCGGTATGCAAATTGGAGTGGGTCTAGGGTTTCTGGGATAATGGTGTTGATGTGAGCCATGACCAGCCTTTCAAAGCACTTCATGGCTACAGACGTGAGTGCTACGGGTCGGTAGTCATTTAGGCAGGTTACCTTGGTGTTCTTGTGCACAGGGACTATGGTGGTCTGCTTACAGACTGGGTCAGGGAGAGGTTGAAAATGTCAGTGAAGACACTTGCCAGTTGGTCAGCGTATGCTTGGAGTACACATCCTGGTAATCCGTCTGTGAATGTTGACCTGTTTAAAGGTCTTACTCATATCGGCTACCTTTAAACAGGTCAACATTCACAAGGGGTTAACCTACCTCCTCCTCCCACCCTCCCTACCAGTCGGTCCTGGCATTGTGAGTGAGCGTGATGGCACTCAGAACGTGTGTCTCCGTGTGTCTCTGTGCCCCTTGGTGGGCTGTCATCACTCCCTGGCATTGGGAACACAGCACAGCTGCAGGGGAACCGCTCAGTGGGGAACCTTCGTTTCCATCTGTCTCCTATTCAGGGTGGCACCTATTTAGAGCAGCTCAGCGGCTGTGCATGCCATGAGCCATGAGAGGGAGGGAGGGAGGGAGAGGGGAGGGAGGGGGAGAGAGTGCAGGAGAGAGATGGAGAGAGAGACAGGGAGAGAAAGGAGGAGAAAAGAGGGGGGAGTTGGGAGAACTATAGGAAACTCCACCTGTGGTAGTTGTGGTTTTACTCCCACTGCTTGTTAGATGTCAGGTTGTCTATAAAAGCAACACTATGAAGTTGTTTGCCAACTGGGGCACTTGGTTTATGGTAAACAGACCTAATGAGCTAAATAAGAACAGTGAACATTTAAATAGAAATGTTTCTTCTGCAGATTCTGGTCCCATCTAGAACCTAAAAGGGTTCTTCGGCTGTCCCCATAGGAGAAGCCTTTGAAGAACCCTCGTTGGTTCCATGTAGAACTTTTTTTGGTTCCATGTAGAACCCTTTCCACAGAGAGTTCTATAAGTAACCCAAAATGGTTCTATCTGGAACCTAAAAGAGTTCTCCTATGGGAACAGCAGAAGAACCCCTTTGGAACCTTTTTTTCTAAGAGTGTAGGCTAGAACAAGTAAATGCCAATATCACAGTCTAATTGCTATTTGTCTTGAAGTACTGCTTTTTTATGAAAATTGTCACTCAGAAAACAGTATATGGGATAAACATCTGTTATCTATAACATTTACGGTATGTTTGCATATAATAACATTGTCACTATAACATTCTCTGCAAATATACATCCGTGGCTGCATGTGCTTGTGTGGTGAGAGGGTATGTGTGTATGAGAACGCACTTAATTTAGCAGGTGCTCTTTGACAGTTCTTGAATGTGCGCCAAGTCTGCTGTAAAAAAAAAAAACTCAGCATGCATCTGTGTGGGGCTGCGCTGTGACAGATGGGGACGGTTTAACTTATAGAGTTCGGTTAAGATCCGGAGGTTTCTGGGGCTGTCTGTGCCAAGCAGGTGCACATAAACACCCCAAAGAGAGGATAGAGGAGCCTCAGCTGCCATATTTCGGGGGGCTATTTAGATGTCCATAGACTACTGAATATACACTGCCAAGGCTATAAGCTCAGGGAAATCCTCTTCTATAGCTCTCTGTGTCCTCGACAAACACTCTCACAATATCCTCCCATACTGTACAAGACAGAAAGATAGGCCATCATAGTGGAATCATACCTCCAAGCTGACAATTAACTGACAACTACTAACATCTGTCAAACCTACATAGAATGTAAAGTAGAGAAAAAACAGTGTTTTGCTGAATGTTTACATTCTACGGACCTGGAAGAAAGCTGGGGAATCCCTAAACTTTCACCAACAGTGTCACAGATATGAACACCTAAAAACAAACAACGTGACGAAGGACAGAAACAGAGTTCGTGTTCCCAGAGTCACCAGCCAGCCACAAAGTTCCATACAGTGTGTAACTGTGGCAGGAAAAACCCAAGTAAGGACTTGGTAAAAGTGAGCGGTTCATCCATTCTGAAGTGGCCAGGTGTCTGGCAGGAAGACTTTCCACCATATGGCTGCTTCTCTCTCTCTCTCTCTCTCTCTCTCTCTCTCTCTCTCTCTCTCCCTCTCTCCTTTTCCCTGCAGTCATGAGGCTTGTTAGACTTTCTCTCGGTGCAAAAGGTGAAAAGTTCCTTCCTCTGCCTGTTTAAAAAAAAATTTTTTTAAACTTTTACTCCTTTTTCTCCCCAACTGGTAGTTACAGTCTTGTCCCATCACTGCAACTCCCGTACGGACTCTGGAGAGGCGAATGTCGAGAGCCATGCGTCCTCTGAAACACGACCCTGCCAAGCCGCACTGCTTCTTGACACACTGCCTGCTTAACCCGGAAGCCATCTGCGGAGGAAACAGCGTTCAGCTGGCGACCGAAGTCAGCGTGCATGCGCCCGGCCCGCCACAAGGAGTCGCTAGAGCGTGATGGGACAAGGACATCCAGCCAAACCCTCCCCTAACCCAATTTTGCACCGCCTCATGGGTCTCCCGGTCATGTCCGGCTGCGACAAAGCCTCGGAAAGACCCCGGGTCTGTAGTGACGCCTCAAGCACTGCGATGCAGTGCCTTAGACCTCTGCGCCGCTCGGGAGGCCCCCTCTCTGCCTGTTTTTAAAGCGACAGGACACATTTTTGAGGATGAGCATGCATTACCAGAGAAGAGACCACAACTCCAGTTTCAGAAAATCAGAACGGAAATGTAAACAAAAATAGAAAGAGAGAATCTTTCATCTGAAATAAGGCAGGTATATTTGCTGACTTTCCACCTGATTTTTCATCAAAAGTCCTACTTTTTCCTTCTGATGATTCATGGGTAAAGTGATAATTAGGGCATTGTCCGTCCTCCTGCTGTGTTTTAATTTGGGGAGAGAGGCCTGCATGTCGCTGATAGAAGGATCTATCTGACACGGCTAGTCTAGCCTGCTACATCTGTGAGCTGCGAGCAACAGCCGCTGGGGAAGATAAGGCCAGACTAGCCTCTTGCCCAACGCTCCACGGAGCGCTCCACCCTCTCCTCACTCCGGTCCCCTCCCCAGTCCCATGACCTTATCTGTGGAGAGAAAGCACCGTTCGGTCACGATAGCACCTGCCAGGGCCAGAGCTGGGATAAAGTGATTATGTGGGAATCATTATCTCACCCCCCCCCCCCCCCCCCCCTCCACAAAAAAAAATATAATTTTATACCTGCCAACATCTAAGAGTAGGGGAGGCAGGCAGGGGCCTCCTCAGCCTGACACACAGGAGCATGCACATACACACTAATCCAATGGGGCAATCTTCTCCTTCTCAGCAGGCAATCCCAGGGTTTGATTTGAGAACATGCTATTACTTGATCATCACATGTTAACTCACGGCGCTTACATGTAGCCATGGAGAGGGTCAGCATGATGAGAGGGAGAAATGCTGGACACACATACATACAGTACATATAAACATGAAAATTCCAACTTCGGTACATGTATTCATTCCACTGAATATTACATGGCAGCAGATTCCATCAGATTGGATGATGTCATTGGGAGAAGCTTGAATATACTAACAAATTATTTTTGATGCTGTATTTTTACCCCAAATAATCTTCAATCTTAGTGCACAGTTGAGGCAGGGAAGGCTCTCTAACATAGAAAGCACCTAGAAAACAAAAAGGAAATGAAACCAACTGACTGTCAATCTATAATTTCATAGTTTCCCAAGTCCCAAATGTGTCAGATGAGTGAACACCGCCCTCCACCTCACACACCCGTTACTCTCACATCCACTCTGCTGTCCACCATCTGTGTGCTGGTTTCACTCTGACAGACAGATGGACGGCACATCTGTGTGCTCACATCCCCTCTCACTTCTGTCCCAGCTACACCACACCGCGTGCTCTGCGGGTCAGAGGGGTCCCAGCTGTACCCTCACTGTCGTTTCACAGAGGAACCCCTGTTACTGATTTTACCCCCCTGCTGGAGCGCGCGCACACACACACACACACACACACACACACACACACACACACACACACACACACACACACACACACACACACACACACACACACACACACACACACACACACACACACACACACACACACACACACACCACTGGGACAACAGAGCAGAGAGGCCAGGGCAGAGAGACACTTGGCATCTGGACTGACTGAACCACAGTGAGTGAAGACAGGACCCTCAGCATCTAACCAGGGGGTGAACAAACCCCCCTAAGGCCGGTGTCGGGGGGGGGGGGGGCAGAGCTATCCATAGGGTGCAGAGTTGGGGGTAGGGCTGGCTAGGCGGAGGAAAGGAGAGATGGAGTGAAGGGTCTAGGGAGGAAGTGTTAGGAACAGGAGGAGCCCTGTCTGTGTCCGGAGGGAACGGGAAAACAGTGCTGCCCGGCCTGGCCTGACCCGGCTACAGACACAGCTGGTTCCTGCCAGAGGAAACCCCAACGGAGACCGAGGCTGGTGTCTACCGCTATCACAACCCAGCAGCACTGTTTACCTTCCCCTGGGGAACCACCCCTTTCACATGGCGGGGACAGGACTCACACACAGACATATACACACACAGTGTTACAGTTGCACACAGTCGCGGCTCACACGGTTGCCACTGCTCTGCTTTCCCTGTGTGGACTAGAGGAGGGTTCAGGCCAGTGCACTGCCCCACAGCCAGAACAACGAGGAAACGAGGAGCCACGAGGCTAGCTGACCTCCCCCTGCCACTCACACACACACACACTGTTACCTCACACACTCCTGTTGAGTGAGTCGGAGAAAGAGAAGGAGAGAGAGAGACTACTGGGTGGAGAGAAAGAGCATCGGACACAGATAATTACACAAGTCTGGTAGCGCCGCGATCCATCTGAAGTGACGTGTCGTGGACGGGACAAAAGTACGAGGTAAAGGAAGAGTCATTTGAAGACTGTGTTAGCTGCATAAAGCTAAAAGGAAGTCCAGTTTTTTCTCTCTCTCTGTCTGGCAGCCATGTGATCTGGCTGTGCTGGGCTCATGTTCTAATCATGAGAGCCAGAGGACTCACTCTGTGATCTCCCCAGGCCTGGATAAGTCAGTCAGTCAGCACCCTGAGCCCACAGGAGAAAGGACATCAACCCTCCGGTCTGCACACTGACCACAGAGAGAAAGACAGACAGACCTATCAACTTGTGTGGTTTAGTGTGTCCCCTGACCAGTCGAGAGTTCTAAAAACACACAGAGGACAGGACAACGTTGTGGATTACTGCTGTGGGGGAGGGGGGCTTCGGGTGCAGAGCATGGCTGCCGAGGTCCACCTGGAACGGCAGAGGAGGTCTGACCTACGGAGAGACTCAACCTCAGCCTCCACCTCGGCCAGTTTGACCGCTCCTCCCAGGGTTCCCACGGTGATGCTGACCAGTCGCAGGGGGACGCTGTGCAGGCGGAACCCTCACAGGCTGGAATCTGGAAACCCCAACCTGGCAACCAGGAGCTACCGCACAGCCAACCAAGGTAGGTGGCGATCCTTTTCTGTGTTATGAGAGGTACTACAGGCTGTGCCTCTGTTGGCAGCGCGCTACAGTGACGAGTGATTGTGGAGAAACTCCTGCTGTCATTTCTCCTCATTAAGTTGGAGTGATTGACGTGTAATCAGATTGTGTTGAGTTAGCACCACATGCTCCAGACAAGACATGGAAATTAGCTTCCTACTGTAGCTCCTGTAACTATGGTGAAACGCTTTACCAACTGTCACTTGATTTTCAAGGTCAAAACAGACCCCAACTTGTTTTCATTACTGAAAGCATAGTTTGCTGTCAAAGCCCTACACTGTAAAGACATTAGAAGTCAGTGGCACATGTGTCCAAGTGGGCTGGGAGGGAAAGGGGTTCAGGCTGGTGAGGACCCGAGGATGGGGACTTCCCTCTGGGCTTCCCCTGGCAGCTGGAGGGGCACACTTCCCTTTATTGTGTTTCTGAGGGGCTCGGGGGAGGGTGGAAGGTGGAGGGTCGGAGATGTTGAGTGAGGCTCATTCATTGTCAAGCCCAGGTCAGGACCCCGAGAGATATTACTGACCCCATCAGGGCTGTTAGTTAGGTTAGCGGGGTCCCCTCCCCTCACCTCCCCATCCCTCTCCTGTCTGCTAGCTTCTAGCCGTCAGACCAGCACACTCAACAGCATCACTGGCTAAGGGAGAAATACGGTGGAACACTAAGGAAATGTCCTTGTAATCTTAATCTCATACTTTCTTCCTTTCTCAAATTCACTCTATCAACAGCGAGAGGACTGTTTTCAAGCACCCGCTGTCAACAATGTAAATGAAAATCTGGTAATTGATTAAAGTAGTGTAAAAACTGGAGATGTGCCTTTAGGTAAAAACTTCACAAATCAGTGAGGCCAGTAGCACAGAAATACATTAAAAGCATCAGACATTAAAGCTGTACTTTATAGACTCTAAATATTTAAAAGGGGTGCCGTCTTAGAGGAGGACTAATACCCAACATAGTGAATTACCTGCGGCAGCTCCCATTTCTTGGCAGTAATGAGCTTTGTGAACATTTCAGTGATAAGCACTCTATAATTAGGCTTAGTCATAAGCATCCCCTGTAATTCTCTGATAAAAAGCCAGCAGAACTGAGGTAAACGCTGGTCCCATCCGTCAGGCTTGCCTCATGTTCCAGGGAGGAACCCATGTCCCTATAAACAACACTCTTTGTCTGATCAGGTAGTTTACCTGTTTGGGGGGGTGTGGGGAAGGGGGGGGGGTACCGTTCAGGCATCATAATGGTAATGGTCTTGTGATATTTTCTATGTGTGTGTATTTCTGTGTGTGTGTGTGTGTGTGTGTGTGTGTGTGTGTGTGTGTGCGTGTGTGTGTATGTCTGTGTGTGTGTGTGAGGCGTTATGAGACGCGGCGCAGGCTTCCTGTGAGGGAGCAGATGTCGCAGGGCTCAGGCACAGCTGCGGCGGATGATAACCACAGTGGCAGGGATATGTCGGCACGCTGGCTCCTCTCCCTGTGTCTTATCACCGCGCACACAGCACACAGCACACCACAATGAGGAACTGCCACCCGCCAACACCAGCGCACCCTCACAGCCGGCCCTGAGAGAGGGGAGGGCAGGGAAAGAGAGGGGGGAGGGAGAGAGGGAGGACGGAGGGGTAGACTCAATCTAGACAGAGACTTTGAGGGAAAAGGTGGAATGAAATCACAACAAAGCTCATAGGTTTCATGAACGCTCAGCTCTTCCTGATCCTCCGTGGCTAGAGAAAGGCATATGCTTTATGTGCATGAGAGACATTTGTGTATTTACAGTGCACACGCTCCAATGGCTACTCGTGTGTTGAGGACATCTGGCTCAAAGGTTGACGCATATTCTACTCTACCTCTCTGTCTCCATCAACAAGCTTATCATCGCCCATTACACAACTGGGTTGTATTACATATAGGTTCTCTTAATCTCTTCACAGAGATGGGTGTAAAACAAGGATGATGGGGGATGGGGCTGTGACGAATATCGTCGTGAAAAGAGAGAAATAGAGGGAACGAGAGAATGTGAGAGAGAGAGAGAGAGAGAGAGAGAGAGAGAGAGAGAGAGAGAGAGAGAGAGAGGAGGGGGAGAGAAGGGGGGTAGAGAGAGCAGTTATCCTCTCTATTTCCTCTGCACCAGCTTTGCGGTTTCTGTGAGGAACAGATGTTCACTTGATACAGTGCACCATGCCTCTCTCCTTGCTATCTTCAGTCCCAGCACTACCAACTGTCTGCACACACACATTCTCCCTCTCTCTCTCTCTCTTGCATGCCAATGTGGACACAATTGCTTGCCTGACTACATGCGGATGTATTCAGGTGCAAACAGAAAACACGGTAAATTGAGAACTTTCCACTGCTGCCCACTTGATTTTCTCTCCTGTTCCTGCATCCTGCTCTTTAGTAAACACTTCACTTTAACGAGGCGCTATTTCCTGGTCCTTTAGCAGGGCTGGTCACCAGCCACCACTGACCTCAGGGTCTCCTCTTTCACACACACTGAGATAAGCATAGTACAGTGTGTGTGTGTGTGTGGGTGTGTCCTCTGGCCCTGCTATGAATTAAACATCATATAGGAGAATGACTGTTTAAAAAGAAGAGAGCGTCATTTTGAGTTCAAATTCCCATCATGCTTCGATGGATTGAACGGCCACTTTACTGCACGATTGCAAATAGAATGTCAGAGGGTCTATGATGCAATTTGTAAAACCAGCATCAAACGTGTGCTTGACTAGATGGAGCAATGATCCGTTGCGCCATGCTACATTACAGCAGAGGAGCTCTCTCATCCTGTGTTTTCTATTCTCAGGCATCATCTGATGACTTTTCAGATGACTTTAAGACGTTCACGACGCCGATATAAAAGCTGTCGGATAACACACAGCTTCCACGGTCATATCACCTCGAAATATCAAACTTCAACGTGAGTGTCAAAAACAACAATGGGAATGTTTCTATTGCGAAAAGCTTTCGCTACACCTGCAATCACATCTGCTAAATATGTGCACGTGACCAATCAAATTCAATTTGATTTGATTTCACATTCCCATTGTCACACCAGTGCAATGGGTTGCATCAGAAAGTGTACTGACAAACGCACAGTATAATCCTGAGCGTGTTATCTTTTTCATTTAGAGGGAAAGAGACTATTTTGTTTTAACTGCTTCTCCCCCAAATAATTTACTTTTACATTGCTGCCTTTAATGGCAACTCAATAACAGCGTCCACTGAATGTGGATCCAAGCAGCAGAGCACAATGGAGCTGCGTTCCTTTCAGACGAGAGGCACAGCGGCCTTATCTCTTTTCAACACGCCAGCTAGGCTGTGACTGGAGCTATAGGAAAGGATTTACAATATGTGAGTGGAGGAAATGCTCCAGTCCAGACCTCTGTGAATTCTCTCCCTGTAGAGCCTCCGCTGCCCCGTGTCCCCAGTCTGTCACAGAGACCTTCATTACCATACCTACACAATGATCAGCCCCTCAATCTACCCGGCGCATCTCAGACCAGTCCTCCACCACCATCAGATACAGGCAACGCAACGAGATGGAGAGAACAAAAGAAAGACAGGGAGAAAGAAAGAGAGAAAGAGAGAGGAGACAAAGCCGGGTCATTTGTGTTCATTAATGCCATCAAAGGGAAGTCAGGGTCTGAAGACGAGTGTCAGGAAACGAGGGAGTTCAGTTCATTGAGAGAGATAAATATAGTTCCCACCTTGTGTTTCTGTTGTGGGGATGAGTTATCAGACGCGCCACATGGAGGGTCATCCCATCCAACACATCACCCAACAAAAGACAAAATTAAGAAAAGAATGAGGGGCTGTCATTTGGGGAGCTGACAAGCCGTCTGCCCATATTCCCAGAGGAGAATAGCACGCCGTCAATCATAATGCTATCATGGTGACAGGAATCCTTTTTGGTTTCACCCCATGCCCCACACACTGTCACTCATGGTCCCCCCCCTACCCACCCATCACCTCTCCAACATCCAGTATTATTTTTTCTAATTAAACAAAAAGACCTAGGTTAACATAAAACGTAAAGATATTCAATCTAAAACATACCTTTACGTTCAGTTGTACACACGCATGCACGCACACACACACGCACACACACACACACACACACACACACACACACACACACACACACACACACACACACACACGTGTGTGTGGCCCTCAGATGGACCTGCAGGGCCAGCACAGGCAAGGCTATAACTCCCCAGCAGGAGAGAGAGAGAGAGGGGCTATAAACACTCCATCAAGTCCTGGGACGATCCACCATCCATCTCCTTGACAACCCAAATTCCAGGATGCCACATGGAACCCCTGATAGGACTCTGATGGGTTACTTGCATTGGGGAATGTGTGAGGGTGTGTACGCGTGTCTGGGTGTGTGTACTTTATTCTCCCACCATTCTAAGCCCAATGCAGCAGTTATAGTGTTGGTGTCTGAATTATTAAAACAGCAAAGGTAAATATTGAGAAATTGTTTCTATTCAGAAATGCATGGATTAGTGTATATACAACACACAACTAGCTCTCTCTCTCTCTTTCTCGAGAAATCCTAGATCTTTTAGTAGAGACCTGGCCTGAATATGTTTCCAAATCTGAGTGAGGCAGACAGAGCTGTAGGATCTCTGATTCGTCTTAAGGCTGCTCACTGGATGGATCAGACTTTGATATGGTAGATAGAGAATCATAGCAGCTGTCATAAAGAGAAGAAGAAATTGCAATGGAAAGTACTGTACAATATACCTTATCAGTTCTCTCCCCAACTGAGAGCAATCATTTTAGGCCACAACACACTCACTCACTCACTCACTCACTCACTCCAGTCCCTTATGCTTGGTTATGATGGCGGATAGAGATCCCTGTTCCTACTGGTTTACTTATGGGTCTGTGGCCATTCACTAATCATATCAATGATCATAAAGATTACCTCCAACTGTATAACCTGTTTGACATCTGAAATGGTCAGTAATACACAGAAACAACACATCCCCTTTAGACAGTTCCTCTTACCTGTATCTGAGAGGACACCTCACACTCCGGACACCTGACAGGCTGGTGAGACAGGACACACTGGATAGCAGCTGTCTCTGTGTACTCTTGACTGACTTTGTTTGTTCTATAGACATAGTAGAGGTTAGGAGGAGAGTGTTTGTTTTGTCTTCAGTAGGCTACCCCTCTTCCTCCGTGTCTCCAACAAAGCGTAAAGGGCACAGGTGTAGAATTCTCAGCTAGTGAAACCAGATGAACCTGGCAGATGTGACGTCATCGTTTAGCACAAGGTTTTTCAACTATGGCGCGCGGCGGTTCAACGCGTCAGTAAATGAGGACCAATTTATTTATTTTTTTCAAATTGCCGGCGTCTGGGAGCTACAATTGGGATAGGCCACTGTGCTAATGCAAATAGTCCTACACGGTAAACTAGGCATTGGCATTTGTGGTAAACGCCAAGCCATCATATGTATGCAGATAGGCCTACTGCCTATGCCATTACAAAAAATACAGCATTAACTCAAATACACAAACACTATGAGGATGTCGGATGGAATGACCGTAGAACAGTCGCACTATGGTGTTTGCCTGCAGATTCTGGAGGTGCAAATCCAACCTCTGACAATATTATTTTTACAGACACCTTTCAGCCAAAATCACCTTTTGTGATAGCTACTGCACACCGTTATTTTTTTACTAATATTTTTAAATCTATATTGTTGTTTATCACTTGTATTCTTTGGTGAAAATGAATAAATACTGTCTTGACCATATAGTACCCTCATGCATGGGCGAAAGTGTCGGGGGAACAAAATTAGGCCTCCCTAGACTAAAGCAGAAATCTTGTATTTATTTTCTACCATTGTCTATTGAGAAGTAAGAGGAAAATGTCCACTGATTGTCAAGCGTCTGAACGAGCAGTTAATTGTGAGGCCATTGGTAGAAATGATGAGATGATGTTGATGGCATTGCATGTGGAGATTGTCTAGGCGACGAGTGAGGTGGTTTTTAGAGCTGGCGTCTGCTGATGTGAGGAAACAGCGGCCCCCTTGGGTAGATTTGGGGAAAATGATTCTCTATGGGGAAAATGTGAGACAATATAGATTGCATACCTGGTATTATAGCCTACTGTAGGCGCCCGTATTTACACTTGATCTAACCCCTCTGACCATTTGATGTCGGCTATATCGCCTAAACTAAAGTATGGAATTAGCCTAACTTAACACTAGGCTACAAATATTCGCTGTTTCTTTGCACATAAAATAGGCCTATGACAGTGAAGAGAGTTAATAAATCCAATCGGGCTGAAGTAAAAACCTCACGTGGGGAATACATTGTATTTCTAGAATTTACAAAATAAGATGATGTAAACTTCTGTACTTGTTTCAAGTATAAATCAATAGCCTATATGTGTGCACAGTGTGTGTATGTGTGTGCGCATGAGGTCAGAGTTTGATGAGTTTCTATAATCGAGAAAAAAAAAGGACAATATGGAGATAATACGCGTGCTGTCAATTGTCAATGCTATTGCAGAATCGAGCAGAAATGTGGCTGTCAACTCGTAGGTCTGAAGAGAGAAAGAGAGGGAGAGGGAGAGAGCGAGGTTAGGAGCTCCGTACGCATCCTGCTCCAGATGGTGATTTAAACGCAGACAGAAGGCTACAGAGGGATAGAGAGAATCACAAGACTGCACACTAGACCCGCGAGCTCAAAATAATCGAAAACTACAACATGAACCAAAACACGAAATGAGCGAAAACAAAGAGAACCATTTAGGCGCTCGAAATATGATGAAAGATTTTTACTGACTGAGTTGACAACAGCATCTCAAGCCAATTGTTTCAGTGGAATGAGCGGTCCTCGATGCCAGAACAGTTGGATCGGTTGGCAATGACGGTCTGAGAAGCGTGGTGTCTGCTGAGCAAAATCGAGTGATTCATTCAGCTTTGACATGCTCAAACAAAGGGAGACTAATTTTACGGATGTATAAAGACTTGATATTGTAAACTAATTTGGACGATTGTGTGCCAAACAACGGGTTCAAAGTCGTCCACCGAGGAGTAGCATTTGGAACAAGAGGATCCATGCCCAAATGAATTTCATATTTTTACGTTGGATGTAGCCCACCGCGCGCAACGGACAAGGATTTGTGAAGTAGCCTATTTTCTCTGACAATTTTAAGATCATTCTGGCAGCGATATTTTGTATCAGTTTGCCGACGGTGAGCACACATGTTAATACATAGCTAAATCAACTATCACTGTGGTTTCTTTACTGTATTAGCCTATCCTTGCTAACAGAAAATGAGATCTAAAACAGCTCACATTTAGATAACGGAGAGAAGTTGTGATTTTTCCCCCCCTCAAAATCCAGATAAACTGTTGGTTTTTACCATCGAAAATGGACAGTAAACCAAAGACTTCTATGTACTAAAGGATCACAAAGCTCTGTCTAGCTTTGTGATATAGTTTTCAATTTATATCTAAGAAGTGAATTACCTCATAATTTATTGAACCGAAAAGTCAACAACACCGCTTTGAATCCAAAGGAAACGCATATATTTTTTTGTTTGACTGTAAAAGTGTCGAATTGATCATTTTTCTCTCGCTCAATATCTTTCATTGTCAAAGAGAAGGAATAACACCTTTATGAATGGTGTTCAATATCTCCGAAGGCTTTATCCTTTCTTCCAAATAATGAGGATCGGGGCGTTATAATCGTCATTCTTTGGTCTGGATTATCTTCGCTGCAATTACCTCAACCTGAACCCGACCTTCACAAAGTAAGTCACACCATTAGGCTACATGTTTATTGCAAATTAGAAATTATAGCCTACTGATTGTGTCCTGGTTTGATGCGAGAGAGACGTTTGGACACGGTTGCTTCTGGCATGAAGCACATATTGCATTTTATTTGGTAGCCTATTTTGTACTCTTGAATTTGTACACTTATTTTATCAACTATAGGCGAGGCTAGATGGTGAGGTTAGGTGATAATCGCAATTTAGCTAGGTAGCATAGCATAGTAAAGACGTGATTTTACATGTCCCTGATGTTAATATAGCTGCATAAATTATTATGCAGATCTTTAAATATAACCAATACTCTTCCTATATTATGTTAAATAACATGTAAAAAGTTCGATTTTCAAGGGCAATAATACAATTCCCTCATCGATTAGAAATAATGTGTTATTATACCATTTTTCTTGACTTTTTTTGCATAAAGCTGTTGACTCCTACTTTCGCTGTTCAGGTTTTCGCTGTTTCCGCATTGTCAGCTATTTTTACAGGAACTTTCATTCATGTTATTAAACAGTAAACATTCGTGTTCAGTATAGTTTCATTGCTTCCCCATTGATGGCGTTGAATCAAAATGTTTTCATATGATTGGTTTTATTTTGACACAGACACTGCAGTCGATGTGTCCTATTGGATGATGGTTCTCTTATTCGGAAAAACCTAAAATTATAGGCTAAAACAATTGTGCTGATGTAGAATTTGTGATGAAGAGGCAACAATGTATCAGCCAAATTGAAAGCATTGTAGCTTCAATAAGCCATATCAGACACTTGATAAGACAACTTTTCATATGTCTATAATATTAATGGTAGACTAGTATAAATAACTAGTAGGCATATTTCATCGCAAACAACAGAGAAGTTATAACGTTTATACGTCGGTATAAATACAGGCTATGTAGTTTAGCACATTTTCTAGCAATGTTTGTTTATAGCAAATGTGGGACCATAACGCGTCTGCCTTCCTCTGGATACAGGTGGTCTTTAGATAAATTCCCTCCCCTAGATATAGTAGGCCTACATTAATGAAACTAACGGCACATGATGTGGTGTTTCTGCTGGTGGGGATGAGAGCGCACGAAGCTCCTTGTGTGATGGAACATGGAGGAGTAAATATACAGTTGTTGGGTCGGGTCGTGGTTTTTAGGGCTTTGTACTCTAGCATCTCTCGTGTCTTCTTCCTGTGGTGGTACCTGTACCTGTACCTCACCACAACTCCCACATCAAAGTACCGACTGAAAGTAGTAATGAGTTTGGATCGTAGGCCTACATCTAGAGGCCTTGGTTTTGTTTTGATATCTTGTGGGCGCCTTCCTTGAGTGATACGTGATTGAAGGAAGGAAGGATGCATGTTCAAAGTATTCGGACCAGGCCCTGCCCTGTTGTCACAAATCAGTGGAAGGGGCAGTAAATAACCTACGTCTCATAGGCTGTGATATATTATTTTATTATATATATTTATACTATATTATCATGTGTTACAGAGGCACCGTAGATTATATATTGCACACAAACTGAATGGGCCAAACCGTTTATAGAAGCCTAGGCTAACGTGTGCACATAACCTGGAATAACCTTGTAACGATCGTCGTGCAGGAAGGAAGAAGTGGACCAAGGCGCAGCTGGGAGCGAACTCATGTTATTTATTACAGACTGAAATAACACGGTCAAAACAGAGAATAAACGTATCGCTACTGCTCCAACAAAAAGAGACAACAACCCACAAACATCGTGGGGGGAATAGGAACTTAAATATGATTCCCCAATCAGAGGCAACTAGCGACGCTGTCTCTGATTGGGAATCTACAGAACCCAACATAGAAATATGCCCCAAAGCAAGGCTATACCAAAACATAGAAAATAAACTATAGAAATGCCACACCCTGACCAAAATAGAAGAGTTCACCTGGTCAGGGCGTGACAAACCTGATCATCTCCCATGGTTTGAAATTCTGGAATAGGTGGCCTGGAATTGAAAGGCCTCTCTCACCTCTCTTCTCCCCTTTAGCGGTGCACAGGTGAAAGGCAGCTGCTTACGCCGATCTCTCACCTCATGGGTGTGATGATCAGACTCCACAGTGGGTCAATTGCCAGATATTCAATTCACAAAAACGGCGCCTCTCAGTTTCAAGGCCAGAAAATGCAATATGGAGCTGGTGTCTGTGCCAGCCAGGATAATGAGTGAGCAGAACTGTATTGGGCGTCAGAGAGTAGAAGAAGAGCACATCGATGAGACAGCCTATTGGCATCGCTGCCAGACAGACAAAGTAACAACATTGCTCTAGCCTAGTGAAAGACAAAATGAATTGGGTTGGAAGGAATATTATTTAATCAAACTAAATAGGATTAGAAGACATTCTAAACTAGATATACACTGGGTATACCAAACATTAGGAACACCTCCTAATATTGAGTTGCACCCAACCCCTTTTTTGCCCTCAGAACAGCCTCAATTCGTCAGGGCATGGACTCTACAAGGTGTCGAAAGCGTTCCACAGGGATGCTGGCCCATGTTGACTGCAATGTTTCTCACAGTTGTGTCAAGTTGGCTGGATGTCCTTTGGGTGGTGGACCATTCATGATACACACAGGAAACTGTTGGGGGTGAAAAACTCAGCAGCGTTGCAGTTCTTGACACAAACCGGTGCGGCTGGCACCTACTCACATACCCCGTTCAAAGGCTCTTAAATCCTTTGTCTTGCCCATTTAATTGATAGATACACAATCCACGTCTCAATTGTCTCCTCCCCTTCATCTACACTGATTGAAGTGGATCGAACGGATTACATCAATAAGGGATCATAGCTTTCACCTGGATTCACCTGGTCAGTCTATGTCATGGAAAGAGCAGGTGTTCTTAATGTTTTGTATACTCAGTGTATAAAAGATTAATAAATATAACTTAAAGAAAGATTACTCTGTGCAGATGACTCATCTTGGCCAAAAACTCACTCACTTGAGCCTGCACGAACTCTGATATCCATCAGTGGATTTGTCTCTAAATGCATCTGTAAAAACAGAGGACATTTTCTCTGCAGGACATCACATGAATTGACTATTTAATTGGCCCTGGCGGTAAAGATCAGCTGAATAATTGAACAGCTGATAATAGACAGACAATAGATGGAGAGATCCAAAGGTGAAACCACACTACAGCCGTTCAGCATTAACGCACATTACCACCAAACATCCCCACCGCCCGCCACTCTTCTCCAAAGGCAGATGTCCCTACTTCATCATTAAGTGCCTCTCTTAAAGAAAACCATTCATTACCCCACTGGAGTTTATTCTGTCTCTGCTACTACCACACTCGTATGGATGTCTCCCTCCCGTTTAATGGGCGGATGGAAAAATACCACAGGAGGGAAAACAAGTTTTTTAAAAGAGATACATGCTCTTGTGCCAAAGCCACATGCCAATAGAGAGATGTTGTAGTGCAGTGATGGAGTCTCACCAGCCTCCTCTGGACAGAAGCAGAGACACAGACCATGCAGTGTGTAGTTCACTGGCTGCTGCCTGACAAACACCAGTCCTCATAGACCCTAAGAGCCCCACTTTGAGGCATCATAACTCACCCCACAGTGGTAACAGAAACACACTGAAGCTATGACCAGGGGGTTATATACTATTATAAACCGGGTGGTTCGAGCCCTGAATGCTGATTGGCTGAAAGCCGTGGTATATCAGACCGTATACCATGGGTATGACAAAACATTTACTTTTACTGTTCTAATTATGCTGGTAACCAGTTTATAATAGCAATAAGGCACCTCGGGGGTTTGTGGTATATGGCCAATATACCACTGCTAAGGGCTGTATCCATAAGAACAGTGGTATATTGGCCATATACCACACCCCCCCGTGCATTGCTTAACTCTAGGATCGTAGTCAAGCATGTGAACTGGAATAAAATGTGAGTTGCGTACTGTATTTAAGAAATACAGATTATTTGTGACATTCACTTAGTTACACAGGAGAGCGTCCTTATTGGTCACTCATGGCAGGGTAGGTCATGTTGTTTGTTGAAGGTGATCGTGTCTGTTGCCTGGTCCCCGTGCCGGTTGGTTCGCCAGGTGACAATGTCACAGCACAGTGACCTGCAGCCGGATTGTGGTGGGGAGCGGGATGGGGAGCGTGGTGGGGAGCGGGGTGGGGATTGTGGTGGGGATTGTGGTGGGGAGCGGGGTGGGGAGCGGGGTGGGGAGCGTGGTGGGGAGCGGGTGGGGAGTGGGGTGGGGATTGTGGTGGGGAGCGGGGTGGGGATTGTGGTGGGGAGCGTGGTGGGGATTGGGGTGGGGATTGGGGTGGGGAGCGTGGTGGGGATTGGGGTGCGGAGCGTGGTGGGGTGCGGGGATTGGGGTGGGGAGCGTGGTGGGGAGCGTGGTGGGGAGCGTGGTGGGGATTGGGGTGCGGAGCGTGGTGGGGTGCGGGGTGGGGAGCGGGGTGGGGAGCGGGGTGCGGAGCGTGGTGGGGAGCGGGGTGGGGAGCGTGGTGGGGAGCGTGGTGGGGAGCGGGGTGGGGAGCGTGGTGGGGAGCGGGGTGCGGAGCGTGGTGGGGAGCGGGGTGGGGAGCGTGGTGGGGAGCGGGGTGCGGAGCGTGGTGGGGAGCGGGGTGGGGAGCGGGGTGGGGAGCGGGGTGGGGAGCGTGGTGGGGAGCGTGGTGGGGAGCGGGGTGGGGAGCGGGGTGGGGAGCGTGGTGGGGAGCGGGGTGGGGAGCGGGGTGGGGAGCGTGGTGGGGAGCGGGGTGGGGAGCGGGGTGGGGAGCGGGGTGGGGAGCGTGGTGGGGAGCGTGGTGGGGAGCGTGGTGGGGAGCGGGGTGGGGAGCGGGGTGGGGAGCGGGGTGGGGAGCGTGGTGGGGAGCGGGGTGGGGAGCGGGGTGGGGAGCGGGGTGGGGAGCGTGGTGGGGAGCGTGGTGGGGAGCGGGGTGGGGAGCGGGGTGGGGAGCGTGGTGGGGAGCGTGGTGGGAGCGTGGTGGGAGCGTGGTGGGGAGCGGGGTGGGGAGCGTGGTGGGGAGCGTGGTGGGGAGCGGGGTGGGGAGCATGGCGGGGTGGGGAGCGTGGTGGGGAGCGTGGTGGGGAGCGGGGTGGGGGCTTGTGCATGTGACAGGTAATTATTGTAATTTGAGTGCGGGCGGTGCAGGTGAAGTTGGCCGTCTTCTAATTAATGAGAGGAGCAGATGGCAGTGGGCGGGAGCCGGCAGAGTGTGTGTGTGTGTGTTTGTGGAGGGGAGAGGAGAGGAGAGGAGAGAGGGTCAGCTGGTCAGCAGAACACACAGACACCTGGACACACAGGCCAAACGACAATTGCCAGAGCCATCATCCCTGAATACAGCATATACTACTGTACTGTGCACAAACGCACCATAGCAACACTCACTACCATGACAACAGGATGACTAGATTCTCATCTGTGTAAAAATAATGCATTTCAAATGCGTGTATGTACATGTAGTATAATGTAGTTCTGAGTAACCTATTATAGAGAGTAGAGACAATGGTGTATAGTAAATGCAAGTAGGAGATTGGTCAGCATAAGTATATGGGAGGCATTGAGTATAACAGTGAATTAAGAACACAGCAAGCCGTTCTGCGTGGGCTGGTTTGCCCAGTGCGCAGAGGCCACCTGTGTGTTGTGTGCAACAGTGGATTTACCGTGAATGTTCCACTGTCCTGGAATCCCAACCTGTAAGCAGCCGGCAGATTACCCTGTGAACCTAATTCCTATAATGCATTAATACTATTGTGCAATTCCATGACCAGGGCTCCACCCGGAGAGGCTACGCACCAGGAGACTGCACACAGGTCAGAGCTGTCAGGGTGTGAGCACCCAACTGGTTTGATGTGTTTGTCTGGTATCTCACACACAGCTCTGTCCTCTCCCATGATTTGAACATTAGCGGCCAAAGAGCGCGTTCAAGTGCCAGTTTCGTTCCCAGGGAGACGAAATTCATCTCAAACAGAGAAATGCTTTCTTTGGACGAGCTAAATAAGAAGTAAAGGGCTTTTTTTCCCTCTTTTGTTTATCTGGCAGCGTCTGGCCATGATGAAAAGTGCAGCAGCTGAGAAATCCATAATCTTAGGTAACGTGTGTGTGTGGTGTGTGTGTGCGTGCGTGCGTGCGTAGAGAGGTGCAGACCGAGACATTGACACTGAGATAGTGTTTTGGACAGGATCGTGTCTCAAATCACTAGGTTCTGAGATTGACAGTGAAGTCTTGTTCTCTGGTAACAGTGATAATGGAGAAGCCCATTGTCCATGTGTATTATATGACTGTACATATAGTTCTGCAATGTGGATGGAATATATTTTAAAACCTCATGGAGACATGCTGGGACATGTTTGCGGGCTTCTGTGGGTATCACTTATTGCCTATTGAAGGGGGCAGGCTCCAGCCTTGGGAACCCAAGCTGCCATTTGGGGTACCAGTGAGCCCATAGTGATGGGTTCAGCCGCAGGCAGACCAGCGGTCGATCGCTATGGTTCCCTCCCTGTTTATCCGTCCAAACAGTGGGAAAGACTTTGGCGTTGGGAGCCCCAGTGTGCTCCACATGTGTTTGACATTACTGTGACATGGCCGCCTCTCAGGGGAGAATGAGAATACCAGAGAGCAGAGGAGCCGTCCAGCTCCCAAACATCTGGAGTAATGAGGAACACATTGGCACCGCAGTGTGGGAGCGGAGAGTTACGTCTAAACCACATGCACACACACTATGGACACACACACATATATATATACACACACACACACACACACATATATATACACACACACACACACACACACACACACAGCGCCCACACGGATACACACTCTCACTTCTTACAGAACAAACATATACTGTACTATACTGTACTTTCACTCAAAACAAGGTATTCTGTGCGTACATTTCCTTTGTGTTATTATTACACAGAAAAGTGGCCTGTCTTATTTCCCATGGTACGGAGTGTAGCGTTACAAGACCCACATCACATTTGCTAAGAATTGTTTTACTTTGAGAGAATATCTAAATCTCATCTTAAAGGTATTATTTTAACCTGTCATGTCTCTGCAGGATAAACGCTTACAGTAAATTTACCTCTTGATGGTTTTGCTGAGCTCAGGTGTCAGAGCTGAGCTTTCCTGTGTTAAGAGGAATCAGTCAAAATGATTATCGTTGTGTTTTTCGATGAAATTAGCGCTCGACAGCGTCAGTAAAATAGCGAACACATTAACAACCCACTGATTTTAAACCTTGCACCTCAGACACAGTATTCTCTTTTGTGACGTTGATTAACCAAGGGGTGTGGTCTGTAAACGCAGATGCATTGTGTCGCTGACACTGACTTCATTATGAGAACTGAGCCTGTGAACTGGTGACAGACACAGGAAACACGCTGGAAAAATCTGCTGTAGCACTGAGCAATTTTTTAATCAAACGTACAGCGGGGGAAGTTCATATCGCTGCTCCACACTCTGATATAATGAGTTCCTCCCTTTTGTCCCGCCTCGCCCTCAGCCAGCCCCTTATCAGAGAGAGAGAGAGAGAGAGAGAGAGGAACGCTGACTGGAGATAGAGTTAAAGTTATTAAGTGTTCACACACACTCCTCTCCACAATGACTTTAAAGGCGTCTGGAAGGGGGCTAGATGGGGGCTGTGGGCTCAGGCTGGGATTGGGGAAGGAAGGCAAGTCAGACGATCATGGGGATATGGCCTCTCCACATATTTGTGGAATTAGAAAGCTGTTATCTCGTGGAAACAGAAGTTTTGCCACAGATGGTTCCGTCATTCTTCAAATGGGTTTGAGCCGAGTGCCCTTGTGTTCCCGGTTACTTATGCAGACCTTAATCTCTCGCCCAGCCTCCCTAACTCACACCCTCACATCCTCTACTTAGGATGTGAGGTACTGTATTGTTCCTAAACTGTCACTTCACTGGGAGAACATTTCAGTTCCTACACAGATCAGGGATTTAATATGAAATGTGGAAAGAGGGGCGAGATTTTATTGATGTCAGAATTTTTGGAGAAAAAACCCCCAAAAGTGCTTTGAGGGGGGGGGGGGGAGCTATCTTCCCAAGGAAACCTTAGGGCTGAATCCCTGCAGGGGGACTTTGATTTAGAGGGGGTGGGGGGGGGGGGGGGCTAAAGTTCTCCAGCAGTCTCTGAAATATCCGGAGAGAGGACAGACAACACAGTGGTAATACCAGTGAACGAAGGAGGCAGATGGGCAGGAGGGGGGAAAAGAGAGAATAACAAAGGGAAAGTGGAAGTGAGGAAGACATTTACAAGTTGGAGAGAGAGCCAGAGAGACGGG